>NC_134872.1:68871204-69516204 GCF_049852395.1 Peromyscus maniculatus bairdii | reverse complement strand
TGAGGTATGGCTTCCTTCAGCCCACTAGCAGCCATATTTCTAGGTCAGGTGTTGTGGTGGCTTGAATGGAAATGTCCCCCATAGGCTCATAGGGATTGGCAATATTAGGAGATGTGGTCTTATTGGAGGAAGTGTGTCCCTGGGGGTGAGCTCTGAGGTTTCAAATGCTCAAGCCAGGCCCAGTGTCACTCTCTCTTCCTGCTGCCTTCAGGTCTGGATGTAGAACTCTCAGCTGCTTCTCGAGCATCATGTCTGTCTGTGTGCTGTCATACTTCCCATCATGACAATAATGGACTAAACCTCTGAACTGTAAGCCATCTCCAATTAAATACTTTTCCTTTATAAGACTTGCCATGGTCATGACATCTATTCACAGCAATAAAACCCTTAATAAGACAGGTGCCTTAGTCATGAGTAGTCTCTTTGGGAGCACCCCGGGGTGTGAAGCAGAGGGGTTTGGAAAATACCTGGGGCATTTGTAGTTCTCCAGGGGATCCTGATAAGCCAGGAGGCTAGACTCTTTATGACTTGCCACTGAAAATAGTTTAATGAAGGAATGTGTAACAAATTGTTGAACAAAGGTTTTCAGTTCTTTGTGATTTGTTTGTGTGAAATTCAGCATATCCTATGTTTCCCTAGGTCCTATTGAGTTTATTAGCTAACTGTAATTAATTGGAGTTCTCTCTGCACAATGTTAGTGCTAAATATTAAGAATATTTTTGCAATAGTTACAAATACTAATGTTAAATAGTTACCACACCAAGATCTGATAGCCCCAAAGTTAGCTGTGGCAGATGATCTGCCCACACAGGTTAAATAGAGTTTAGTAAACTGATATACACTTTGTAAGCTTTCTTTGCAGCTTGCTACCAGTTGGATCTCTTATTTTGTCCTCCACACATTACTGTGTTCTCTTTTGCTCTCTTTGTTATAGTCTTATTCCCTTTTTCCAGTGACTTCTTTGGCCTGTCTTTTATGTATAGTTGTTCCCAAACTATATCTAACAGGACTTATTCTTTTTGCCTTGTCTTTTTCTTTATGCTCATTCTTGTCCATTCCCTTAACCACTTGGCCACGGCTACGACTACAAACTTTATGCTCATTCTTATGTGAAAATAATTAAATAACAGATGTTTGTTTAGTTCCTATAGTAAGTAAGACAGTGAGACCCTGGGAACAAAGAGGTACCAGGCAAAGAAAGATGTTGGCTTCAAAGACTCAGTGACTTTATAGGACATAGTGCTTAGTTCCTCTCCTCTACAGACACTATTTCCCATCATATACTAAGATCTTATCAGTACTGTGTAGTGTTGTAGAATACTATTTTAATATGTGTTACATTGTTTGTGTTGTGGAACATTTGTTTAACGATGCAAAGATATGTTGTGTTCTTTTATGTTTCATTTGTTTAACTCTGTGAAGCTGTGTAACTACTGTGCCTGTCTAAAACACCTGTTTGTCTAATAAAAAGCTGAATTGCCAGTAGTGAGGCAGGAGGACGAATAGGTGGGGCTGACAGGCAGAGAGAATAAATAGAGGAAGAAGAAAAAAAACAGCAAGAGAACAAAGAGAGAGGGTGCTAGGGGACAGCCACACAGCCACACAGCCAGCCAGGGAGTAAGAGTGAAAGTAAGATTACAAAAGTAAGAAAAGGAAAAAGCCCAGAGGCAAAAGGTAGATGGGATTAATTTAAAGTTAAGAGAAGCTGGCAAGAAACAAGCCAAGCTAAGGCCAGGCATTTATAACTGAGAGTAAGCCTTAGTGTATAACTTATTTGGGAGCTGGGTGGCAGGCCCTGCAAAGATCCAAAAAAGAAAAGAGCAGTGCAGGAAACCACCAAAACCTTCCTTTCCCTGCAAGCCTACTCTTCCTGTGTTCATTTTATCTATTAAATAGCATTGTTGCAGCCATCAATATCAGCGTGTATTTAACTGCTAAATGATGTTTATTCTGCCTCTGTTAGGTCTATAAAGTCAATTTCCTTTCCTCCTGTCTTAGTAAAGGCCAAGTGGCTCCCCCCAACACAATTATAGTAATGTCTTGTGTTCCTGATCCTAAGTTATTGCATAGCTCTCTCTACTCAAACCCTTTTCTGTCTCATTCCCTGCTTCCAGTCAGCATAGCATGTGATCTTTGCTAGTGTGGTCCTAAGAGGTCTCTCATCTCATCACTTTCTCTGTGCACTCATTTCCCGAGCTAGACACAATTCCCCAACATGCCTATGCCTTTCCAAGCCTGTTGATCTCTGGGGCTGGAATTTGCTTTCTCCCTGTTTTACCTTGATGAATCTCAATCACTATATCTTAGTTCATATTGTTCAGTGGAACTGTCTATTTCTCTCCCCAATAGATATTCAATGGAACATGGGACATTTCCTTTACAGTGCTCTCTGCACAGTGCCATATGTTTCAGGAACTTGTTCAAGGGCTGGTATACAGGAGAGGATGGATTCTTTTCCATTCCTCTTTTCCCTTTTTTTAGTGGCTGGTGAATAAGTACAACAGCATTCACATCTAAGGGTCTCATTGAGAGTCTAACTTACTTTAGCCTCTGCAAAAGCCTGGGTTGGTGAATATTAGTTGTACTTATTTGATGAAAATATAAATGCAAAATATAAACTAACTTTCTTGGTTTTTAGTTAGTTGGGAGTTTTAGTGCAAAAAGAAAAGACAATTTTTTCTAGATTTTTTCTTCTTAAAATACACTCTAATGAACAATGTAACAGCTGAAAAATGATAGTGCAGTATACATATACATATGCATATACTATACATATACATTCCATTGCAGTGACCAAAATACCTGAAAAATAGCAATAGATGGATTTACTTTGGTTCAAAGCTTAAGAGGGTAGAGCCCATCATGGTATGTGGGGAAGGCCTGGTAGAGCTTGCAATTGCAGAAACACATGCCAGGAAATCCTTTACATTTGGTAGACCATGAAACAGGAGCAGGAAGTGCTGGCATTCAGCTGGCTCACTTTGGAACCCCAGTCCATGAATGGTGCTGCCCACATTTAGGGTGACTCATCCCTTCTCAGTTAAACTCTCTCAAAAACCCCTCATGGACCAGCACAAAAGTGTGTTTCCTAGATAATTCCAAATCCAGTTAAACAACTGTTGCAGTTGTTTGCCTCATGTGTCCCAGCAGATGGGCTGAAGGAACTGAAAGCATTCTGAGAGCTTGCAAAACATATTGCTTCAGATCCCATGCCTACACTGCTTCTAATATTGCAATTTAGACTTTAATGAAGAAGAGATTGCATGATAATACATTTCATTCCCCCGCCCAGGTTTTTAGGAATACAAATGATAGGAAGGTTTATATTTAATTCTATTTATGTATTCATCCATAAGCTGGTTATATATCTATTACCATAATTTTCATGGTAGAGTTATTGATTTTAGTTATTATGTGAAGCTTTGGGATTTCCTTTAAGTTCAAGGTATTGTAGGGTGTTGTGCAGTAAATTTATTATTGTTGCAGAGTGCTTAGTGGTAATTCCTGATAATCTGATCATCTCCACAGGGCATATTTAAAGATATCTAAACTCATTACAGCTTGGGATGACTAGAGTGCTGAAGGACAGTAATTTAGTAATGCTATCAGAGATCAGGCTGCATTTAGACATCCTTCCAGACCCTTGGATTTAATGGTCCATTCAAGAGATCATTGAAATAAGCTTAATCTAAGGTTGTGAAAATAATATCAAAGGAAGACTTGGAACTTTCTCTGGATAAATATTTAAATATAAACTACGTAGAACAGTGAAAAATGACAGAAATATTTGGAGAAAATGGTAAACTGACTCCAAACATTTCAGCTATTTTTTAGTAGCTTGGGTAGTTCGTGTCAGAGGTGAGGGTGCACAGCTACAGATCCACACTGTCATCATCAACAGCTTGACGAGTTCTCTTACTACATGAGAGATTTTGGTCACATTGATTATTTGTGGCTTTGATGCAGAAAAGAATTCTGGACTAGCCACTGTAAAACTGAGTTTTAGAGATTTTATTAAATATGTTCTGTAGTGGGTAGCCATTCCAGCTTGGATCTGGAAGCTCCAACCCCCATTGAGACTCTGGCAACTGTCACGCCTACGAGGCGGGGCGAGGGGAGGTGCTGGAAACCTGAGAGCTGAATGGGCAAGCGCTCGCTCTGGGCGCGCTCTCTGCGCCTGGACCCTGGACGGTGGAGATTGACTGTGCAGAGCTCCAGAGAGCACCGCTGGATTGCTATACACCTTCCCCAGACCCCCGCAACCTATCCATTCCTTCATTTGTAAGTCATCCACTAAATAAATCTTCCTTTTAACTACGTGGAGTGGCCTTTATAATTTTCCCCAATATCTGGCGCCCAACGTGGGGCACGAACCCACGACCCTGAGATTAAGAGTCTCATGCTCTACCGACTGATACATTCCACATACATAAAACAGATGTTAAATTCATGGTCTACCTCACATAGAATCATCCCAGATGACTGGCATCAGTTAATTTCAGCTGTTCTAGAATATAGTCAGCAGCTACAGTGGAAGAGCTGGTTGAGAGAAGAGGCAAAAAATTTAGAACAACAAGGTAAAATCAGAGGTTTTGTGATCTCCCAAGATCAAATACTTGGTGAGGGATGTTTTGCTGACAGGAATGTACAAGCCACTTATGATGAGCATACAATATCCCTATGCCGTACAGCAGCTCTAAATGCTTGGGAAAAAATTCCAGAACCTGGAAAACCAACTGAGGTATACACAAAGATATTTCAGGGACCACATGAATCTTTCACTGATTTTTTACAAAGGCTGAACACAGCTATAACAAAAGCTATATCAGATAAAGAATTAAGAAAAGTATTAACTGAGTCCTTGGCATTCGACAATGCTAATGCAGAGTGCAGAAGAATACTTACACCACTAAAGATCAGATCAGCTCCTTTGGAAGAATGGATTCAGTACACTAATGGTGTTCAGTCTCTTAACTACAGTAATGAGGCTTGGATAGGAGAGACAAATCCCAGAGGTGAAAGAAGGCCCCGTGTTACCAAATGTTTTAAGTGTGGTACACCAGGTCATATAAGTAAAAACTGTACGTGGGGTACTCCTAGAAGTAATACTCCTTCTAGGAATAGCCTAAACAGGAGACCCCAACCACCTCCTGGATTATGTAGAAGGTGTGGCAAAGGCCAACATTGGACCAATGAGTGCAGATCAAAAATAGATATACGAGGCAACCCTTTACTGGCAGGAAATGCCTCAGGGGGCCTCTTGCAGGCCCCCAAATCAAATGTAGTACGAACATTCCCAGCCACTGTGGAATAAATTCCTCTCCAGGACAACTGAATAAACCAATGCCTAATGTAAAAACTGATACTGCAATGGATGATAAAACAGCTTTGATAGATGGATCACAGTTTACAAAGAACACTATAAAACAAATATTTTGGCAGACTTCCATAAATGAACAAAGACCAAAGCTTAGAATTCCAATTAATGGCCTGGTTCTGGAGGGCCTGGTAGACACAGGTACAGATGTGACTATAATTACACCAAAATCATGGCATCCGAATTGGCCTCTTCAAGAGGTAGATGTCCAACTGTTAGGGATTGGCACCCTATCACAGATAAAACAGAGTTCGAGATGGGTTGAATGCATAGGGCCAGAAGGACAGAGAGGAAGGCTGAAGCCATATGTAGCAAATGTAGCAGTAAATCTTTGGGGCCGAGATCTGTTACAACAGTGGAATACCCAGATTAAAATTCCTACACTTTCAGAAAAGGAATACAGACCAATGCATGTTTCTAGGAATAATATCATAACATGCTATAAAAATCAGTCACCAACCATTCAGGCTGTTCACAAACAGAGCACGACTGTTGTTGAACTCTCAGAAGTACCAACTGCCTTACCTTTAAAATGGCTAACTAATAAACCTGTCTGGGTTGGACAATGGCCTTTGACAAAAGAGAAGCTACAAGCTTTAGAACAGCTGGTTCAAGAGCAGTTAAATGCTCAACACATTGAAGAATCTACCAGCCCTTGGAATTCTCCTGTATTTGTTATTAAAAAAAAATCTGGTAATTGGAGAATGCTGACAGATCTGAGAGCTATTAATAAAGTAATTCAGCCAATGGGCTCCCTACAGACTGGGATCCCCTTGCCCTCTATGCTACCAAAAGAATGGCCTATAATAGTTATTGACTTAAAAGACTGTTTCTTTGCCATACCCTTACAGGAAAATGGTAGAGAAAAATTTGCCTTCACAGTACCTAATTATAATAATTCTCAGCCAGTCAAGAGATATCAATGGAAGGTCCTCCCACAGGGAATGTTAAACAGCCCTACTTTGTGTCAATACTTTGTGCAGAAACCATTAGAGATAATTCGTGTAAAGTTTCCACAATCCATAATTTATCACTATATGGATGATATCCTATTAGCTGATCCAAAGTTAGATACATTAGAAAGCATGTTTGAAGAAGTAAAAAAAGTTTTGCCTCACTGGGGACTGCAAATTGCTCCTGAAAAAATACAAAGAGGAGATTCTATTAATTACTTAGGATATAAGATAGAGCTACAAAAAATTAGACCCCAAAAGGTACAACTAAGAAGAGATAGATTGAAGACTCTTAATGATTTTCAAAAGTTATTAGGAAGCATTTCCAACTTACTGGGTATCATGGGAATACCCAAAGATGGACTAAAAAATTTGGCTAATACTCTAGAAGGGGACAAAGAATTAAATAGTCCAAGAGAATTATCAGCTGAAGCTGAGAAGGAATTGGCTCTAGTAGAAAAGACAATTCGAGAAGCACATGTGGATCGTGTGGATCCAGAACTTAAATGCATTCTTGTCATATTCCCCTCCAGACATTCCCCAACAGGTATTTTGATGCAGAGGGAAGATATTATATTGGAATGGATATTCCTACCATGTAAACCAAATAAGAAATTAAAGACTTATATAGAAAAGATCTCTGATTTGATTCAAAAGGGTAAATTAAGACTTCGCCAGTTCACAGGAATGGACCCAGCAGAAATTGTAGTACCATTAACTAATGAGGAAATTTCATCACTATGGAAAGATAATGAATACTGGCAGAGAGCCTGCAGTAACTTTTTGGGAGAGATTAACAACCACTATCCCAAAAGCAAGAGAATAGAATTCATAAAGAAGACTGAATGGGTCCTTCTCACATTGTACGACAAAAGCCAATTTCTGGAGTCCTCACATTCTATACTGATGCAAATAAATCAGGGAAAGCAGGATATAAATCAGGAGACTTAAGTAAAGTGGTGCAAAGTCCATATAGCTCTGTACAAAAGGCAGAACTGTATGCCATTCTTATGGTACTGATGGACTTCACAGAACCCCTCAATATAGTCACTGACTCTCAATATGCAGAGAGAGTTGTTTTACATATTGAAACTGCTGAATTTATTCCTGATAATACAGAATTAACTTCATTATTCATACAATTGCAGGAAATCATCAGAAAAAGGGAACATCCTATATATATAACACATATCAGATCCCATACAGGTCTGCCAGGACCTTTAGCACAAGGTAATGATGAGATTGATCAGTTACTAATAGGTAATGTGCTAGAAGCTTCAGAATGTCATAAGAAACACCATGTAAATAGCAAAGGTTTGAAGAAGGATTTCTCCATCACTTGGCAACAGGCTAAGGATATTGTGAAAAAATGTCCTACTTGTTCCATCTATAACCAAACTCCATTACCTGCAGGGAGTAATCCAAAAGGTATACAAAGAAATGAAATTTGGCAGATGGATGTGTTTCATTTTGCAGAATTTGGAAGATTAAAGTATGTACATCATACCATTAACACCTATTCAGAATTTCAATGGGCAACTCCTATGAGTTCTGAAAAGGCTGATTCTGTGATTACACACCTATTAGAAGTTATGGCCATCATGGGAATACCTGTACAAATTAAGACAGACAATGCCCCAGCATATGTCTCCAATAAAATGAGACAGTTCTTTGCTTATTACAATATAAAGCATGTTACAGGTATACCACATAATCCCACAGGCCAAGCAGTCATAGAGAGATCCAATCGAACTTTAAAGGATATGCTAAATAAACAACAACAGGTAACAATGACTCCTAGAAATAGACTGCATAGTGCTTTATTAACCTTGAATTTTCTCAATGCTAATGAGAAAGGAACAACAGCTGCGGAGAGACATTGGACGACAGACAAAACTCCTGAGCTAAACCAACCAGTTTATTTCAAGGATGTGCTGACCTCAGAATGGAAACCTGGATATGTTCTACGTTGGGGAAGGGGTTTTGCCTTTGTTTCTGCAGGAGAAGAAAAGCTATGGATACCAACAAAATTAATAAAAATTCGATTCGAACAGGAAAAACCCCTTGATGAAGAGAAGTAAAAGATCATTCATCAATGTGACATCTCTACAAGTTGTAAGAAAAATTTAACAATCAAAGGGTGGGGTAGGGTTCTGTTTTTGTCTTTCCAGGATAATGGAAATACCCATCTTCCAAAACTCATAAGGCCTTGGATATCCGGATGTTTACAGCAGAAAGGAAGAATCTATTGGTACCAATCTACACATGGTAAAATATCACTGTCTAACATCTTTCTCTCTATCAATCTAGAAAAGTTGTGGTTCCAATTCAATTATAGCCAAGCTGGCTTTGGAGATGGAATTGGCTCACTCCTTCTCTAAACCCAAGCATATTGCTAAAAGAAAAGTTTAAGAGATTCTTCAGTCCCATATCAGAAGAGCCCTCTGGTGTGAGACAGAAGGAAACCAATAAAAATGGACCATTGTCTTCTAAATTCTAATTCTCTCCATGCTTACTCTTGATTTCTCAGAATCCTTTCTTACATGCTATGTCCTCTTTAAATCCAAACCTCCCATTTTTGATAACAAATAAGTTTTTCCAATAGCAATCTCAGAAGTCACCAGAAGGAAGATGGGGCCCCAACAACAACAACTCTAAGAAAACGACGCCCCTTCTCCCTTAGGTTTCATAATTCTCAGGGTTATGGATGACGGTTGTAGGATTGGGGGTGGAAGAAAATATTAACTCAGTATTGTAAAAAAAAAAAAGGGGGGGGGCCGGAAGAAATGGAACGGATAGGTATAAGATATGATGGTAAATCATTGTATATACTAGTAAACAAACTTGGTAAAATAGCAACCTTAGACAATTTGCACTGTAATTTGTACTGTTATAGATTCTTATATGTTGATACAAATGTAAACTATTTTTATACTCCTGTTTAAGATAATTTGTATATTGATACAAATACAGAACTATATTTGTTATAATGTACATATATTTCTACTCTTATTTGAAACATTTTTATATTGATACAAATGTAAATTTATATCTGTCATACTTTATATATGTTCTACTTCTGTTAGGATATTTGGTATATTGATATATATTTAAGATTATTGTCATATTGCATATCGCACTATATATTCCTACCTCTGTTATAAATATCTTGTGTATTGTCACAATTTTGAAGTCATCGTTCTTCACCATACATTTGCTTATAGACTGTTTACCTTATTTACGTGAAGCCTTAGTCCTTAGGTTATTTCGGTAGATAAGATTTATAGATTTATAGTCGCCTATGCCTGTCATCTCTATAGTTACGTTAGTTAGGTTATCCAGATTTACAGATACATAGGTCAGATGGGCAGGTAATCTTCAAACACTTCATAGACCTAGAGAATATGGCATTTAAATAACTTAGAATTCTGTTGACGTGAGGCACAATTGCTCCTGGCTGCACCAATTGATCCCGAGAGAATGTTGGGCTTCTAAGACATTTCCATTTGGAAGTTTGTCTTTTTGGCACAAAATGGCCTACGGGGCAAAGAACTGCCCTTGCCTTGATGGCTGACAGTACAAATGCAATGCTGTCCTTTCTGGACAAGCGGGACACAAGGAAAGCGACCACTGTACTCTGCCAAGACAGGGTAAGATGGTCTTTCAGAAATCCTGCTTCTGAAAATGGTCTGTCAGATACTCTAGGCCTGTAGCCAATTTGAATGCACCAACAATGCTGAGAAACATTAGGTGACTGTCCAGGCTGCCAGCTGTCTTGGTCTACTCTTGCAAGACTCCTGAAGTTGCTTGCATTCATCTACCATTTCTCAAGTACCGTTATGTTCCTTCTCAGGTCTTTGATGGGATTGAAGACTAGCAGTTATAGTTACAACTTAGTATATATAATATCTTAGATAGAACATATTAAGTATTAGATTCAGGTTCTTTAGGATAGGACACCTTTGAATGATCTTTATAACATGCCGTTTACCTATGCTCTATACTTCTCTGGATTTTAGAATGTGTTTCTTGCTTGATATTGTTTGCATTGGTTGTAGTTACATCTTATCTAGGTCATTATCCCTCATTATTTCTGGACAATATTTGATAACCATTCCTTTGTATATAGTCTTGTATTAGTTTAGAACCTTCTTATTTAGACAAAAAGGGGGAGATGTAGTGGGTAGCCATTCCAGCTTGGATCTGGAAGCTCCAACCCCCATTGAGACTCTGGCAACTGTCACGCCTACGAGGCGGGGCGAGGGGAGGTGCTGGAAACCTGAGAGCTGAATGGGCAAGCGCTCGCTCTGGGCGCGCTCTCTGCGCCTGGACCCTGGACGGTGGAGATTGACTGTGCAGAGCTCCAGAGAGCACTGCTGGATTGCTATACACCTTCCCCAGACCCCCGCAACCTATCCATTCCTTCATTTGTAAGTCATCCATTAAATAAATCTTCCTTTTAACTACGTGGAGTGGCCTTTATAATTTTCCCCAATAATGTTCTAATGGATAGAAAGAGAGGTGCTCCGCCTTTAATCCCAGCACTCGGGAGGCAGAGGCAGGCGGATCTCTGTGAGTTCGAGGCCAGGCTGGGCTACCAAGTGAGCTCCAGGAAAGGCGCAAAGCTACGCAGAGAAACCCTGTCTCGAAAAACCAAAAAAAAAAAAAGAAAGAGAGGTGCTCAAGAAAAAAAAAGCCCACCCAAGAGCATGAGTGTGAACTTCTCAAATAAGAATAACAGATATGAGACACACTCAGTTGTGGGTACCGGCTCCTTTAATGTCATACATACCATTTGAGTGGCTCCAAAGTTACATCTCCCTCCATAGAGGCCATGCTAATCTCTGTAATCATCCCAATTTTAGTATCTGTGCTGTTGGAACATCTCAAAATGTCTCTAAGGAAACATCTCCCCTCTTTTTCACCATTGTTGCTAAGTGGGATTACAGTGTGGCTTCAGAGGTGCCTTGGATGTAATCATAAACTGGTAAGTTGAGGCCAAGAGGCATTAGAGTTGTACGTGATGTCTAGTACACCTTTCCCTTGCAAATGAGTTTTGTGGTGAGATTCCTAGACAATTTCAGGTGTAAAGCTGGGAAGGAAAAAAGGCCATAAGTTATTGGTGGCCTTTGCGAGATCCTTCTCTAAGACTGCCTCCAGGGTATGCAAAAAAAAAAAAAAATCCACGAATACAGTGAGAACTAGACTTTTCTATCTGAGGGGTAAAGAAGCATACACATACACTTTCTGATGGTAACTTTCTCTTTTACTTCAGCTTGATAAATCTCTCTGTCTCCATACAGCTACATTCTTTACATACATATACATATCTCTCTTTACATACATACATCTCCCTCCGGCACAGCCACACATCTCTACACAGTTACATCTTTTTTCTATACAGCGTCATCTTCCTTGTCTCCACACAGTTGCACATCTCTACACAGTTACAGCTCTCTCCACACAGCCACATCTCTTCCTTCACACACCTCTCTCTACCCCTCTTTCTCTCTCATATAGCTACATCTCTTTCTTCACACTTCTTCTTACATCTTTCACACTTCTTTCTCTACACACCCAGCTACATCTCTCACTACAGCAAAAACTCTGGACGATTACGAAGCATATTTTCAGGGTCACACAGCACTTCTTGAGTAAAGAATAAGAAACAGCAATTCTGATCACACAGTTTCTCTCAGGCTAGGGATGTCACACTGACCAGCTAGTAAGGCTTGACCATGCTCGTAGCCTGAGAGACATCATGGAAAGTGACATTGAAATTCAGGATCTAAGCAATAAACAATTTGTTGGCTGAACATTAAGCCTTGTATCATAAACTGAGTTTGGGAATACATGCAGAAAGTCAATTGTGGTAGGGAATTGTGTCTTTAATGTTTTCTGCCCAGCTTTGGTTCAACAAACAGATACCTGGGAACTTGTCCTTGTACAATTTGTCTCCAGGGGCGACTAGTCTATTTTGGATTTGAAAAAGCTGACCTTGTAGGTGAGAATACTGTCATATTCCTATGTCAGTCTGAGTTTATGAAAAGTATCCTAGTAGTATCTCTATTCATCAAAATTATACAACTTAAGCAGAAATCGTCTTTCTGACCATCCACAGTTATATGTGTGCCCCATAGATGGAATATATACATGAGATAAACACACAAGCAATGAGAATAATGCCCGAAGCTGTTTTTAGGGAAGAAATATAGTGGCACATGAGATAACTTATAGACAGAAGCAACCAGTCATTTACAATCAGTGACTCCATGATCTTTGCCAAGTGGGTCTCCCCATCAGAGAGTTATTCATCTGGCAGGCTGACCTATTGAATACTAGTTGTCACCTGATGTATACTCTCACAGCCTGTGGTAATAAGCAGGTGTTAATTGTACTGGAATTCTGGTTTCCCTGAAGGCAAGAGGCTTCAACCAGAATCCTGGATAGGATTCTGACATTCAGATAGGGGCTCCCTTTTTCTCCCATATCTCCATAGTGTCTGTCCTTCTATCCCATTGCCCATTTCTATTCTATTTAAGAATAACCTGCTCTTCTTTTAACTTCTACAATTAGAAAAGAAGTTCTTTAGATAACTTTTGTTTTTAGCACTAGGCATCAATCTTAAGGCCATGCACACAGTAGCCCAGTGCTCTATGTCCTGGACTTTTTAATAGGCTTGATAAATTTATCAGATGGCCTTAAAGTTGCTTTATATCCTAGATAAGCCTTGAGCCTGATATTTTCCTTCTTTGGTCCTCCCAGGGATCTGTGCTTCTAGGCCCATGCTACCATGCCTGGCTTACATGCTGGTCTTTATGATTCACATTGAATTTTTATAGCTGTAGAATGCCTAAATGTAGCCAGCTATTTGGGAGTGGGATTTTTCATTTCAGTGCAGAACACTGAAAGTTTCTATTTTGGGAAGCTAGGTTAAGCATAATATTACCTAAAACTTCTAGACACATTTGAATCAATGCCTTAAATTACCATGTTTAATTTATTCAGAAACAAAAGCAGTGTTACATATCTGCTAGTGACTTGACGGATATACTTTCAAAACAAGGAAGTGAATTAAAAAGCAAAGAGAAATTTGTAAGTGTAAATTTCTTCCCAGTGTAGTCTCATGAGTTCATATTTAATAAAGATAAGTTGCTCAATCAACAATTGTTCCATGTGTGGGAGTATTTGTATATAAATCACTGAGTTTGCTTGGATCTAACATTGATAAGGCCTAATTGATCTTTAAAAGTTTTATGAAGAATCACGGACTGTGAAATTAAAGGCAGTTGAATTGTCTGACTTCGCTTTTCCATTCAGCAGACACCTGTATTTCTGGTAGCAGAAACCTTGTTTTATATCTGTTATTGACTATTCCATTAATTACCTATGTCTGACAGTAATTAATGCCATGTTACCTTCTAGTTTATATCAGGAAGACCTACCAGACTTTTCTAATATGCTAAACTGCCAGCTAGAGTGCTTTCCTTGCCTTCCACCCAATTTTAGTGTCATCATTAGACTAGGATATTATGACTTTTTGGTTCAGGATTTGCTTCCTAAATAACAAGTATACTGTATAATGTTGTCAAGTGTGATTCAACATGCAAAATATCCAGCAAGCCAGTTTTACTTAGCATTTCTCAAATAGAACAAGTTGTCCTTTCAAATTTTGCTTCCTGCTTATTCATAAATATTGCCACTATCCTTAATAAACATAAGAATCATCAGCTGGAAAATGCCCAGTAGTTAATGTTTGTAACTAAAATGTCTGGGAAGCCAGGCGATGGTGGCGCATGCCTTTAATCCCAGCACTCGGGAGGCAGAGGCAGGCGGATCTTTGTGAGTTCGAGGCCAACCTGGGCTACCAAGTGAGTTCCAGGAAAGGCGCAAAGCTACACAGAGAAACCCTGTTTTGAAAAATAAAATAAATAAAATAAAATAAAATGTCTGGGAAATATCATGTGTTTATGTATTTATCTCATCCACCAAATTCATTGGTCCTTGAGTTCATCTATATGAGTTTCCTATTTTTAGTATGAAAATTACCATAATGGAATAGGATAGTAGAATCCTATCTTTGTACTGACGAAAGCCCTTGGTTCAATCCTTAGTATCCTCCCCCTCCTGCTCAAATCACAAAATTCATGGATTTGAATCACACAGATTTGCTAATTTATGTCCAGAGACTGGAACTTCCAGTGGGTTCCACAGGCTAAAGTCAATATGTTGGTAAGATTTCTTCTCGAGGGCTTAGTGAAGAATCCAGTTCTTTCCCTTTCTAGCCTCTAGAGACACCAGCATTCCTTGGATCATAACCCATTGCTGCATCAATAGTAATATTACTCTGTTATCTGTTTTGATCCTGTTGGACCCATACAGAGAGTCTAAGATAATCTCCCCATCTCAAATCTCTTTGTTTCAACACATCTACAAAATCTTTTTTGTGTAGTGGTGGTCCTCACAGTCACTCTTGGATCTTATATTCTTTTTGGAAGACTCAAAAACATAGCATGTAGCCATATATTATGACATAAAAAAGCGTAGGGGAAAACTATGGGGAAAAGCAGATGGATGAAGTCTGGAAGATGTCAGAGGCAAGATATCATGAGTCATATCTGGGTATACTCATTTCCCCAGGCAAGAAGTTGCAATAAACACTGCTAACGAGAGAGACTTAGTAGAGACTCAGTGCCCAGAGGTTTTTATTGAGATTGGTTTAACTGGTCAGTTGATCCCTTCTAAGTTGCTTCAGATGAAAAATGTTCCCCATAGGCTCACACGCTTGAACATTTGGTCACCTGTTGGTGACACTGTCTGGGGAGGTGGTGCAGCCTTGCTGGAAGAAGTATAGCACTGGGTTTGGGCTTTGGGAGTTAATAGCCTTGCTCACTTCTAGTTCTCTCTCTGCGTTGGGTTGTTGGTTAAAGATGTGATCTCAGCTTCCTGCTCCTGCACCATGTCTATTCCTTGCTGCCATGCCTCCCATACCACAGTGGACTTTTATCCCCGTGGAACAATAACCCCAAATAAACTCCTTTCTATAAGTTGCTTTTGGTTTTGGTGTTTTATCAGAACAACAGAAGAAAAAAAAAAAACCTAATACATGAGTTGGTACCAGGATAGGGTACTGCTGCGAAGAATCTGACCATATTGTTTTTTGAAGGAATGTGAAGACTTTGCATCTTCCGTTGAGTACTGGAAAAAGAACTCATTGAGCCACTCTAGTGGGAGACTGGAAGACAACATTGTGAGAGTAATGTGGTCACTAGGGGCCTGGATCAAGAGGTTTCAGGTGGGGCGGGGGCAGGGGAGACCAATACTAGCCCCTGGGCTAGAGATCATTTGCATATTTTGACAAGGAGGCTGTCTGTTTTCTGCCTTTTGTCTGAGAATTTATATGAGGTTGAATTAAAAAGTAACAGACTAAATTTTGGGTGGAGGGAATTTCAAGACGGCATATCCTTAGGTCTGTGACATGATTATTACTGATAGATAGTTTTTCTATAGGTCTATAATGAAAAAGAACAAGTGTGGAAGAAAGAAATACAAAAGGTACTGGGAAAAGGCACCAGAAAGCTTAATATTGTAGCTGAGGCTTGTGTTGAAAGAGAGGCTATAATTGTTAAGTTTAGGGAGCAGTCTTTTGCTCTCTACTGGAACAGTAAGAAAGGTACCCTGAGGGCAAGACCCCACCCAGCCACGCTTCTAACTGCAAGGAGAAAGTCCAAGTCCAAGGAATTTTCTGCTCCTAGAAAGCAACTGAATAAAAAAGCTTCCGCTAAGGTGATTCAGAGGGGCAAGGGACCATTCCATGTTGTCAGTCTCATCTACATGGTACTGACTTTAGAGGCATGGACAATGCAAGAGTAAGAGGGTTGTGGATTCTTCTGCCATGGCTTCAGAGATCCATTGAAACTGACAGAGTGTTGCTAGGGAGTCCCCAAGTGAAGGTCCTAACAGGGCAGCAGGCCATGACAGGCCATTGTGTGAAGCTGTGAAAGTGAAGCCAGGGTTGAGACCCCAAAACGTTGGAGATGCCAGAGTTGTGAGCTATCTGCCAAGGAGAGCTGCACACAGGGAATAGAACACATCCAAGAGAGAAATGTATGTTGCTGCTAGCAAAGCTGGAGGAATGGAGTCATCTAGCCTTTGAAATGAGTTCAGTTGTTGTATATGGAGCTACAATTTGGAGTTTTCATGACTAGGTTTCAATCTTGCTTTGTGCAATAGTTTCTCGCAATTCCCCTATGCCTCTCCTTTGGGATGATAATGTATATTCTATGCCACTAGATCTTGGAAGTAGGTAACTGGATTATTTTTATTTCATGGAGGTTTACAGTTAAGGGATTGCTTGGAGTATCAGAAGAAGCTGTGGATTTTTAAACAGTGTTGAGACTGTGATAGACTATGGGGACTTTTAAAGTAGGGCCACATGCAATTTTCATTATGATATGGATGCAAGCCTATGGGGGCCAGGGAGTAGAATGTGGTGGGTGGTTTGAATGAGAAATGTCCCCCATAGGGCCACATGTTTGAATACTTGGTCTTCAGTTGGTGGCACTGTTTAGGAAGGGACTACAGCCTTGCTGGAGGAAGTGTGTCCCTGGGGGTAGGCCTTGAAAGTTTATACCAGTTCATTCTCTGGCTTGTGTTCGCTATTACAGATGTGTTCTCTTAGCTCCCTGTTCCTGCCTCCATGCCTGCCACCTGCCCCATTTCTGCCATGATGGACTCGCAACCCTTTGAAACTGTCAGCCCAAGCAAGCACTTCTTCCATAGATTGCTTTTGGTCATAGCATTTTATCACAGCAACAGAAGGCAAACAACACACCTTCCCTTTTCTTTCTCTTCACATCCCATAGATCAACAGAGTCTTGCTGATTTTACTCTCTATTTTTGGAAACCATCTGTTGCCTTGAGATCTACAAACACTAGTGTAGTTCAGGCTACCGTAACTTCTTGGTTATCTTTGTCTATATACATTGGGTTCCTTTTAAGTGTCTGGATTGGCTTTCTTTCAATTCATTGTCCAAATAGAAATAAGAGCACAAACAGACATTAGAACACAAATTGTGTTACCGCCCTATTAAAAACCTCCAGCGATCATTGTCTGCTTCCACATTCATACTTTTACCTTCTCTCACCTTGCCCTACATACAGTTTCCAATTGTGTCCACTTATTCTTGGTTCCTCAAACAGAACATGTTTCCTAGATCGTCAGGCTTTCATATGATTCTTTTTCCTTTACATTGAGTACATTTTTCTTTCTTGGTCAAGTTAATTACAAAGACCCTTTCACTTTGTGCTCACTATGAACATTTCTCCTCCAGAGCGTCCTAGCAGGCATCTAAACAGGCTGTCTCTCTAATACCTAGTTCTGTGTACCTGAATTCCCCCATCATTGTTCTTATCATTCAAGCAATGATTCTGTCTGTCTTGTATACTGGGTTTTCCCTAAGTTGTGGTAGAGACTATGTCTTATTTGTCCTCTGGTGTATCACTAATCAAGAAATGGGCATGTTCTGCATGGCAAGACAGTTGTGTAGCTTGGTCTGCTATGGGGGCCCCCTGGTGGTAGGATCACAATCCATTCCTGGTGTATGAGTGGGTTTTTTGGAGTTCACTCTCTATGATGGGACACCTCATGCAACCTTGAGGCACGGGGAAGGGCTTGGACTTGCCTCTACTGAATGGACCTCCACATGGGAGGCCTTGCCTTCTTGTGAGGGGAAGAGTGGGGGGGGGTGAGTTGGGAGGGAGAGGCTGGGGGGGTAGAGGGAGGGAAGAGGGGGATTTTTTGATTGATGTGTAAAATGAATGAAAAAAATTTCTTAGAAAAAAAAGAAATGGGCATGGCAGATTTTCAATAAATACTTAGTAAGGGAATGAACGAATCCTGAAATTTTCAGAGTGAATGTATGGCTGCCTTGGAAACCATTCTGGTAGTTGCTTAATAAAAAGCTCAAGCATCTAGTTTTCACATGACCTCGCAATTCTGTTCCTGTGTATGTACCCAGGAGAAAATAAAAGCATCTTACATACAAAAATTTGCATGAACAATTACTATTTGTGTTATTAATAACAGCCTCTAATTAGAAGCAACCAAATGTCCACAACTTACGAATAAGTAAGCAAAATGCACTATATCCATATAACAAAATATTATGGAAATCAAAAAGGAAAATAATATTGTATGATATAATTGAACATCAAAAAATGTTAAGTGGGAAAAATCACAAATCCCACTTATTATATCATTCCATTTATATGAAATGTTCTGAACAGATAAATTTGTAAAGAAAAAAATTAGACTAATGATTGCTCAGAGCCAAGGAGGTTGTCAAGAGATGGAGAGGGACAGAAGATGGGCACAGGGGTTCTGATGTGACAGCAATGTTCTAATGTGCACTCTGGTGGTGACTGCACACTTCTGTAACTACATTAAAAACTACCAAGTTACGCAATTTGAGAATTGTGAATTACTATGCTGATAAAGCTGTTATTATAAAAGAAGAGTGATTGGAAACCAGCCATCATCTAACTTGAAAAGAGAGCTGATGTGTAGCCAGAAAGGGATACTGAAGTTAAGGAAAGCTAGTTAAGTGGGATGGTGTACAGCCTGTCTACAGTCTCATCTACTGCCTTCTACATTGACTGACACATCTGCTCAGTTAGTTCACTCCACAACGGGAACAATCACACGTGTTTTTCCTCAAACGACCACTTCACTTTGGTATGGAACAGAAAATCTTTTGATATGTTTTGTTACATAAATAATTTAAAAAGAAGTGCACTTAAGTTCAATTTTGCAAAATTAATAATTATTACTGATTCATTGAGGACACCGTTCAGTGAAACTCCTCCCTGACTTTGTCTTTTCCTGAACCATCTCCACTGACAGGCTCAGAGGTCAGAATTTTAACTATTTTCATTATCTGTGCAATATCATCCCAGTAAGGAAGGAAAATTCCTCATTATTTTAGATTAGATTTGATCTGTTGGACCATCAGAAAGCACCTGTCATGTCTATAAACAATGGTTTGAGACCTGCTGTTCCAGGCATTACAGAACTGCTGAAGCCTTGGTAGCAGAACGTGTTTGTAGGTCTTTGCATTTGGGTGTGTCCAAGTGTTTCAGGTCTGATAACCCATGTCGGTCAGGTAGGAAATTATTTGGTCTTGTTTTTCCTTAATATGGTACAGAGTAGTGCTGACTGCTCATTAGCATCTCTGTGCTTGTCACTGCCAGAGGGTACATTAACAACAATTGTTTTGTTAACAGCAATTATTTCCACCTCATTCTTTCTCAAGCCTTCCTTTTGTATTGCTCTCCTCTCTTAGCTAGAATGGTAGGATAGGCAGCCATGGAGGTGAAATTGGAGCTAGAGCTTCTGTGATGGGTAAACCCCTGATCTGTGAAGTTCATAAAAGCCTGCTCTGAGTATCTTTTCTATAAAGCCTTCTGGATGATTTGTGGTTGTAGACTGAAGGACTGAAACGTCTTCTGGCTGCCCTATATCTGGGAAGTGAGAAGCTAGCCACCAAATTCTTGATTTGTGTTTAAAAGACGACATTCTAAGCTAAGTTGTGGGCATAGTGAGCCTCAGCACATGAATAATTCTCTCAGCAATGATGTAAGGGAGAAACCGCCAAACTATTCTGTAATACGCAGTTAGACTTTTCGGTAGAGCCATTGTAATTTGTGACAGCATTGAAGGATAATTTGCTAGTGGCAGGTCAGAGCTTTGCAATATGCGAGTGCTAACGTTGTCTCTGTTCAGCTCTTCTTCTAAAGGAGAACACGGAAATACTTCTTTGTGCTGCAGGAGATTTCTGAGCATTGCCAGGCGGCAATTAAAGAGCCTAATGAGAAAAATGACTCATCTCCAGTGTCAGTGTCGAAAGAGTCATCGCAGCTGCCCTGTCTCAGAGGGTCTGGGATGAAATCTACTTTCTCAATTACTGCCCTGTGTCACTTCTGCCTGCTCAGCATCCACTGTATTCAGGTGGCATCCGTGCCCTCTTTTCATCTGTTTGAGTGGGTATTCCGGCATGAAGGAAGCTGAGCTTTATCTCTCTAATGCATCTTGCTGTCTTTGGCAAATTTGTTGTTTGTTGTAGATGGTGCCAGGGCTCAGCTGTTACATGACAGGCTTTGATCGAGTGAATCAATTGTTGTGGTTTTTCCTTCATGAAATACCCATCAGACTTTGTGCCTCTCTCTTCAGAAGGAAGGAGGGAGGGAGGCTGCTTCATAATGGTTACAATCAGGAACAAGAGACACACAGCACAGGAAATGGACGCCATTTTGGTCATCTTGGATGAATTGTCAGAAGAAAACGTTCATTGTCTTTTCACAATGTTCATTTTGTTGAGAGTACATTCTAGATTCCTCTGAAATCTCATTTTCCAAACATACAATATTAAGAATACACTACATAGACCTTAGTTTTTAAAAATTCAGTAGGAGTCACATATGGGAGAAGGGTGAGAAAGAAGGGAGAGAAAGAAGGGGGAGAAAAGGGAGATGGGGAGAAGGGAAGCAGGAAGGGAGGGAGAGAGAGAGAGAGAGAGAGAGAGAGAGAGAGAGAGAGAGAGAGAGAGAGAGAGAAGAGGGAGACAATCTTCTCCTGCTTTCCTCTGCTCCAGTGGAAGGGGCCCTCTGTGATTTGTGTTATACTTTGTGGGAATAAGAGGATTGTTTTCACTTGAGCATTATCTGTAATTTCCTGTGGTCTGTGAGTCTGCAACCTTGGGGTCAGGGTTTAGGGTTTGTTATCTAAAGACTCTTGACCCTGCTTCTTTCAAAACTACAAGTTAGAATTTGTGGAAATGACCACAGGATAGCAATAATCTCTCCGATATCCTCATTGAGGAGGGTAACAAATTCAAAACGTTGAATGACTACCCTTTGTTCCTGAATTGTCAAGATAAAAAAAAGTTAAGCCTTTTACTTTTCATACTATTATACAAAATATACACTAACATCAAATTGAAAATTATCATAAGAAAAATTTGATTTTTTTAAAAGCTTTAGAATGATTTTTAAAAGACTGGACCTAATTCATACATGTATATATATTTTTAAAAAAGCTAAACAAAACAAAGAACCCTAAAAAACAAGAAGGCAATTTGTATCTTGGTCCTTTCTGTATAAACTGAGGACATGACTGCTCCAAGGTATGGCTGAGGGGAAGGTTTTTATTGTAGACATGAGGGAGAGTATAGCCAGAGGCATCTAGAAGAGTCCAGAGCAGCAACAGAAAGCAGTAGACTAAACGTGGCCAGCAGAGCAGACAGGACCATGGGAAGAGGAGGTGGGGGGGGGCGAGTGGGGAGAGTGAGGAGAAGACATGGGGAGTGTAGGCAAATGAACCCGAGAGAGAGAAAGGCAAGAGAGGGGATCAAGAGAGAAGACAAAGAGAGAACGCGGCTGAAATGTCAGGGCTATATGGAAATGAAAAGCTAAGGGAAGGGAAGCCCGTGAGCTTTACAAGTTTAGGGTAGAGGGCAGGGTGAGAAAAGCCGCAATGAGCCTGGGTACTTCTGATACTGAGGAAGCCCGGAGGCCAGCATGCACTTTGGGATGCTGGTAGGCACAGTGATAGCCATTTGTCTTGAGTGTTTTTTGGACCTGACACTTTCCTTATTCTTTCTTAGTATTTACAACAGTGGTGTTGGGAATATGAGCTTCTTGTGGCCAGCTGCTCCTATTCTCTGCACTAAAGTACCAAATTAGTGAATGAGAAAGACAAAAGTTGAGAGAGAAGAGACTTTTTGATAATGATGGATGGAGGTGGGTGGTCTGTGGTGGGTGTTTCTCTGTACCTTTCCTTGCCAACCACTTTTGAGTAGGAGGAGAGTTTTCAAAGGACAAAGTGTACTAAGCCGGGGGGAGGCTTTACACTGGGCAAGGGGCCATTGAAGATTATGTACCACACCCTCAACTCTTCACGCCACATTTAGTGAATGTTGATGTGATGTCTGCTGCTCTCCAGGTGTGCTTCATATTCAATGTGTTGGCACAGATGTGAGACTATATCCTGTAACCAATATTTTATTAAACGGTGACAATTTTGTCATTGCTGTAGTGGATACTGTCACTCAGAACTCTGTGAGATGTGGTGTAAATGGCATATTTGGACAGTGTGGTACGGTCTGGTTATTTTATAACTGGCATTAATAAGGGCATGTGCTTACAGGAACATATGAGAACCTTTGCACCATGAGGATATAAAGTTAGGTTACAGTCAGGCCAGTAGGCAGTTTTATCCCAACAGCTGTATGTGTTGACGTCCTACAAAGGATAGCAAGCCATTGACATGCTTGAAATAATTACAATAACTATTTCAGTGTTATTGTCTGTGACTTTGATATAAGTTTGGTATTTAAGTCTTTCAAGTAGGCTGCCAAATTTCTGTAACTCAAAAGTTTGACAGATTCTGAAAGGTTGGAAATTACTGTTTTGGGAGTAATTATAATTTTTAAAAGAATAATGTGAGGCTCTTGGGTGTTAGGTGGTTGATTCTTTCAATATCATCTTGTCAACGGAAAAAGAGCCATCTCAAGTGAATCACATAAATACTTTCCATCTATCATCAAGTGGTGACGGCATTAAGGTCCAGCCACCTTTAAGTCGAAGTGACTACTGCAAGCTGCAGGTTTGACTTGAAACATTCCTACAGACTTTATTAACAAAGAGACATCAAACCTGAATGTGTCTAGAAAGTTCATGCATCTGTGAGTGTAATGTTACCATTAGCCTCCCATTCAGTTCCATGGAGCTGGTGCAGATGTGGACCTGCAGATCCTTGGCACACAGGGCATTGATCCTAGATGAGGACTCTGGAGTACAGGAAATGCTCAAGGCTAGAAGCAGCTGCAGGAAATCCTGTCCAAACTTTGCCCCCAAGGAAGACATTATCTTTATTACTTTGGGGTGTAAGCAAATCTCTGGTAAGGCAGGGAGACCTAGTTATCCTGGAGTGAGTAAATAAATCTGTTCTTTTAACAGGAGAGTGACACTCTCTAAGATTTGGTGGCTGTTTGTTACACAGATGTCCTTAGCAAAACTGCAATGGAGAGGCCTCGCTAAGGAATTGGGTTAATAGTGTCCTGGGGAAAGGAGAGAGGCTGTGGGAGACCAGCTCCCACTTTTTTCCCCAGGGTACTCTTGAGGAAAGGAATAAAAGATTTAGATAGAGGGGAGAGAAAAAGACAGAAACACAGGGTAGCCTCAGGAGGGCCTAGATCCTAATCCACTGGCCCCGTCTGTCTTTTCTAAAGGGCTATTTATAGGAATGCCAAGGGGTGGAGCAAAAGACCTCCCCCTAGCTCAGCCCAGTGCAAACCCTTCCAATCACCTAGTAAACACAAAAGTGGACAAGCAATCCTCTAATGCAGCCCTGCTGGGTGAAGCAAGCTCAGATCTCACTAGGAAACCTTTGTGGGCCTCCACAAGAGACCATAAAATTTGGATCTAGGTTTGAGCTGTCCTTGAGTACTGATTGGCTATTTTTGGTTGAGTTATCAATTGTCATGTTCCTCTTTGTGGAAATATTGAAAAAATTAAATTGGATGGTGCATTTATTTTAGAGCCATTCTTACCCTGAAAACAAAACACTGTAAAACATCAGGACCTTGGAAAGTGGTGAAAAAGTCCATTCACAGTAGCCTAAAAAAGAGGGCCTTCACTACTGGACAATGTACACAGAGTGAGAGACTTGGGTGTACTCAGAGCCAGATGGTTCCAAGGAAGCAGCATCCTCCAGACATAACAGGGTTGATGCACGTGTGAGCTCACAGAGACTGGCCATATGCTCAAGATCCTCACAGGTTCGAACCAGACAAAATCCCAGCACTGAGAAGGGGAAGTGAACACAAAGTCCCACCTCTAACCAAGAAGCTACCTGCAACTGATACCTGCTGAGAAGGGAAAATCAGTTTTCTCCAAAGGATTATATGTTACTGAGTGTACCAACCACACTCCAGGACAGGCCTATGCCCATTTAGTTATCTAACCCTAAATGGACTCTGTTTTTTTTCTTTTGTCTTACTGTTTTTTTGTTTGTTTGTTTGTTTTGATTTTTTGTTTTGTTTTGTTTTGGGAGAAAAAGAATACGAAGTTGAGTGCGTGGGAGTTGGCTAGGTTCTGGGAGTAGTTGGGGGAGAGGAAAGTCTGATCAAAATACACTAGATTTTTTGTTTTGAGGGTTTCTTTTTTCCTACAACAAAAAGGCAAGAAAATGCCAAGAACTGGTTCAGCTCCACACAAACAATGCCAGGAACAGGCTGCTGCTTCTTTCTTAGCATTGGCTCTTGTTGTTATGGTAACAAATGGGCACCGTTCTACTAGGCCCAGATCTCCATGCCAGGAAGCAGGAAGGCAGCAAACCCAAAACCCACAGCTCAGGTCTTTTATTCTGGAAGGAGCATGCTCCTTAGGGACTTGGTCCACACATGAAACCTCAGGTTCTGGGTGATGCGGCTACTCTGACCTCGGAGAGTGTAGATGTTCAGTTACATGTACAGTTACCGTAGCCAAAGACACAATTCTGTGAGCAAAGTAAGACGAGGATACTAGCCAGTTGACTGGTGGTGTCTGCCACCCGCGTCACCTCGGTGCTCAATCTGTTCTGGCTTTAATACAGGCCTTCAGTGAACAATAAAACACGACTTTTCTGGCAGCCACCGACTCTGTTCGGTGTACGCTTTTTAATAGGCATTCATATTCAAATTTGAAAAGGTTAATTCTACTCAATCTAGTGGTCAAAGGACTGATACATCCCCAGACAGTGGAGAGCTCATTTGGTGAACTTTAAAATGTGAACGAATTAACATACTGTGGTTAATAAGCCTACTGGAAGGTTTATTACCCCGAACAGTGGCAGGCTGATGACTGTGCTCTCTGTTTTCCCCTTCTACACTAACAGGTGGTGTGGGCATCTTCAGCTGCCTCACTGCTTGTTAGCATCAGCATCCGCTTCCATCTTCATCTTGCCAGAAGTTGGTCCAATTGGCATCACATCAGTGTTCGCGAAGATTTGCAGGTGTGAATTAACCTTTAAGTTCAAAGATAATTGTTATAGACATTTTCTCTTGCATAAGTGCTACCTAAAGGAATTCTGTTTTTTAAATTCCTTAATGAGAAAGAGCAAAAGTTATTGATCCTGATTTTGGCGATGCACAGTCACACACCAAATGTAGGTCAAGGCATTTTATAATCATAAACATGGATGTAGAAGTTTGCTTTTTCAGAGACTAAAGGTCATGTCACTGTGAGCTTCCATCATGCTTGAAGACTTTGCCACTCCTTTACTGATGCTGCTGTTGTGATGTTCCATCCTCATTAGAACATCTGCTTCTGCCATAAGCACCAGGCTATGAATTTGTACCCATTTTCCATTGCTGGAATTAATTTAATCATGAAACAGAATGCCAGCTCCGTTGCCTTTTCAAAGACATTGGAGATGTCAGGTGTGAGGCCACCAAGAAGTCAGCACCTTCTGTACTAAGCAGAGGACAAACACCTGCTTTTTGTGCCTACTTACAGTCTGTCACATCTTCCTTTTCTTCTTTCTTTCTACTCATAGCTTGGAGGACCACCCAAGGGCCAAGTGCGACCTACAAGCTAAAGCTTGATGGCTCTTACTCCAGAAAACACAGATCCTGATCATCAGAGCAGGAGTCACTGATGTTTACTGAAAGTAGACCCCCACTATTTAAAATGTTTGGATAATATACTAACGAATAGGCATGTATTCATGACATGTTTACACATTTTACCAAGCCAATAATTTATATTATGAGGTGTATGCAGAATAGATAATATTCAAATGGGAGATGAAATGGGAGCAGCAGATGCTCAGAATGAACTTTCTGTGTCAGGATATCTGGCCCAATCCCCAGGACTCTGCTTTTAGGAGAAAAAGAGGACATTTCCTTATGTAAAAGAGATCCACAACTTTCTAAATCTTAATCCATTTTACTCAGAGTCTACTTAAACCCCAGGGAACTTAATTCATTTGCATCCTGCCAAAATATAGGCTGAAAACATTATAAGAATAGATTTTAAAATAAAATCAGTTCTCTAAAACTACAAAGAAAATATAGTGGGATCAAAACCAAATTCCCCTTGACCATAACATTTTCCTTCGGGATCATGATTTATTAACCATCTCTTGCTGGTGAAATAGAGTTATTTTAATTTGATATCTTACTTGAAATGCCAAGGCCACCTTTAAGGAAACAGCATACAGCTGAAGTATAGAGAGCAATGGCCTGGAACCCAAGGCACTTTTGAATTATTTTCTCAAATTTGCGTGTCATGCTTGTACTGGGGCCATGCGAATTTTCTTTGTGTCATTCCACTTTGCTCAGTATATGTGCTGCCAAAGTGAGCACACGTTATTTTATAAGAAAAATTTAAACAAATATCCTCCATCAGATCCCAAGATTCTTAACCTTGGGCTTGAAGATTCTGTAAGTGGTTATAGATAGCTTAACATATCACTGACCATGTTAAGAATTTTTATGCAGAACATTTGTCCTTATTTATGGCCATGACCAGTTATTTAGAGGACAGGAATCATACTATATATTTTTCTAGAAAGAATTTAATATAATGGATTGTCAGCAGCTTGGGCCAGAGGAGGCTTTTTTTGGCTGATAAGTCATAGTCTATCATCAAGGGAAGCCAACGCAGGAGCTCACGGCAGGAACAGAGGCTGTAGCAGAGACCATGGAGGAACACTGCTTACTGACTTGCTCTTCATGGTTTGCCCACCTGACTTTCTTATATAATCCAGAACCATCTGTCCAGAGGTGGCACTGTCCACTGTGGACTGAGCCCTTCCACATTATACACCAGTCATTAAAATACTCCATAGACATGCCCACAGGCCAATATGATGGAGACAATTTCTCATTTGAGGTTTCCTCTTCCCAGGTGACTTTAGGTATATCAACTTGACAAAAACCAACCACTAGCAAGAGGAGCAAACAAGAAGATGTGTTTTACACACCTCATGTGATAGGGGAATTAGAATTTGAAGGCTGCTTGTTGAGCCTGAGAGGATTGCCTGAATGAGATCCTCACCCCAGAAGCATGATCTAGCCATCATTGCTGTGGGCTTGAAAAGATAAAAGTAGTTAGTTACTCAAAAAATTATTTTTGAATTATTTTCAAGGTAGAGAGCTAACAATTATGTAGTTGCTATGTAATTGCTGCTATTTAAAATGAATAAATTGAAATTATTTTATATCCCTTAGCCAATGATTTTGCATATTGAATGAAAAGAAATGGAGACAAAGCAAACAAAAGAAGAGGAAGCAAGGCATGTTTGGAATTTTTCCCTAGAATAATCAATAAACAAATTATTAGTTAGAGGACAGATAGTGCCATGTAAACTCTACCCAGTGTGGTTTGCTGTCGCAAAGCAATTTGACACTTTCAACCACATAGACTGCTGAATGAAAAGAGGTCAAGACTTACCTCCTTTGATGACTAAAGTCACCATGGTGATTTTTCAGCTATGCAGTTAACGCAGGTACCACTTGAGACAAATTTCAAGTTGCATTAGCACAGTAAAATACTCAGATGTCTATCCCAATGATCTAGTTCCTCCTGTGCATGGCGTATCCATCCACCCTCAAGAATGGCCAATGTCAACTAAAGTAGAATTTTGAGATTCCTGAAAAGACTTCTCTTTCTTTCTTTTTCTGCTTTCATTGTGCAATGATTTCTCAGACCCAAATCTCGAATTATTCTTGACTTAAATTCTCTTTTGTTTTCATTGTGGGTCAACTCTGTCATGTTGTAGTTTCATTCCCCACTGCTGTGACAAAATACCCTGGCAAACACAATTTACAGGAGAAAGGAATTATCTGGATAATGGTTGCTACTTACAGTCTAACGCTGAAGGGCTGTCAAGGTGACAGGAACTTGGAGTCATGCAGTTTTGGACAGAGGGTGAACAACTGCACGTATACTTGTACCTAGCTCATCCTCTCCTTTCTTATACAGTCCACCACCCAAACCTGGGGAATGGTGTCATTCACCTTTAGGCTGGGTCTTCCCACATGAGTTAACAAAGTCAAGTTTGGAGGTTTGAATGAGAATGGCCCCATAGGTACATTTGCATTCTTAGTCTCCATTTAGGGAACCATTAGAAGGATAGGAGCTGTGGCCTTGTTGAAGTAGGAAATGTGTCACTGGGGGTGGACTTTGAGGTTTCAAAGGCCCACACCACTCTTCGTTTACTGCCTGAGGATCAGGATGTAAGACTCTCAGCTATCTGCTTCCCGCCATGATGATAATGGACTGACCCTCTGAAACAGCAAGCAAGCCTCCAATTAAATGCTTTCCTTGATAAGAGTTGCCTTGGTCATGGTGTCCCTTCACAGCAATAGAACAGGGACTAAGACACCAAGAATGGACCCCATTGACATGCCCACAGGCCAACCTTAGCTAGACAATCCCACATTGACACTTGTTTCCCAGGAGATTCTAGATTGTGTCCAGTTGACACGTAAAACTCATCACTGCACTCCAGTTCAGACATCACAACCTAAGCCTTTCATACTCTGATTTGCTCCAAAGCCTCTGTCACCTCCCTGAGCTACAGGAGCCCCATAACTGGTTGTTCTCCGCCATTCTGACCTCCAGATCTTCTCCACAAAGCAGTCATAGATATAGTTTAAAGCATAAACCATTACACATTACCTTTTACACAAATAAAATGTGCAATAAATATTCAATACACTCAAAATGACACTTAAGTGATTCCATCATCTTTAATTGCATCTTATGTAATTAAAATATGTAATTTTTATAACCTAAAAACAGTTGGTTTTTATGTTTTTGCTTTTATGTGAAATGCCACATTTTAAATATAAAAGAAAGTTTTTGTTTCTGTTTTTTGTTTTTTTGGTAAAGCATTGCTTCTTTTAATCATCCAATTTGATACACAAACCCTGATTCTATTTGACTATTTGTGTTGCAAATTCAATAGTAGACAATACCCAACGACACTGGGAGACATTATAACAGAGTGGGAAAGGCAATGTTTTAAACCACAAGGCATAGGCTTGAGTTTACTTGATAGTGAATTAGCTAGTAGCTTTAGCCAGTTGACTTAAATTTTCTGCCCGCTAATACTAATAATAGAAGTGAAACTAAAAGTTACCTGGCTTACTTTCATCATAGAATTTTCACGAAGATCAAATACGTATTTGAAAATTTTGTGAAGGGTAAAGCACTTAATGAATAATAGTTAAAAATAATAGAATTACACAATAGCTAAATGATGAATCGTAAAACCTGCAGATGGAGCGATGAATAACCTTGAACTGAAGTGAATTTGTCATGTGTTATAATAAATTCCTATATGGACAGAAGGTGATGGCTAGATTAGTGGATGTCAGGAGAGAAATTGAAGTGAGAGATGTAGAGTTGGAGCAGCATTGCTCACCAGTGGAAACAGCTGTGTGTTGCTCAGAGAAAAACTACCTGTTTAAGTGGCCAGGCTTTCTCACATACTGAGAGCGCTTGGGAGAACAGGGTGGACTATGGGCAGTGGCAGTGCCCAATCTGAGTTGAGAGAGAAGTTATACCTGGCAGCACTTTTGAGATACCCACAGGCTGGATGACCTAGAGCAGTGATTCTTAAACCTGTTGTGTTTATCTAAGTTATTCTATTACCAATAAAGACTTGGGGGTCAGATATTGGGGTGAAAACCTGATGGATCAAAGAAGTGGCAGAGGGGTGACCAGCTGACCTTCTCTCCACATTTCCATACTTCCTAAACCAAAAAATAAAAATGAAAATAAAAATAAAAATAAAAGGAAGTCCAAAAAGCCTGCAAATCTCCAAGTCCCTCCTATTTCTTCCTGTGCTTCTCTGTTCATATCCTGGGTCCTCCATATACTCTATGACTAATTTTTGTCAACTGGCTCCACGCCCCCAATTCAAGCCACACTGGGATCAAATATCCCACAACGTCAACTTTCCTAATGTTGCGACCCTTTAATATAGTTCCTCATGTTCTGGTGACCCCCAACCATAATATTGTTTTTGTTGCTACTTAATAACTGTGATTTTGCTACTGTTATGAATCACAATGTAAATATCTGTGTTTTCCAATAGTCTTCTCGGGGGGGGGGGGTGTCGGTCATGACCCACAGATTGAGAATCACTCCTCTAGAGAATGACTGGGGACTCTTTCATCCAAGAGGAACTAGGCTTTTGTTTTTCCAGTCCTGGAAGTACCACAGTGACTAGAGATGAGGCCTCCATGGAAAAGTTGTCTTCCTAGTGGAAAAATTTAGAGCTGGAGCCTCAGGAGGATGAAGAAAAGTTTAGGGATTATTACTCAGTGAAATCCAGTGAGTGACAGGCACATTGCCAAATCCACTATATATTATTGTGAGTGATCCTCAGAACATAATTTTAGGTGGCATGTCAGTAGCCTTCATTACTACAACAAATACCTAAGACGTTCCACTTATAAAGAGAAAATGTTATTTTGGCTCACAGTTTTCGATGTTCAAGTTAACACTTGATTGCCCTGTTGCTCTGGGGGTCCATGGCAAGGTTAACGGTGAGCAATATAAGAAGGAGGCGACAAGGTCACACTCTCTTTTAAGGAAATGTCCCCAGTGACCTAAAGTCCTCCCATAGGATCCTTCTCTTACAGGTTTCACCCCACCCCAGCAATGTCTCCCTGGACACCAGGCTGCAACACAGGGACTCTTGTGGATTTAAGATCCAAAATATAGCAGCCGGTATCAATGCCATTGACACACTGGACTCAGGAGTCAGAGTTGTTCAATATCGCTCAACTAGTAAGGGACTGACTTGGGATTGGAATTCCGATTCATTGGCTTCTTTACACTAGATCATGTTCAGTGTCAATGGGTTGCTGTCTACTAGATATTTTGTATTTGCTTATATTAAAGATTGCCAGAGAGATACACGTGGAAATGTTCATGGGTATTGATAGAACCTTTGATGCCAGGGTGTGATGTTATCAGAAGCAGCAAATCCCAGGGCTGTGTGAAGCTGCTTTTTTTTTTTTTTTTTTTTTTTTTTTTTTTTAACAAAGGAGGAAAATTGGATTCACAGCTGGGCCTATCTGATTATCACAATTTCTTTCCAGTCTGATATTTCCTTGGTAAAGAAGTATTTTGCTACTTTGAATACTGCCTTTACAATATCCCAAAGAACCTTACTGTATCGCTGCACACTAATTTAGAAAAATCAAGGTTTTCTGACAGTTCTGTTGGGTTTAGGCAAATGGCAGAGCTGCCTATAATTCACAACCTGCTTCAGGAAGTCAGCGACAGAATTGACAAGGACACTACTTCATTAACATTTTCTCTGCTTTGAGTCACGAAACAGAACATGTGATTTCAATGAGCTCTTTTGTGTCATGTGTTGCTTCTTTTAAAATACTTCGGGACAGGACGCGTGTTAGAAAAGATCGCAGATTTAGTCAAATGCCCGATTTTTAAGGCCCACTTTTCTTTTCAGATAGACTCACATCTTCTAAAGCACTGTGGCTACATAATAAAGCCTTCCTTTGAGTTTTGTTGGCTGCACGTTTTTATTGGAGAAAATCTTTTGCTACTGAAAGAACTGAGACTTCTGCTTTCAGTTTATGTTTAGTTATGGAAATAAAATCTAAGCATGTAGAAACGTAAAACATTTTCAAGTCAGTCTGTGTCATATAGAACAAATTGGTAAAACCCATGTATCCATATGATAATTATGTTCTTTGATGTTATTTTAAAAGGAAAATATACTATATATCTTACTAAGGAAACATATATGTGTGTGTGTGAATGCTATGTATATACAAGAAGCGTATATTTTGAATTGTGTGCAGTCAGTAATACAATACTAAAATAAGTTAATTATTAATGGAATATTCATTACATTTCAAACTATGCACAAAAACTGAAAGACAGAAAAATTAGCATTTGCTCCATGTGGTTCCTGGTGTCACTCTAATCTACCTGATATTACAGTTCAGGAAATGACATTTTAAAGGAAGCCCAAGTGTTGCTTAGATATGGCCGAAGGGTGATCAGTTGGATGATTTGTGGGATTTACATTTTCTGTTGTAAGTGTTAATTCTATGAATCAGTTATGTGAGCCAATTGTATCACATGTTTGAAATCAAGACAGTGACTACCCTACTGTTCTCAAGAACAAACACGCCTTCTGTTTTAGAAAACACTTGGGAGATTTCAGAGTGCTCATCTTGCGGGGTTTATTTTAGAAATTGTTTATCACAGTTTCTCAACATTTTAGAAATATTTTATACTTTCCAGAATACAGTGTGTTGTGTGTATTAGGGCTGTGTTTTGGCTGTTTATTTTGTGTAAACAAACTACTTCAAATTTGAGGACTATAAGTAACATATAGACATTTTCTGTGGATCTGCTCCTATGTGCTGTTGTTCAGGATTATGACACACAGCTGTATACAGCTGGGATCTTCACTGAGGGACATGGTTCTTCACACATCCTTTCTTTAGCAGCTTAGCTGGTATTTTCTTAGAGAAGGCAGACAGGCCCTTAAGAGCAAGTGATACTTCTAGTGATGTCATGCTTGTGAATATTCCTAGTGATGTCATGCTTGTGAATATTTCACGGACCAAACAAAGCACATCGGACAGCCCCCTATGCGGGAAGAACTTTCCATGGGTGTGAATACTGGGGAAGTGTGGTTAGTAGGAGCTTCTGATGTGTTTCCCACACCTCTGCCCTTTCCTTAGTAATAAGAGTCCTTATTATTATCAGGGGACATGGTCACACAGAGCAAATGGACAAAGGACTCAAGCGGAAGTGGCGTATGTGACTTCTGGGTAGTGTGTGGTATATCTATTTTTATCTAAATAATTGTCACCAAACTTGCTGTAAAACAGCAGTTTACTCCCTCACCCAGTTTCTGAGAGGTAGGACTTGGGTGTAGCTAAACTGGGAAATTTTGGTTTGGAGTCTCTCATGAGACTTCAGTTAGGGTACTAATAAGTGCACATGATATGCAAGTTCACCAGGACTGGGTCAATTCAGATGCTCACTCCCATGGCTGTTTGATGGTGGTGTGTGTGCAGGAAGCCTTAGTTCTTCACCATGTAGACCTTTTCACAGGGCTTCTCCAGCTCCTGCCACTACAGATATGTTCCACCAAACTGAGTAAAAGTGTCTGCATGTACGGGGCTTGGGATAGGAAGAGAGAGCAAAATGTCTTTTATGACCAGGCCTTTGAAGTTACATATAACATCTTCTCTGGACATTTGGTCACATAGAGTGACATCATAGTTGGAGTGGAATTACACAGGGTATAAGTGACAGAAAGCGGGGACCTGAGGGACCATCTTGGAGCTGTCTACGCCGGTGACTCTAATAAAAAAGGCATGTTTCTTCTTATTTTGAGCATCGTATATTCTTTAATATTTTAGGCACTTGTGAGCATTAAGGCTTACAAATCAAACTCTATCTAAAAGGGTCTCTGCAGTGTAGCTAGACTCAAGTTTGTTTATTCTTTATTCTCATTAGGAAGAGGGAAAAAGTCATTTGTTCAAAGTAGAAACAGTTATGACAATATTTACTGAGAATTCTGTTCTCTAACCTGCTAGGAGGGTTGTTGGATTGTTTGAAAACACTTTAGAGAACATGGCCTGGAACAGAAACACTGCTGTCTTATTCATATTCACTGCAGAAATAATTACAGATCGTTGTTAGCACACTCATCTTTTTATAAACAGACTATAAAAGGGAGAGTGTGAGCTGCACATGGTATGAGCGTGGGTTCCCCTGCTGACCAACTCTGGTGTTGTGTTCCTGCTGTACCCATGCCACAGCTTATCTTCAATATACCCAATATGTGTGTAATTGAAAAAAGAGAAAGCCACATTCCATGTAAATGTTTGGGCCACTGTAAACTTGGAACATTTATTCTGACTATAAACAGCATCGGTTGTCAGTCAGAGATGAAGGAGCTCAGATACCAGTTTGTCCTTCTGTTCATGTATCTTTCTGTTTTGTAAAAGGCTATAAAGTGAATTTGATGTTTAACATACAAAGTGTTACTGTGTATAAGAGGCACAAGGCTCATAGTAAGTTTGATAAATGCAATTATTAATAGTAAGATTCTTTAGATTTTTTAAGTATTAGTAGCTTTGGTGAATAACTAGAATGTCTTCTTACAAAACCTCTTTAAGACAATTGTGTGTGTGTGTGTGTGTGTGCGTGCGCGCACACGTGTGTGCATGTGTGCATGTGCATTTACATGTGTATCTAAGGCTTAGGGTATTAAGGTATTAGATGTGTTAGAATTAAGAAAGCACATATCCCCCTTAGATGTCTCATAATGGAAAATTTCTAGAAACCATTTCTCTATCTGTTTACCCAGCTAGTCAATTATTTATACAACATTTAAAAAAAAGATTCATTATGTGTCAAGTATTTAAAATGCAAAAATGGAGTTATGTTAGTTTTCCACCTGCAGGGTTTTCATGCTCTTAATGAAGAGAGGCATGGACAAACTGCCAAGTCCAAGTGACAGTTACTATATTTGTGATGCATCTGTTACTGGCTGATTGTGGCAGGAGAGATTTGCTGAGGAAGAAGCGTGAGATCCATTCAGAGGATCTGAAAGGGTTGATGCTTCATCTACATCTTAAGACCTGAATGATTTCTTGGGTTACCAAAGAAAGAGCTGGGAGTGTTATGGAGAGGCAGGATGTTCTGGGCAAAGACAGAAGAGAGAAAGGAATGGAAGAACTTGATCTATGCTGAGGAACCACCTCAGCTTGGCAGGACAGGAGGCTGATGGTAGACAGCAGCCATTGCAAGGCTGGAAAGACAAGCTGGATGGATCTTGAAGATGGTCATGTGCTGTAGATGATTGTGGGGATGGATGTGTGTTTCTCCTGAGGATGTCAGTGAGCCACCAGAAGATTGTTTTTTTAAATAGAGAAACCATCAAATTGGCATTTAGACCCTAGCAACAGTGTGGAACCTAGATGGGGAGGATGAGAAGGGGACAGGAGAGAAGTGGTGGAAGATGTGGCAGTCATCTAGAGAGGAGAGCCAAACTGAGACCATCCTGGAGGGCAGAGAAAGATCTTACTGGCTTGTGAGTGTGACTCACAAGGCTCATGGTAAGCATTTGGTAGGAGGCATTATTAAGGCATTGAGAGACAGCTGTGGGAAAGGAGGAAGGCCTCTGAAGGACAGAAGACTCACAGTTCCAGGGTACAGCCCATCATGGCGGGCAGGTCATGGTAGCAGGAGCTTGAAGAATCTGGTGACATTGCATTCATAGTCAGGAAGCAAATGGAAATAAGTGTTATTGCTCATTTGGCTTTCTCCTTTTTTATATAGACCAGGACTCAAGTCTAGAGAATGGTCCTATCCTCTCTTATGGTGTGGCTTCCCAACACAACCAATCAAGTCAAGAAAACTCCTCAGCGGAGACTGACCTATTTCTAAGTCATCCCTCCTAGGCTTGTCTCCCAGGCGATTCCAGGTCCCATCAAGTTCACCATCAACATTAGCCATTGCAGAGGCTCTGCATCTGCAGCTGGAGACTTTCAGGCCATTTCTACCAGCAAGTGGCAGCATGAGCAGAGCCCTGAAGTCTGCCCTGAATGGAGCAGGCTCTAGACAGAACTCTAAAACCAGGCAAGTCTGTCTGTGACATCTTACCACACCTTCCGACCCTAAAGACAGGCGCTTAGCAAGTGCTGCTTTTACCTAACACATCTACCATTTCAGTCTGACCTGCTACTGCTTTCTGTATTTATTTTGCATGCCCAATACACAAGACAGTGCTCAGCTGATGAATATGTCATCCTATTTCATGCATTTATCATTCTTTTCTTACAGTTTTAAAGGGTTCCTACTTGTCTTCGCTTTCAAATTCTTTTCCCACTTGTTATGTTCATCACCATTCCACTCAGTCACCACCTCCTCCAGGAAGGAAGTCTGCCTGGATTTCCCATCATTTTCAAATAGCTTCTTCATAAGCAGAGAGCAAGACGGATTTCATATCATCCCAGGTCAGTATTTATACATCGTACATATTATAACCTTATTATTTTATATAAACAAAATTTATTGTTGACTATTTACAACATACCCGTAAATAATTAACTTGTGGATATTAGTTGCAGTACACTATAGTTATTTTTATACTTCTTTCTTCAACAAACAATGTAATTTTTAAATCATTTTTTTGTGTTATAAATTTGTAGCTCTGCCATCCCTTATAGACACACACAGTATTTTTAAAATTATATGTATTCATTATAGTCAAGGATTCTTGAGTCATACTTATTTTCCCAAACAGGATCTCACTTCCTGCATTCCTTAGGCTGCCTCACATTGGTGGGCTTAAGCAATCTTCCAGCCTCAGCCTCCAGAGTGGCTGAGACTGCAGGCATGTACCTCTAGTCCTGGGATTTGCTCCGTTAATTTGTAGATGTACTTCGCTGTCTTTTCCTTGCTAGCAAGGGCTGTTTGGTTGGGAGGCAATTCTCCGTGGACTGCTTGTTTCTAGAGCACCGAGTACAGAGACACTGGTACTCTTTGCCGAACTGTCTTTGTGAAAATATGTTTACACAAATAGCCCTGGAAGGTAGTCTCTTACTATAGCGAAGGACTGGCATGGTTATCATCCTGTAGAATAAGAAAAGGGTCCTCTTCCAGAGCAGATGATATTCAGCAATATTGATTCAAGTCCTTTTTAAAAGATGTTAAGCCCTTCCCCGGGTTAGAAGGACTTGCCTGTGACCCAAACCTCATGGGACTTGGAGAATGAGTTGAACTTTGTGAATATGAAGTTCACATTTGCCACACTGTAACAGCCTGTTGTTTCTTTTTATTTTATTTTACAATACAATAAAATAAAAAGAAACAACAGTTTCTGAAAACAACAGTTTTCAGTTCTACATATCAGCCATGGATTCCCTTGTTCTCGCCCCTCCTGCTCCCCTCCCCTTCCCCCCCAGCCCATCCCCCATTCCCACCTCCTCCAGGGCAAAGCCTCCCCCAAGGACTGAGATCAACCTGGTAGACTCAGTCCAGGCAGGTCCAGTCCCCTCCTCCCAGGCCGAGCCTAGCGACCCTGCATAAGCCCCAGGTTTCAAACAGCCAACTCATGCAATGAGCACAGGACCCGGTCCCTCTGCCTGGATCAGAGCCCATTGTTTCTGACTTCATAAGTGTAGCTTTCTGACAAACACTCTTGAAATGATGGCACGCTCACTCCTCAGCTTCCAAGTGGCTCACGTCTCGAACTCTGTACCTCTTCTCCATGGTTTACCCCTCAGAACTTACTGCTATTGTTGCTGTTTTTAAAAGTTACTTAGTAATATTTACTAAGTGTTATTGGCTAAATCTTTTGGGACGATCTAAACTTTTTTTTTTTACTTCTTATTATTGTGTATGGATGATGTATGTGAGGGGTGTGTGAGCCACAGCATGTACCTATGGAGGTCAGAGGACTTTTCAGGAGTTGGTTCTCACCTTCTGCTGTATGTTCTTCAGGCTCAACTCCAGCCATCAGACTTGCATGGCTACTGGGCCACCTGGTCTAAGTCTCACTTGCACAATTTCTCTTAGTAGTTGCATAATCTTGAGTAGAAGCTGAGTCCCTAAGTTTATAGACGCCATGCACTAACTTCAAATGAATAAATTGCTAAGGTTACATTATCGGGAAGTAGTGGAGTTGGTGGGTGGTCAAACCCAAGTGTGGATACTCCAGACTGTTGCCTGACACCTCACTGCATGAGCACAATGTAGAAATCTTCCTAAAACCTACAAAACGATAGCTGGACCGATTCTCTAATGAAAATGAGCACATTCTTCAGTTCATTTGGGAATAGGAGATATTCTGGAGTAAGGAAGCCTTCCTTACCCTCCACAAATACCAGCACAGGCAGAGGGGAGGAGAATGTCTGCCTTAGACAGTCCTTGCTCTCAAGGGCTGGGTAGTCTTGTTCCAGAGGTGAGATTTACCCCTAGGAAGCAATTAGGTATGACAGCAATTAGGTTCTACATTGAGTGGCTGAAGCAGCAGGTAGAATGAATTGCTAGTTGAGGGAGGCACATGAGCAAGACTTGTATTCACTGGAGGAGAGTTCAAGGCAGGGCTTGAACAGGGCCCAGAGACTGGGAAAATGATGTTAAAAAAAACCCTAAGGAAAAGATCCTAGGAGAAAGCAATGTTCTTGCTTTTTGTCTCTGGAACATCTTCCTATGTTTTTATGCAGGTAGGAAAAGAAGAGTTTTGTATCTTCTTTAAAAAAAAAAATCATAACACACACACACACACACACACACACACACACACACACACACACACACACACACACACACCCCACAGCACAGAGAAACAAAACCCCACCACGATACCTTCTCATTTCCACTTGACTCGCAGCCTGTGCACCTTCATCCTGGCGGCGCCGATGCTGCCACAGGCTCCTGGCATTCCTAACTTGATGGGATCCCCGCAGAGCAGTCTACTTCAGCCTACCTTTTTTAGACCACTTGAAAGTTTTTCAATTTATTCGGCGGAATATATCAGCCTGTCAGCTCTGGAGAGCTGATGCCTGCAGAAGATATATCTTTCCTCTGCAGGTGGCACTGGCTGCCAATTTTTCTTGGGTTGGGAGCTCTTGTTCGGAAGCAGCCCTCTGCGGTTTGAACACCAGTCACATTAGAGTTGATCTCCCTTCCCATCTCCTGCTCTATCTGGGTAATGGCTAACCTGCTGTGTGTGAGCCGAGAGAGATGCCTATTGTGTTATTCCTTTGCTTTGTGATTAGCAAATTACTTTTTGCTTAAACTGGGTCAGCCCATTGCTTTTTTTTTTGCCCCCTTTCTTCTTGCCTCAGCAATTTATCTGTCTCTATCATTTCCTAGATGTTGCTATCAATGTCACTTTGCTTCAGATGCTGTGTCCCTTGAGTCCTTGGAGTCCCTGCTATCTGTTTTTCCTTTGATTATCTGCCGTCCACTGTGCAGAATGGCTTCTGGCTCCTCCCGCTGCCTGTCATTAGGTGAGCAATCCAGCTCAGCTGAAGGCCTTCCTTGCTGAACTTTAGGGAGCAGGCACATCAGTTTCCTCTGGGGTTGCCTGAGCCCTCTGGAAGGCTCACTATTTACCCCTGGTAATGTAGGACAGAGGTTAAGGCAAAATATACCCACTGCTGTTAGATTTATTCAGTGGACTCTAGTGGTATTAACTTGAAAAGTAGTCACAACCGAGGGAAGGCCTCTTCTGTGTCTAGGGCTTCTTTTCTCTTCCTATTCTCCACTCTTTTGAATGTGAATTTCTTGTTTATTTCCCCTCTTCAGCATGTTACTGGGAGATTGTTTAACATCAATCACATGAATTATAATGGAGTCCCTTTTCTTTTTATAAAGTGTTTTATTTTTATTTTTAACTTATGTGTCTGTGGGTGTCTATGGCAGGTGTCCATGGGTACCCACAGAGGCCATAAGAAGATGTAAGATCTCCTGGATCTGGGGTTATAGGCAATTGTGAGCTGTCCATCTTGACTGCTAGAAACTGAACTTACATCTTCTGGAAGAACAATATGTGCCTTTAATCACCAAGCAATCTCTTTTGTTCCTCAAACTGATTCTTGAAGTATACTAAATTCTAGTAATGGAGAGGTTTGAAGAGTCACTGAGTTTGAAGGAGGAGCCTTCAGAGACAGATGGGTTTTCATGCTATTTATGGGTGTCTTATAAAATAGGCAGGGGGAAAATCTGGCTTCTGGGCACCCGGTCTGTTTCTTAACAAATAGCAGTATTAATGAGGGTTGTACACTATTAATAAAACAGCTTAGGAAAAGACTAGAGAATTATGGTAGCTAATGGTCTGAAGAGCATTTACCATAAACCTGATTTTATGACACATTTTGGAAGAGTGCTCTGAGCATAAATATTCACTCTCTAATGACACATTGCTCATAAAGTCTGTTCCCAGGAACGTCTTTAGACTACCTTCTAAAATTACAGAAGACAAGAAAGGATAGCTTTCATGGACAGGGCAGTTCCTGTAGGCTTTTGCTATCATTGAAATAGGAACCCTCAATCAAATTATTTCAACTAAAGGTTTACCCTTAGGAAAACTCCTAATAAAATGTTAAGGTCAACTCACTAAGAATACTTAAACTCTATGAAAGAATGAGATATTCAATCAGTTGGTAAGTGTCATGTTTCTGGATTTAATTTTCCACTTCTAGAATTATGGTGTTCAGTCTTCCAGTGCCATCATGTTTAACTTAAACATGGCAGCATTTCTCTTTTTCTTTTGTTCATAGACGTTAGCTGACTCTTCCCCAGAGATGCTGTTATTGGTAAAAACTCCTCTACTCACTTCAAGCACAGCAGACAAGGTCATCACTTCAAACAGAGCTAGTAAAACTACCGCAGAAATATTTCCCTCCTAACAATTTCATCGGGAATATTCAATTTTACTTTTAATTTTTGACTGTGTTGGGAATCAACAACCCAGAATAGGCTAGGTAAACATTCTATTATGGAGTTTTACTGCTCCAGATAGTCCTGGTTGTCCTTAAACCAGGAACAGAGAGGACAATGTCAGTGTATTGAAGCTCATGGAACTATCTCTCACAGTTCTCAAGAGTAAGTCTCATTGGTTTGAACTCGGCGATGAAGAAATCCTATGATGATTTGAAGATAATAGAGACATTTAAATATTTTAAACTTCCTGGAACTCAGATCTTCAGAGTGGAGCTTTATTAATGTGATTATTGTTAGTTTTGTGTGTGTCCACAAAACGTAAGGCACACTCAAGTACAAAAGCAAGAAAATGTATCCAATGGTATATGTACATTCATGTGGGCTTCTTGATATTTTATGTAATAACTTTTTGTCACTTTTTAGGTCAGTGGTTTATAAATTACTTTTTTAATGTGTCTCTTGGTAAAATATTTTTAGCATGTATTCCCTAAATACTTTTATGTCTGTTTATTTATGTCTTAAGTAGAGTTATTAATATACTAATGTGATATATATATATATATATCATAAAATGTAGCCTAAAATAAATAAATGAAATTTGTTGTTCGAATCTTAAATGGTGTTATAATAAAAAAACCCAGAGTCAGATATTGGGGTAAAAGCTGAAAAGATCATAGAAACAGAACAAGCCAGCCATGTTCTTACCTCTACGAAATCCTCAGCCTCAAGACAGTGAGTTCCTATGTCCTCCTGCCTTCTAGACCTTATTCTGCCCTGCCATCTTACTTCCTGGGATTAAAGGCATGTGTGCTTCCCAAGCAAAGATATGAGATCTCAAGTGTTGTGATTAAAGGTGTGTGCCACCATGCCAACTTTGTTCCCAGTGTGACCTTGAACTCACAGAGATCTGGATGGATCTTTGCCTCCCAAGTGATAGGATTAAGGGTGTGTGCCATCACTGTCTAGCCTCTATGTCTAATATAGTGGCTGGCTCTGTCCTCCAGTTCCCAGATAAGTTTTATTGGGGTGCACAATATAGCACCACAAAAATTTAAATGTCTCACATCAATGAAAACTTCAAAGAGTTAAGAAAAAGGTAATTACTAATCAAAGGTAATTACTTCCTTCAGTGTGGGCTATGATGTGGGAGCATAAGCTAAACAAACCCTTCCCTCCCCAACTGGCTTCGTTATGGTGTCTCATCACAGCAGCAGTAACCCTAACTAGGACGAGGTCATTTTGGAGAATGAGAGCATCTAAAACAAATCTTCTGAGATGGCCTACTTTTAGACTGATTAAAAAAATTGCTTGTATGTAAATGTGGGAGTCACTATACTACATAGCTTTAGAATGAATCATTTCATAAATACTTCTTTAAAAACTGAGTACAGTCGGCGGTGGTGGCACACGCCTTTAATCCCAGCACTTGGGAGGCAGAGGCAGGAGGATCTCTGTGAGTTCGAGGCCAGCTTCGTCTACAAAGCGAGTTCCAGGAAAGGCTCAAAGCTACACAGAGAAACTCTGTCTTGAAAAACCAATAAATAAATAAATAAATAAAATAAAATAAAGTAAAAACTGAGTACAATACATTTCACACAGGGGAAGGTTTTCCTAACCCAGCCACAAATACAGATGTTTATCTTTTTCCCTTTAAGTATTTTATATACCCTCCTGGCTTTTAAAGGGAAATGTGTGATGAAGACCACAGCTTTTTCCTACAGATAGAACAAGTTTCTCCCAGTGTTATATGCGGGAACCATTGCTAGAAGAATCATCTTCCGATCGTGATTTACTAACGTTTGAGGTATGTCACCGCTCTTGCAGTGGATTGGTCTAAAAGGGACTAACATCCAGAGTGTGACTTCTGAAGTTTGTTAAAAAGTTTTACCCGTTCTCTTTCTGTGTCACGGTGTGAAGTCAGCATGAGTATTTGGGGATAGGTACAATAAAACTCTCATCCTCCAAAGATTCTGATGATAAATCACTTTCTTCTCTCTGGCTTATGAGTTCTAGACACTGGTTGTTAGATGTATTCTATTCACGTATTATATATCCCTCAGACATCAAGCAGATTTTGAATTCCCTTGTAGTGTGAGAGGCACATCTTTTTATTTTTATTTGTCAAAGTGCTGTTCAGCTTTTGTTCCTCTGGCATTAAAAAATGTAACAAAATCTATTAATGCTTTCTTTGACCTTCCAGCAGATGAAGGTAAGGAAATAAACTTTTTTTCTCCCCCAAAATCAATTCAAATTATTCTTATGAAAGCGCTGAGTGAACCGCCATGTGATGAGAAGGAACACTTGGCTTTCTTGAGATGAAGCTTAATAAATAGGCTGATGCTGATATTGATCAGTAGTGAAATTTAGAGTTGTCTATGAATCTTCATTGTGGATGCTGTTGGAAATAGAGAAGAAATTAAAACCAAAAGTGTTACAAAGGCTTCCTATCTTTAGATAATGTTTCTTTGTACTTTAGTTTACAGTTTTCCTAGGTAGGGTCTCTTCAGTATTAATGGTTAAACCAGTGACTTCCAAACATTATTGACTGTCAAAATCATGATGGACAGGGATAGAAATCAATCATTTAACAATCTCTGTGGGACTCTAGCAGTAAGTCAGAGTTGGATATAACTAGGGAGCTGGTCAAGTTTCTAGGTTACTATAGCAATTAGAAAGAGAAGAAGCAGACTGAAAGGCAGAATTTCAGGCAATCCAAGCATTGGGACAGTAGAGAATATTTCCTTCACTGTGCCTGCTTACTGTGAAATTCTAGCTGAAGTGAGTGACTTCATCCCTAGGTGACAAAGCCTGTCAGGGTTCGTGTGAGAGTGTTGTGAGAGGACAGTCGGAAAGAGGACCAGAGGAAAGGCATCCTTTCTGATCTGCATGAATTGTAGAAACACAAGAAAGTCAGTTAACAGGGAAACAAAAGTGCCTTCTTCCCACAAACCCTGTTGTAAAAGAGAATTGCTTTGATTTAGGGAGATCAGCCCAGGCCGGGGATATTGGTAATTTCCTTGGATTTGTCCAGCGGGACTATAGTTGCTTGAGGGGAAAATAACCCTCAGCCCAGTGTCATAACTTAGCCTAACACAACTGGGATGGTGTAAGCTGGAGACAAGTCCAGTCAGACACACAGCGAGAAGCAAAACTGAGAAGTTAGCACTCACGTCAGTAAAAATTAGTATCTAAGAGATTCCAAAGTGAGGCTGTGAGCTACCGCATACAGAAAAGAAATGCAAAATAACAAGTTCAAGAACACTCTTAGAGTTTAGTGGGACATAAGATTTGTAAGGGTTTCCTGTGTTGGGCTATGTGGAAGTGAGGTCTTGAATAGATGGGAGGTCCTTCAACCACAAGAGTCCACGTTGTGGAAGCCTATAAAATGCAGAGGTCGAAGAAGGACGGTTGTCTGAACTGTCAATGGGACGGAAATGGGAGTGTCTAGTGAAGGCAATGTCCAGGAGCTCAAAAAATCTCCATGAGGAAGAGTCAGTCACTATTGAAGACCATCTCCTGAAAAACCCTTTACCAGACAGCAGTGGTATCTGCCACTGTCCATATCCTTCCCCTTAGTCCTGTCCCCTGCAGGTCCTGGGGAGTTTTAAATCTTACTTAATAAAGTAGTAGAGGAAAAAGAGTAGAGTTGAACCCAGAGTGTGAGAAAGGGCATGCTGCCCACCTCTTCCATGACAAGTGGGCAGCCTAGGCTCAAGGAAGTGGAGGAGAGAAGCAAAACCATATTTTGTGTTTTTATTATTAAATGAACTAGCATAATTTATCCCACTGGGATTGTTTATAAAGACATTGCTACTTGCCTTTTTGGTGGTGGTGGGTGTTAAAAACAAATGAAAAAATCAAAGATAAGACATAAGAACAGACGTATTTTAATTTGTTCAGTGTAGCAATTTTAAATAGAAGAGTTTGTAGAAACATCTGTGTACCCTGGGTGAGATGTGGAGAGGCAGAAGCCTGGTGAGACCTGGAGTCACAAAGTAGCAATGTTCTGGACTTACTACAGGCTGGTGGGTAAGTTCAAGGACTTCTGTTCTGAAAGCCAGTGTGACAACTCTGTCTCCAAGAGGCAAAATAAAATGGCCAAAATATGGACTTAGGCAGTGCACGAGTATATGATCGCCCTGCAGGAATGATGGAGGTCCTTTCCCTGGACAAGGCTGCTTTTTTTGCCATGTCTCTCCTTTTTCACCTGATGCTACCCTCGAGGGCAAAGGATGGCTGGAGAGACATTTACAACTTTTTGGAGTCATATAAACAAAGGCTGATTCATCTAAAAAGCTTAAATTAACAGGTCAAAGTAAGATTTTGAATGTTTCCGTGGTGTTCTGGTTTCTGATGGTAGAAATGTCAGTGAAGTGTGTAGTTACTGAAAAGGTCACCGCAGGGCAGATGGGGAAACACATGTGGCATAGTCTGAGGGAATCCAGGAGAGCGTTGTGAGGATGAAGAGCAATCCCATAACTTCTGTGGGTTATTTCATTCACTAATTTTAGGACAGTACTGAGGATCTTACATCACTGTGCTTTTTCAATCAAGAAGGATCTTGTAAGGAAGGAAAAAGATTGACTTGGTTTTGAGGGTAGGAGTTATAGAATGGCTGGTATAGGAAAAGCAGATGGTCATTACTAAGTGTTCTCTGACTTTCTCCTGTCCTCTTCTACTATCTCTCTCATCTATCTGTCTGTCTGTCTGTCTGTCTGTCTGTCTGTCTACTTATTGAAATAAGGTTTTACTGTTAACCCAGGTTAGCTTCGAACTCGGGACCTCCCTGCATCAGCCTCTCAGTGGGGCACAGGCGTGTGCACCGCCACACCGGGCCTATTTTCTCCTCTTTTCCTCCAGTACTTGCCATAGAAACCAGGCTTTCTTTTCTCCAAGGGAAACCATAACAACTAGAATTTTTCTTTAAAACCAGTCATAAAAATCCAGCAATATTATTCCAGCATTCTCCCCACCTGTGTAAGAGCTGGCCATAAAAAGAATCCCTTCTCTATGATAGTAGATAGCATGCTCTCTTTCCAGATGGAGTCGTGTTCTGTATGTGGAAGAGAGGAAAGATGCCCCCAAAGTATTTTTGCAGTCTCTTGTTAGAAGGTTGGATCCTTTTTGTTCAGCTGCATTGCAATAAGTGGTTGATCTAAGCACCCAACCCAGTTTTCCCAGGCTCTTTGGGTCTTCACTGTGAAAGCTCCCATGTCATGAAAAACTATGAGCAAATAAATGAGTTTATTACTCTCTTTCACTAACCTGTCTTTTGTTATAGGAGTGTTGGCCACCATTATTAGGATGAAGGGTGGGGAGCATCATATCTTTTTGCCCCCATTAATTGAAAACCCTGGTTTTTCTAGCCTTTGATCTGATGTAATGGGTTTTTGGGCCTCAGCATCTTATTCAATCTCATCTCTTCTATGTGCTTACTTAGCAAGCCTGTTGAGAGGACCCCCATCCCCAAACCCTCACATAGCAACCAACCAACAAAACAAAACACCCAATACCACCAAAATAAAGGAATCTCTGAGATCCAGCCATCAAAACACAATCGCACAGTATATTTTGCCATGGTTGTTGTGAAGGGGGGAAGGCTATGAAGACAGTGAGAAGCTCCCAGAATCAATTCTGAGGCTCTTCCCGTTCTTCCATGAGCTTTCAGAGGATAGAAGCTAGTGGCACATAGGGACTGAGAGCATGCTCAGACACTGTTACTCCAAAGGGAATCTGAGAGTTCTTGCATCTATTTTTTCACTTGACTTCTTCTTGCATAGGTTTTGGAGGGAGAAGATGAGGACAGACACAACTTGTGTGGTCAAAAACAAGATCCATGTGTTAGGAGGGTGTTTTAAGCTAAAAGAGGTCGTTTTCAGCAATCTGTCTAAGCAAAGGGCAGATAGGTACCATCCATGGTAGCAGGGGCTGGAGAGATGGTGTGGTGGTTAAGAATGACTGTTCTTCCAGAGGACTCACTTTTGATCCCCAGCACCCACATGGCAGCTCCAAACTGTCTGTGACCCCAGTTTTTAGGGGATATGATGTTTTCTTCTGTCCTCTATGGGCACCAGGCATATCCATGGGTCACAGACATACATGCAGACAAAATAGCTATCTGTATACAAAAATTAATAACAAAATTGTCTATGGTAGCATTAAGCTTGCAGAAGAATATATACAGGAGTTGCCTACAGTTTTGAGATGCTTGATGTGGGGGCTCAGAACCAAACTTTGTTCTTCTACAATAACAGTAAATTCTCTTAACCACTGTGAACTACCTCTCTAAGACACTTCTTATACATTCTTGTTGCAACAGATTGTGTTTCCAAAGTGGGGTCAATCTCCCACCCTACCTGCTTCTACAATGTTACTTTACTACAGCCTTACGAAGGAGTGGAATCCATTTCTCATTCGCTGGCATCTCAGTTGTGCAGTGTTCACGGCTCTTTATAGGAATGACCTCACTCAAGCGTTACCCCAGCTAGACAAAGAAGTGCCACTGTCACCCTCACATCATAAATGAGAAGATAATCAAGGTAACACAGTAACAGTGTTACTAGGAGTAACATTCATACAGTGAGAAGTGCAGTAGATACAACTGAACTGTTCATGCACAGAAAACACCCAGGAAATGCTATTCGTATTTGAAATGTTTTATTTTTGCACTTTTAAGGTTTACATTTTTCTTTCTTATTTTTACATAAAAAGGAGAAGCCTCAGAATGAATTCAAAAACATTTTCCCATCTTTCCTAATTCTTTTAAAAATGAGTGATTTTATTTTAATTATGTGTATTTGTGTGATTCTGTGTGTGGCTGTGTGCACATGAAGGCAATGTCTGTATAGGCTAGGTGAGGAGTCCCATCCCCTGGAGCTGGAGTTATAGGTGGTTGTGAGCCACCTAGCATGTGCTGGGGACAGAATTCAAGTTCCCTGTGTGAGCATCACACATCTTTCAGTCTGATCTTTATCTTTTCTAATTCTTAAGTATATATTCCCATTTTTTTCTAAATAATCTTTCTCCTTTCATCTTATACATTTAGTCTTTTTAAATTTTAATCCATAGTGTTTGTTTCTAGACTTTGTATATAATCTTTCATTTACAACTCTAAAATTCACATTAGAAAAAATCCTAAGACCTCTCTCTCTCTCTCTCTCTCTCTCTCTCTCTCTCTCTCTCTCTCTCTCTCTCTCTCTCTGTATCTCTCTGTCTCTGGCTCTCTTCCTCTCCCTCCCCCTTCTACCGTGCTAAGTATTAAACAGAGGACTTTATGTACATAAGTCAGGTGCTCTACTGGTTGTATACACCTCCAATAGCTAACCCTTTATTTTATAAATTAACATAATTCTTTCACAGTGACTTCTCAACTCAAATCCAATCTCGTAATTTTAGCTCTTGATACTTAATTCCATTGTATCTGATTGTCAATATGTTCATATGTTCATAGCCCCCTCCCCCTAATTCCTTCTAGTTTTCATGTGGATTCGTTTCCTGCTGAGTTGAACCTAGGCCACCACTCATGCTCTGTGGTGTTTCATTAATGCATCATCTCATGTGGTTTTTGAAATGTGGTATGTATGATTTAAAAATATTTTTTTAGGCTAGTGTATGGTTTCATCAGATATCTTCATATGTATATGATCTACTTTGTTCTTATTCATTGGTTTTCCCCACTGCTCTCCTCTGGGCTGCCCCTCTTTCCAGCCAGTCCCCCTTTCCCCCACCTAGATTTTCTGCCTTCTTATCACTTGTTTCGCATCATCTTATTTCCTACCTCCCTTAAGAATGTTTTTTTTGTTTCTTGCAATCCTCTTCCTAGTTTCAACACACTATGTTTATGTTACCATGGTTCTGCATATGAGAGAAAACATGGTATTTATTTTTCTGGAATCTGGCTTATTTTGCTTAACATAAGGATTTGCATTTGCAAATATTTTCTTTTCTTTCAAAGGTCATCAGCTTATTTTTGTCATGTTGCATAAATTGCACCATGTATGTATACCACAGTGTTTTATCTATTCACTTGTGGGTAGACATCTTGGCAGGTTCAATCAGATATGGAAGTGCAAGTATTGCTGTGGAAGCTGATCTAGAATCCTTTGGTATGTACCCAAGAGTGATATTGCTGGATCATGTAGTACTATTTTTAGTCTTTTGAGGAACCTCCACACCAATTCTCATAGTTGCTGCACAAGTTCAAATCCTCACCAAAAATGAACCAGTTGTCCTCTTTCAACACGTTCTCGAAACAGCATTTGTTATCATTTCTTTTTCATGATAGATATCTCTACTGGAGTGAGATATAATCTCAAAGTAGTTTTGATTTGCATTTGCCTGATTGCTAAAGGTCTTGAACACTTTTTTAAGCATTTATTGAGCATTTGTATTTCTTCTTTTAAGAATTGTCTATTCAGTGCAGTACTTATTGACTGGATGATTTGTAAGTGTGTGGGGTTTTTTTTGGTGTTCAATTTTTACAGTTCTTTTATACATGTTAGGTTTAATGCCTTGTCTGATATGTTGGTGAAGATTCTTTCCCATTCTGTAGTCTGCCTCTAATGATTATTCCCTTGCTGTGCAGAAGCCTTTTAATTTCATTTAATCCCATTTGTCAGTTCTTGAGATTACTTCCTATGCTATTGAAGTCCTTTGCAGAAAGTCTTTGCCTACCTCTGTGTTCTTTTTCAAAGCATTTATTTTTTGCTCCTAGTATTTTACCTCTCTACATTCATTTTACCTGTGAACTACTATGTCCCCTCCCAAAAGAACTTTTCCATTTTTTTTGCTTTCTCTCATGCTATGAGTTAAAGGCACAAAACAAAAGGTTTGAAGCTAGGTTCTGCAAAGGAGAGGGGATATGTGTATTTTTATTTCTGGGCCAAGTTACCTCAGTACACTTTTTCCAAGATATATTTATTTATCTGCAAAATTCATAATTTTATTTTTATCCCCATCTTAATAATACCATATTGTATATATTATATACCACATTTTCCCCATCTGCTCATCTATTGTTGGACCTCTAGACTGATTATACTTCCTAGCCATTGAGAATAGAGTAGCTATGACCATGGATATGCAAGTATCCTTGTAGTAGGATATAAAGTCCTCTGGGAATATGCCTGGTCGTGGTATGACTGGGTCACATGGTAGGTCTTTTTCTAGCTTGATTGTTTTGAGAAATCTCCAGACTTATTTCCAAAGTGGCTGCATAAACAGTGTATAAGAGTATTTCAGTTAGCATTTCTATTACTGTGAAGAGACACCATGATCATGGCAACTCTTATAAAGGAAAACATTTAATTGGGTGGCGTACAGTTCAGAGGCTCAGTTCATTATCATCAGGGTGGTACATGGTGGCATGCAGACAGACATGGTGCTGGAGAGGTTGCTGAGAGTTCTACATCTTGCACACGCAACAGGAAGTGGTTTGTCTCATTGGGTGTGACTTGAGTATATATGAGACCTCAGCGCACACTTTCACAGCGACATACTTCTTCCAACAAGGCCACACCTCCTAATAGTGCCACTTCCTTTGGGGCCATTTTCTTTTAAACAACCACATTCCACTCCCTGGCCCCAAAGGCTTGTAGCCATATCATACTTCAAAAATGCATTTAGTCTAACTTAAAAGTCCCATAGTCTGTAACAGTCTCAAACTCATTAAAAAGTTTAAAGTTCAAAGTCTCTTTTGAGATTCACGCAATATCTTAACTCTAATCCCCTGTAAAATCAACATCAAAAAGCAGATCACATACTTCCAACATATAATGGCACAGAATATACATTACCATTCCAAAATGTAGAGAAGGGAGCATAGTGAGGAAATACTGGACCAAAGCAAGACCAAAAACCATCTGGGCAAACTCCAAACTCTATATCTCCTTGTCGGATGTCAAAACACTCTTCATTAAATCCCCAACTCCTTCATATTTTTTAACTACAATACACTTCTCTCTCTTGGGCTTGGTTCTATTCCCTGTTAATAGCTCTCCTCTGTAGGTATCCCACAGCTTTGGCATCTCTAACATTTTGGGATCGCCAAGATAATCCAGGCTTCAACTTTACAGCTTCACACAATGGCCTCTTTAGGCCTCTACTCAGGGACACCCCAACACATGCCTGGCCTCAGCAGCTTTTCTTAGTCTCAGAGGCAAATTCCATAACCCCTTTCTTCTATCCTTAAAACCAGAATCATGTGGCCAAAGCTGCCAAGTTCTGCTGCCTACTGGGACTGGAACATGGTCCACTTGTTCAGTTAAATCTTCACTAGCTTTCTATTTTCTATGGTTTCCTTTACTGCCTAACCTTGGCTATCCTTGAACTTGCTTTGTAGACCAGGTTGACCTCAAACTCAGAGATCCTCCAGCCTCTGTTTTCTGAGTGCTGGAATTAAAGGCATGCACCATCACACCTGGCTCTGAGCTTTTCTTTAATCCCTTTCACAAGTTGGAAATTTAGCTGGATGGGATCTTGCCCTGAGGTCACCACTTCCTTTTTTCTTAATCTGTTTATCTGCTTGAACACAGAACTTTGTTCCATTTCACATTTTGGTGCTCCTTTTTCTCATCAAATTGTACATTTTGTATTTTTGCTTTCCCAGCTTTCTCCTTTTCATTTTAAATCTTCATCAGAGTTACCACTAATAGTTACAGAACAGAGTCTATATTAGCCTGTTTTGAGATTTCCTCTGCTAACAGAATTAATCCAAATCTCTTCACTTTAGCCTCAGGTAAACTGCTTGGACAAAAATTCTTCACCAAAATACCACAAGAAAGACTTCTAGGCAATATGCAAAAATTCTTCTCCTCTGAAACCTCTTGAGCAAGCCCCCTACGTTTCAAATCATTCTCAGTACCACTGTCTTTCATGCTTCTACTAGTATGCCCCATTAAGCAGTACTTAAAGCATTCCACTGCTTTCCTAACCCACAGTACCAAATTCCAAATTCCTCCAAATGAAAACATGGTCACAACAATACCTCAGTCCTTGGTATCAAAGTTTTGTCTTAGCTAGGATTTCTATTGCTATGAAGAGACTCCATGACCACAACAACTCTTATAAAGGGAAGCATTTAATTGGGTGGCTTACAGTTCAGAGGTTTAGTCTATTATCATCTTGATGAGACATGGCAACATGCAGGAAGACATGGTGCTGGAGAGGTAGCTGAGTGTTCTATATCTTGTGTAGGCAACAGGAAGTGGTCTGTCTTAGTGGGTGTAGCTTGAACATATATGAGACTTCCAAGCCCACCTATAGTACCACACTTCCTCCAACAAGGCCACACCCACTCCAACAAAGCCACACCTCCCAATAGTGCAACTTCCTATGAGCCTATGGGGGGCACTTACATTCAAACTGCCACAAAGAGTTTCCCTTTTACCATACCCAAGTCAGGGTCTGTTGTCATTTTTATTCTTGTTGATATCATCTTGAGTGGAATGAAATGTAATCTTAAAGGAGTTTTAATCTTCATTCTCCTGGTGACTAAGGATATTGAGCACTTATTAAAAATGTTTGCCAGTCATTTGCATTTCTTCTTTTCTGTGTTTTCTGTTCAGTTCTGCAATGTATTTTTAAATTGACTTACCTCCTTATCTTTTGAGTTCTGTTTTACCTAAGCCCCAATCCTCTGTCAGAAGAACATCTGGCAAAGATTTTTATTCCCCATTATGTGGGCTGAATCTTCACCCACTTAACTGTTTTCTTTGCTGTGCAGAAGGATCTTCACGGGAGTCCATCTGTCAATTGCTGGTCTTATTTCCAGTGCTCCCAGAGTACTGTTTAGAAAGCCTTCATCTGTGCTTTTAAGTTGAAGTGCTTCCCCACCCCCCCACACACAGTTAGTTAGTTAGTTAGAAATAATTTAACTGTAGCTGTGTAGACTTATATCTGAGTCCTCAATTCTATTCCAACGATCTAGGTGTCTATTATTTGGCCAGTATCCTACTGTTTTTATTATTATGACTTTGTAGCATAATAAAACCAGGTACTATGATACCTCCTGCAGTATTGCTTTCGTTCAGTGTTTCTTTAGCCATCAATATTTTATTTAGAAGAGCAACACTGTAACACTGTTTTAACTTTTTTTTTCTGAGACAGAGTTTCTCTGTGTAGTTTTGGTGCCTGTCCTGGATCTTGCTCTGTAGACCAGGCTGGCCTCGAACTCACAGAGATCTGCCTGCCTCTGCTAGGATTATAGGCGTGTGCCACCATTGCCTGGCTTTAACACTGTTTTGATGAGTGAAAATGATACATTGTCATGATTGTTACCATATTTATTTAACCTTTTGCTATTAATCTGTACTCTTTTCTTTCATTTACAGATTTATTCTCTGCCTTTGGTGAACTGTTAGTACCATCTTCTTAAAGACAATATCTGTGTAATTTTTAGACATCACACTATTCACATTTACTTAGATCAGAGATATTAAAAGTAATGTCTACAGAATCATCTGTGGGTTTGTTTTTTATTTTGTATTGGGTTCTCTAGCTTTATTTTGATAAAACCTAAACAGAAGTATAGACCCTGCTTATACTTAGCATTACTTACTCTTAATGTACCATTTCTTTATCTTAGAACAACACCTGCAAGGGGACTTCCAGAAGATTAAGGATACCATAGCAATTCTTCAGAATCCCTTCAGAAACCACTTTCTGACACTTTGGAAGTATGTTCATAACAGAATATCGAGATTGAAATTTCATGTCTTCTTTCCTGGCTAGCCCACCTACCTTTGAATCTGCTTACTGGGCCAAGGTAGCAAGCACATCATGATAGGAGTGTACTCTAAAGAAAACTGCTCACATCATGGTGCCCGAAGAGAAAAGAGATATGAAGGAGGTGCTATTAGCTCCTTCAAAGGCAAGCTCAATGATCTAACTTACTTTGACTGGTGCCTGAATTCCCACAGCCTCCCCGCAGTGACAAGGGTCAGGTGCCTGTGTATTTTCCACTCAGAGGCCTTGAGGGGCATTCAGGGTCTGAACTATACTACTTCTGCTTTCACTTTTGCAGAGATAGAGCTAGGGGAAAGCCTGCTGAGAAGGCAGCTCAGGAGACACATTTTCTCCCTTCCACTAGTATGATGTGGTTCTTATCACTGTTGTCCTCAGGCAAACCACACCATTTCCCTACTGTAGACTTTTAAAGCAGAAAATAGAGAAAAGTGTGGTGGTTTGAATAAAAATGGCCCCCACGATCCCATGGAGAGTGGCACTATTAGGAGATGTGGCCTTGTTAGAGTAGGTGTGGATTTGTTGGAGGAAGTGTGTCACTGGGGCAGGTTTTGAGGTCTCAAATGCTCAAGCCAGGCCCAATGTGACACAGTCTCTTCCTGCTGCATTTGAATCCAGATGTAGAACTCTCAGGTTCTTTTCCAGCACCATGTCTGCCTGAATCCCACCATGGTTCTTGCCATGACAATGGACTAAACTGCTGCACGATAAGCCAGCCCCAGTTAAATGCTTTCCTTTATAAGAATTGCCATGGTCATAGTATCTCTTCACGGCAATAAAACCCTAACTAAGACAGAGGGAATGATTTATTTGTTCTATTTCCCTCTTAATTTCTGGAAATACGTGTGACTCACTGTTGTTTTCTTCATTACTTGTTGAATACTTAGGGTTAATTAAAACATTACTTTCTATCAAAAAGACATGAGGTAGGTAGTATTTTCTTTGGATGGTTATCTTCACTGTTCTTATCAGTGTAGTTCTTGATGAGCTATTCTGAGTACTGAATGCCATAATATCGTATGTATTTACTTTATTGCGGCTCAAATGTAAGTTCAGTTTTATAGTCTTAAAAGTTTGAAACTCCAAGCCTTGTTTTCCTACAGTTCTTCAAAATAAAACCACCAGAACCAGTATCAACTCATTTGGATACATAAACAGTGAAATTTCTGGTCACATGCTCTCCAGCAGCTGGGCTTGGCCTTACTAGCTGGCTGCTGTCTTCCAATGTCTACGCCTCCTCCTGAGCTCACCACAGTCTATGTTCTCAGTGCTGGAGATGAGGTTCCACGATACATGGCCCCTCAGAGCTGGATTATGGCCTAATCTGGGACTGTGTGTGCAGACCAACTCACACCATGCAGGTCAAAGCTCGAGGACCTGTCTGTGATTAGCAGGAGGTGACAGAGAAGTCTATGCTTCTCCTCTAAGGCATAGGTGGATGACTGATGGTTCTTAGTGTCCATTTCCTCATGGTTCATGACTTCCTATCTATATCCCACCTCTAAAACAGCTTTTCCCATCCACGAGACCTGGAATATTGGGGGGGAAAAGGCCACTGGAACTCTTTCCTCAGATCTGCAGACAAATGGCAAACCTACCAGGCAGGGCAACAAGGTTTCCTAGATTATTAAGGACACTCAAGGCCCTTGTTCTTCTGTTATTGTCCTTGTCAACACATGCCCTGGCCCAGGTGAATAACAGCAGAGGCCTTTTATGTCCACGTGGGCAGTCCAGGTGGGTTTCCTTGCATCACATGTCCCCAACTCTAGAGATATCCCTGCTCTTATCTGCTCCACAATACTTGATACTGTTTTCTCATAAACCAGTGATAACCTTGATAATGGGTTGAAGTTTTATATAGCTCTGTAATGGAGCTCTTACTTAATAATTGTGAGGCCCTGGGTTCCAGCCTCAGTTCCCAAAACAAAATGAACACATCAACACAAACTATCATATAATAACTAGCAAAAGAGTATGCAAGTCTGTAATTCTAAAAACTAAGGTTGTCATTTGTGGCAACTCTTCCTGTAGTTGACAATCAGTCATCCCCTATCTGGTGTTTCACACTAGGAGGCTCAGCCAACCTTGGGTTAAAAATATTTGGAAAGGAGAGAAGAGATGTGTTTGCTGCACAGGCATAGACATTTTATTCTTGCCACTGTTCCCTGGACAACACAACATAAGAGCTATTTATGTATAATTTTCCCTACATTAGGTTTCAGTAGAGATACTGTGGAGAGGTTTTAAAGTGTATGGGGGATGTCTTTATAGGCTATCTGTGAGTTTCAAAATGTTTTATGGAAGGGGTATGAGCATTTGCAGACTTGGGCCTGGAAGGTAGAGTTCCAGAAATAAACCCACAAGAAGAGGACCTTATTCAACATATCAGTTCCATATCAGCTTAGCGCATTTAGATGCTTAGGCATGTGTTTGCCACTGGCTTTTCTTGGTATAACATCAATCAGGTTTTGCTACTCAACAGCAAGGCATTTTTTTTTTAAACTTTTTATTGATTCTTTGTGGGTTTTATATCACGTATGCCGATCTCACTAATCTCCCTGTCCCCATGCCTCTGCCCTCTGCTGTTGTGACCTCCCTCTCAAAACAAAGCGAAATTTAAAAGTATAGCTTAAAAGCAAACCAAAACAAACCAAACACCAAAAAAAAAAAAAAGAAAGGAAGGAAGTAGAAAATTTCGGTGTGGAAGCTGTACCGTGACCCAGTGAGTCACACATTACACCCCTTAGAACATAATCTTTACTTGTAAGTGTTCTTTGTAGTGGATTGTTGGTCTGGCTCAAGCCTCTGGCTTCTGCTACTCTACTGATTCTGGTCTCTCACTGGGACTCCTCCTGGATATCTTGTCCTGTGTCAAGGGAATCCTGTAGTTTGGCTCTGCAGATCCAGCCCTTTTTATGTACTCCATCAGTTCGTAGATGAGGTGGACAGCAAGGCAATTTTTTTCTTTTTCTTTTTTCTTTTTGGTTTTTCGAGACAAGGTGTCTCTGTCTAGTTTTTGTGCCTGTCCTGGAACTCACTCTGTAGCCCAGGCTGGTCTTGAACTCACAGAGATCAACCTGGCTCTGCCTCCCGAGTGCTGGGATCAAAGGCGTGTGCCACCACTGCCCCAACAGCAAGGCAATTTTTAACCCTATTTTAAACCAGGCCTGAGGAGCTCCTGGCATATGCCTTTTGTGTAGCAAGGGCATATCATGAACAATAAATTATGAAGAATAAGTCTCAGGCCAGTACAGTGTGACTTGTCATGTGATATCTTCCCCTTTTCTGACCCTCTCCAGGGGAATGTTTTCCTGGGACTCTTTAGTAATATAGTAATTTTTATCATAGTAATATGTAGTAATATAGTAATCTCATCTATTTATTCCTCTTTTGCTTGTCATCAGACCATCTTCTATGTCTTTATAAGTTTACGGCTAACCTCACCAACTTCCTAACTAAAACTCTTCTATGGCGCCAGAACACTTCTCTGGCCCATGCCACTTTGTCTCTTGTGCCTGCACATTCTCTCGAGTACTATGCTCCTGGAGCCAATCCTTCTTTTGGTTCTGAAGATACTTAAGCTTGTTCTGGTGCTAGGGATGCTTAACTGATGGCATAAATATGTCTGACATGCCAAGTATATAGGTATAATTGCCGTTTGGAGGAATACATGTGCCACTTAGTGTGACTCTAGGATGTGTGAATAGTTCTGGGATCACCACCTCCTCAAGAAGTTCAGTGATGGTGCTGTTGGCAAATTCCAGGTGTAGGTTGTCAGGACTCTGGATCTGCTGTTGTTCACTCTGTTTCCCCACCGCTGTGAGAGTGTCTTAGTTTCAGACTCACAGAATGAAACCTATAGCAGTTCTGGTATAGTATTCAGCTACAACAGCACCCAAAGTGTGAAGGAGAACATCTCTTTCTGCGAACCTGAAAAAAGGGTAAAGGAGGGGCTTGGAGTAAAAGCATGTCTTAGAAAGTGCAAAGCTCCGAGTTCAATCCCCAGCATGCCTAAAAGAAAGGGGAGAGGGGACTGTTCCTGATAGGTTCCATGTCTCAAGGCCTTCCTTTCTGGGCAGAGGTGCATCACATTTCTCCAAGGAGAAGAAGAGAGCTATCAGGATTAGGTGCAGCCAAACAAATGTCAGCCCTTTGGTTTGTGGTGGTCCCAGGCTCCCCTGAATCAGATGGACACATGAAGAAGGGTGGGTAATAGAACAATGTTGTGATTCCTTTTGGGAACTGGGAGATGGAATAGATGTTGGGTAGGGATTCAACTGTGTGTGCTAGACAGTAGGCCAAATATGCACATCTGGTGATATTTTATTTTTACTGAAATGTGATTTTATTTGTATGTTAATAAAGTTGCCTGGGGGTCAGAGCTATTAGCAAGCCATAGCAGAAGTCTGGCGGTGGTAGCGCATGTTCTTAATCCTGATCACGTAACAGGCAGATCTCTGTGTGTTCAAGGATACCACCAGCATGGAGACACACGCCTTTAATCTCAGTACCAACCATAGAAGACCTGGAGGTCTATATAGATGGGCAGTGACGAGGAAGTCATGTGGTTGGGTTTACAACCAATGAGAAGGCAGAACAGAAAGTCTATAAAAAGACAGATACGGGCTGGAGAGATGGCTCAGCGGTTAGGAGCACTGGCTGCTCTTCCAGAGGTCCTGAGTTCAATTCCCAGCAACCACATGGTGGCTCACAACCACCTGTAATGAGATCTGGTGCCCTCTTCTGGCCTGCAGGCAAACACGCAGCCAGAACACTGTATACACAATAAATAAATACATAAATAAATAAATAAATATTTAAAAAAAAGACAGATACACAGGAAGTAGCGCACTTGCTGAGGGAAAGGACAGCAGTGGCAGCGAAGGGTAAGCTCAGCTCTCAGCTACTGCTCTGACCTCGGGCTTTTAACTCTGCAATTGGCTCTGTGTTTCTTATTTAATAAAACTGTTCATCTACATGCACATATATATTTAAATTTTATTTCTTATATATAAAGGCTAGACTATCTGGGCCACATAATTTATTTCAGATTCACCTATTACTATAGATTAAAGAGTCATTAAATTTAATAGTAAACTATCTTATACTAAACCAGCCCTTGCTGGTATGTAGCAATGAAGAAAGTTTCTTTTCTGGGTGGATAAAACCCATAGCTGGGTATAATGCAAAGGAAAATATCAATAACTAAGGTCTATGTGAGCAGTAACAATGCTTAAGGATGATGTGTGAATTCTCTGTGCCCGCCTATGCTCATTTCAGATGGAGCTAGTTAACCATACAGAGCTTTGAGAAGGATGGATGTAGGTTGGAGTCCTTTCCAGATAGCTCTTGACCATCAGTTGGAGTGATTCTCCAAATGAAGTATCTTCACTGTGCTGTAAGGAGAGTGCCTCCATCAGAAACAGCTGGGGAAACTTTCAGTGCGATTTTTAAACTAAAATAGATGAGTATTGATCAAAAGCAGAGGAAACAGAAACACAAGTAGTAGTTTCATGTAGCCACCGCTCTTGGTGTGCCTGATTCCTGCATGATATAGAAATCATTGGGTTGAGAAGATAAAAAAAACAATCTTAGAGTGGGAGCAGAGACAGATAGGCAGCAGAACCCGTGCAACCGGGACAGTCTTCTCTCCCTGTCCTCCTTCCTGAGACTGTGCTCTGTCTTCACCTCCTGGTAGTTTATCTTCGTTTTGTTCACTGTCAGCAAAATCCCACTGTCAGCAAAAGACCGACAACCTTGATCGTTCCAGACAGCGTAAGATTGACCAGGCTCACCGGGGAAAACTCCCCCAAGCTGCTTCGAATATTTCTATGTATTCACAGTGAAGGTGTGAAGTCAAGGTGTAACTACAGCTAATGAAACAGGAGCAGGGCAAGGACAGGAGAGGCTTTAGGGATACAGAGATCTTCCTCGAGTCTGTGTCTCCTATCAGGAAGTAAACACAGAATGCTGGCAAATAGATGAATACTCAGAGTGAAGAAAATTTTCCTAGAGTCCCAACACTTTTACTAAAATGACTTTATTGAGGTAGATTCAAATCACCTCTAAGTCCATCCCTTTCATATGTTCACTAACTTTAGTATAACTTTAGTACGTTTTCATCACTTCTCGACCCTGTCTCTATTAACAACTGCCTCTTGCCCCTTCCCCCTCCCCACTGGCAACTACTCTACTCTGTCACTAAGGTTTGCCCATTCTGACCATTTCATGGAAGCAAACTCATATAACACGTGGCCTTTTGTGACTGTGCTCTTTGATTTGGCTTAATGTTTTCAAAGTTCATCCACGCGGTAGCATGAAATGTCATTTCATTCCTCTGTTGACAAATAGTTTGCCATCCTAGAGATGCACAATACTCCTTTGGTTCATCCATTCTTCTGTTAGTGGACATGAGGATTAGTTCTATTTTTGATGTTATGGAGATTTTGCTGTGAACATATGTGTACATGTTTTGATGTGGACATAGTTTTTCCTTTCTCTTGGTTATACACTTGGGAGGAAAGCCTAATCCTGTGATGACTGTTTAACCTTCTGAGGAATGGCCAGACTTTTTCAAAAGCAGTTGCACAATTACACTTTTAACATCTGTGTGTTAGTGTTCCACTTTCTCCACCACTGCACCAAAGCTCCCTTTTATCTGACTTTTGTAGTGTGCTCATCCTAATGAGTGACACGTCTTGTTGTTTTAGTTTCTTTCTTTCCTTTTTCCCTCTCCCCCACACTTGTTTTCTCTTTTAAAATTTTATTGTGTGTGTGTGTGTGTGTGTGTGTGTGTGTGTGTGTGTGTGTGTAAACATGCCACAGTACTTGTGAGAAGTTCAGAAGATAGCTTCTGAGAGTTAGTTCTCTCCTATCACGTGAGTCCTGGGGATGCCACTCAGGTTGGCAAGCTTAGTGTTGGTGCACTCACCCACTGCCAGCTTGATGCCTCTTTCTTGCTTTCTTGCAGCAGTCAGGGTTCTGAACACGATGGGTATGGTGTGTTCTACTACTGAGTTCCATTCCTAGCTCAGCCCTGATTTCCATTCCTCCGACACCCAGCCCAATAGTTCACACAATAGCTTTTGCATTCTCTTGTCATGGAAGAAGCTGGAGGGGGGAGATGGTGGGATGGAAAAAAATGTAATTGCAGTCCTCATCTTCAAAACAATTCTCCAAAAATTGTTTATAAAAAATCTTTATGTCTATTTCATTTTCACTTATCTATGGACAGAAGGGACTCAAGTATGAAATTATGCTGGAAAACACCCGTTCCTCCAGTGCAATGCTTTTTCCTGAGGCTTGTTGGGGTCATGCCGGCTTACAGAGACAGATGCCCTTAAGGACTTTCGGTGAAATCTGGTAGCTTTGGGGAATCAAATTTTCAACACACACACACACACATACACACACACACACACACACACACACACACACACGTACATGTTATAAATAATTAAATATAATATATATATACTATATATATATACTATGTATATATATATCTAATGTTTATTACATTTATACTCTTAAGATTTATCCAGCAAATACACAAGATACAGGAAGGAATCTGTGGCCTTTCCTGACATTGTCCAGGACAGTGTCTAGAATACTGCCTGGAACACACGTGTGCTTTATAACTGTTGAGTGGACGAACAAATGAATGATGAGCTTCTTACATCTGGCACATAAGTCCTTAGCTGTTGTCTGAAATTGAGCTCTAGACTAAGTCCTTCCAAATGAATAACTGAATTAATTCTCTGGACGGCTGAGAAAGGTAATTATCAGTATTATATCATTTTAAACAAGGAGAGGGGAGACTCAGAAATGTATTAATATGCTCAAGGTCACATAAACAAGAGAGACAAGTGGCAGAGCTTGGCCATGTGTAGGATGTTCCCAGCTTGCTGCCTCCTCAGCCTGTGCCCTGGTTCTTGGTACTGCTCTCTCTTTGCTACTGAGGAATAAATAATCAAAGCCCTTTGCCCCTTCATCACTGCCTGGTGGCCCCAGAACTGCCTGCCGAACGCTACAGTTTGAACAGAAGAACAGTAGAACGGTGCATGAGCTGCCTCTCCCTGCTCTGAAACACACAGTCCTTTGAAGAGCAGAGAACAGATACTCAGGGCATAGCAAAGGAAACTTCAATGGCTCGAATGCCAGACGAATGTCCTCAGTTAGTGTTATTGATCCACCCCACATGGAGCAGCTGGTAAAGGGTTTGTTTTAACTTGCTTTTTTCTCCGGACACCTCAAAGTTTTGTTTCACAATAGTCACAGAATAGAGAGATTGCTTAAACATAACCCAAGTCTTCTGATGTGTTATTTTGAGTAATTATACTAATGGGCCCTTCTGATGGTAATAGCTGTTTTCAAGGGATGAGATGTAGTGAGATGTAATGACTTATTACAGACTGAAAACATGGCTTTTCTGAGAGTTAAGAATAACACCAGCAACACTGTTCACTTACAGTTTAGTGTCTTGGAGTCACTGGTATGCTAATGAGACTTTATAAGAGCCTTTAGGTAAGAAATGTTTGTTACATGTACGGATTTGAAGGAAATTGGGCTAAATTTTAAAAAAATGAGCCCATCAGAAAATAAACTTTTAATTAAAATTTTTGCTTATTTGACAGTATCACACCTGAGTATTTACATCATTTCTATCTTTCCTCCCCCTTCCAACTCCTCCCATGTCCAAATTCATGACCTCCTCTTCTATAATTATTGTTACACATACATGTATATGTAACAATGTATATATACACAAATGCATATATACACACATATCTTAAAACCTACTTAGTCCATTTTATAATGCTCTTTTGTATATGTGTCTGGAGTGACCACTTGGGATTGATTAACCTATCAGGAGGCTTGTCCCTGGAGAAAACTGATTTCCTCCCTCAAGAGTCATGGTTGCCTGTAGCTCTTCATGTAGGGTAGGGCCTTGTGAAATGTCCCCCATCCACACTGCATGTTGACTGGTACAGTCATTATACAGGTGTTGTTTAGGCAACCATGTTGTTGAGATTTCATAGACTCAACTTCTCTGTCATGTCTAGGTGTTCTTTAGCAGCAGTCAACCTGGTCCTATGGCTCCCAGAATCTTTCCACCCTCTTTATCTCAATGTGCTCTGAGTTTTAGGTGTAGGGATTATAGTGTAGATGTAGTAGTTTAGGATGGGTACTCCACAGTGATTTATTGTCTTCATTTTGACCAGTTGTAGATCTTTGTAGAAGCCTTCATCTGCTGAAAACAAGAAGCTTCTTTGATGTGGGGTATAAGGATGAGTATTTAGAATCTATATCGATGTAGGCAAATGACAGTATTAGCTTTTCCTCTAGGGTCTCCTCTAGGCCTCTTCCAGCCATAGGTAATTGCTAGGTTCATAGTACTAGGCATGAAAGAATTCCTTATTACTGAGTGGGCCTTAAGTTGATTTAAATAGCCACCAACTGTAAAATAAGTATTCAAACCTGTGAGCCTATGCAGGACACTTCTCATTGAAACCATAGCAACACCCATTCACATATTACCTATAGTTGTCTTCATAGCATGACCTTTGTTATTTTTAAGAGTGTATCTTTTTTTTTTTTGCTGGATTTGTAATTAGATATTTAAGTATTTTAAGGCTATTACTCTTGCTTGAAAAACATCTTTGTTATCTCATACTTGTTATGTTATTTTGTACAGGTTTCCACATAGTTGTAAATTGGGTAAAAATAACACATGAACATTTTTTTCACTCATTCCTGTTATTAAAATATTAACTATTTTGCTTTATTTGGGAATATATATAATTGAAAGAAAATTTAATTTCAGTGCTGTTAAAAGTCGTTTTTGTTGCTTGCACTTTGATCTGAGCAAAGGACTATTTCCTTCCTTGACATTTCTCATTCATTGCCTCAGCCAAAATAATATATTGTAGGATTTATACCCCGTGTTCTTTGTCTTGTCTTTGAAATTGTACATTTGGTATGCTTCTGTTTTATTTAAAAAAGCACACTTGGTGCATTCATTATGCTTCTGGCACAGAAGCAGAGTCACCATCAGTATGAGAAAAGGCACTTAATACAGGGATTACAACGTCCATAGTGTGGGAGAAGCTGAAAAATCAAGGACCAAGAGGATAACTGGAGGGTCGGAAGAAACAAAAACCATCACACACTGACTAGTGACTATGAAGGAAGACTCAAGGACACGCAGCTGCCAAAATAATACTGTGGAGACAGGTTCTTGGGGGCTCTGTGTGGAGCCAGGGCTCTGGGGGCCACATGCCTTTGTGCATCCACAGCCATCCTGGGATGACTCAGGCTGCTATTGAGAGGCACGGAGATGAAGTGGAGGCCAGCCAGGACTCGCAGGAATCCATTGCTCACTGTCAGTCTGTCCCTAGAGCCACCACAGTGACCTTCAGAGACACAGCTCATGCGTTACTTCCCCTTCTTTGTGCCAATTCTATCCTAGAAAAAAATAAAAGGAAAGGGGGTTTTAGAAGTGTATTCTATTTTTAGTTCCAAATCTGCCTTTAACACGATTCATTCATTCAGAGTTAAAATCATTGTAGCTATATTAAGAAAACTTTGGTGTTATAACCAATTTGTTGTTCTAATATGAACATCTTCCAACTTAACTAATTGTGTAAGGCAGCATGACGGTTAAGCACAATGAGTCAGAGTCAAATCAGTCAGAGTTTAAGATCTAGCATCACTAATTTCTACTTGGACTATGAAAAAAAAAAGAGTTGTTTAAATGTTAGTTACTTCATCTGTGACAGGGAGATGCTAAATACTATTTTCAACATGGTGTTGATGAAAAGTTAAAACTTTGTTGGCAAAATGACTCTGTGGGTAAGAGAGCTTGTCACCAAGTCTGAAGACATAAGTTCAATCCCCAAGGTCTACACGGTAGAAGGAGAGAACTGACTCCTGAAAGTTGGCCTCTGATCTCCACATAGAATGCATGGCAAGTATATACACAAATTCAGACTCACACACACTAAATAAATGTAATTTAAAAAATTAAGAAGACCTATCTTCTATTTAAAAAATGGAACAGATATAGTTGAAGATTAATTAGGATAGAAAGTAAATTAGATACAATAGGATAGATAAAGGAATTATTTTCTCTGAATTTGTCAAATACAAATGAACTAGACATTGTTTAGGTATTTATTACTTGTATATATTGTATATAGTTATTGTACTTTTGTATATAGTTTTTCTTATGTTAGTTATAAGTTGCATAAGGCCAACTTGCATCTTAAGTGACAAATCACAATCACACTTGAAATGTTATTGTATATACATTTGTGTGTCTTTTATTGCCTGAACCAAGAATCATCAAATGTCATAGAGGAATCAAGGAGACAAGAGGCAGCCTGGATGAGCATTCCTCCTCATCACAATTTTACTTCCCACGGCCTTAATTTTTTGATGGTTATTCGTTTTGACTTTGTATTTTACAAAATATGTTTGGTCATTTTATTATAAGCTTCATGTATTCTGCATTTTCCATTTACACCATAATTCTTCCTCTCCCATAAACTAATGATTTATTCTCCTTCAAAATATGATAGCTTGCTATTTAACCAATGGAAAACTATATGACAATGTCAACTTTTTACTTTCTACATACATATAAGCACCTTTAAAAAAAACTCTATTGTGTTTCCAATTGACATATTTCATAAGTTCCTTTTTTTAAGTCTTTTTTTATTTTATAATTTAATTTAATTTTACATATCAGCCACGGATTCCCTTGCTCTCCCCCCTCCCGCCCTCCCTTCCCCCCAGCCCAGCCCCCATTCTCATCTCCTCCAGGGCAAAGACTCCCCTGAGGATTGAGTTCAACCTGGTAGATTCAGTCCAGGCAGGTCCAGTCCCCTCCTCCCAGGCTGAGCCAAGCGTCCCTGTATAAGCCCCAGGTTCCAAACAGCCAGCTCATGCACCGAGGACAGGACCCAGTCCCACTGCCTCCCAAACAGATCAAGCTGATCAACTGTCTCACTTATTCAGAGGGCCTGATCCAGTTGGGGGCTCCTTAGCTATTGGTTCATAGTTCATGTGTTTCCATTCATTTGGCTATTTGTCTCTGTGTTTTTTTCCAACCTTGGTCTCAACAATTCTCGTTCATACAAACCCTCCTCTCACCAATTGGACTCCTGGAGCTCTACCTGGGGCCTGGCGGTGGATCTCTGCATCCAGTTCCCTCAGTCACTGGATGGGATTAGGTCACAAAAAAATATAAGTGTGGTGGTATTGTGTTCACCAAAATATTGTGTACCTTAATAAACTTATCTGGGGTCAGAGAACAGACAGCCACTAGATACAAAGGCTAGAAAATGGTGGCACTCACACCTTTAATCCTAGCATTCCAGAGATAGAAATCCCTCGGGATCTCTGTGAGTTCAAGGCCACATTGGAAACAGCCAAGCATGGTGACACGCCTTTAATCCCAGAAAGCCAGCCTTTAATCCCAGGGAGTGGTGGTAGAAAGTAGAAAGATATATAAGGCGTGAGGACCAGAAACTAGAGGCATTTGGCTGGTTCAGCATTTGGCTGGTTAAGCATTCAAGCTTTGAAGCAGCAGTTCAGCTGAGGGCCTTTGGGATGAGGACACAGAAGCTTCCAGTCTGAGGAAACAGGACCAGCTGAGGAATTGGCAAGGTGAGATAGCTGTGGCTTGTTCTGTCTCTCTGATCTACCAGCATGGACCCCAATAACTCGCCTCAGGTTTGATTTTATTAATAAGAACCTTTAAGATTCATGCTACATATAAGGGCTTATATATAAGAACATCTTTGTAATGTTTGGTTGTAAGCTTCATCAGATCCGCTGCTTTTTTCTTTATTATTATTAGTAAGTTTTCTGAAGGTAGCTCCTAGTCAGATTGACTATCTGTGCTGTGTCATGCCCATGGCATACAGTTTGTTTGGTTGTTATTCAATTATTAAAGTAAAATTTAAAAAAAGTCTCCTGGACATGAGTGGGAGCAATGAATGGCGAGGGTCGAGGGAAAGAGAGTGGGAGATCCTAGCTGGATCAAGAAAAGAGAGGGAGAACAAGGAATAGGAGAACATGGTAAATGAAGACCACATGAGAAAAGGAAGAAACAAAGAGCTAAAGAGGCCCGCAGAAATCCACAAAGATACCCCCACAAAAGACTGCTGGCAATGGTCGAGAGACAGCCGGGACTGACCTACTCTGGTGATGGGATGGCCAAACACCCTAATAGTTGTGCCATAAACCCCATCCAAGGACTGAGGAATCTGGATGCAGACATCCACGGCTAGGCCCCTGGTGGAGTGCTGGGAGTCTAATTAGTGAGAAAGAGGAGGGTCTATATGAGCGAGAATTGTTGAAACCAAGGTTGGATAAAGCACAGGGACAAATAACCAAATAAATGGAAACACATGAACTATGAACCAAAGGCTGAGGGGCCCCCAACTGGATCAGGCCCTCTGAATAGGTGAGACAGTCGATTGGCTTGATCTGTTTGGGAGGCATCTAGGCCGTGGTACCAGGTCCTGGGCTCGTTGCATGAGTTAGCTGTTTGAAACCTGGGACTTATGCAGGGACGCTTGGCTCAATCTGGGAGGAGGGGACTGGACCTGCCTGGACTGAGTCTATCAGGTCGATCCCAGTCCTTGGGGGAGACCTTGATCTGGAGGCGGTGGGAATGGGGGGTGGGCTCGGGGGAAGGGGAGGGGGGCAGGAAGGGAGAGAACAAGGGAATCTGTGGCTATTATGTAGAACTGAATAGTATTGTAAAATAAATAAAAAAAATAAAAGGGAAAAAAATAAAAAAAGTCTCATACTACAATGAATTGACATTTAATTTATAAAATCAATTTGATGTTTTTAAACAAGGTTTTATGTTTAAGATTTTTCCCTGTGTTTATTATTTTCAAACACATTTTCTTGATAATGAATAAAAATCATAATAAAACTTTATGGTGTGGAATTAATAGGAAAATATAAAGAACAAAATGAAAAAATACCTGTAATCTCATTATGCAGAGAAAATTGCTGTTAAATAATTTGAGTTTGTTTTTCAGGCCACTTTCTCTGTTTCCACATAAAATTGATAAATGACATGTATGTTAATACACAGGCACTCAAATATGTTTTACCTCATTCAGTTTGGTATCCCATGCCACAGTAGATCATATGAACTTCCCATATAAATGGCTGTTTTACTAACTGTGAAATTATTGCATAGGTAAAGCTCTTGCCGCAGTGCCTGGGGCATAGTGAACACAGTGGTAACCATTGCTAATGTCTGTGTATGTAAATATTTATACGTTAAAATGCTTATTGTTAAAATGTACAGAATTGTAGAAATTTTAATTTATCCAAATTCCCATCTTCCTTTCAAAAAAAAGAGAGAAAAAGATAAGTACTCTTAGAAAGTCTATTTCTTGTTTTCTAAGGAGCAAATGTTCTCTGACCTTTCATGCATCAGTAGGATATCTGTGTTCGTCTGTGCTAGCAATAATATGGTCTGCCTGAACTGGGAGATAGGTGTTTCCCAATCATTGTGTGCCTATCTATTTCTTTGGGTTCTTTCTAGTTTTAGTTTCATAATTTTCATTAAGATAGCATACATATCTCTGCCTGAAGATTGGATATTTCAATAATGATCATTTTTTACCTTAATAATTTGTATTTTAAATGCGACTTTACCTAAATTTAACATCCTTGCTGTTCCTGGTGGCTTTGGCTCCGCATGATCCTACATGTCATGGGAACTGAATCCCAGAACCTCACGAATGCAGGGCAAGCGCTGTGCCGCTGAGCTGGAGCCTCAGCCACTCCTCTAAGGTTTTTATATTTAACTGATTTTAATTATTCTTTTTCATTTTGTTAATTGGGGAATTAGTGCCATTCACACTCATGGGTCTGTTTTCATTTATGGTTTGCTTTTTCTTGCCCTTATTACTAATTCCCAAATAATAAGTTTTCATTAATTTGAGTATTTCCTGGGTTTTCTCCTCTAGTGACTGAGAGACATACTATAAGTTTGTTTCATGTTTTAAAGATAATTTTATGTGTATTTCTGGTCACTATTTTAGTAAGATGCATAACACCTTCTTGATCTCCCTTTATACTACTTTTATTGTGGGCCCATGATAGCCCTAAATTCTTCATCTTTATTAGTTTTATTTTGGATTTTAGGCCAGCTATATTAATGGTTAAATAAATACTTGATATGTTACATTGTTTTTAGTTTCAGTGGGCCTTTACTGAGATAAATTGATAACAACAACAACAACAACAACAACAACAAAAAATCAAGATTTTTGCTAACCATCTTTTCTGAATCTTAAGAACTCAGTGAAGAGTCCAGTCTACACATCTGTATACAAAATATAACATGTCAACAAACTAGAGCCCCAGAAGATGTAGCTAATTAAACAGAAAACTGATTTCTCTTTCTTCAAAATGTTTACAAAATTTTCCTGTTTTTTTTTTTTTTTTCCTGGTAGAACTGCCCCCATATAGTAAAGGACATTAGAATTTTCTCCCATTACTGGGACTGGAGAAATGGCCTAGTTGTTAAAAGCATATAACAATCTTACAGAGGATCTGAGTTCACAACCAGGTCACAACCACATGCAACTCCAGCTCCAAGGTCTTCAACACACTCTTATGGCCTCTACAGGCATCTACACATATAAACAGACATGTACATACATACACATAAAATAAAAAAAATCTTTAAAAAAAGAATTTTCTACCATTTTTGCTGAACAAAAATTACGTTTTTTCCAAGTTTGTTTGGTTTATAAATTGAGAAGTGACTTTGTTCTCTCTAGGCACCCCCCTCTGTAACAACTACTGGTTAAAACACAACAGCCTATATCTTACTGACACAGTCCTGCCCCCTCTTGCTACCTGTGAGATTTTTCACTCCATTTTATAATCAAGTGTACCATTATGTTTTGTAGTCAATCATGACTTGGCTCCACTGATCATCACCATTGGTCCTTATGTGGGAAAATGTTGTGTCAAATGTTGGCTCAAATCTTTTGAGGCCATTCTTAGTTAACTGACTTTAGATGTTCAAGAAAGCCTACCCTGACAGCTGTGCTCCCCAATATGTTCTAAAGAGCTGGTAACAGACAAGGGTCAAGTGGGGTGAGGAACAGCTAAAGTCCACAGCACAGAAATGAGCAAGCTTTAACAGGAAAACACAGTCCTAATATGTTGGCTTATAAAATCATTAAAAAGGCAAGAGACAGACTGGAGTGAACCTCAAACATCTCCAAACCCAGCCACCTGGAAAGGTTAAAGCAGGAGGTTCTCCACCTCTTAGAAACAGTCTACCTTCGGTTCAAAGACATCTCTTCATGTCCAGGAATCCATTTCTGTTGTTGACTGCATAACCATGCCAGACTTGTTACAAAACATCCCAGCAAGAGAATGGATGACAGTCTGTTTTTTTTGTTTTTGTTTTTTTGTTTTTTTGTTTTGTTTTGTTTTGTTGTCACAGCAGTTGGTAGGGACCGGAGTCCATGCTGTCCCAGAGAAAACAAAGGCCTCCATGACTGTGCTGCCATAGTGCAGTCTGTACCGCTGTGGCTTTCTTTCCCAGATCTCCTCCAGGTGTGTTTGACCCATCAAACCCAAACCATATCTGGAACTTTAGCTGAAAAGTTTCCCATTCACTCATCTGTAGGACTCTTCTCTGAGGAAGGACAGAATGGACACCTGGAGTCAAATCTCCTAGCAACTGCACTAGTAGATAAAACCCAGCATGCTGAGGGGGAATCAGGCAGCCAGGCAGTGGGTGGACTATATACATCACCTTCCTTCAATCCTGGAGACCCAGTATAGGTAGTCTATCAACCACAGCTAGAAAAAGAAAATGGTATACGCTACCTGAACAGGTACTATGTAAACTTTTCCCGAGGAGACAGGCAAATGTCTTCTCACCCCAGAGAGGGTACCACTGATAGATCAAAGAAATGATTCTTTTCGAGTTCATCTTGGTGAAATGATGAGTATAATTAGGGTTATTTACAAGAGTATGGGTGAGAGGTCACTTACAAAAGCAAGGCTCCACCACCAAAGAAGTTGCTCCTCTAGCAACCATTAACTGTCCATATACCCTTGGGGAGGAGCGTGACCTCTGAATCTCTCCTTCTAGCATCCGTTAACTGCCTTTAAATCTTGGTGAAGGGCAGGGCCTGACTTTTGAGCCTATTCCCATAGCAACTATCAATTGTCTATAAATCCTTGGAGGGTGTGGCTTCATGAGCTCCTCTAACCTCCATGACAGAATGTTAGTGGGACAAATCCTTTCCTTAATCACAGCCGCTGATAGGTCAAGAAGACCACATTCCACAGCAGCTTTCTTTGTGGAGTTTTCTTATTTACCTAATTTTATTCCTAGGCACTTCATTTTTATTTGAAGCAAATCCACTTTACTACGAATCCCTCTCAACACAAACAAACAAAGGAACAAATGCTATGCTTTCAGTATAACGAGGCACAGAGCAGATATAAATATTTTCATTCCAAAAAGGGAAGAACAGGGTCAGAGCAAGAAAAGATCAGACCAAAGCAAGATGGGATCCTAGCAAGGCAAACAGCCAAGCCTGGAATTCCAAGCTTGATCTCTGGGGCTCATGGCAGCATGATCTGGGATCCAAGGGCTTTGAACATCTCTGCCCTTCCAGGTCTGCTACCCACAGCACATGTGACCATCCTCTTTATGATGGCTCAACCAACTGTGGAGCAAAACTATCAACAAAATAAATGTATCGAGACTACAGATACATGGACTTGTTTGTCATCGTTCCCTCAATGATATACTATATAACAAGACAAGTAGGCTTTGGAGATATTGTAGGCTCCATTCCAGACCACTGCAATAAAGTGCTTATTACAGCAAGGGGAGTCACAAGGCCTGTTTGGCTTCCCAGTGCATTTATGGTTATGTTCACACTCTAATATAGCCTCTAAAACACACACACACACACACACACACACACACACACACACACACACACACATACACACACACACACACACACCAAAACAAAACAAAACAAAACAAAACAAAACAAAACATTGTGTCTCAATGTAAACATCCTAACTATAAATATTGTTTGAAAAGATGTTGGAAAAAATAGTACTGATAGACTTGCTTGGTGAAAAGTCAAAGATTAGAGATGTGGGTCCTGGTTGTTAGAAGAGCTTCAGGGAGTTGCCAAGCCAAAGAACTGAAAATCTGGTACCCAAGTCCTGAGATCTGTAACACTAAAAGGAGCTAGGTAGGATCCCGACACACAGCAAGGTCACATTGGCTAGAACCTGCTGCTGCCACTATGAGCCATAGATTACTGCTCCACAACAGTCAAATCCCGGGTCAGGAAGCTCTGATGGAGGGTCTAGGGCTGTAAGTCTCTGGCCTCTGGAGCTCTGAGATACAACTTGTAGTTTTCAGGTCTCAGAGCCATAAGCATTTTAGCCTGATGGTCTACCCAATGGGCCATTGGCCTTCTACTGCTTGGCTTGGGACTGCCTATACTGAAGAAACCATTCTTGCTTGTTCTTGATTTCCATATGGATAGATGAAAGGAATTTCAACCAATGGATCAGTAACCAGGAGAGGATACCTCTGTGGGGAGCCTGTTGACATTCCTGAATTGAAAGCCCATGAAATCATGGGACTTTCTCTAATGTAGAAGCCCAGGGTTTCCCACTTTCCCACTAGTCTACACTAGGATGCCAGTACTTTCTCAATATAACTGCTTAAGCATTCCTACCAGTACACAGTCCTAGTGGCATCAGCTCCAGGTAACCAGATCTCAATTATTGATTCTCCCTAGAGGCATCTGTCACTTTTATGTTTGTGGAGGGAATTGATCTGTGGCTTCAGTTCTCTGATAGGTCTAAGAAAGGTTATTGATTTCTTAGTTTGACTTTATTTTTTCTTACTGTAAGGATGGGAATAAAATCTTCCAATAGCTTTTATATCAGAACTGAAATTAGAAGTTGCCCTGATGGAGTCTTTTGGAAGTCTTCTTGCCATTTTTTTTCTAAAGTATTTTATTTTTTTCTGTTGGTTTTGCCAGGTGAATAAGCAAGAGAGCAAGCCAACTGATCTAATCTAACCCTGTGGTCAGCGTTGTTTGTATTCTAGATGAACTGGAAGTTGAATACAACATGTGAAGAGTATGTGAAGAGTGATTAAATTCTTCTGTAATATTGGCCAAATATGAATATCTAAAAGTTTTCCTTTCTAGATTACCTATGGAGCTCTAGAAATTTTCACATTTTCAAAATTATATGTATGCAACACACACACACACACACACACACACACACACATATACATATGGAATTGGAGAGAGAGAGAGAGAGAGAGAGAGAGAGAGAGAGAGAGAGAGAGAGAGAGAGAGAACATTATGTGATGCCTTAGGCTTTCCAACCTCTCTCCAACTTTATGAGAATTTATTTTTAGCTGATGCAAAAATACTTATTCTAAGTAAATGATCTTAGTAGTACTTTCTCCCTGTAACAGACTTGTGATAACCATATCTTTAGACTCTACAGATAACGTTATCAAAATAGTCTTGATCTAAAACAATCTACTCTGCTACAAGAATAACATCTCCTATATCCAAATGTTTTGCAGCTGTGCCTTAAAGGGAGAGGAAAAAAAAAAACCCTAAAATCCACATACACTTGCTTAAACATTAATTATTTGAGCAGCCAAAAGAAAAATAAAATGTGAAAATTATTTGCACTAATTCAATACATTTGTAACTTCAACAGTCACCTTCACCCTGGACAATGATTGTTTTCCTGAGGACTCTCTTATCTCCACCCCTTACACACACATACCCTGATAGAAAGGCTCGATCAGCTAGGTGCGGGTTTACTTCCAACAGACTGTAGTTGCTTTGAGTGAAGGAGAGGCAATTGTATTTTTAAAATAGGTTTAGAATTTTGATTGAGAGATACTTCGCCTATGTTGTTTGGAAGCATATATCTGTCAGCCACAAGTTGTTAAAGATACATTGTTAATAAGAGTCAGGAAGGGCTTTTATGGACAGAGGGAAGGCTGAATATTTTTTTTTAAACATGAATGCTTAGAATTTCCTAGGTACACAGCTGTACTTGAAGCTTATACTAATGATTAAGTTACTGGGTTTTATTTTTTTAATAATGATGTAAGAACATTCTGTATTATTCCACAAAGCTTCCATTCAATGTTATAAGATTGGGAAAACTTATTTGATTTCATTAGATTAATGCTTGTATCTACTTTGTATTTATAAAACTTTAATACAATTTTCTAAGCTGATAGATTGCTCATGTTTTATTTTTTTGAGTAACATGAGTTATTAATTCTACCCAGATGAACTTAATTATTGTTTAAATCTGTGGACTTTTTGGCCCAATTGTGACAAAAGAAGGGGGGGACATTTATTAAATAGTCAGATATGTGGTATGATTACAGTCTTTGGAAAAGAATAAAAGAATCATGTGAAAGATGGATGGATAAACCAATTATTGCTACAGAGATGTTTTTCCAGAGGGCACTGAGAGCTTCCCCCTGATCTCTTTTCACTACTTCTTAAGAATTTTGATATTTGGCCTTCTTCACAGTGCAGTCTTTAGGCTTGTAGGAGAGAGAGAGAGAGAGAGAGAGAGAGAGAGAGAGAGAGAGAGAGAGAGAGAGAGAGAGAGAGAGAGAGAGAGGAGAGAGAGAGAGCGCTTGCGGATACTAACAAATTGTGTGACTCTTGTGCAAAGTAGAATTAGATAGTCAATGTGTGATACAAGCATCTAATAGCTATACTATGCTTATGATTTTAGTATAAAAAATTTCCAGTCAAAAGATCTTAACAGATCATTCTCTTTTGTATGTATGTATGTATGTATGTATGTATGTATGTATGTATGTATATTTTTTATATGGAGAGTGAACACAGAGAAAAGAGATTTTAGCATGGCTAGACATAAAAAATGCAAATTAAAATAGAAAGTTATCACAACACCTACACAAAGATTAAAAATTTAAAAGTCTGACCACACCAAATATTACCAAGAATAAAGAACTGGAATTGCATGTGGAATTACACCAAATGGAGTTGGTGATGTGGTGGTTAATTCTAGGTGTCCACTTATCTGGACTGCTAAGAAAGATCACTCCTGGGTGTCTCTCTCCCTCTCCCTCTCTCTCCATCCTTCCATCCTTTCCTCCTTCCATTGCTCTCTCCTTCCTTTCCTTCTTCCATCCTTTCTTCTCTTCCTCTCCATCCTCCTCACCTGAGATGTCTGTCTTTACCTAGACTCCCTGTCCTTCTTCCCTGACTTTAGCTCCAGGACTCAAACCAGCTGTTTCCTCAACTTTGTCCACTCATATACACACTGGTGTTCTGGCTTCTGGTCTCAGAATGCAAGATATGCTATACACTAGCTTCTCTGGTCTCAAGTATTGTACTTGGGCTAAACTACATCACTGGCTTTCCTGGATTTTCTAATCTACAGACAGTTGATGGTAGGACGGAAAGCTGATGGTAAGACTGACCACCGGCTACAATGATCATGAATTAATTCTAGTATGCCCAACCCTCTACTGACTCCAATTCATTGTCACTTTTTTGGTGACATGCTAAATCTCTTTTCCTGTGTTCATTTGCCATACATATGCATATATTATATATGCATATTTATATATATATACATATTCAAAAGTGAACTATCTTTTGACAATTGAAATCTTTTGACTGGGATTTTTATTTTATACTCTAGAGTCGTAGGCAAAGTCATTTCTTTGTTAAACACCTGCTGCATGGCCCAGCTATTTCATTTCTTGGTATTTATACAGGAGACATGAAAGCACATGTCCACTGAAATATTCAGTCACGATGTTGGTAGCATCTTATTAACAGTAGCCCCAAGCTAGGACATCAACAGGCAAATGTGTACACAATGCCATGTGTGCATACTAGCATATAAAAGCCACTACTGATAGATCCCTGGGAATAGATGGACTTCCACAGTTATATGAGTGCAGGGAGACAGAAGAAATATTATATAATCTGCAATTCTATCCCTATAAAATTCTAGAAAGTACCCACAAATCTACAGTTACAGAAACAAGATGATTGGTATTTGTCTGAGAATAGTGAAAGGATTGTGGGAGGACGTTGCTCCAATGGCACTGAGTGGACATAGAAAAGTAGAGTGTGTTTGGTATGTATCTATTCAGTTTTTATCAGAAAAGGAGCTTGATAACTTTTCCTTTAAAATCTCAGTTTTGATACTTCTTTTACCCCAAATTAGCAACTTCATTAAAGAATGAGGCAGAGGCGCTGGGGAGTATAAGTTTGCCTGTCCTTGAAGATCTCGTGGATCTACTGTACACCATATGGCTCCTGCAGATGTGGTGGTATCAAGTGTGTGTGAAGGATAGTCTCAAAATCATTTGGTTCATAAACCTGTCAGTTGATTTCATCCATCTAATTGAAGCATTTTCTACCTAGAATGTGGCAATTTGCAGAACTGCCTCTGCTTTATTTACATCGAATTTTCCCATAAAGCAGCAGGTTTGCAATAAGGCATTTGACACCCCCATGGTATTTTGGAAAAAAAAAAAAAGAAAAACAATATACAATCTGGCACGGGCTAGACTCAGTGTGAGATGGCAGACTGGGGGGATCACTTAAGCAGCAGTGACTTCTACAACTAAATGAAGTGTCATCTTAAGGAGTCTGCTGTTAATGCAGTTTAAATTACTCACCTGAAATTAATATTCTGCTGAGGGAAATAAAGCAATTTAAAAGACCACATAATTTCCAATCACTTTAATGACATTATGTGGTCATGGACGGCTCCCTTATCTAATATAGTAACACTCCAGTTTCTTTGAACACTAAACACATTTTTCCATTTTAATTACTTGGCTTCTGGAGAAAAAAAAAAGATCTAGTCATTCCCTGCAGATGGTTAACTATTTGAAATTTATGCTTTGCTTCATTACTATTAGGTAAACATGACCTTGACATACTTATTATCAAACCTAATAGTCATTCCTACAGAAGAGGGTAGAAATCAAAGAACTGTGGCCTACCAAGAGAGTTCTTCCAGCCCTTCAAGCCCATAGAAGCCAATTTCGCTTTCCTTCCTCCTTACAGCTAGAAGCAGAGTGCTCCCATCACCTTCCTCCTTCCCATTCGGGTATGTGGAAATGATAAAGGAGAATTACATCTTTCAAAACTGCCCAGTTGTCTGTGGAAAGAAAAGCAATCTCACTGGATTCTTTGAGGGGGATTTCTGTGTTTGGGGGTTCAGTGTATGAGACTAAGAGAGGACAAATGTGTTGACTGTCATTAGTACACACAGAAATAAGTATTGCATTAGAGTGTTGATGTGGCTTCAGGAGGGAAATGAGATCACCGAGGCCAGAGGCCTCACTGTTGGCTCCTCTCACTTTTAGTTGGTTCCACCTTTCTGTGGAAGGGGCGCTCCCGAGGCATCTCCCAGCAGATGCCCCTGCCCCTGTCCTCTGGACACAAGCTACATTTTCCTGTCTCCCCTGGTCTTGCATGGGGATAGCAGCCATTTGCTGTGTCTCCCATCCTTTGGGATGAGGTGTGGCAGTAGTGCCCTTTGTATCCTAACAATTAACTAGACCGCTACTTCTGGGGAAAGAAACTAAAAGCAAATGCGTCATAAGATTCTCCAGTCCATAACTTTTCTTTGGATTTACAGAATCCAAAGCATGTGGTGACTGATGGATATCAGCAGCCTGTGCTGCTTCCTCTAAAACAGACCCACAGAATTTCCTAACTACCCTAGCTTCCCTTACCTGGCTCTTCTTCCACAGCCCCCTGATCATCCTGTAGTCCCCAAAAGAGTCCTAGGTTGATGATAGGTTGATGGAGTTTGCCAGTTTTCCACATAAACATTCAGCAGAGCTTGGTGTAAAGTTTACTCCCTCACCCACCAGACCTGAGCCGGGAGTCCATCTCTTCTTGGAGCTTCAGCGTTTCCCTTTTGTTTAATGGTATCAGTAGTCTACGATAAACCTTTTGTTTGTTCATCTATCATCCTCTTGTTGTCTAGGAGTTCTTGGAGGAAGTTTGATGCTAAAGACAATAGGTGACAAGATCTGAGACATCCCAGCTGGTTCGGATCAAGAAGAAATTAGGCCAAGCTGGCTTGAGGCATAAAAACCATGTATAAAAGCGATCTGTAGGTCAGGTGGAAGCTTCCAATTAACCCGCTTCAGGGTTTGTTATGGCAGAAGGCAAGGCCTCAGTGCTCTGTTTCAGCATATTGCATATATAGCTCATCTGGAGGCTGCTGGCCTCATGCATGCGTCAGTCCTTGAAGAGCAGTTATGGAGATGCTTTTGTCCATACCTTATGTAGGAGCCCTGCTGTTGGAAAACAGTTTTGTGGCACTGTTAATGAATCGGGAGCTTGCATAGCACCTCACCGCAGGGATGGGAGACACAGCCAAAGAAGAGGAAAGGGAAGAAAACAAAACCCAATATCTTTAGGTTGTAGCCTATGTACATTGCTTTAATGTGGATTCTGTAGGGCTGGGGAGAGGACTCAGTGATGGCTGTGTATGTGTGGGGGCTTAAGTTGGACATAAGCATCTTTAGAACTCATGTCAAAAGATGGAGGTGGCAGTGTTCTTCAGGTTTGGTGAGAGACCCTGTCTCAAAAAGAAAAAGAAAAAGAAAAAACAAAACAAAACAACAAGCAAACAAACAAACAAAAAAAAAACAAAGCAAAGGAAGGACACCCAAGGTCACCCTCCACCTCTGGTTCCTACACCTAAACACACTCATTTGCACATCCGTATGTAGACATCCACACTAATAAGCATACATGCCACATATACATACACCACCACACACAAAAACTTACATATTATTCAACCTATATGATCACGGAATGAACTTGAGGTGCAGTCATAGCCTGTCTCACTGAAAACCCTTCTGTCTTCCTAGCCCAAACCTAACATATTCTTGGGGCTTCTTTACCCAAGGAATGACAAAGGATCCTGAGATGTTATTGTTTAGTTCAAAGTGGGAGATGTAAAGAGATGTGCTGTACAACATCCTCTGTAACCTTTGTTGATTGCTCTACTGGGGTGTGGCTGCTTGGGACCAAAGCTCTAGACATTACAAACAAACGAACGAATGAGTAAACCCACTTTTTCCTCCCTCTGCATAGTCACTGGTCTCCAAAGCCTAGTCACTTCTGTTTTTTTTTTTTTTTTTTTTGGTTTTTTTCGAGACAGGGTTTCTCTGTGTAGCTTTGCGCCTTTCCTGGAACTCACTTGGTAGCCCAGGCTGGCCTCGAACTCACAAAGATCCGCCTGCCTCTGCCTCCCGAGTGCTGGGATTAAAGGCGTGCGCCACCACCGCCCGGCTTCACTTCTGTTTTTAAATGTTTGTTTTATTTTTATTTATGTGCGAGTGTGTGTGTTTGTATGAATGTATGCCATATATATGTGGGTGCTCTCAGAGGCCAAAAGAGGAAGTCAGATCCCCTAGAACTAGCACTGTAGGCACTTGTGAACAGCCTGATGTGGGTGCTAGGAGCTGAACTTGGATCCTCTGCAAGAGAATAAAATGTTCTTTACTGCTGAACCATCTCTCCAGCCTTCTCCCCCAGTTACTTTTTAATGCATACAAAATACACACATTCTTGCATAATGCTGATCTACAAAAATCAGCCAGAAATTGCTGAGCCCTTGAACCACACGTATTGGGCTATGGTGTCCGTAGAGCTGAAAGGTTATTTGTTGGCAGTGTGAGTCACCTGAAGGCTTATAGTGCCTCTTGCATTAGGGCTCTCAATCTTCTTATCTATTTATTGGTGTTACTTGCCTTGGCTTGCTGACACAAATCCCATAGGATTTGTTAGGAAGTCAGAATTGGCTCTTTTTCCATGACCTCTGTTAGAATTACCCATTTTAGCTTTCTGTTTCTTGTGTTCAGATTCTCCTTTGGAAATATTATGCATTCTCATTGTTTACAGTAGCATTTTTAGGCATTCATCTCCAATTTACATGTCCAGCTTAATTCATAGTTCCATGTACCCCCACCTGTTTTTCACTGATTACATTTTTCACATGTTTCTCAAGCATTTAAAATAAGATGCATGTAAGACTGAAGTCTCCAATTTTGTCCTTTAAAACTACTCTTTTTACAGTATTTTCATCCAGTTGATATCTACTCAGCTTATGACACAGAACACATTCTTATACAAACCACCCCATCCCTTAAGAACATTTACTTATTTCCTTCCATGACCTCCTGTATCTATTTACCTTACGATAATTGCTGTGTGTCTAAATAGAAATTTCACCTTGAATCCACTTAACATGTATATGTATTTACTTGGGTGCTACAGATTGAACCCAGGGCCTTGTGAATACAGATAGGCACTCTACAGTAAGAGACCCTAGATCTAGCTCTTGTTCTTATAAGACAGGATCTTACCCTCTACCTCTGGTTGCCCCGAAGCTCACAGAACCCAGTTGTCTTGCCTCAGCTTCCAAAGTGCATAGATTATAGGCATTAAATACCATGCCTGGAGATGATTAATTTATTATAAATAAAAGCATTAGTTTTCCTGGTATCAAATCATTTAATGATGTTCCCTGGCACTTAGCATGAAGTTCAAACCTTTCACTCAGCTCTTAAATCCCTGCAAGATTTTGATCTCTGAGTAGCTGTGTTCAGCACCATTGTTTTCATCTCTGTCCTTGTTCATTCTTTCTAAGGTCTCTGCTCATTTCTTCAACATTTCTTGAAGCTCATTTTTGCCTCTGGGCCTTTGTAGTTGTTTCACAAGCTGTTTATGGCTCTCTGTCTAGCATTCTGAGTACTCCAGTCACACTCTCTACCTGGTTCTCTTGGATGTGACAAGTCTGCTTAAAGACTCCAATCTAATCTAATCTAATCTAATCTAATCCAATCTAATCTAATCTAACCTACTTTTCATAGATGTCTTATCTGACACTTTCCCATTATTTCTTTTTTTTTTTTTTTTTTTTTTTTTTTTTTTTGGTTTTTCGAGACAGGGTTTCTCTGTGTAGCTTTGTGCCTTTCCTGGAACTCGCTTTGGAGACCAGGCTGGCCTCCAACTCACAGAGATCCGCCTGGCTCTGCCTCCCGAGTGCTGGGATTAAAGGCGTGTGCCACCACCGCCCGGCCCATTATTTCTTTTTTAAGAAATATTTTTATTCATTTTGCATATCAACCCCAGATCCCCCTCTCATCTCTCCTCCCACTTTCCCCCAGCCTTCCCTGCCTAACACCCCCCCCCCATACCCTCTTCCAAAAGGCCTCCCATGGGGAGTCAACAAAGTCTGGTACATTCAGTTGGGTCAGGACCAAACCCCTTCCCCCTGCATCAAGGCTGAGCAAGGTGTCTCACCAGAGGTAATAGGCTCCAGAAGGCCAGCTCACGCACCAGGTATAGATCCTGATCCCACTGCCGGGGGCCCTCAAACAGATCAAGCTACACAACTGTCTCACACATGCAGAGGGCCTAGTCTGGTCCCATGCAGACTCCACAGCTATTGGTCTAAAGAGTGTGAGTTCCCACGAGCTTGGCTCCACAATTAATAAATGGGACCTCCTAAAACTGAGAAGCTTCTGTAAGGCAAAAGACACAGTAAATAAGACAAAATGATAGCCCACAGAATGGGAAAAAATTTTCACCAATCCCACATCTGACAGAGGACTGATCTCCAAAATGTATTAAGAATTCAAGAAACTAGATAGCAAAAATACCAAACAATCCAATTAAAAAATAAGCTACAGAACTAAACAGAGAGTTCTCAACAGAAGAATCTCAAATGGCTGAAAAGACATTTAAGGAATTGCTCAACATCCTTATTCATCAGGGAAATGCAAATCAAAATGACTCTAAGATATCATCTTACACCTGTCAGAATGACTAAGATCAAAACCACTGAAGACAGCTTATGTTGGAGAGGATGTGGAGCAAGGGGAACACTTCTTCACTGTTGGTGGGAGTGCAAACTTGTACAGCCACTTTGGAAATCAGTATGGCGTTTTTCTTAGAAAATTGGGAATCAATCTACCTCAAGACCTAAGGATACCACTCTTGGGCATATACCCAAGGCATGCCCAATCATACCACAAGGACACTGGCTCAACTGTGTTTATAGCAGCATTATTTGCAATAGCCAGAACCTGGAAACAACCTCGATGCCCCTCAACTGAAGAATGGATAAAGAAAATGTGGTACCCATTATTCTTGGTCATCATCTTCACTCTGGTCTTTGAGAACTGTCTATACTTTTAGAATGGTTGTGCCTTTTGTTGGACTAGGGTATCCTCAACAGATAGTGAATTCTGTAATGTCAGTGACTATGCCTGCTTTGCTCGCTGTGGAAATACAGGGCACAACACAGTGCCTGGTACAATCTACAGTGGTCAGTTAAGAGGAGAAAAAGCATGGAAGTGGAAGCAAGTGATGCTCTGAGCTGCCAGGTGCTGCTTTACCTCTATCCTGAAGTTTGTGGATTCATTTTCTACCCAACCCCTCAACACCTTCTTTTCTTTCTACTAACTTTATTTTTTTTTTCATAAGAAAGCCCATAATTTTCTCTCCTTTCTGCTCATGTTCTCCACTGCTATTGCCATCACCTCTGCTATTTGAGTTTGTAGTCTTTCCTTCTTCTCAACTCTGTGAGGTATTCAAGCTGAACCACATAAATAGAAGTGTAAGTTAGGTAATGCAATATTGCTTTGTGCTGATGAAATGGGAAAGAAGATAAGGGTAACATGATTAAAGCCTAGGGCAAAGATTTTCAAATTTTCAGTCCCTAAGTGTTTCATGAAAAGCTTGTTTAAAGAAATTAGCTTTTGCTTATGCTTCATCTGGTTTGGGGTCTGGGAATTTAAAGTGGTAAGAAGGCATTCTGGAGTGATGTCATTGAGAAGGAGATAAGAAGAGGAACCAACCCTCTCAGATATTTGTGTTACTTTTCCTTTCTTACTGAGGAAGTTGCCTGTGGGACACAGTAAAATTGAGAACTCAGGTGTCTGCTGGATCATGAACCAGTTTTCTGCTTTGAGAGAAGCTCTGGCTATGATGAGAGATTCCACAACTTGGAGGTGAAGTTGAAGTGTGGTAGCTGGAAAGTTAAGGGAGTTGAGGTTTTCAGGCCCTAAGACGCAAAGCCCTGGAAGGTGTGTGGGAGCCAGCTGGCACTCTCAGATGTGACTTTTGGATAAGTTGAAAAGCTAAAGCTAGAAGTACAAGGCGTTGTGCTTCAGTGTGTGGGGTGGGAGGGGCTGGACTCTGAGCAAATGTGTGCGAGTGAACACTTGCCTCTGTGCTGCCCATAGTCTCTGTCCTGGCATCCACCAGGGCTCTGATTTTGTGTTCTGGCCCTAGCCTTCAACATCTTCACCTCCATGGAGGCAGCAACTGTGGCTGCCACCTCATTCCTGTTAGATGACAGAATTGAATGGACTGTAACTGAGGATATTTGGGCAAGCACCCTCAAAGATGTATCACCTGTAGATGAACTACAGTCTCAATACTTTTACCAGCCCAGAAAGCTCAGGGAGTTTCCCAGATTCTTGTGTTAGGCATAATTTGTCTGGGCTCTTTTGTAGAAGTCCATTTCTGCAGAAATGAACTAGATTTAGTCAGAACAGGGTCCAAAAATCATGCAAGGGGAATTCTGAGTGCTTGTGAGAAATCTCCAAAAAAAAAAAAAAAAAAAAAAAAAATAAGACTAGAGTCTTGTGACCTCAGTTTCTTCAAAAACACAGAATTGTTTTGGAATGCACTTTCATTCCATGCCCCTCCCAGGTGTAGCAGTTAGGAGTGAGGTACTTTGGATTATTCATTACAACTGGCCATTGTAGTTTGTTTACATGCCTCTATAGAAAAAAAAAAAAAACATGTTTCTTGTTACATGTGTGCAGCTTGTCCTTGTGGTTATATACAGCTTGAACTTGTGAAACTTTATGCAGGTGACCTTTCCTAAGCCTCAGGGTATAAACTGTCTGATGCTCTGAGTAAAGTTGGCTTATTGCATAAGACTTTGCCTCCTTTTTAGGTTCCATCCCCCAGGGTACTGTCTCTAGAGTGGTAAACAGATTTATCTTTAGAGATCGTTAGAACAAACCCTTCTCCAAGGCATTTATGAGAAGCAAAGGACATCTGGGATGTCCCCAAGAGGTGGTAGGACCCGTGGAAGGTAGGCTGGACTTCTGGACTTTCTACTTATTACCAGTAGAGGTACCATGGAGTTTGTCTTCTGCAGGTGAGCTGTATTGATGTGCCCCAGCATAGGCAGACTAGCTTAGCAAGTATCTTTGTGAGTGAGATTTATTTATTTTGATTTTTTATGTGTATGAGTGTTGTCCCTGTGTGCACGTATGTGCACAGTGTGTGAGCTTGAGGACCCCAGAGATCAGGAGAAGGCATTGGATCCCCTGAAATTGGAGTTACAGATGGTGGAGAGTCACCATGTGGGTACTAGGAACCAACCCAGGGTCCTCTGAAAGACTAGTCAATGATATTTATTATAGGATAGAACACCAAAATATTTCAAAATGCTGATCATTTTGTTTTATTCACAAGTGGGGTTTCTCAGTTGGTTCACACTCCTAGGAACTTTGAAACACCTGAAATAAGTACTTATCATTCCATTAATTATTCCCTTTGTTTCTACTTTGTAAATTTAATCGTCTTTGTTTTGAGGTAGATTAAATTTAGGGCTTTAAAAAAGTATATTATTGTGGTTTCTGCCAATCTTTACTTCTCCTACTCTATTTAAAATTGCATGAATTAAACTGACCCTTGAACAACAGAGGTCTGAACTATGTGGATGCATTCATTCCTTGACTTTGTTTTGGAGATTTGAAAGAATTTGAAAAACTTTAAAAAGAAGCTATATTGCCTACAAATATTGAAAAATTAAGAAGAGGAATTTTATGAATGTATAATATATGTATAATACATTAACATAAGTCACTACCATTAATACATGCAAATAAAACATTAAGTTTATTGTTAAATTTTTAAATTGGGGGCCGTAGAGACAGCTCATTTGACAAATTGCTTGCTGTGTAGATGTAAGGACCTGAGTCTTGTCCTCAGCATCATGTGACAATCTAGGTACAGTGTCATTGACTTGCAAGCTTAGAGCTGAGGAAGCAGGAACAGGCATATCCCCAAGGCTTGTTCTGCTCTGACAATTTCACAGCCACCTCTGCTGCTCTGTAGTGACCTTAAGTATTAGTGAGCATCCACAGGAAAGCCTTGTGATGCTAATCACCTCTGTAGGAGCCATCCAACTCGTTAATGAATTGCTTACAACAGTTAAAATCTCACAATGCCCACATATTTTAAATAAATAACATGTATAAGCATTGACTATTGATATGGATGCATTGATAACCTGTTGGTCAAGAGTAGGTTGCTAGTTTTGTGGAAGTAAAAGGTAATAGGGTAAATGTGAGCTGAACAATAGACACGTTAAAGTGGACTGGGGAAGGACCAAGAAACCTCAACCTACACAACAAGAAATGAAGGGGAGGGAGAGAGAGAGAGAGAGAGAGAGAGAGAGAGAGAGAGAGAGAGAGAGAGAGAGAGAGAGAGAGAATCTTTCCCACGGAAGAGCACACCAAGAGCATATACATACAACTAACATACAGACTAAGAAGGTTGAATTTAGGAATTTACATGTATGCACATAGTACATATGCATGTGATAACAATCAATGAAAACAGAGGCCATGGATTTGAAAGAGAGTAAGGAGGGATATATGGAAGGAAACAGAAGGAGGAAATGATGCAACTATATTACAGCCTCAAAAAATAAAAGAAGTAATTTTAAAAAGGATGGATTTTTTTTTAATTGTGTGGGATGTTGGGGGTCCCTAATTCCTACATTATCCAAGGGCCAACTGAATTTTGTTTATTGTTGTTCCTATTAATACAACAGTATGATGATAGCAAATCACATTTTAAAAAGTGAGGAAAAAACCCTACAATTCCATCATTAATTACCATTAGAGCTGGGAGTGGGGGTACACTTGTTCTCTTTTTAATTGAATGTGCATGTATTTTCTTTCAAATGCTACATTGGATGAAATTTCAATGATCTTTAGATTGTAATCACAAAAAATGCCTTCCAAACACAAAAATTCTTCCTTTCCCCAAAGCTGTAGTCCATTTACAATAGAATAAAAAGGATAATATCATTTATATTGCGGTGATATTAAATTTTCGTCTAACAATGGAGTGACCCGTGGCTAGGACAGCAGCTCCTAACTTTTACTTAGTGAGATCACGTTGCTTATAAGTAAAGCGAGACTGCCTCAAAGAAGTTGCATTTCTTAGATTTACCTCCAAAACATACTTTTCACAAATTTGGTATTCCCTGATTATTTTCAAGAAAGAAACACAATTCATAATTCATGCTAATGAAATAAATATAAGCGTCCTCCACATTTGGTGTGATGGGTACAAACAGCTTGCCGTTTTGATTGTTATTTACGAAACCTGTGTGTGTGTCCGCAAGGCAGCTGAGGTCAGGGGTTGCACGCCGGTGGAAGCATCCATCAGCATAGGTGGTTCAAGGTGAGACACAGCGGACAGTGAAGCTGTCACACACAGAGACACATGAAGAAACCTGAGGAGAGGGTGGGGACCTGACGTTTTTCTTCCTCTCCTGACAGCACATCCATCCTGCCTGCCTTTCCCTCGGTCCCTTCCGTGTCGGCAGGCTAACAATACAGTCTGTACTATCTTCAACTTTGGATGGGGAGCATAGATTACATCGGTTTTTGATGGAATGGCTTGGGTTCAGGAACGGGGAAGATAAGGGATGTTTACAGTCTGAAAAACCGTTATCTGTGTTATTTTAACCACATGTATCTGTTTCCAGATTTTTCTTTGATCAATATTCAGTTTCCCTTTATAATTTTCCTCCCTCTTCCTTTTTCATTCGTCTTGCCTGTGAAGTTTAGATAGAGCTGTCGGGGTGGAGGCTGGTTTTGTGTTGCACGTTGAATCTGGTGTGTTTGCTTGTGTCATTACTGTGATTGTTATTATTGCCCTCCTATAATTTTAATGCTAGATCTTCCTTGCTCTCTAAAACTAATTATTTTTATATGAGTTCTGCCTTGGAAGTTGCATTACAACCCAGAGAACACACATGAATAATAGATTGCCGTTGTACCTTTAGAAAATAGTTTGTTTATGCTGGAAAAATTGCTGCAGCACCCAGAAGCATGAGCTTTTCAGGTGTCCAGCTGCTCACAAAAGGCATGGAAGTTCACCCCCAGCCTGGCATCTTCTCCTAGTCCCTGCTTAATATCTTTAAAAACTATTATAACAAAACTTCACCTCTTTGGTTTATGTAAAAAAATCAATTCAGGTGCCATGACTGACTTTGATACATTGTTTGGCAGGCTAGTCCTGTTAAAATAGCAGTGAGAGATTGTCCCCAGGTGTCACAAACCAGAGGTGGTATGCCGCAGCCTGGAAATAGACAGTGTGGGAGCCGCTCTTAAGAAACTTTAGAACAGTGGTTTCTAATAGTAGGCACTAAAAATACTCATTAATATTGTACTAATCCCATGTAAGATCAAAAAGCTATAACATTACACACAAGGTTTCATGAACTAAATGGGTACTCAGGTAATTTTTATTACATTGATTTTTGACAGGAAATTCATTCAAGAAGGAAACAATCGCTTTGTTGAAATGTATTTCATGTTTAAAATACTTAAAATTTATTGATCTCTTACTTTGTGTCAAGTGGTTTGCATAAAGTCTTTGGATTTTAATGAAGACTGAGAGATGGTTCAGTGATTAAGAGCACTTGCTGCTCTAGCTGAGGATTTGGGTTCGATTCTCAGCAGCCATGTGATAATTCACAATCATCTGTAAATTCAGGCCCAGGGGAATCTGACACCATCTTTTGGCTTCTGAGGGTTCCAGATGTGCACATGGTACACATACATAGATAAATGCAAAACACTCATACATGTAAGAAAATTAAAATTCTGTCAGTGTAATGTTTACTTTCCTGAGTCAATGTGACTGGGGGAAGAAATGACCAAATATTTGGTAACATAGTATGCCCAAGTACATCTGCAGGATGTTTCCAGAAGATACCACATTTGATTCAGTTTACTGAGTATGTGAGTGAGTCTGCACGGAGGCCCAAGAAGACAGCCAGCCAGAGGAAGAGGATATTCTAGCGCACCCTTCTTCCGACTCTGAGCATCCATGTTCCTAGTTCTCAGTCCTTAGAGTCTTGGACTTGCCCCAGTGGTTCCTATCATCTTCTAGCTTTTGGATTCAAACTGAATTGCATCATCACCACTACAAATATTTTGGTATAAGTCATTCAATTTTTCTATACATATTCTATACATATAATGACAGTTTGAGAATGATAACATGGCATACTGTGTTCTGTTTTTTTTTTTCCCAACTCAGGCAATTCCTCCTGCAAAGATGCATTATTCAAATAATAAAGCACCGTTGACTTTTCTGTCACACTCTAGGTCACTGTAAACAGCTCTGTAATTCTCTATAATTATTCTGTATGTGCATCATATTTTAAGTAGATGTGTTTATAGATATAACTATATTGTCAGAAAACTTCCTGGGAATGTTTCCCTTATGATATAACAAAAGATTCGTTTTCTATGGCTGTAGTCTTCTTTGCAAATTACAAAGTAATTTCCAAATTAATTAATTTTTTTTTTTTTTTTTTTTTTTTTTTGGTTTTTCGAGACAGGGTTTCTCTGTGTAGCTTTGCGCCTTTCCTGGAACTCACTTGGTAGCCCAGGCTGGCCTCGAACTCACAGAGATCCGCCTGGCTCTGCCTCCCGAGTGCTGGGATTAAAGGTGTGCGCCACCACCGCCCGGCTCCAAATTAATTTTTTAGTAAGCATGCTAAATAATAGGTGTCTCTATGACATTTTCGTGCATAAACAATGCTGATCATTTTTATGGTTAATGCCTCTTCAAGTTTTTGTTAACTTGATCATGTTATTATTCAACTGTGAACTTCCATTGTCTTATCTATGAACTTTTTTCCTCTTCTTTTATTGCTTTGATTTTTTTTACATATACAAGCTAGCTTTTTGCTGTTATATACTAGCAACCACATATTTTATGTTTGCCTTTGCGTTTATGTTTAAGTCTTTCTTACTCTAAGATAAGAATAAATTATTGATTTTTTTACAATTTTATTTCATTCATGAACTAATTTTTAAAAAATTTATTTTAAAATAAGTTTTTTTTTTTAAATTTTATATACCGATCCCAGATCCCCATCGCTTCCCTTCTTCCGCGCCCTCCCACCTCCCCCCATCCAACCCCACCCACTCCTCGGAGAGGGTAAGGCGTCCCTTGGGGAGTCAACAAAGTCTGGCATATTAAGTGAGCTAGGACCAAGCTTCTCCCCTACTGTGTCAAGGCTAAGTAAGGTATCTCACCCTGGGGAATGTGTCCCAAAAAGCCATTTCATGCACCCAGGATAAATCCTGGTCTCACTGCCAGGGGCTCCTCAAATGGATCTAGCCACATAACTGTCACCCACATTCAGAGGGCCTAGTTCAGTCCCATGCATGTTCCCCAGCTGACAGGCCAGAGTCTATGAACTCCCACCAGCTTGGGTCAGCTGTCTCTGTGATTTTCCCCACCATAATCTTGACCTCACTTCTCTCCTATGATCCCTTCTCCCTCTCTTCAGTGGAAGTCTAGGAGCTCAGCCCAGTGCTTGGTTGTGGATCACTTCATCTGCTTCCATCAGTTACTGGATGTGGGTTCTATGATGACAATTAGGGTAGTCACTAATCTGATTATAGGGGAAGGTAAGTTCAGGTACCCTCTCCATTGTTGCCAGGAGTCTTATCTGTTGTCATCTTCGTGGATTCCTGGGGATTTCCCTAGCACCAGGTTTAGTTCAGGTACCCTCTCCATTGTTGCCAGGAGTCTTATCTGTTGTCATCCTCGTGGATTCCTGGGGATTTCCCTAGCACCAGGTTTCTTCCTAACCCCCTAACGGTTCCCTCTACCAAGATATCTCTTTCATTGTTCTCCCTCTCCATCCCTTGTTCCACTTGGCCTTCTCATTCCCTCTTGTTCCAATCCCCCATCCCTTTCCTTCTACTCACCCTTTCCAGTTTACCCAGGAGATCCTAACTATTTTCCCTTATTGGGGCCCTCCATGTGTGTCCCTCTTAGGGTCCTCATCTTTATCTAGCTTCTCTGGGGTTGTAGATTGTAGCCTGGTTATCCTTTGCTTTGTATCCAGCTGTGAGCACAGACACTCACCTATTCCTGTAGGTGCAGGTGGTTCCTGTGGTAGCTCATGAACTAATTTTTTATGTAAAGATTTTGTGTTTTACATTGAGCCTCCCACAGAGGCTGACTGACTAGAATTTCAGAGAGTTGAAATGTTAATGTCCAGAGGTAATTACAACTTTTCCTGGCCTCCCTTTAGCTCTCTTAATAGCCATTCATTGCCCATCTTGGTGTCTGACCTAATATCCCTATCAGGTGAAACCTTTGGAATGTATTAACTCCACAGACCACTCTCTCCAATTCAAAATCAAAGAATGCCATTGGATAACAGCTGAGGCCTATTGCAGTGACTTCCCTGTAAAAGCTTCATGGAATTGTTGCCACATTAGAACATGGAATTTGAAAATAGCCTAAATTTGTGCTCCTGGGCAATTGTATTTGACTTAAGAATAGACTTGTTTCATCTTTGAAGTAAGAGCTGTTTTGAAACTTTTTTGCGTTAACAAATTATTATACATTTTATTACTTTTGATAAATTAAGAATTTGTTTTCATGCATGTGAGTATTTCTGAGTCCATGATTGAGGAATACATTTTTGTTTACTTCACGTATGAACACCAGTAGGATTAATACAGATCTCTTGAGATCAACCTTTCTCATGAAAAATTCTGTACGCCTTGGTCCAGGATATTTTACTGCTTGATAATGGCAATGACTTGGTGTTCCTGAGCACATATGAGATTGTTCTTAAAATTGAAAAATTCATCCAGCTATGTTTAGATGTTCTCTTTTGCTTTATTTAGGATGAACTATCTAACTGTAGAAAAGTTTTCTTTTATAAGACATTTTGTATTATCTTCTTCTCTGCTTTTCCATAGCTCCAGCTACCTATAATAAGGGATCTATTTCATATATATATGTATGTATACATATATATATAAATATATATATGTATGATTTTCTTTTTATCACTTAATTATTCTCTTTGCATTGTTTTTCTAATTAGAATTCTGCAGTGTTGACTTACCTCAGATGCTTCTAAGGTCTTCAGTTTAAATACATTAAATATGGTTTTGTGTCTTTAAATTCTTGCCTGTTCAAATCCTTACCGTCTCCAACTTTGTTTTCTCATCTGTTCATGTTTGCAGTTTTTTTTTTCTAATTGAGGCTGACAAGAAGATTCATGTTTCATTTCCTGTAGCACAATATTCCATTCAGTTATCAAATCATTTAATTTGCTCCCCTTTCTTGTCTTTAAAGAAGATGGGTATGTAGGGTCAGTATATGTGCCAAATGATCAATAATGATAAAATATGCACAACAGTGTGTTGTGTAGCTATTTTTTTCTGAAACAAAACATTCCCTGCTGGAGGGAGACTTGTGAGACTTGAGAGGTAAACAAAACTGATACAGCTCAGAAAACTCTTAAAACTTAGAAGATTCGCAAGGTCCCTCTTGAAGGTTACATACATAGCAACAATTGCTAAGGAGAAGAGACTCACATCTGCTGAGCTCCTGCAGGTTGTGCAGAGAGTTCCAGGGATGCAACTCTCAAGATCCAGGGATGCAACTTTCAAGAGCTGTCACTCATGCAGAAATGTGCTTTTTAGGGATGCAGCTGCCACCGAGTTACCCATAGGACTGTAAGATATTCCTCATCCATGCTCCTGTACCTAAACTGAGAATCTTACCAGCACACTGTCTTAGTGTTCTATTGCTGTGAAGAGGTACCCCAACTATGCCAACTCTTATGAAAGAAAGCATTTAATTGGCTTGCTTACAGTTTCAGAAGCTTAGTCAGTTATCATCATGGCTGGGAGCATGGCAACATGCAGTCAGACATATTGCTGGAGAGTTCAAACATCTGGATCTGCAGGCAGCAGGAAGAGAGAGACACTGGGTCTGGCTTGGGCTTTTGAAACCTCAGAGACCACCACCAGTGGCACACTTCTTCTGACAAGGCCACATCCACTCAACAAAGCCACACCTCCTAATCCTTCTTAAATGGTGCTACTCCCTGATGACTAAGGATTCAAATATATGAGCCTATGGAGGCCCTCTGTATTCAAACCACCGAGTTCACTGAATAGACTTGTGTGAAACCATTTGTGTAGTCTGTAGCCAGTTCCCTATCTGGGGTGAATAGGCTTTGTGTTTGCTAAGCACAAGCACAATCATATGTCAAAGTCAGGCCAAAGATGAGATGACAGATGTACTAAGCCTAAGAGATTATACAGTATCTGGGGTTTGTCTGTATTTCAGTGACCTTAGTATATCCTGGTGTTGAACCAATGCTTTCAGGTTCTTCAAAGACTACTGGTTCAGAACATATAGATCCTACTACTATATAAGGGATGCAGATGATAACACTGTTGTTATAAGCCCCTGTGCCTGGTCTAAATCCAACAACAACATAGCATATAATGAGGAGGAAATATACTTTCATATATATGGCCAAGGGCAGTGGGAGTATACAGCGGGTGACAACTAGTGTTTGACAAGTTGAACCACCAGACATGAATCCCTGTTGGGGGGGGGGGGCACTTGGCAAAGCCATGGGGTTATTGACCGTAAATGACTAGTTGTTGATGGGGGAATGTCTTTCTGGACGCTGCAAATATGTGTTGCTCTGATTGGTTGATAAATAAAGCCATTTGGCATATGGCAAGGCAGCTTAGAGGCAGGCAGGAAATTCAAAGAAAGACAGGAAGAAGGTGGAGAGGGATGCCAGTGAGCTGCCCAAGGAGCAACATGTAATGGGACACAGGTAAAGCCACGGAACATGTGGCGATACATAGATTAATAGTTATGGGCTAATTTAAGATATAAGAGCTAGCTAGCAAAAGGCTTGAGCCATGGCTATGCAGTTATAATTAATATAAGCCTCTGTGTGTTTACTTGGGTCCGAGCAGGTGTGGGACTGGTGGGTGAGAGATTTGTCCTGACCGTGGGCCAGGTGGGATGCAAAAAAACTTCAGCTACAGGTTTTTTTTCTGTCTGTAACTTTCTTGGGTGCCACTGTTATGCCTCCCTAATAAGAACAGCGGTGGGTGCTTTCCTCAACTCTTTGGTAGTATGTTTTACATCTGTGGGCACACATTTAGCGGTAGATTTCTGTTTAAACTGTATAGTTCTGATGTATAGAAATAATACCAGAATGTTCTTTACTGACACAGGAAAGTAACAGTATTTTCAGTCTTAAAGACAGCCTTTTACACATTTTGCAAAGACCTTAGAACTAATCCAAAACAGACTAAGCTGCCCCTACAGAATATACACAAAGACTAATTCCCAGGTGTTGTTTATTGCTAAATCAAGGCCAGGCTGTTTACATCAAAACATAGTCCTAGCATTAGCTCCCTTTCTGCACGTACCCCAACCACTCAAGGTTCGGCGAATAGTTTAATGTCTGGGACCCCTCACCAACTTAGAGTTACATGCATGGGTTATTGTGACATTACTAGCCTCAGAGAAAATATGTGACTTATCCTGTGTTTTGAGCATTGGCTGAGAGGGAGCAGCAGGTGGTGTGGAGCGAGATGACTGTGTAGAGCTATGTGAGAGCTGCTGCAGAAAGTGAGTGATGTGTGTGTGTGTGTGTGTGTGTGTGTGTGTGTTGAGTGAGATGAAGAAGCATGAGAGAAGTATGAGGGAATGAGTGGATTTAAGAGTTAATGAGCAAAGAACGAGTGAATAATCTAGAAGTATGTGTGTGTGAATGAGTGTGTGAGAGAGAGCAGTATATAAGAACTGCTGCTGTGTAGAGGAGCTATGCCTAGGAACTGTGTAAAGTGCTGTGTGGTGAGAGAGCTATAAGCTCTTCAGCTGTGGCTGTGTGGAGATTTGTAACTGTGTGGAGACAAGGAAGATGAAGCTGTATAGAAAAGAGATATAGAAGAGAAATTATGTAAAAGAAAGATATGTAGATGTGAAAACAGATGTAACTGTGTATTGAGATGTATGACTGTATGTATATAAAGAAAGACATGTAGCTGTATGTATAGAATGTTGCAATGTGGAGATATGTAGTTGTGTGGAGACAGAAAGAGTCAGAGATCATCCTTAAGATGAAGTAAAAGAGAAAGTTAGTATCAGAAAGCATGTTTTCTTATCTTACCAGTCAGAGAGATAGAAACTTATTTCTAAATACCCTCAGATTAAAAAAAAAAGTCTAGCCCTTGCCACCTTCATGGATTTTCTTGCATTACCGTGGAGGTGGTCTTGGAGCAGGCTCTCCATAGGCCCTGAATAATGTATGATCTATTTTGTAAGTTTTGATGAGATTTCTTAGCATATTTGATGATTTCTTACCACAGTTGGTCCTCTATATCAAAAGTCTTTATATCTTGGAGCCTAACAGTCATGGATAGAAAATAATAGTGTGGACAAATTAAAATTTTGCTGTCCTTATTCCCTGAACAATGGAATGCAGTAATTATTCCCAAGCATCTAAACTGTATTTGGCATGATAAGTCATTTTGACACGATTTAAAGTATTTAGGAGTGTGTGGGTAGGCTGTATGTAGGTACCACAGCATTTTGGAGCATCTGCAGATTTTGATGTCTGTGAAGTTTTAGAACCCAGTATCCCTATGGATAGTGATGGACAGCTCTGGATTCATCTTTCTGTTTGTTATACTGTAGGAACTGGTGTGTGTTGATTACAAAGGCTTCATTTTCCCACATCATGGTACATCTGCTCTCATTTGGATGTTGTTTGCTTTGTATCATAAAGTAGCAGCACTGTCTGCCTAGGAGGTTGAAAGTACCTTTTCTTCAATAAGTTTGCCGGTGTGTGTGTGTGTGTGTGTGTGTGTGTGTGTGTGTGTGTGTGTGTGTGTGTGTGTGTGCATGAAATACTCTCAGATTTAGTGAGCCTTTCTGATAAGCTGGCTCAGGCTTTTCTTCAGTTGGAGAAAATTTATCTACCAAAATAATTATGACATTTTGTTCTACCTGCAGTAAGCAATCTGCCCATTAAGATCTGTCCTTGAGGTTTCTTATTTATTTCCTTAGAATACTTGTCCAAACTAGATGTGGCACATACTTATAACCCCAGGGTTTAGGCTGAAGCATGAGGACCAGAAATTCAACATCATCCTCAGCTCAATAGTAGAACTAGAGGCTAGCCTGAGCTACATGAAACCCAGTCTCTAAATATAAAATAAATAAATTAGCAAAAACAAAAAAAATGTCAATTTTCATAGGACCTAAAGTGGGTCGAGAGATTGGGAAAAACAAATCTACATCAATGAGCCAATTTTAAATTTGAAAATCATGGCTATTTTTAGAAAACCTTTTTGTCTTGTTCAATTTCAACCTCCTTACAACTGCTTATTGTTTTCTATTCAGTAGTCATCTTTTCTCCTGGCAATTCTTTTTTTAAGGTGGAGCATCTGCTAAGTCTCTCAGGCTATAAAGATGGGTGGTCAGTGTGACAGGAGAGTCCACATTTCTCCTGAAGTCAAGAGGGGCACGAAGGAGGGCCTCCCATCATTTCAAGATTTTGCATAACCATGGAATTGGGCATTTCTATCTGTTACTAGAAATGCAAGTTTCACAGATTTTATGCGAGAAACCATGGTTTAAACTAGAAAAAGTCTTTTTTTTTTTTCTTAAAAATGACACGTCATCCTTCTCTTCAGGAACAGCAGTTGTGCAGGCTCTGGCAAGGTGACATTACCAGGGGGAACCTAGTGACGCCGCAGACCTTGGCGGATGGTGGTATTGGCAGTGAAGGTTCATAGTACTTCATTCATGCTGCTGTTGCCTAAATATTAATGATTTATAAAAGCTAATGAGACATAAAGAAAACTATGTATCACTTTATTTTGTATTGTGCTACTTGTGCTTCATGGCTGAATGTCAGAGTCCCTCCAAAGCAAGCCACTTTTATGATGTGGCTATAAATCAGGAACAGGGAGCCAGAGCCCATGCCTGTGTGGTGATTCTACCTCACCGCCCCTCCCCCTGATCTCCTGCCACAGGTGTGGTGAGTGAGGCTTGATTTTACTTCCTAAACTTGGCCTTCCATGTAATGTTTCATTTTTTTTTCTTTTTGGAAACATGCTGTGGTGATGTTGTGTTCCCCCAAATATTATGCACCCTGATAAACTTATCTGGGGTCAGAGAGCAGAACAGCCACTAGATATAGAGGCCAGAAAATGGTGGCACACACACCTTTAATCCTAGCATTCCAGAGGCAGAGATCCTCCTGAATCACTGTGAGTTTAAAGCCATACTGGAAACAGCCAGGCATGGTGACTCACGCCTTTAATCCCATGAAGTAGGCCTTTAATCCCAGGAAGTGAGCCTTTAATCCCAGGAAGTGATGGCAGAAAACAGAAAGGTATATAAGGTGTGAGGTCCAGGAACTAGAGGTGGTTAAGCTTTTAGGCTTTTAGCAGCAGTTCAGCTGATATCCATCTGGATGAGAACTCAGAAGCTTCCAGTCTGAGGAAACAGGATCAGCTGAGGAATTGGCAAGGTGAGGTAGCTGTGATTGGTTCTGTCTCTCTGATCATTCAGCATTCACCCCAATACCTGGCTCTGGGTTTGTTTTTATTAATAAGAACTTTTAAGATTCATGCTACAACATGCTTTACTTCTTGTGTGTAAAAACACATTTCTGTGCACCTGTGCGGAAGATCTGATTACATGCATGCTTATAATGCATGAGCACAGGCTGCCTCCTCCTTCATGCTCTTTCTTTCCTCCCATTTTCTGATATGTGTTTAATTTCAGTTGGTCTCCATCCTCTGAGTACCCTCCCACATCACCAACATGGCAGATGCTGGAGGACACAGCAGTAAGTACAACATGGCGCCCGAATGCCCTCCCAATGGGCATGTGAACACTACCTGTGTAATGCTGCTTAAAATACTCCACATGCTCATCAGGCCACAATCGTTCTACAGAGTAAAGCTCCAAGTTTTGTTTCACCTTTATAGACAAGATGAAGCATGGTTTTACAACTGAGATAAAGGTAAATTATATGAGGGATGAGGAATTGGGGGTGAGGCTTTTTTTTTTTTTTGATCCTCATTTGTTCATCCCATCCCAGCCATAAAAGTCAGTTGTTTTTATTTCCTCAAAAAGCGGATATTCATCCCCTCTGCCGTTTTACTTTGCAGATTCCAACTAGAAGAGCGTTTGTAGCTGCCGCACAGGACACCATGCCGGGGAACATGGATTCCAATTTGGGATCACAGCCTGGTGAAATATCAAGTTCCTGTTCCAAATTAATTGGATGGAATGGGACATTTGATTTTCATCCTGTGGAAAACGTTCAGGAAATGTATCATCTTTTGTAAGGTGGATTTGTAGAACCTGGTAGACAGCGTATAACTGAGTTGCAATCACTTGGAAAGATATGAAAGGATGCTGTCCTAATGATTACTGCTGAAGCTAAATTTTAGACTCACCACTGGGTCATACATTTCCTAAGTGGAAACTGACTTGAATGATTTGCCTGTAATCTGAAAATCAGTGGCTGAAGCTCAAGATTTTTTTTTAAAAATAGAACAATTAAAAATTATTTTTGTCAAATACTGAAGTTATATAGCCTTGGTGAAGCAAAGCAGTTAAGTGGCCTAAAGTAAAGAAATATTAAGAAATAGAACAATCTTCTTGAGAGTGACTTGTAAGCTAAAGTGAGTTCTTAGGTGTTGCAATGATGAGATAATTCTAGGGACCTAATTTTCATCTGCACAGAATATTCCTCTCCAAATATAAATATCTAGCTGAAGGTTAACCTGTCGGGAGTAGATCTGTGCTGACAGTGAGTGGAGAGGCAGGCCAGGTTCAGAAAAACTCTGGCCTTGAGTGAGGGATCATGTTCAACTGAAGTTAAGACGCTTACTTAACTTGAGAAGCTGAAGATTCTTCATTCTAACATAAATCTCACAGATTAAGAGATAGGCAAGTGTGGCTGAAGCCAGGAAAAACAGCATCAGCACCACATGGGTCTGTGCTCCTCCACATGTTTGTGTGGGTTTGGTAGACTGAGATTTGTAAAAGAAAGAGCTGGCTTCTACAGCATGCCTTCTGTGTTCCCGGATGTGCAGCTGTGTTCTGAGGGCAGGATGAGGGAAATTCGTTCCTCAAGGCTTTTAGCCATGAGTCAACATAGCCACGTCGAAGCCCTGAGTAGGGAGGTCTTGAAAAACAAATGGTTTGCAACTGTGGTTAAAGCCAAAGATGAAACAGTTTTCTTCACTCAGTATATTTCCGCTTAAGACAACTTATCTTAAACTTTAGTCTAAAACTTGATCTGGTATAATTTCCTTTAGAATATAAGAGTGTAACACTAAACAAGTGTAAACTTGTTTAGAAATGGATTTCAAGTTTGTTAGGAAAATAAGAATGTGAAATAGTATACATATTAGTGTTCTTAAAGGAAATCTTACCAGCGATTTATAACAAGAAATATGAATTTCCAGAATTTGGCATTAGCTATTGTGATGATATCTTCCTTCATGAATAAATTATGTTTTGATTAATGAATGAGATGATGCCTCAACTTGAAGCAAGATAATTGGATTATTTTTCACTTCAGCCAAGGTTTGCACTGCATAGTAACCATTCCTTAACCATGGCCAACTCAACATTATTTGTGAGGTCCCAGAATCAAGGAAAATTAAAATATTGGAATGAGAAAGACATGCGCAGTGCCTTTGTGCCAACTGATCAGGGCTGAAACTATCTCTCTTCCTCTTTTCTTTTTCTTTCTCTCTTGTTCCTTTGTGTGATGAATCAAACCTTAACTTGTTCTTAACTCAGAGAGCTGTTTGCTTTGAGCAAACACACACAGAAAAGACCTCAGGCATTTCTTTCTCTCTTTCTCTCTCTCTCTTTTTTTTTTTTTTCAAGACAAGGTTTCTGTGTGTCGTTTTGGTGCCTGTCCTGGAACTCACTCTGTAGACCAGGCTGGCCTCAAACTCACAGAGATCCACTGGCTTTGCTTCCTGAGTGCTGGGATTAAAGGCATGTGCCACCACCACTGCTGCCCAGCTCTTTCTTAGTTTTTAAAATAAAGTCTCCAGATTTCCAGATCGGCTGTGTTTATGCATATATGTGTGTGTGTGTGCTCACGTACTGTGTGTGTGTGTGTGTGTGTGTATGTATGTGTGGTGTATGTGTGTGTGCACTGTGTCTGTATATGTGTATGCTGTGTGTGTATGCACTGTGTGTGGTGTGTGTATGTGTGTGTATGTGTACTGTGTGTGTGAACATGTACTGTGTGCTTCTGAATACATGGAAGTGCTTTGCCTATGGGTATGAAAGTGGAGCCATCAGGTTTCTTCATCTATTGTTCCCTCTCTGTCTTATTACTTGGAGAAAGATGTGTCTCCTACCCATCCTGACACTCACCATTTGGGCCAAGCTGACTGGCTAGTGAGCCTCTAGTATCCTCCCCTCTCGGCCTCCCAAAGCTTAGGTTCCAGGCATGTGTATCCATGTTCAGCTTTTACATGGGTGTTGGAGATTCAAGCTCAGGTCCTCAAGGGTGCAGAGCAAGTGCTCTTAGGCACTTAGTCATCTACTCACTCCCCAGAGTTAATTTTAGTGTTATATCTATGAAATACATATCAAAAAGCACATTAGCAAATATTAATGGATTACGCTGGAAATTATGACCAGATTAAAACAGCAGGTGTTCTAATGTTTCCATAGGTGCAACATCTTCCAATTTATATTTTTCTTTTTGACTACCATTGCTTTATATTCCATTTCTGCAATGATTATTGCATTTTCCTTTCAAAATAGTTATTAACAATGATTCCTAAGGGTATAATGTTGTCTGCCTCTTAGAAGAGGCTAACAGAAATGGAATGCCCCAGGTTCTGTTTCTGAGCTGGCACACAGCGACCCAGCAGCAAGGTCTTAATCTGAGTCTTCCCCTTAGAGAAAAATAGAAGTTTTGATTAGCAATTACTTTCAAATGCAATTATCCATAGGAAAAAACCATTGTTATTCAGTGAACACACTTACATTAGCCATACACAGGCACAAAAACTGAGGTGTCATCCTTAGGAAAAGGTCAATCTCCTCTCTCTCTCTCTCTCTCTCTCTCTCTCTCTCTCTCTCTCTCTCTCTCTCTCTCTCTCTCTCCTTGATGTCTTTTTCCCCCCACACTGTGTGGGCAACCTGGACATTGAAGCTGAGACCATTTGTCCAATGGAATTTAGGATATCTTTCATGAATGTGTGTTCTTTTACCTTGTTGAGTCTTGGACAAGTAAGTGAGAATTTCTGGAAAGAAGCTGTGACTCCAAAGACCAATTGATGGATGTTACAAGTCTGGAGTCAAATTATATTGGACTATCTTTAATAGCAATTTTATCCTCCTCCATATATGACTGAGTATCTTTGTGACCACTAGTTAAATCCATTGGCACTTATAGACAGACTGCAGCTGCCACCAACCAAAGGCTAAGACGAAGTCAATAGCAGAAATTTCCCTGCTCTGCTATGTCCCATCTACCCTAAGTTTCCACCAAAGTATTTAAAGTGCCTTGATTTGTGGCTTTCTTTGTTGTGTCACTATAAAACTTCGTGGTGCAGTTACCACGTTGGAGCGTGGTATTCGGGAAACCAGAATCTATGTTCCCAGGCCACGATGATTCGCACTTGGTTCCACTCTTTCGTTGACAACACACACAACAGAATCTTCTCAGCATGTGAAGTGTAAGTGCTGTGAACAATGCTTTCTTCTCTCTCCCTTTTGTAAAGATGGTCTTGCCATGTAGCCCAAGCTGAACTTGAACTCACAATCTTGCCTCCACTTCCTGGGTGCTGGGATTACCATCCTGCCCCCGACACACAGTGTCCCTCTCTTTCTGTCTCCTGCTTTCACTTATTTTTTCAGCCCTTTAGAGTAGGTCCCCTGGATGGCTTCTGCTCTGCAACATCTCAGCCATTCTACTCAGTCCTCTATTACTGATTACATTAGCTCAACAGTCGTTAACTACAGTTTCCGTGGTCAGTCATTAAGGATTGTTGCATTCTGCCTGTCTTATTACTTTGCCAACAAAACTGCTGGGAAGTTAATTACCTGGCAGTCATTTAAAGCATAAAGATGCAAAGAAAAGGCTTCTGCAGTTAAGTCGTCAGGCAGACCCACTTTTGTCCTTACGGAATAACAACAGATGCCTTTGACAACAAAGCCAAGCAGGCCACTTGAACCCTATTGTTGAAACGGTTGACAAAATATTCACAAAACTGAAATCTGCCGGGGTCTGGAACCCGTGGCTGTGCAGCTTGGACCGCATTTAATTATGCCCTTTGAAGAATGTTCATATTCTTTGAATCTAGCTTTTTAAAAAAGCTTATTTTTTGACCTGCTGAGCTTGTAACATTTAAAGGAGACTAAGCAGCTTCCAGAAATCATGGCACCCTAAGCAGAAAGGGTTTTCCTCTCAAACAAAGGCTAAGAGAGAGACCTGACCTCAGGAACCATCCTGAGGCTGAATTGTTGGGCCTCTGCACTGTGGAAAGGGGATGTTTAGGGAAGACATAAGAGTTCACTGTTCTTACAGGATTGAGACTCCTGCCCATCTTGATGCCTCTAATAAACAATTGTTTATCAAGATATGCTGACACTGCTCAGAGGTTTTTACTTAGCAGTTTCCGATGTCCTGTTAAGGAACATGTGAGGAACAGTTGAAGTTCAGAGCGAATGTGTATTGTTGACATGAGCATGGCCATGTCAAAGACCCCAGTGCATCAGATCCATGGGAATGGCAAGAACTACCTCTGGTCTCAGTTCAGGTATTGACAATGTATACAGAAAGCGTCAACCACAGCTTCTTCCTCCAGGATAACTGCAGCCTGAGACTGCTCCCCTACTGAGACTCCCTGATTATCAAGATTAGCTAACCCACTTCCTGATTCAGCTGTACATAATAAGCCGGCTTCCTCTTTAGTTTAGCCATATACAATAAATGTGCTTCGTTTCTAGGCTGCTGGTATCTCCAGTAAAGCTCCTGACGTACCAAATCCCAGCTTTTCTATGTCTGCCATTTCTTCATTCCCTAGTTCCCTACAGCACCAATCAAGTCAATCCCCAAAGCTGTGCAGCTCATGGCAGGAATGTATGAAGATCAGGTTGTGCCTTGTTCTAAGTTACTCCAGTTGCATGAAATGGTGACTTAAGTTGTGCCTTGGCCTGGAAGACTATTATACAAAGCAGGACTTGGTGCTGTTTGAGTGCAATATAGAGGGAGAATGACTATGCCCTGTTGTGGGTGTGGATGGACTACCTGTATAATGCCCAGCACAAGGCATGGACCAAAGGATAGCTTATTCCTGCAAGGAAGAAGGAGGAGCCACATCTAAACGTATCAAAGCAGATCAGGGACATATGGGCACAGGCATGTCTTCAAACCTTTTATATATATATATATATATATATATATATAAAAGCAGACCAGAGAGCTGATCAAACACATCAACCAATGAGGGAGACAACACTTTCATCTAGACTGTGTGAAAAGGATGCATAAAACTGTCATGCTGTTGACCCTCCTGACCTGTCATCCTACCACTGGGTGTGTGTCAAGGGATGGACAGGAGAACTCTCAAAGCCCACTAAAATTGTGAGCTTTATCTGTGTGCCTGTCTGTCTGGATTAAGTCTTATGACTCTCATGTATGGCCCTGAACCTCTGAGGCTTGGCTTGACCTTGTGACTCACAGTGGCTTCTATAATATTTTACCTAGTCACCTGGAGTGACTGCCTGTACCCAACCAACCCCTTTGAACTCACTGTTCTCTTTTATACTTTTATAGCCATTATGCAACACACACACACACACACACACACACACACACACACACACACACACTCACACTCACGCACACACATAACTGTATGCTGTTTAATTTGTGACTTGGGGGCTAATATTAGTAATTAAGATTGCCAACCTCCAGACATCGAAAGAAATTGAGTCTACTTGATAAATTGCAGCCAAGGAAATGGACCAGCTTGTGAATTTGTTGCTACCCAGTAAATTCCAATGTTGCCAGGAGCACAGTCTCCATTTGAGATGGCCAGAGTTCACAAGCAAACAGATAGCCCAGGAACATTTGAATTTCAGAAAATTAGTGTCGGCCAGGCAGTGGTGGTGCACGCCTTTAATCCCAGCACTTGGGAGGCAGAGGCAGGGAGATCTTTGTGAGTTTGAGGCCAGCCTGGTCTACAGAGCGAGATCCAGAAAAGGAGTAAAGCTACACAGAGAAACCCTATCTTGAAAAACAAACAAACAAACAAACAAAGAAAATTAGTAAGTGTCATTACCCTGTGCTTCCCTAGGAAGTTCTATGTTGAGTTCTATTTGTTTTATCCACATATATGATACCCGGATTTTACTGTCATATGTAGCATGTTGGGGCACAAATGAGATATAATTTACTATTTTGTTAATACTCTAATTTGGTTAGGGGCAATTTTTACGCCATTTCTAAATATCTCAAAGCATTGGTTTCTAACCTTGGGTAGCTGTCAAATCTCATAAGTTCATAAAACTCATTGATGTGTGATCAAGACAGTCCCTGTGCCCCTTTCAGCTCCAGTTAACTTCAGACATTTTTTTTATAATAGCTCTAACATGAGGTAGGAGCCTAATTTCTGTAGAAGATAGTTAGCGAACACCAAGAGCCTCTCCATATTGAAGTTTTCCTGCTAAGGGTCTATATTTGCATCCACTAGCTTGCACAATGTTTAAAAACTTCCCCTGCTTTTGTTTCGCTGAGGCCAAGATGAACTCTGCATAAGTCTTTCCTATGATGGTCCCATGTATGGAACTGTCCTGTTGTAAAGGTGTCTTTTTTCGTTTGACAAGGGCAATGCCTGGTTCTGCTAAGTTTCCACGTCCTGTGGATGATTCTGCTCCTGACCAAACTGGAGAGGCATTTTGGCTTTTTGCAATGGTTTACACAATGCCATGGTAATATATCTCAAAATCCATTTCTGATTATAGAACAAATAAGGCTCTGAGGACTAGCATTCCATATAGGAATATAATTTGTGTAAATTAAAAAAACATAAAATTAGTCATTGCTCACTTTATCTTTTTCTCTAAACAAATTGGATAATGGTTCTGAACTTCACAGGCAACTTGATATTCTTGGTTACTGAACTACATGGCCTGGCTTTCTCCTGAGTATGGCATTCACTCTAAGGAGGTAGAGAGAAGTGGAGAAGAAAGAGGAGGTTGGAGTGCCACCACTCCATCAGTCAGGTGAAAATGGAGCAAAAGACGGGTAAAGGGTTCCCTGTAACTGAAATCATGGACTGTTTGGAGCATGCTATTAAAGCCACTGCAGAAGTGTCATTAAAGGGACTACTCTACCCCAGGATCCTAACATGCTCCTTTCCATGTCCAGCAGGGGTGGAAACGCTGCAGCAGGTGTCCATCAGTCTCTGCTGCAGCCAGGAGACCCCCATCATAGCATTGGAGATTTATCTGGATGGGCAACATTGGAAATCCTTATGACTGAGAAGGAGGATAGCATGGCATGGTTATTGTTTTAGTTAGGTTTCTATTGCTGTGACAGAACACAATGACACAAACACCTTAGGGAGGAAAAAGTTTATTTTAGCTTGCAGTTCATATCACAGATCATTATCCAAGGAAGTCAGAACAGGAACTCAAGGCAAGAGCTTAGAGGCAGGAGCTGAAGCAGAGGCCTTAGAGGCATGCTGTTTACTGGCTTATTCTCTATGGCTTGCTTTTGTATACAACCTAGGATCACTTTCCCAGGGATGGCACTAGTGGCTTAGACCCTCCCACGTCAACCGTCAATCAAGAAAATGGCCCACAGGCTTGCCTAAGGCCCATCTGATGGGGGTATTTTCTCAACTGAAGTTCCCTCTTTTCAGATGACTCTAGTTCTTGTCAAGTTGACAAAATCCTAACCCATCACGATTGTGATATCAGGGTGGATGAAGTGAGGTAGACAGGAATGTGGCAGGGAAGCTGTCTTAGGGACACTGGTGCCTAGATGCTCAGAGTGGGAAAAAGGGAGTCCCATGCCAGGAAATCTATTGGTAGTGTTCAAATAAGGCAGTGACTAGACTGTTAACAGTATGTGAATAATGAGCATTGAGAAAGTCTCTTGAGACAGTCGTATTCTTTCAATTAAATTTTGTTTGTTACAAATACTTTAATTAGTATTCTTTTCATGTAGGATATGAATAGGTATACATGCCTTATTTCAGAAGTGAGCATAAAGCACCAAGGGCATTTATTCTCTCTGTCCTGGTTATTCCATATTACGTCATCTCTCTTTCTTGGCTGAAGATAAGTGGAGCATTAATTCCTTGCCCTAACAGTTGCAGTTAGCTCAGGATTTTCAGGAGAATTTATGTTTTAAAAATATTTTAAACATTTCAAAAATTTTTAAGTATTTTCTTAGTCACAGACTTTGATATGTTATGACTATTTTTTTTCTTCAAAATTACAAATGTACTTTCAAGTGGTTCAAGGCTTGCCAGAAGCCTCAAAAGAAAAGCCCATGGTCAGAGGGGGCTTCTCTGGCAGAATCCTGGTTATCAGGAGATGCAGAGGCACCTCTGCCTCTGGCTTATTTAAGCACTCCCCCTCCCTTCTTTTTTAGTTGTGTTGGTGGTGAGTCTTTCCACGACTCAGTGGTCAGTGCAGCCATCGTGGTGCCTATAAACCTGGGAGTTAGCAGGGTGAGAGTGCTTCTTTATGATGACTTTCCTGTCTATACTTGAAGTGGTTTTCTAGTGGTTTTTGTGCCAGGAGATCCCAAACACTGAGACTTGAAATGGCTTGGCTGAATTTCTTCAGGGCATCCAGATTCTCACTACGCTTGTCGGGAACACTCATGCTGTGGCTGTGACCCGATGTGGGTTTCTCTACCTGAATGACGGGGGCTGGAAAAATCTTAGAAACAATGAAAGATCACAGAATGCACAACTGCTGAAGGAAGACTCAAACACAGAGTGGATATGAAGTGTTTCTGGCACTGCTTTCTCATTGGTATCAAGAGGCTTCATTCACTGCAACCTTAGTTTTGAATACACAGCATGCACACTTTGCACTATGTGTGTTATCACAACACACAACACCAGTGAACACTGCCCCAAACTCCCAGGCTCAGATTCATGTCTACTATAGGCTATTAACTGCAATGGTTTTTACTTTGTGTACAGTTTTCTGTCTGATAGAAGATATTATAACTATTAAAAAACCAAGTACTTTAAATATTCCTCAGCACATAAATACTTAATTAGTATATATTTTGATAGCACGGTGTTAGGATGCTTGATTTAAGCAATTATGGTGGAGTTACTGACTTGCATTTCATAAAAAATTCTTAATTATAGTTTAGGAATAGAACAAAATTTACAACAGTTTCTGAAATAGTCCTAAATGTATTTCTGTGATTTTTTTTATAATAAGTATGTACACAAAGAAGCATTCTTAGCCTTGACCATTATAAAATCAAAATGTTGATCAGTTCTGACAAATACTGAAAATGCCCTATATTTAGTAATATTGAGTATTCAGCCAAGATTTAATTCTTTATGCAAAAATAAATAAGCACACCTATCTCATTAGCATGCAAATTTACTTTAGTCTTTAAGAAATGGTAAAACTGTATGTATACTAGAGTTGTTTTAAAATAAATTTTAAATGATTTTTATCAGTAAGTGTTTAAATTTATATACCTATTTTGTACAATTACATACCCAAGACTTGTAAAAATATGTTTAGATGAAAGGGTTCACTAGTGGGAAAAGTTTAAGAAATTATATTAGGGAAGGTTCTGTCACAGAGCACTGTTGTGCCCTTAGTTTTATTTAATTTTGAGATGGTCTCATGGCTGGCATTGAACTTGCTATGGAGTAAAGAATGACCCCGAGCTCCTGATTCTCCTACATCCACCTCCTGAGGGCTAGGAAAGGTCTGTACCACTACACTTAATTTTATACAGTGGTGGGGATCTAACCTAAGACTTCATGTGTGCTAGGCTGGCACTCTATCAACTGAACTATTGCCACAAGCCCATGCTTGTTTGTCAGAGGACCAACTATGGAAGGAGTAGGCCCTGCTTTACAGAGCAATAGCATAGTGCTAAGATTAGGAGTCCAGAGTCCCGAGGAAAGCATGGCTTATGAGGATTGCAGAGTCGGATAACCTGCAAAAAGCAATTGTCGAGCATTATTCAGTTTCCATGAGATTGTAGGTTTTCTGTAGTTTTTGTTGTTGTTGAAATCTAACTTTAAACCATGGTGATCTGATAGAACACAGGAGGTTATTCCAATTGTTTTGTATCTGTTGAGATTTGCTTTGTGGCCAAGTATGTGGTCGATTTTAGAGAAGGTTCCATGGGGTGCTGAGAAGAAGGTATATATATATATATATATATATATATATATATATATATATATATATATATATTTTTTGTTAGGATGGAATGTTCTGTAGATATCCAAAGACTGAGGGATCTGGATGCAGAGATCCACGGCTAGGCCCCGGTTGGAGCTCCGGGAGTCTAATTAGCGAGAAAGAGGAGGGTTTATATGAATGAGAATTGTTGAAACCAAGGTTGGATAAAGCACAGGGACAAATAGCCAAACGAATGGAAACACATGAACTATGAACCAAAGGCTGAGGGGCCCCCAAATGGATCAGGCCCTCTGAATAGGTGAGACAGTTGATTGGCTTGATCTGTTTGGGAGGCATCTAGGCAGTGGTACCAGGTCCTGTGCTCATTGCATGAGTTGGCTGTTTGAAACCTGGGGCTTATGCAGGGATGCTTGGCTCAGCCTGGGAGGAGGGGAGTGGACCTGCCTGGACTGAGTCTACCAGGTTGATCTCAGTCCTTGGGGGAGGCTTTGCCCTGGAGGAGGTGGGAATGGGGGGTGGGCTGGGAGGAAGGGGAGGGGTCAGGAGGGGGGAGAACAAGGGAATCCATGGCTGATATGTAGAACTGAATGGTATTGTAAAATAAAATAAAAGGAAAAAAAATGAAAGGAAAACAAAAGCAATTGCCAACTATGTGGAGCCATTCTAACAAATTTGCAAGGCCATGATTGGTGGGTAATAAGAAGTTACCTTAAAAAATGGCTGATTTTGGAAACAGCAAATGGCTGAGGACACCATCCAGTTGAAAATGGAGGTGCTTAGAAGCTAGAAGAGATGGAGTCCCTCTCTTCGTGATTAAATCAAGGGAGACCCTTGGCATCTCAGGGTGTACTGTCTGTGGCACGTTCATTCTTACACCTCAAGCAGTAACTACCTTTACCTTGAATGGCAAACTCTCATCACTGCTCCATTGTGGCACAGTCTTTCTACTTTCATATGTATCATTCCCACATGGTTTTATTAATTCAATTTGTTTTTTGAAATTGTCACAGATGTGTGAAATGCTCTCTCATTACTTTCACTTCCTACCCCATCAAACACCCTCCTCCCTACAAATCCCCTTTTCACAATCACGTCTTTTTAAAACACATGTTTTCTTCTCTGAGAATGTCATACAATGTATTTTGATCACATTCACCCCTTTCTCCTCTCTTTGAGATCCAATCCTACTTCCCTGTCCCTGTAACTTGTGTCCTCTTTCTTTTTATAAAATTAGTAACCACTTGACTCCAATTTGTGCTGACCACGTACTTCTGGGTGTGAGGCATGGTCAGCTTACCAGAGGCCCAGAAAACTGACTCTCCCTCCCCACAGAAACCATCAGCTGTCCACAGCTCCTCAGTTAGGGATGAGGGTTCAGGAATCCCTTCCTAGTCCATGCTAGAATATTGATTGCTTTGATCTTGTGCATGTCTTATGCCAGCCACCACAGCTGTTCTGAGTTCATGAGTATAATGTTTGATTTTGTTTTACGACTCACTGGGCCTTTTTTTGGACATAAGCCCAGATCCCAGACTAACCTGGAACTTGGGATCCTCCTGCTACCCGTGGGACTGCAGGCACAATAACACCATACTCCACTATTTGAGTCACATTTGGTTAGACAGTACCACCAGCTCTACCGCCTTTCGGTTCTAGAATTGTGGGCTTGACAGGTCTCATAATTCTCTCTGCTTTCTTGGAGCATAGATCAAATGGAAGAGGTGCAGTCTATCTTGTTACACAACCTGTGACAAACCACATCATGAATGTCACTAACCTTTCAAAGAATCGTCACTATTTTTTGTAGAAGAGTATATTTTTTTAGATCATTTCCTGTTTTGAGTTAAAACATAGGTTTTGTAGCAAATGTATATTCAAACACTTTAATGGGCCTATTTAATTAAAATTCTGCATATTTAAATTTATTTAAATTGGCTTATTAATTCAAATGAGAAAAGTGTGAGTGTCTTTATTTCCAGAACTGTATGTCAATCTTATATTAAGAAACACAGCCCAATGCCACTAAGATAAATGGAGAGGTGATGGAGAGGTGAGAGAGATGGAAGGTCGAAGCGTCTTTTTGGTTCTTTTGTTGTTGTCTGTTTTTATTTTTGCTTTTGTTTTTTCATTTGTCTTTTAAATTAATATTCTTATTTATATCATTTATTTCTTTATATTTTATTTTTATTATTTCTTTTTAAGTTTTCCTTTGGTGAGGGTATGATACAAGGGTAAAGGGCAGATACAGAGGGACTGGGAAATGAATAAGACTGATGTGAATGATGTGAAATTCCCAAAGAATCAAATAAAAATTTATTGTAAAAAAGAGAAACACATTCAAGAAGAATATTTTCTCTGCACCTCTGTTAATTTTGAAATAAATTCCTTCTCAAGTTCCTATGAACTAAAACCTAAACTTGTATCCAAAATACATTTCCAAGTAAATCTGGCAAAGTCAATGTGTTAGAAAAGAATTCCTACTTTGTTTGCATCAACACACACATCAACATATGTATGAATGCATATAAACATACACATACATATCTATGTTGTGCTCCTTGAAATATCTCCACACATGTATGCATGTACCTAAGTGTAGGATGCCACCACATAGTTTTGGTGAATTAACATTGGCTTTTACTTGTTCTCACACAAGTATGCATATTTAAGACTGTGACTCCCTTCACTGATTTCACAAGTTCTTTCATAGCAAATTACTGGTTTATATTTTAAACAAATTACCATCATTTTTAAAAGACATAAAGAATATAATGACATTTTTCCTTTTAATAGCAAAAGCACATTTGGAAGTTTTGGAATTTACACATAATTTTGCAAGCATTTGCTCAGAAAATAAATCCAAGAAAAGAAGATTTATATGAAATTAACTACCCAAGTAGGGGGTGGATTTTAAACTCAGAGAATAAAAGGTTTATTAAAACATATCAGCCCATAATTTCCAGACTATGCCTTTGAAAGAGCCAGCATTCTTCCTTCAATTTTGGATAGTGTTCTGTTCTTTTAGGTCATAAGATGGATGAATGGATAGACAGAATCATTTCCTTCAAGTATTTAATTCCTTCTTGCTGTTTTCTACCTGCATGTTCTATAGCCATGTTTTCTATGTGTGCACTTATTTTGTTACATTCAAGTTATAAAAATCACTTACATCTGAGTTCATTTAAGCAGACCCAAGCTGCCATAAAATTGGGAGTAAGTGTCCCATTGTTGAGTTAGTGTGCTGGTGACCCATGAGTACAACTATTAGCATATATTGTTGTGCATGATAGTTTGTTTTAGAGTAAAGCAGAAGTGTATGTGTGTGTGTGTGTGTGTGTGTGTGTGTGTGTGTGTGTGTGAGAGAGAGAGAGAGAGAGAGAGAGAGAGAGAGAGAGAGAGAGAGAGAGAGAGAGAGAGAGAGAGATATCTGAGATCTGGTCAAGGGTACGTATGTGCAGGTACACATGTGGGACAGATGTCAATGTCTTCCTTAATCTTTCCTCCCCTTGCTTTTTGGGACAGGATCTCTCACTTAACCTGGAGCTCATTGATTTGGCCAGACTATCTGGCCATTAAGTCCTATTATTCCTCCTGTTTCTGTCTCCTCGGTACTAGAATTAAAGGCACACACCACCACAACCAGATTTGGGGATCTAAAGCCAGGTCCTCATGCTTGTACAGCAGGATCTTTACTGGCTGAGCCATCTCACCAGCCTCAAAGTAAAGACTTTTTGAATTGCAAGAACACCTGGAAATGAGGTGGGGACTATAAATGCCAGAAGGAAAATATGGCTGTAACCCACTGGGATTTTTGAGCTCTAGAAAGTAAGGGGAAAGAATGCTAGGGGTTGCTTTCAGGAGGAATGCTATTTTGGGGTGAAATGCTAGGCTGCTCCAAGGACATTACTAGAGAAATGCAAAGAGTATGTGAGGATTCTTATTCCCAACTCCAGAGAGTGATTGGTGTAGCTCTGTCTTTGAGATAGGCTACTTTGTGAATGCAGAGGGGCACATTGGTACCGGCTTGGGCATTTCACAGAGATCTAGGAAAGCTATCGCCGTGACTGGCAGTTTCCCAGCAGAAAGGCAGTATTGGAAGAGAGAGGTAGAAACAGATAACATAGGAGATTTCTTATCCCTTCGAGGATATCCAGGACCCGGTCAAGGGTCCCTTCCTGATATTAAAATCTTCCCTTATGGGCAGAGGTGAAGAATGAATTTTGGGCATGGATTGTTAGTAAGAGCTTCTTTTTTTTGCCATAGACTATTGTCATTTGGACACATCCACATTGTTTTTATCTATGGAGGTTCAAAATCACTATGATAAACCTTTTAAAGGTAAATGTAAACTTATTTGCAAACACTTAAGAAATACAAACAGCACTTGATCGATATCAAGTAGTGCTATTTTCTTTCCATAATCTAAGTCATTATTGAACACACAATTGCCTTTGTGCATATTAACTTAGTTAATAGTTATAAAATAAGGGAGGCAGTATAATTTAAAAGCTATTAGCCAGCATTCAGACATAGCCTATCTATATTATACCCATATTTATCCAGAAAGGTATTTTCAGTTTCAGAGTTTTATTATATATTAAACTATTAAAAAAAAGTTCTTTTGTTAGTAAAATTGGGATTGCAATTTCAGCCTTACTTGATTGGTGCTAGGACACACACTAAGTTAAACATTTTATATAGAATGCTGTCGTGAAATCAGAAGTAGGCCAGCTAAACAGTTGCCAGTTTTCAATGCAGCTTGTGCTTTGTTCTCCTTTAAAACTTCAATCATATTTGAGGTTGAGGAACCTCTGAGAGGCTCTGTGGGATTTTATGAGTCATCATTGTGCATGTGATCTGTTTTGAGTTCATAGTTCTGTTTTTTTCCCTCAGTTATTTGGGCTGTGATAAGCTGATAAATTTTCCATTCTAGCACAAAACATATGTGGGGGTGTGTTCAGACATTCATGTACATTGTTTTATTACTAAAGAAGCAGCATGCTCCTCCATTTACTAAGATATACCTAAGCAGACACCTAAGCTCTTTATAGTTGTAGATTTAGCTTTGTCATCTTTAAAGTGGGGATACCAGAAACCTTGATACTGATGGGGAACTGCAACATGTTTTCCCACGCCTGGTGTGGTTGAGTACTCTCTGACTTCCTTCTGTAATGCAGCTCTCGAACGAGCAAAGACTTCACTTCGAACTTAAGTGTGTGGTCTTTTCCCACCAAATATCCAAGGCTGATAATTAGACTGTTGTCATGTCTTAACTCTGGACTTAAATGGCCTATCAAAGACATAGGATGAGTACATTTATTTCTAATTCCAATAAATTTCTGGCTGCATAATTTTCACATGGAATGTCCTTTTGTGCTATCTCTTTTTTTTCTTAGCACCATGATTGTAATTTGGGTCTTTAGCATCCCATGCAAGGGTCACTGAGCAAAACCAGTAGGCATCAGACTATATTTTCTCTCCTTTTTTTCCAATTTGCATATTGCTAGGTTTATTTTCTTAAAAACCATCACTTCCCTGATCACTACAGGATGGTGAAACTATAGATTTGAATTATGTCCTTGTTTCCTTCTGAGCTATGATGATTATTTATAAAAAGTACATTTTATTTTTGCAGTCATTTCATCCTCCTTTTACATTCTATGTTCCCGGGAGGAGTATTTCTGTTGTGGTCCTTTGCTCTGGCTTCTGTGCCTGTGTGTGCCCTATACCCATCACCTGGTATGCTTGTCCTTTCACCTCATGGATCAAGGGATCATTCAATTTGATGTTTCCAATCCAAGTTATATGAAAACTCACAAAATAATCATGTCTCTTGAAGCTTTTTCAAAGGTGTACAGACAACTCATCTATTCTGACATTTTTGATGAGGGAAAATAGAGAAAGCATAAACATGCTTTTTTTTTTCCATAGATATGCCCAGATTATCTTCAAGGTCATTCTAGGTATTGCCAAGTTGACAATCAAGATAAACAATTATGTCTCTTAAATTTTATTTGTTTATTTTAAATGACCCCTCAACTTAAAAGTAGTATGTGTCTATACCTGGTGCAACAGACATGAAAATAAATAAAGGAGGTGGATTCATATACCGTGTATAAACTGTGATGCACTGTGAACTTTCCTTCTGAGGTCTCACATGCCTTGTTTTTGAGTTATTGTCTGTGCTGTTTGTATGATTTTATCAACTATTTTCTTTATAAAAACTTATTTTGTATCAAGGTCCCCATCCTTAGATTAGATCACCTAATCTGTTAGAACTATATATAAAATTAGATTAAATACTCTGATGAGTGCATAAGTGACTTAGGACTCAGCTATTGTACAGAATAAATGCTTCATTGTTTGGAGTTTGTGATATAAAATCATTGCTTAATTTGTTTACTGAGAAAGCCAAGTAAGAAGGAGGAGATGTGAGATTTGTTGTGATTCTCAAGGGAACAGCCACATTTGGTTATTTACCCATTGAGTTAGTCAAACTTTGCACCTCCGTGCTAATCTAAAGAAAAGTTAGATGTACTTTGGCTTATGGCTTCAGTCTAAGTCTTGGGGTGACAGAGAATATCATGGTAGGGGAGAGTAACCCAGAGGCTTCTTACCTCCTGGTGACCAGGAGACAGAGAGGAGACTATGAAGAAGGGGCCAGGGTCAAGATACTCCTTTCAAAGGCACACCTTCAGTAACATACTTTCTTCAGGTAGGCACTGCTTTCTATAGTACCACTGTTACCAATATTCTATTCACATTTTAGAATCATCATTGGATTAAATCATGGATTATACTTGAGCTCTCACAATCTAAAAGTCTCTGGAAATGTCTTCATAGATGACCAGGGGTATGATTTTCTAGTGTACCAGGAACCCGTCTCAAGCCAGTATGTTAACAACAGAGATCAGCTATTACACGTCCCCTCTGTGCAGCATGCTGGATATTTAGTGGATATTTAATAGCTTAAGTGCCTTTTGTAGGTCTGTTGAAGCTATATCACAGAACAGTTTTTATATTCTGTCATAGCTGTTAGAAATTGGAGCTGCAAGCTTAGGAAGGGAAGCTGAAACCAATTTACCATTCATAAATTAGCTTTCTTAGGGCAGATAGCTCAAAGTGAAAGTCTTGATCATTTGGAGGCTAGATTTGTTTCTCCCCTTGCTCAGAGCTTGTGTGTTAAGAACAGGGACTGTCAGTCCTTTGTCTCAAGGAACAGATTGCAGGAGTCATGGCCTGATTTGTTCAGGCTGCCTATTTGATCTCTTAGAATGAACAGTGTCTTAAAGTGGTAGGCCTATGATCTAGCAATGGCTATGTCAGTTCTTTTTATCATTGACTCTAAAGTTATGGCCATTATTCGGAATGGGACTTCTATGTTATAAAACAAAGATCACTTTCTCCTTTTGCATGCATCTGTGGTTCAGCAGTTTGGGCTAACCTCTACTGGGCTGTTCTGATGCTCTTACCTGGCTCACTCTTGGGGCTTTAGTCAGTTGGGAAGTTGGTTGGAATCTGATTGCCAAGAGATGTTTTATTCACAAGGACAGAAGTTGGTCCCAGGGAGTGTGGAGACTGTAGACGAATTTCTAAATGGTCTTCTTAAATAAAAAACACAGGGCCAGATATAAGGGTGAAAGCCTGAGAGAGATCAGGGAAACAGGGAAAGCCACAGCTAACCTTACCTCACCAGCTTGGCAGCTTCCAAGTGAGAGCTAGCCACTTCCTGTCTACCCACGCCTATATGACTTGCTATTCTGCCATCTGATTTGCTCTCTCTGTCCAGCTACATCACTTCCTCTTCCTGCCCAGCTCTGTCATTTCATGTCTGTCTATACAGACCTCCAGACCTCCATGGTTAACTAGTGTTGGGATTTAAGGCATGTGCCACTACACCTGGCTCTGTTTCCAGTGTGGCCTTGAACTCACAGAGATCCAGACAGATTCCTGCCTGCCAAGTGACAGTATTAAAGGTGTGTGCTACCTTTGCCTGGCTTCTTTGTTTACTTATAATGGCTGTTCCTATTCCTCTGATCTCCAGGTAAGCTTTATTTATTAAAGCACAAATAAAATATCACCACAGGGGACTGTATCATGTATCTCTACCTCTGCCAAGACAGTCTGCTTCCTATAGAGTCCCAAAAGTAACAAGTGAAGGCAAGATCATATTTACTAAAGTCCCTTGGCCCAAGAAATTTCATGGCTAAGGATCAACTCAAAGGAAAAAGAAATAGGTTCTATTTCTGCAGGGAAAAACTTCAAAGTGTTGCCAGTTGTTTTGTTTTTAATTGAACACAATCTTCATATTCGTTCATGGCCCTGGTGTTCATAGATGTAGCATAATTCTTATAGTAAAACAGTATTTCAAGTATGGTGTTTATACCTTGTATGCAGATTGAAGCAATAAGTATAGGATGTTGACATGTTATGAGGCTTGGAGGCTCCTCTTTGAGTGTATGGTGTAAACTCTAAAATATTTTGAGCAGGATTAAAAATTCAGTACTTTGCCTTTTAAACAAAGTTTTCAAGGCAAGAGAATTACTGTAATGCCAAAATGTCTATGCTTAAATCCCACAACTGAGTGCTGAAAATTTCAATATGAAATCACTCCCTAAAGCAACTGTGTCCTTTTAATTTTTAACTTCTATAGAATATTACAAAAGGGAAAAAGAGAATAAAAAAGAAAACGTGGAGTAAAATTGTAGTCATCAATCTATTGAAGGTACCTATGTTATTTGGAAGCTAATTATGACTGTGTGCGAAGCAAATGAAGTAAGAACTGAATTAATGGATACCAGCTACCTCCCACAAGGTAATGAGGCATGCTTTATAGCAATAGTGCCTCAAATTGAAAAATTAAACTGTGGTGGAGAGAATAAAGGGGCAGTCAGGTTAGGAATAACAAACAAGGCCAAAGGACTTCCCAAAGGCCTTCTCTGGGACTCACAGCCTTTGCTTGCTTTTCTGTGATATGGAATATACTACTCAGCACAGAATTTTAATGACTTCTTCCACTCTTCTTTTTCTCAAGAGAAAAGAGAAGAGGAGAGGAGAGGGCAGGAGAGGAGAGGATATATCTATATATCAATATCTATATCTGTCTGTCTGTCTATCTATCTATCTATCTATCTATCTATCATCTATCTATCTATCTAGAGATTCAAATATATTTTCATTTCTTAGGTGCTGTTCTTCACTTTGATGCAATGCTAGCCTTGCTGCTTTTCTTGCTATGAACACACTGGTGATTTTGAACTAGTTTCTTTTTATGTACTCTGTTTTTATGTGCTAAGGTTCTTTTACCAAAGGAGTCACAAGACTATCAAATTCAGGAGACAAAAGTACGTTCTATAAGTTGCATCCCTATGCGGAAGAAGCAACTGTAAACTATTGTGTATAGTTTTTCAATGTTTCACCACAATACCTCAAAAACAAAACTCATTGACTTCATATTATGTAAGTATGCATGCATGTATGTATGTACATATGTATGTTTCTGTTGTGTGATACTGTTAAACAAATGTTCACTTATTCAAGTAAGAAACCAGTGAGAGCCCAAAGTACGATACTACCAAAGTCCAACTGATGAGTCAAAGAATTTTGGGGGGAGTTACTTACAGAAATACAGGTGAGGAGTTACCAATAGGAGCAGAAATGACTCATTGACAGCTCCATCACCAGAACTTCCCTCAGCATGGTGACTGCTCACAAAACTGGGGAATCTTGAGCACACTGAACAACCTACAGGCAGTAGGTTGAGTGTCCTTTCCAAGTGGCTTGCTTAGTTGGTTTGAACCTCTTCCCGATAGCTCAGAGGGTCTCTTCCTCCATGTGGCTCGGTTGATGCCTATTTTTTCTAGATAACTCAGTCACTGCTGGTTCCTAGCCCCACTAGACAGCTCAGCTTGACTGAGAATCCCAGCAGTCCTTACTGTTTATGTGTGTCTGGGGATGGAGGGGCCTAGCGGATTTGGTTTTAGGAACTTCCTGAACCTATTACGTTGTTTACTTCCTATAGGATGGACTGTTTCACTGCCCCTTAGAATATCCCTGTAAACAGCCTGTGTTTTAATGAACTCTTCCATTAGGAATCTTTTTTTTTTTAACCTTTGAACTTTTAACATCCCATCTTAAACTATCCTGTCATTTTTATCTCTCCTTAAATATAGTGTGGTATAATGCATTCTGCCCTCCAAGATGGATTGTTTTTATGTAAGAGAAAAGTGTTATATAATAGTGTTTATCTATCTATCTATCTATCTATCTATCTATCTATCTATCTATCTATCTATCTATCTATCAATCAATCTATCTATCATCTATATCTATCATCTTTAAGAAGATATAGAAACAAAAATTTCCAAAATTTATGGGTGGCATTCTTTCTTTTGGAAATTTCATTTCTTGTTTTCTTTTTTAATCACCCTTTCATACTCATAAACCAATGCTGTACTTTTATAGTTTCTGTGTGAGTATATCTCCTTCTCATTTAATAACTCAATTCATATTTTTAATCTTGAAGAGGCTACTACTTCACATAAATTATCTTTTTTAACTTTAAATTATCTGTATAAGTGTGTGTAAAGATATGTATGACTTTGAAAATATTTTAATTTTAAGCCATTCAAGAAAGATTTCATGCATATGTGTGCGTCAAGTAGTAACACACACACACACACACACACACACACACACACACACACACACACACTTGTCCAAGTATTGGAAGCTTTAGTTAAAAAATATTTTGGCAAACCTTAAAAGTCCTATTTGCTTAAGTTTTGCCATGCTGGTATCAGGGAGATCCTCTTATTGAAGCACTAAACAGTAACAGCACCATCATGGTTCCTGTTCCTGTTGCTGCAACAACATGCCCATAACACAATGAGTTTTAAAGCATAGAGTTGGTTCTCGCTCACAGTTCTGAGGTATAGTCTGTGATGTGGAAGTCGTGGAAGCAGGAACTCGAGGGAGTCCTGGTCACATTTGTATCCACAGTTAGGAAGGTGAGAATGAATAGTACGTGCTGCTGCTCATTCTAAGTTTCCATTTATACAGTCCAGGATATCCCACCAGTACTCATTCTAAGTCTCCATTGATACAGACCAGGATACCCCACCAGGGAATTGTCCCATCTTCAGCTGAGCGATCGTCTCACATCAGTTAACTTGATCAAGAGAGCCCCTAAACTGGGCCCAGTTCCCCAGGTGATTCTGCAGTCTGTCCAGTTGGCAAGCAATACTATCACAGCTACAATAACACAGTAATGTTTAGAGTTAAAAGGAATAAATTATATGGAGTATCTTTTGTAAAACATTTAAAAATTCCACCCTTTACTCAAAGAAAACAGAATTAATCTTTATTTTACCCCTTTTAGAAAATGTTCTAATCATTTAAACTTGCTGTTTTTTCAAATACTTAAAAACTATTTAAATTTTTCTGAATGTAAAAGTGAGAAATAATTCAATAATTATAAGCAGCAAATTATTATATTACAGTATAATTTGAGATTTAGATGCATACTTTGACATATTTCCATTCCCAAAGTATGTATACATTATTTAAATATAATTTATGCCATATAAATTATAGTGACTATATAGATACTTTGTGTATTCTGCTTCTCATTGACTATGGTTGTGAAGCTTCTATGATAAAAATTTATTTTGAAGGATGAATTATATATATTCCCATGCCATTCTATTAATGTTTCCAAATTAACTATCTTATGGGCTTGGTTTAATATACTTATATCACTGTTTACTGACTATTTCAAATGAGCACAGATAATTAAAGGTTTCTTATTAAATATGCTAATGTTATAAACTAATATAGGAGACATAATTATTTCTCTCTTTCTTTTGTCCCTCCTCTCTTTCATTCTGTTCTTTTATTCTAATCAATAAATTTTGATAAGAACCCATTTTACTATTTTTCTGTCTGTTGTTTTGTTGTTGTTTTCCAGGTCTTATAAATACCTGAAATCTTTTTTTTTTTTTTATTAATTAAGCCTGGATAAAAAGTCCCATGATTATGTGTTTAGAAAAAATACCTGAAAAATTACGTGATGAAAATAATAGGGAGCAACTGTACAAAGCATTGTATTTGTAAGCTTATTTGAGATTAGCAACAGTATATGCTGTTAACAATTATGGTTGTGACTGTGCTCATACGTAATCTAAACACTACCAAATTAACAATAGATTTATTCTATTCATCCTATCTTATTATTGTCAGCATTCCATAAACATTGCTGTCTTTCGTAGTGGTGAGAAATACAGTATAAGGACTCTATGGCTTCTGTTGCTCAATGCCAATTCTTAACCTTGATTATCCATTGTTCCTGCTAAATGAGGGATTATAAATTTTGCTAGGGTGGGTTGCTAAAACTCTTGCTGTGACTCGATAAAAGTGTAGGTGGATGATTCTTTGAATTGCCTACTATCTACCAGTTACTACAAATGTTGATTGTCTCTAAGGAGAACTAGGACCCCCCCACACACTCACCTTAAAAGTTGGACAATCTGGGGTGAACAACTGGCTACCCCAAGGTGAGCAACTTTGCTGCATTATATGTTTTTGATTCCATGACTTTTTGCTTTATCACACAGGCCCAAGGCAATGGAATAAGCCTAGCACAGTCAGACACTTTCCAAATCATGATCAAAAATATACTTTTAGCTCTTTAAACAAAAAACTATAAGCTTTTTTGTTATAGGAACAAAAAAAAAATCCAACTAATGCAGAAAACTGGTACTGGGAATTGTGGACCTTGCTGTGACTGACTATGTAATTTAGAAGCACTGGAAACTGGTTTGTGAGAGGAATTTGGAAAAGCTTGGACATAGAGGATAGAATACTGCAAGCATTCTTAATGGATGGTTCTAATAGGGTCTTAGAGGACCAGAATGCTGATAGAGATACTAACAGTAAAGACTGTGGAGGTTTTTCAGGGAACCGAATGTCTGGAAGTGTACTAGAGGCCAGTCATGCCGCATTGTTGGAAAGGACTTGCCTGCCTGTTTCTGTGCTCTCACAGTTTGGGGAGGCTGAGTTTAAAGGTGATAGACTAATTTATCCGAGAAAGGGACTCCCCAGGCAATCCAGCATTCAGACTATTGCACAATTATCACTAGTTTATCTTAGTCAATTTTATGGTGAGAATCAGGAGGTAAATGAGAAAGAGATATTTTAAACACTTGCAGTTAAGTAACGAAAGTTCATATAAAGCTTAGCTTTAGAAAAAGTAAGGTATCTGAAGAAATCATCGCTATTAAAAAGAAGGCAAGTATTTTTTACTTGGATAATAAGAAAAATGCCTGGAGGGTATTTCAGGAATTGGCCAGAACCTATGCATTGTAAATTTAAGAGGAAAAAAGTGTAAATGCACTTGAAAAATTTTCCTTTGAGGATGAGAACCGAGGTAAACTTCTTATAGACATAGATTCCTAGAAATCGTGATTTTCTCAAAACACAGATGCTTTCCTGATGTCCAAGAATAAGGAAATCCTTGAGTCAAAGAGGAAATGGAGGGGCCTGAATCTGAGGCTTGGGGAAGGTCAGGGGTTCGGGCGAGGAGAGTAGAGGGAGGGGAAACTGTGGTTGGGATGCATTGTATGAGAGAAGAATCTATTTTCAATTGAGAGAGAGAGAGAGAGAGAGAGAGAGAGAGAGAGAGAGAGAGAGAGAGAGAGAGAGAGAGGAGAGAGAGAGAGAGGAGAGAGAGAGAGAGAGAGAGAGAGAGAGAGAGAGAGAGAGAGAGAGAGAGAGAGAGAGAGAGAGAGAGAGAGAGAGAGAGAGAGAGAGAGAGAGAGAAAGAGAGAGGAGAGAGAGAGAGAGAGAGAGAGAGAGAGAGAGAGAGAGAGAGAGAGAGAGAGAGAGAGAGAGAGAGAGAGAAAGAGAGAAGGGGATCCAACTGTGACTGGGGAGGCTGCTTCTTTGTTTAGCTCCATGTAGCCCCCAATTTTCTTTGGACCCAGGTTGATAATCAGATTTGAAATTCTCTAACATCCAGAGGAGTGACTGTGGCTGATAGTGAGTATTGGATATTTCTCTTAGATTTTTAAATGTGGTGTATAGGATGAATAGGGATACAGATAACACAATTTTTGTTGTTATTTTTCTAAAAATAGTGTTATGACTTACAAGCCATACCCAATTTTAACCAGTAGGGTAGTTTTTATAAACTCACTTTAAAATATGAACATGATAGGGATTGATGAAAGCTTTAAAAAATAATTGAATAGGTTACTATAGGTTCATTTTCTAAATTACCAGATAGTACACACAGTTCTTGATAATCAGATAAGGAAAGTACAGAATAGATAGGAGGAAATGTAAAATATTACCCAGTAAGTAATTTCTAAACCTCAACCCTGGACAGTTATGTTAGACCTTCTTATTTATATACCATTTGATTACTATCAATGATGGAACAATAAATAGTATTATTCAAGTATTATTATTTTTTGTTAATTTTACATTTCAGTTCATAAATAGTATGATTTCCATGATGGACACTAGCAGAAAACCTACTTTTGAGTATGACTACTCAAGAGTATATCTTGGCTTCTGAGTGGTGTATTGTTGAAAGGGAGATGACATTAGCTGTGCTTACCAGTTGCTTATGAAAGTTTAATGGAATTTGTGATATAAAATGAAATATTGGATGAACTTAAGACAAGTTGTCTTTAATGACAGCTTGGAATACAAATACCTCATTCTAGAGGCCATTTACCTAAGGCTTGTAAATTAAATTTTCTAAGTATCTTGCATGTTCAGCTCTACATTTAAAGCAAGTGGCACTCTACTTCAGGGAACTGAAACCACTTATGGTCATAAAATAATAGATTTAGATTGGCCTTTCAATAAAGAGATGAGCATGCCAGAAATCTGAAGGGTATTACTGTAAGTAAAAATCATTACTGAGATCTACAGAGAACAAATTGATTTTAAAGGTTGTCATCTTTGCTGGCACATGATAAAATACAATAATGATAATCAATATTAAAATGTTCCCTAGGAAGGAAGATATCCTGAAGCAATACATAATTTCAGTCTTGCATAGCTCAATGTCATTGATAGGATTGCTGAGTGCATGAAACAGATGGATTATCTCAGTGGGTAACTGAAAATGAAGCTTGAATACAAAGGACAAAGCATGGAAATTTACCATTGGAGTTGTCTTTGCCTTTCTTAGACATACTGTCCTTTAGTCCACCAGACTCAGTTTACAAAGAGATTTATCAGTCTATACCAGTCAGCATTGCATGCAGAATGCATCCACAAGGAAAGCTGCCTCTAATCAAAGCTGTTAGAAAGATTTGAAGGTAGAATTATTTATGACAGTTCTTATTTATGCCTTTTTAATATTTTTGATATGTAATTCATTTTATTACTGTCTGTTTTTGAGGGGGAAGCATGCTTTCTTTCATTTCCTTTTTAAAAAGACAACACCTGTAAAATAGGAATATGCTATTCTGAGGTTCCTCATACATATCTGGGTTTTGGAATATTAGATTATCAAAGCATCAAGAGAACTGCATAATGGATAGTTTGAATTGAAGGCAAAGTAGGCTAAACAGGGACAGAATTTTGCAACTAAAAATATCCATAGCAACAACTTTTGAAAGATGATTTATTAAAGTAACATTGGTCATTTTATTGCTACAGCCCAGCAAGGGCATTCACTTGTAACATTTCTCAATTCTGATCATAACTGATCATCTCATTCTTTTTCTACATTTCAAGTTTAAATGTAAGCATAAAACATTCATCAAAAAATTTACAGAATTGAAAGGAGTCCTATGAAGGAAATTTATAACTGTGACTACATTAAAAAAAAATTCAGAAAAAGCACAATTAAATGGCTTAATGATGCAACTCAAAAAGTTGGAGAACAACAACAAACAAAATCCAAATACAGTCAACAGCAAGAAATCATACAAATCAGAGCAGAAATCAATAAAATGGAAACAACGAAAACAATGCAAAGAATCTTTGAATCTAAGAGCTGGGTCATGGAGAAGATAAACAAGGTTGACAAGACCCTTGTCCCCACTAACCAAAAGAAAGGTAAGACCAAAATTAATAGAATCAGAAATGAGCAGAGAAAGATTATATCAAACACCAAAAAGAAAAGACCAGAATATTAAAAGGAAATTCTTTAACAACCTGTACTCCATTAAGCTGGAAAACCTAAAAGAAATGGATGAATTTCTAGATTCAGTCAGACCACCAAAATTGAACTAAGAAGTCAACAACCTAAAAAGCCCATAACAAAGGAACAGATTGAAACAGTAATAAAAAAGTCCTCCAGCTTTAAAAAAAAATATGTTCAGGAGCAGATGGATACACAGCAGAATTCTATCAGACTTTCAAAGAATATCTATAGACAGTCTTTATAAACTATATTTTTAAAAAGAAAGAAGGAAAGTAGAGGAAATGGAAGAAACAGAAGGAGCACTCCCAAACCCCTAAGAAGCCAGTGTTGTTCTAATACCAAAACCAGGTAAAGACACGACAAGATACAGAGACTACAGGCCAATATCCCTGATTAAAAAGAATTCAAATATGCTGAACAAAATACTTGAAAATAGAATACAGACATACATCAAAAAGATGATCTACATTGGCCAAATTGGCCAAAGACCACCTAACAAAACTCTAACACTGCATGAGAAGCCCTCTTGTGAGTTGTTGGTCAGGGCTGTTGGAAAGACTCCCCAAACATTACAGACTATTGCTATTGCCTTTGGTTGCCCTACAGAGATGGAAAAGTAAGTCCCTATTGCTGAAGACACCATGTACTTTAGACACATGGGTCAGAGGCCCATGAACTGGAACTAATCTGGGGACCAGCTTTCATTGAATGCACCATATAAACTTCCTGAGGTACTACATTGCTATGAGCCACAACGATGACCAGCATGTCACAATAATCTTAAGGGTGCAGTAGTGATACGCATAACTTGGTGGAAGCCAACACCTCTCTAATTGGATTTAATGCCAACTCAATAAGAGGAAAATCATTCCTGGTGCTGGAAACCTAGCCAATAGTTAGTGAAGTCATGAGGAAAACTACAGCTTTATTAAACCAGCACAATCTCGAACTACATACTACATATTTGTCCTTATACCCACAGGTAAGTGCAGCCCTCATAACCCTCACTCTTCATGAAGGATACTCATTTTGCAACAATGGAGACTTTTACAGAAAACCAGAACCAGTCCAAATGCAGTTATGGGGGCCAGTCTCAGTGGATACAAAACGCTACTGTATCTAAGGCACAATAAATATTGAAGAGGGGGCAAAAAGATTGTAGGAGTCAGAGGACCAAGGAGTTTGCTGTGAGACTGTATCTCCTAGTAATGTCATAAGCTACACCCATAAAGTCTCACCAACATGACTGCTTAAACATGAGCTGAACAAGGACAACATTAGACATGCCAAAGTGGATGAAGGAAATCCCAGGAGACCTCAACCCTACACACAGAACTATAGCTAACTAAGGAATGCTGAGAGCAGGAGAATTAGTTTTCCTAAGGGAGGAGCACACCAATTGGTTATTGAATACCATATGGTCAGCACTGAAAATACACACATAACTAACATTATATAGGCTAAGCAGGTTATATTTAGGAATATATATGTATTTGCACATATATACATGCATATAACAGCATTTAATGAAAAAGAGGCCATGAACTTAAAAGAAAGGAATTAGGAATATATGGGTGTGTTTGGAGGGAGAAGGGGATAGGGAAATGATATAATTTTATTAAAATATCAAAAATAAAAAGTAATCAAAAACTCTACAGAGTGTTTGGATTTATTTATTTTTATTTATTTATTTTTGTCTGTGGTCATAGTAAGGAGTGTAAAAAAATCTCCTGTAAGACTAGCCCTATTCTCTTTTTATATCTATAAAATATTACGAGAAGTCATGTAGAGTCATGCAAAGGTATCAACTTTCTAATAACAAGGATGTTAGTGGTTGAAACCCACAAAAAATAACCTTGAAATTCAATAGAAACTTAGTAAAATTATGTTTCAAAGAACAGTAAATCTAAATTATTCACTCACTAGTAACTTGGCAATGACAGACTCCATGCTGTCTTTTACACTCGTTTGTGTGTGTGTGTGTGTGTGTGTGTGTGGGTGTGTGTGTAATAGAGGGATTATGATTTACCTCTAAATAGAAGTCATCATAGTTTTATTATAATTATTAATGCATATTAATTGTAAATATTAATAGGCATCACTGTAATATTTCATACTGATGAATTTCATGCTTTGGACATAGCCACACTTTCAACTGTCCTATCTTTCACAAATTCTGGTGTGATATGTTTTAATTTTTATTTGTTTTAGTTTTCTACTGCTTAGTTTTCTACTGCTGTGATGAAACACTATGGTCAAATACAACTTGGGGAAGAAAGGGTTTATTTCACTTAGATATCCTAAATTACAATCCATTAAGTGAAGCCAAGGAAGGAACTTGAAAGGGCCAGGAACTTGGAGGCAGGAGCTGACATAGAGGCCATGTAGGAGAGATGCTTACTGGCTTGCTCCTTGTGGTTTGCTCAGCCTGATTTTTTTGTAGAACCCAGAACCACCAGCTTAGTACCCTCAGTGGTCTAGGCCCTCCCCATCAATCACTAATTAAGAAACTGTTCTACAGGCTTACCTACTGTAGCCTGACTTTATGGAGACATTTCATTAACTGGGGTTCCTTCCTCTTAGGTGACTCTAGCTTGTGTCAAGTTTTTATAAAACTAGCCAGCACATGACTTGATTTCAGAAACTTTTTAATGTCTTCCTGCCAGTTTCTCCAGTGGTCCACCGATCCTTTAGAAGCGTATTGTTCAATATCCATACGTTTGTATAGTTTTATAGTTTCTCTTTATGTTGATTTTAAGTTTTATTCCATTAAGGTATGATACGTTATAAAATGTTCTTTTGGTTTTTATAGTTGGCTTATACCCCAAATATGATTTATTTTGGCAAAGTTTTGGGAACTGTTGAAAAGGGTGTGTGCCTTGCTGCTCTTGAATGAGATGTTTAGAATATGTCAGTTATTTCATCTGATCTCTCGTGTTTGTCACTGGTAATTTTGGTCTATAAACTCGTTTTCTTGGCCCGAGTGGGGTAGCGAGGCCCCTCACCATTAATGATCTGGACCCAGTTTCTCCCTTATTTCCCGCTGTGTTGCTTTATCACGTTGATGCTTCGGTGCTTGGTGCTGGCTTGCTTTCCATTGTTCTATCTTCCTGATGGACTGCTCCCCTTATTATTGTGGAGAAATGTGAATAATTTTGGCTTCAGATCTGTCTGTTCCATTTTTGAGTTCCATTTGTCAAGACCTTCACTGCTGATCTTTCACTTTCAAAGACTCTGTACGTCTTTGCGGGTGAAGTGGGTTTCTTGCAAGCAGGAACTTGTTGGGAACTTATTATAATTTTAAAATATAGTCAGTCTGACCCTTTTAATTAGAGAATTAAGACTGTTACACTCAAGATTATCAGTGAAAGGTATGTAACTTTTCCAATTATTTTTGCCGTTTTGAATAATATTTCTTTCCCAACTATTCATTCTAGAGGTTTAATGTACTGAATTAATCATGTTTGATTGTTTACTAATTCTTACTTTCTTTTCTCCTCTTCTAATGAGGTTTGTTATGTTTTCCAGGTATTTGTATTATTCCATGTATTAAGTATTCCCATATTCTTATGATTGCTTACCTTGCTTCATGTTTATTATATGTGATTTCATTTGGTAACTTCTCTAATGCTGTTTTAGTGTTCATAATTTTTTGACTGCCTGTCTTGGGAGACCTTCATTTTACTGTAGACTTCGAAAGATAACTGTGTGGGATGTATCAACCTAAGTTTGTATCCCTTTTCTTTAAGAATTTGAAGTGTATCAATCCATGTCATCCTGGTCTTTTCATCTTTCTGCTGAGAAACATTCTGTCATTCCATGGGCTTGTGTTTGAAACTGGCTTGTGCTTCTTTTGCAGGTTCCAATATTTTTTCTTGATTCTGCATTTTAGACACTTAACTATAAAATGGTGAAAACAAGTTCTTTCCATTATGTCTGTATCTGGAAGGAAATAAAAGGACCAAATTGCTTTGTATAATAGGGTGCCATCAATAATACCCATTTGAATGATTTAAAAACCTTTTCTTTGCATAAATTCATACATGTACATAATGTGCTTTTATCAAACCCATTCCCATTCAACCCCTCAAGTCCCTCCACTATTGCTTACCACTTTTCCCTTCCAACATCATTTGCTCTATCTATCTATCTATCTATCTATCTATCTATCTATCTATCTATCTATCTATCTATCTATCATCTATCCACTATATATTTATATTTATATATTTTATGTATATTTATATACTATATGTATTACATATTATATCTATCTATCTATCTATCTATCTATCTATCTATCTATCTATCTATCTATATGTGTGTGTGTGTGTGTGAATATAAATATCTACTGAATTCACGTAGTTCTACCTGTATGTGCATGGTTGTGGGACCATCTACTGGATCATGATTCGCCTCTCAGTGGATGCATTCTTAAAGAAAACTGACTTTCCTTTCTCTAGCAGCCATTAACTACCAATAGCTTCTAAGATAGAGCATAGGACCTCAAATAGAGGTCAGACTCAGATCTGTAAAAGGCAGCTTCCCTGATGATGGTTTAAAAGCACACGCTTTATGGTTATAAAGATAAGAACTTAGGCAACTGTTTATTACTTTTATTTTATTACTTTTAGTAAAATAATAGTACAAGGCTCTCCCTTAGGTAGAGAGACTTAGCAAGCCATGGATTTTTGGCCCAGTTAACTCTACTAGACACGAGTTCCATCTTATGAAGTGAGATTTAAACACAATCATAAAGTGGTTGGATATTCTCATAACATTCATTTCACTCTTATAGCAGTGTGCATATCTTGCCAGACCAGTCATTACTGAGGCTTGCAAGAGTTCACAGATGGATAAGACTGTGATGACTTTTCTTTCTTAGTAGCATGCATAGACCCTTCCAGCATAGCTATGTATTAGAGGGAAATACATACATATTGGCCAGAATATTGGCTTCAGAATGTCTGTTGTGGGACTAATTGTTAATAGTGTCTTCTCTTTCTTCAAAAGGTCAGATAAGGGCCACCATGATAAATTGGCAGATGAAGGCACTTGCTGCACTAGCCTGTCCACCTGAGTTGATCCCTGAAATCCATGTAAAGGTGAAAATAGATACACATCAATATTTTCTATGCCTTTGATCGGCTTTCATTCCATTCTTCAATCCCTATTATTTGTAGATTTGATCTTTTTATAGTGTCCTGGATTTCCTGGATGTTTTGTGCCTATATATTTTTAGATTCAACATTTTATTTGACTGTGCTATCCATTTCTTCTGTGTTGTTTTCAACACCTGAGATTCTCTCTTCCAAGTCGTATAGTCTCTTGGTGAGGCTTGCCTCTAACGTTCTTGTTTGACGTCCTAAATTTTATTGTTTCATTCTGCTGTTCATTTGTGTTTTTATAGACTTCATTAAGGGACTTATTCATATCCTCTATAAGGTTCTTGAACATAGTCATAAATTTTTAAAGTCCTTTTCTTGTGCTTCAGCTATATGTTATTTTCCCAGGTCCTATTGCAATAGGGTTGTAAACTTCTAGAGGAGGCATATTGTCTTGGTTGTTCATGTTTGTGGTCCTGCTCCTGGATCTAGTCATTTGGAATTACGATGTTTAAGGTGTTTCTTAGTGTTAGTATCTGGTTTTGACTTTGTGGGGTAGGTATTCCATTCTTCAGTTTCTGCTGCCTTCTCTAGACCCAGGAAGTGTGGTGGCTGTGGGGTTTCTTACCGAGAATGCTTCTGCAGGTGGGTGAGTGACAGAAAGTGATGTAAATGGGCTGTGATGAAAGGCTGAGCGTGCTGCAGGGGAGCTCTGGGTAGACTGTACTCTGCTCCAAGAGGCAGAGTTCCCAGGGAATGAAAACAGAGTGGGACGAAGGGCTCCTGCTGATGGGCTACAGTAGGACAAAGGATAAGTCTGGAGAGACGGGGCAGGGGTGGGGGGGAGAACTAGGTTGACCCCAGGTTCTGCACTGGAGTCCTAGGGAATGGAAATGGGATAGGAAGAGGGGCCCCTGCAAGCAGGCTGTTACAGGACTAAGACTAAGTCTAAAGAGATCACAGTGGAGGAGAGGAGGATAGTGAAAATTGCCTGCCCAAGTTCCAACCCAGCATGGCCACTGGGAGCGCATGGAAGAAAAAGTTTGTTAGGTTATCATGTTGGTAATTGAAACCAACCATTGCCACATCTCTTATTTTGAGTTTGCTGCCCCTGCCTCCTCTTCCTTTTGCATTTGCGACTTTATGACTTTTCTTCCTGTTGGTCTCTTGTCCTGAATCTGCCTACCTATTTAGTCAGTCTTTATGAAGGGCTGCTGCCAAGGGATTGGTTTATTTCATGCCCACTGATGCCAGTTATAATGTCTCACATTTGGTCGTTGTTCTAAGTTTAAGAAGATAAGAAGAGAAAGCAGAAGACTCAATAAGATTTTTAAAAGTGGGGGTGGGCTGGGGGGAAGGGGAGGGAGGCAGGAAGGGGGAGAACAAGGGAATCTGTGGCTGTTATGTAGAACTGAATAGTATTGTAAAATAAAATAAAATAATAATAAAAGATTTTTAAAAGTATGATACTTAGTCACAGAAACATCCACACTTACCTTCTGTGGCAGAAGCTAAGCTGGTGACCGCTTGGAACTAATGAGGCTGAATACATAGTCCCTCTTTCTCAGGCAGTCCATTTCCCTAGCCTTATCTCTAGCCAATGCCAGCATCTGTGTGTCCCTGCTTCTTCTGATCAGTGATGTTTAATGGTGGCATGAGGCCTGGATGCGAAAGAGGATCAGTTTCTTTCTTGCTCCTGGCAAAACAACTCCTGACTTGCACTGGGGGAAGGAATGTGGCTCAGCAGAAACATCCTACTTCAGGCCTTTTCCACTGTTAACGATTTTCCAGAGGGAGGTGACTGGGTGAAATACTTAGGTGATATAAAGTGCTTTAAACTGCTAATTATGACGCTTTGTGGGTCTGTTTTGCAGATGATCTGTGCTTGGTGAACCTGCTCGGAGACATGGGGAGCAGAACAATATTGTACCCCGCTTATCTCTACTCCCTATGAGTGCCTCTACCTCTATCACAGGTAGGTTTTGGCATCTTACAGCATTTACAAATGCAATCTCCCATTGTGATTTCTCAACCTGGCTCAGAAGGAAAATAGAACAAGATAGCTAGGAACATCTTTTTAGGAGAACAGGAAGATTAGAAGCATGAGATTAACAGGCAGTTCACACCATTAATCATGTACCACGAGCTAACAAAGGACTGGGATCTTACACTGCACAGGAGAAACAACAACAGCCCAGAAGCAAAGAGCAGCTACTGATGCTAGGTCTGCTGCGGAGTGCTTGTTCCAAATGTGCAATTTAATCTCCTGCAACAGCATGAAGATTTGAGAGATATAGAAGTAATTACTCCTGTCCCTGGCAGATCAAGCTCTTGCCCATTAAGGAATTACAGTCAGCTCTAGAGAGGATGTAAGGAGCTATCTAACATATACAGTATGCAAAATTGAGTAACCCCTAGTCCATCATGCCAGTACAGTTTACAGTAGGTGTTAAATAATGTATCTTTATTAATGAATTTACTGTGTTTGGCAGCTACACCTTTCCTCCATAAGTCATAAGGGAACCTAATAAAGTTCAAATTTATGGCCCTTAGTCTAATATTGGATGGAGTCAATTAGATGCTCTGGACACCATCACTTTTAATGAAAGATCTTTTGGAATGTTAGTAAGAGAAAGGAATTTGGAAGTAGATAATGTAGTGCTTAGTATGGGACTCTTGGATGCTGTTGTTGATACATGTATACGGAGGTAGAAAAATAAATTAGCAAAAATCAAATTCTACAACAAAGATACTTACAGACAATTCTTTTTTTTTTTTAAAGTAGCAACTAATCACACTGAGAGAATAGAATTTCTGACAACAATCTTTACTTATACCCCCTGGTCCTTCATTATTTCACTTCTTGTCCATGTGTGATCTGAAAATATATAAGGTGGTAATGGAGAGCCAGTGGGAAAAGTCTGTGTCAACGCTGAGGTTACATCTGAAGGGACCTCTTTGTGCAGCATCTGGAGTTATATTCCTGTAGGGATATGAGGGGATATAGTGGGGTGAAGTGGGAACATCCTAATAGAGAGAATGAGAGGGCTATATGGGAGGGTTGGGAGGGAAGAAAGGGGAACGGTGAAATGATGTAATTACATAATAATCCTAAAAACATAAAAATACATTAGAGATGTGAAGGGTATGCAAGCTCACACCTCTAATTGTTAACTGTTAACAAACTAATTGTTGGCTAACTTTTAGGTAGTTAATTAGATAACTTTTGAGAAAGGTGAACTACGGACTCTACTGTGAGTATGTTCCAGGTTGAAGTTCTCTTCCTTTCCAGACTCACTTTTTCTCCCATAATCCTCTCAGTCAATCACACCCTTCTGGAGTCAGCTGTGATCTGACTCCCTCACTCTTGCTGAATTCAGTCCCTCAGGGATAGAAAGATGAGCACATGGGAGATGCTGTACGCCACTATCTTTGTGTGTGATTTCTTTTTTTTTTTTTTTTTTTTTGCGAGACAGGGTTTCCCTGTGTAGCTTTGCACCTTTCCTGGAACTTGCTTGGTAGCCTAGGCTGGCCTCGAACTCACAGAGATCCGCCTGCCTCTGCCTCCCGAGTGCTGGGATTAAAGGCGTGCGCCGCCGCCGCCGCCGCCGCCGCCGCCGCCGCCGCCGCCACCACCGCCCGGCGTGTGCGATTTCTTAACTTGACTTCTTCCTGTTACTCCTATTCTATAGTCTGACTGTTCAGCTGTCTTATGGTCTGTTGTTAGATTAATTTTTTTGAAGCAACATTCTATATGACTATAATCTTTCTGTCTGGCAAATCCTCGCAGCTTCTCAATAGTTCTTTGCAAGGAACTATATAGACTTCACGGTATGACCCCACCCTAACTTCACAGTTTAGTATGTAACTTGATAGTCCTATCAAACTAGCCAAGTTAACCTTTCTCTACCATTGTTCATGTTCCTCACTTCTCCAATGGACACTGTCCAGTTGCAAACAGGTCTTCTCTGAATTGTTCCCTCTGACCTTTGCCTTTCCACAGTTCTAATCTTCTTCAAGATGCTGCCTACACACGTAGGATCACCTGTGAGGACAGTTGGTGCTGCAGTGGTAGAAGATGTCTCTGCTCCTTGGACCTAAGCGCATGTGAGGCTGAGCCATGTCTTCATCTGGAGATGCTCCCTAAGATGTTCCCTTTTAATATGTGGTCACCAAATAAGCTAAACTAATGAACAAATGCAACGAGTTAATCATACAAACCAGAAAACTCCCACTTTGAGTTTAAATGTTCTTATTTATAAAGTCTTGATTTTTGTTTCCTTCTGACTTATAACGACTACGGTTCTATATCAGTTCATGTCATCACATTTATATTTTAAATAAATGTGAACAGCAGTGCTTTGAACATTGTGAGCCTTTTGCTATAATTACTATTTTGATTCCTTCAGCTCCACAGTCCTATTACTTTTAACTCCCTGTCGCTGTTAGCATATTAAGTACAAATGGCATTATTATTTTTTAAAAGTAATTAATTAAAATCTTTTCTCAAATAGAGGAATATAATGGGATTTTCAGCGGGTGAAAGGCTAATAGAATCTTATACCAAGGTGTTCACAGATTGACAGATTTTGCAAAAATTTAAGATTGCAATTTGGTAAGAAGTGGGGAACTTATATATTTGCTTTTATGTAAAAATTAAGTAAGGTTCTTAATGCTAGTGTTTCTTTTCCTTTTTTGCATCTTTACTTTTCTAAATACGTATTGTGGCTACTTTGTGGAGCTCCATCCACTCTTCTGTAGAGACGCCTAGGACTAACAAGGCTCTCTGATAGAGCTTTCATTGTCTATGTGATGTTGTCTATTTCCTTAAGCTACAGAGGGTGTGCTCCAACATGGTGAGTAACCTGTGAGGTGGTGTGGTCGTTTGAATAGAAATTACCCCCATGGACTCCTGTGGTTGAATGCATGATTACCAGGGAGTGGCACTATTAGGAACTATGTATGGCCTTGTTGGAATAGGTGTGGACTTGTTGGAGGAAGTGTGCCCCTGGGGGTGGGTTTTAAGGTTTCAAATGTTCAAGCCAGTCCCACCCTCTCTCTGTCTTTCTATCACCTGCCAGTCCAGATGTAGATGCTCAGCTCCTCTCCAGCACCATGTCTGCTGAATGTAACCATGTCCCACCATGACAATAATGTACTAAGTCTCTGAACTATAAGCCAGCCCCAGTTAAACGTTTTCCTTTATGAGTTGCTATGGTTATGGTGTCTCTTCATAGCAATAAAAACCCTAACTGAGAGACATGGCAAGAAACTCTCTGATAGCACTTTTCTGTTCTGCAAAAGAATATTCTTGATGGGAATGTTACTTTGAGTCATTATTCAATTAAATGACAAAGGCATGTGCTAGATCTGGTGACAGCATGAATGTTATATTTCCCTTTGCATTTCATTGAGTGTTTTAATTTATATGTTTTATTAACTGATACACCAGCAGTGTAATTCCAGTGTTCTTATTTTCTGCTTGGGAAAGACAGTCATAGTTTCATTTCCTGATGCTTTGATAAAATATTCTGACAAAAGCACCTTAGAGGAGAAAAGGTTTGTTTGAACTCATAGTTCCAGGTTCCAGTCTGTTACAGCAGGTAAGTCAAGTCACCAGAAGCTCGAAGGAGTTAGTCCTATCATGTCCATAGTCAGGAGCAGAGAGCAATGGATGTTCAAACACTGGTTCAAACACACTTGCACTCAGCTCAATTTCTCTACTTGGGCACACCTCAGGATCCTTTGCCTGTGGAGTGATTCCACACACAGTGGGTGGGTTTTCCTACCTAATCAACCCAAATGCTCATAAGCCAACCTGTTTTAGAAAATTCCTCATTGTTTCTCCCTTCCCAAGTGAATATAGATTTCGTCAAGTTGATGATTAACTAACCATCACAGACGATAAGAATTTTTGTAATATACTTGTGGTAAGGTTGGATATTTTGAAGGTTGTTTTATTACATGGTCTGATTTTCATACATCTCTGATGATATTCTTTAGGAAGTTTTTGTGTCTCATCATGAAAAGGTTGTCATTAATAATTCCAGTTCCTTTAGAGGTTGGAAAAAATCCACATTCAATTCATAATTGCTTCTTTGCTTTGATTTGAATTGCAAAGATGATTTATTTCTATTTAGAATTTTAATGCTATTTTTACATTTTGCATTTGTGAACACACATATTCATGGGATATATTTTAGTGTACAGATTATTTAACCAATTGCTTTATCTTCCTTCCTGAGAACTTTATGTTTATCTTTATCCTGTGTTGGTTATTTTTAAAATTTGCACATAATCATGACCCTTTCAATTACCAAACACCTTGGTCCTACCTAATATATTCAATATCAAGAGGAACAATGATTTACATAAAATTTGCTGATTTTCAAAATAGTCTCGCAAGTTTTCCTTACTTGGTATAAAGGGAGCTGTGTTCAGTGGCACGCATTTGGAAAATAGGCCCCTCCCACATTATTTTAAGATGTTATGTCTCTTTGGGGGGACCCTAAGTGAAATCTCTGGCAAACCTTCTGACTTTTTTAGTCACTTTAAAATGCATAATACTCTTATTTTTAAATATTAAGAAGACCTTTGTAATGCAAATAAAAACTGTTCGCTTACAGCTTCTCTTCTGTTCACTCTGGCAGAGTCCTGGCTGCAGAAGAGGAAAGTGGAGGACTGCATAGCTGATTTCCTTATTGATTTTTGTCCCTGCTGCTTCTTCCACTTGTTATTTGTTCCTTCTGGCTCCATCAGGACCAGACACGGAGGAGGAACTGAATAAAAAGAACAAGGTCTTGTTGTTTGTTGCTAGCGTTAGCAGGATTAAAGGCACAGTGTTGTCCCATGTTCAAACACTGGTTCTTCATCTCAAAGGATGTCGTTTGGACTTTGTAGATCCTTTTGTACTGCTTGCTCCCCTGCAACCCACAGACGGATGGTCCCATTACTCCCTCTGAGGTAGATGACACGTTCTATGTCAGCAAGAGTGGTCATTCATCCCTTCAGGTCATGCTTCTCTGACCGTAGCAGAAGGCAGGCTTCCTGAGCTGAGAGCTTTTCAGATGTTTCAAGTCCAGATACTTTCTACTCTAGAAGAACACTCAGAATTTGGGTCTTGATATCAGAAACTTAGGCATGTACCCTGTGTCACCTCATCTCCTATTCTCATATTTGACATTATGAAGCTCTTCCAGGTGAGAGCCCTACACTAGCCAATTGGGTAGTATGTCTTCCATATCTAGGCTCAGTATGAGCTCAATAGCCCTCATCTGAAATGCTCTTATCTATAGTGTTTTGAATTTCAGATTTTACACATAGGGAGACTTGTTGAGGAGAGGATCCAGATCTCAACACGTTTCATTTGTATTTTATAAATATCTTGTATGCACATGAAAGGTAATTTTTAATATACTGTGTTTGATTCATCCATTATATGATATCAGATATCAGTTAAACCTTCCACTTGTGACACCAGTTGGTCCTAAAAGAATGCTAGGTTTTAGAGTATTTCAGAATCTGCTTTTACACTGGGGTGTCTAATTGGTATTAACACTGCAAGATGGCCTGTGGGCTTCTATAAGTGAGTAGGTGTAGCACTAGGGGCTGGAGGTGGAGGAGGGGGTGCAAGATGCTGATTTTATGACTTGTCAATAGATAGTTGTCCAGGCACAGCAACACTGAAAAGTAGAAAACCCCGTTTAGCTGTTTGAACTGATTTCATTAGTGACTTTAGATTTAAGTGAGGGAAAATGTTCTAGCTAGCATTTTTAAATGAGTAAGTGCAGATATACATCCACACAGCAATAGCATGAATGCAAAGGTAGCTAAAGTCTACTGTAAATGTGTGGTATTGGGATTCAGAGACTATTGTAGTCATTGGTTATGTGCTTTCTTGGCATTTTAGTAAGTTTCTGAAGAAAGAAATTGTAAAAGCCTTCAACTTATACGAATCCTCATCTTCCTAGTTGAATTTTTAGGAAAATGTGTGTGCTTTTAAGTCATGCCAAACTTTCAGGTGCAGCTGTGACTGAATAAATTATATCAGTTGGAACTTCCTTTCTTTAGGTAGGTGTATGTCTGGGAGGAAGGGGACTCCTGAGAGATCTCAGAGTCCTCAAGGGAGAAGAACTACACAGAAGCAGGACATTAGAGAGAGGGAGACACATGCTGCGCCACCTTCTTTCTTGAGACATTGGATGAATCATAAGAAGGAAATAGTGAGAGACTAAAAAGATGAGCAAAACCTGTCTGGCAACACGGGAAGATGCTAAGCTGAATTTTTAGAAGCGTCATGTTGCTTGAGTGACAGAAGCTAGAGGTTAGGCTTGCCACAAAGAAGGGGCCCACGTTTTCAGTTGGAACCAGAAAGATTTATCTGTGTTGAAATGACATAGCTAGACAGGCTCTCATAAAGATTGAAGTCAAGGTTTGAATTAACTCTGTATTTAATTTAAACCCTAGACAAACACTGAAATAAATCCTCTCTGGAGGCAAGCCATGACATCTGGAGTCCACACAAGCGATCATACCTGGTATTTACATTCAATAAACACTCATCAGGCTGAATGACAAATGAAACTGAGAAAAGGAGGGACTATGGAAACAGACTCAGTCATATGGATATAGACAGAGACTACATGACACAATGTAACCATGGAAACAGAAGACAACATTTGAGCAGAAAGCAACACATACACACTCCCCTACAATCACATATGTTCCTAAGATCCTAATGTTTGTGTCCCCACTTTCTTATTTGAAACTTAATCATCAACATGGTAGTATTAAGATATGGAGGTCTTTTTTTTTTTTTTTTTTTTTTCGAGACAGGGTTTCTCTATGTAGCTTTGCGCCTTTCCTGGAACTCACTCGGTAGCCCAGGCTGGCCTCGAACTCACAGAGATCCGCCTGCCTCTGCCTCCCAAGTGCTGGGATTAAAGGCGTGCGCCACCACCGCCCGGCCTGATATGGAGGTCTTTGGAAGGTCATTAAGCCACAAGAGATTCACCCTCATAAATTGAGATTAGAGCATTGTATGGGAAACTTGAGGGACTATTCCTTGTGGGGACATAAATAGAGCCCATCATCCATGAGAAACAGACTCTCCTAAGACACCATATTCATGGGCACATTGATCTTGGAATTCACAGCCTCTAGAACTGCTGGAAATAAATATATATTGTTTATAAACTACCTATAGTATTTTATAACAACTGGAATAGACTAAGAAATACATATACCTGTGTATACATTACTAGTAATATTATGTAAGACAAAATTAGGTCCTAGGTTCAGATAAACATAAGTATAACCTGAACATTAAATAAGCTTAGATATATGTTATACCTATGTGAGAATATTTGTTCGGACATTTGATAAACTGTGGTATATGAGAATATTCCTCATTGTATAGAACTGTCCTGAGGATTGCAAGGTACCTAGTGGCCCATCTCACCCCAGTGCCAATTTCCTTTGGGGAGTAATATTTCTATTGAGAACTATTGCTCACTTGCCTAGTATACCCTAGCTGTTCCTTTTTTATTGTTGAGACATTATTGCTATGTAGTGGAGGCTAGCCTGGAATTTACTATGTAGCTCCTGCTGGTTTCAAACTTGCTCTCTTTCTTCCTCAGTCTCCTGAATGCTGAGATTGTGGGAGTGTACCACTGTGTCTGGATAACCCAACCCATCTTTGGATGGGGACAATAAAACCAGAGTGCTGTGACAGCTTCACAAATCTGACCCAATCATACAGCCAGTTATTTGCAGAGAAGAGGATGAAAACTGATTTAATAACTCATAATGTACATCTTATCCATGAGCCCTCTGTTCTGCCAAGTTTCCTAAATTCTTGAGAGACATAGCCTGGATTTCTTTGTCAAACAGTAATAAATAAGTGCTTTTTTATTATACTGATTTAGATGTTTAATACAATATACTCGCCAACCACTGATAATTAAAATTACTTTTGGTAAATGGTAATAAAAATTTCTTTCCAAATTCTGAAGGAGTTTGACAATTTTGCCTGAAGATTTAAGAATCTCAAAACATCTTACCTTGTTTCAGCTTAGCGGCATTTAAGGGGTATTTCCAAATCTCGATTTTAAAAAGAAATCTCAGGAAGTACCTGTGATATAGTTCAAAGTGCATGGCAGGGGTTGAGGGGGGGCAGGAGTTTGTGTAGAAAGTTGGTGTTCAAATATATCTTTCCCCTGAAATTCACGTGGACTTCTCATTTCAGTTGTGGTAGCATTTTTATAAATTTCCTCACAACTCCACAGTTCTTCATTATCACCTGAAACCACAGCCTCTACTCACTATGAACACTGAGATGTTACAAGATGTCTACAGAACTTCTGAGACATTCAGCCTTTTATCCAGTTGCCCTCTGCTTCCCTCACTTTGGCAAAACAGAACTTGTGTAAAAGATTTGTTTTCTCATAATTTCAGATTTTTATTTTTACCACTTCCTTCTCCAAACATGTTGGTGTAGCTATTGTGTTCTAAGTTCTAGTGGTTCTTTATTGGTAATGCTATACATTAGTGCATGCTTGTTAATTAACCTCGGTAGGCTGAAATGCACGATATGCCCTATTTTTAGACTCATTCCCTATTACTATCCCTTGGACTTGTGACTTCTTAGTATCTATTAGTTATCTACAGAATAATATGAATAAATATATATTTAAATATACATACTAACTTATACCTCATTTTTGTAAAGTCTACAAATGAACACCCCTACATACCTTCAGAAAGTAACTACATAGTTACCAAATTTTTAGTTCATTTGCTTGCTTGAATTTTAGGTAGAGTCTCTCTATGTGGCCCATGAAGATCTGAATTTTGGGATTCTTCTGCTGCAGCATCCTTGATGCTGGGAATTCAGGAAGGGACTTGTGCAGGCCCACAAAGGTTTTCTAGTGAGAGCTGAGCTTGCTTCACCCAGCAGGGTTGCATTAGAGGATTGCTTGACCACATGTGTGGTTACCAGGTGATTGGAAGGGTTTGCACTTGGCTGTGCTAGGGGGAGGTCTTTTGCTCCACCCCTTGGCATTCCTATAAATAGCCCTTTAGAAGAGACAGAAAAGGGCTGGTGGATATTGATCCAGGCCCTCCCGAGGCTATCCTGTGTTTCTATTTGTTTTTCTCCCCTCTATCCTTCTATCTAATATTTCTTATCTTTCACTCCACAAGAGTACCCTGTTGAAAAATGTGGGAGCCGGTCTCCCAGCTGGGCTCCAACAGGGACTGCTCTCTGGCCAATTCTGTCTCACTTTTCAAAGACTCTGTGAGTACAACTTCAATAAAAAAAAAAACTTATTAGGGAGGTGCTTCACCTTGACAGAGGGATCAGCATAGCCTTTGCTTGGTGAGAATCTAGGTATACTGGGGCTGCTTGAAAAGTGGTGAACACACCAGTAGCCACCCTTTATCCCATCACCATTTAGTAATGGCCTCACTAGTACTGTATCTTGGAAACTTAAATTGTTTTTCTTCATTTTTTCCAAGCAACACATACATGTGAACTTTCGTTTGTATACAAAGTTTCTATAATTGACATATACCTGACCGTTATTGGACTTCAATACTTTAATTTCAGTCCTTGGATCGCTCCCCCTTCACTTGTGTGTGTGTGTGTGTGTGTGTGTGTGTGTGTGTGTGTGTGTGTGTGTGTGCTTGTGCGCACGCACATGTATGCAATTCATGTTTGTGAAAGCAGGTGCACAGATGCCATGGTGTGCAGGTGGAGGTCTGAGAACAGCCTTGAGTGTTTGTCCTTGCCATTCCTCTTGTTTGAGGCAGGGTCTTTGTTCTTTCCCCATGGTGTATGCTAGTCTGGCCCATGAGCTTCCAGAAAGTCTCCCATCTCCTCTCCCCTCGTCCAGTAACAGTGATGGGACTTCAGATTCTTGTTCTATGCATCTGGCTTTTATGTGGGCTCCAGGGACTCAGCACCAGGGCCTCACATTTGTATGGCTAGCACCTTACCTACTGATTCTTTCCTGCATCCGTCTTAGCTTTTTATATGCTTCTGCCATGCCTGTGCAAATACTTCAGTCTCTGATTTCTTGAGTCTTCTTTATGTAGCTTCACCACAGAAAGTAACTAAATGTAGTCGGAGAAAATTTGTGGAGCTACATTTCAGGGTTACTGTGGAGGCCTCTACCTTCTTTCTTGTCCTTTTGTTTTTCTTTCCCCTCCAGCAGCATGGAAGCTTCTTGTGCCACCTCAGGAACCTGGCTATTTAACTCCAGTGGTTTGTTTTGTTCTGTTTTACATTTAGAACACACATTTTTATTTGGTGGCATGTTCCTGTGGACTGACCTTCATTTAAAAAAATCTATTTTTATTGATGTATTTATGTCTGCGTACGTGGGTACCTTCAGAGGTGGGAAGAGGAGGAGGAGCAGGAGTTGCAGGTGGTTGTGAGCTGATGTGAGTGTTGAGGACTGAGTAGGGAACTGAACTCTGCTCCTCTGAAAGAGCAGCAAGTGCTCCTATCCTTTGAGCTATCTTTCTATATTTTTAAAGGTTGTTTTTAGATTTATTTATTTTATTATATCTGTATGAATGTTTTTCCTGCATGTTTATATGTGCATCACATGCATGCCAGCTGCTCACAATGGTCAGGAAATTTCACTGAGTCCCCCAGAACTGGAGTTCTAGATGGTTATGAGCCACCATGTTGATGTTTTATATCAAACCTGGGTCCTCTCCAAGAGTAATAAATACTCTTAACTTCTGAGCTATCTTTCTAGCCCAATCATCTCATTGTAAGATAATGATTATGATGAGAAGATGACAAATTCTGGTTTCTCTAAGGAGAATGAAGTGCAAGTGTAAGAGGCAGTCAGGGGTAACCCAAGCCTTACAGATCACACTGGACCCTGGTGACGAAGTCCTCACCAAACTTGTTCTTACCTTGAATTGGGAATTATCTCGGGGTGAAATGAATACGCAGTCTAACTGCGTTGTTATGCTGCCTACTCAAACTGCCAGTGAGCACAGGTCCAGTCTAGAGGAAATTGCTTAACAGAGCAGATTTAACAAGCGTTTTCATCTTTCAGGGTGAAGACTGGGGTACAGTAGCATAAATATATATTTGTTGTCAAGTTGTATATCAGTAATAATATGTTATGTGTCTCAATTCTAACACAGACAGACAGGCAGACAGACAGACAGACACACACACACGTGCACACACACACACACACCACAAGTGATTATTGGATGTATAGTTACTAGAAATCATCAGCCTGAATCCTGGCTGTGCCACTTACTGGCCAAGTGACCCAGAGCATATTGTATCATGGTGCTTAAGTTTCCTGCCAAATGGAGACAAGTTGTTTTTGCCCTGAAAGAAGCTCCCTCTGTGGCTGGCAGTGGGCTGCAAGCCCTTCCATCCCTCAACATGAGATTCCTGGAGAGAGTCCAATTCCTTAGGGCCTGTTGTTTCAATAGCGTGATAGCCAAAGAGCAGGGCACACTTACCTCTCTTTGAAACCCATTTCCTTATGTCAGGAGGATAACACTTCCTGCCAGGACATAGGGACAAGGGACACACTTCTACTTAGAAAAAGAACAGGTACAAAACATTGTTAAAATCACTATTGGTGTTTATGATAAGTTCTTTCCATTTATTTGTGCAATCCCTCTTTCTGATGCTCAGTTTCTTGTAAATAAAACTATTGAACTCTTCCTTGATGCTGAGCTGCCTTGAAAGATAGGGCTGTCTGTAGCATCAGCTGGTCCTACCACCCCCATGCAGGCACCAGCCATCTTGAACACTCCATGCACACCCTGAAATAACTACACAAAAAATGGAAGATGATTATCTGTCTCCTGAATGCAGAGCATAAGCCCTGGCTGTGACTGTCTGAAACCTTTCTAAAAGACCTCTTGAAATCACCAGCCTCAGTGACCCATTTCCACCTAAACCAGATGGGGAGCCTTGCTCTAGTGTGCGTCTTGGAACTGCTATGATTGGTGGAAAGGCTGAAATTGGACCAAAACAGCAGCCCTAATAGCTGCAATTAGTTCAAATGAATATTTGTGATTGGCCAAACAAATGACTGTGATTGTACAAACATCCTTTTGGAGGCTATGTAGGCAGCTGTTCATGCTCACTCAGGGAGTTGCCTGGGAAACACGCTGCTCTTGCATTGCCTCTCTTGGTGTTGAAATGTAAGGTTCGGTAAAGACTGCTTTTGAGTGATTTTTCCTTGCCTACTTTTCAGTATTGCAGGCCTAGGTGGTAACTCCGTGAAAGAGGTAGCAGAGGCTGGCGGCGGCACCAAGGATAGCGGCAGCACCAAGGATAGCGGTAGGCAGAGCTGCCAGACCACCGAATAAATGCCAGCACTGGGTCGGCTCAATGACAGGTGGGCGGGGCGTAGCCCCTGGTGCAACCCTGCCTTGGCCTGCTTGACAGCTAGCTGAAGATTGCACAGGACCCTGTACTGCCTGTGACTCACAAGGGTTCAGTGTGGCTCCCAGTGGAAACAAAGTGCCTGTAACCACTACTTTTTGCTGAAGAAGGGGCCACCTGCAGAGGCCCTGGCTCTGCACCGCAGGAGCATTTCCACATACCTGAGTCCACTAGGTATCAGGTGGTGTTGCTTACCACTGATTGTTGCCTGGGATCCCAATCTGGGTGGGAGTGCAGGTCTGAGCCTCAGTGATTACAGCTGTTCCATGTACCCCAGGTCCTGAATGGCTCCTTAGGTGCCTCGAGTCAGCGATGGATCACTGAAGGAGCAGCTTGAACCGTTTGGGGGCGGGCACTCAGGGAGGGAAAACATCTGAAGAAGAAAGATGGCAAGAGAGAGCTGGCTGTAAGGAGTCAGACAACGTGCAGGCCCTCTTCCACAGAAGAGTTCCTGATAGCTGTCAAGTGTTCAGGACCAAGAACCCTAGCTGCTACGAAGGGTCAATGCCAACACAGACTCTGGAACAAGTAGAGGGCTGGGGTTCCCATCTCTGAGGCTATAGATCACTCTAACCTGTTGCTGTTTTCTCCTGTCTGCTACTCTCATCAGACACTGAGGGAGATGAAGGCTTCTGGAAGAGACCAGCATGTGAGTAGCATTCTTCCATACCTATGATTAATATATAGGTAGAGTGAAAGAGCCCTTAGTTATCTGACTTTTTTGATAGGCACAACCCACAAGAAGTAGTGATATCCAAAAGGTAGTAAAAATATCCGAACCGGGTCACCTTTGCCTGGGGATTTTAGCAACTGGAGGAAGGAGTTGGGTTTTCATCTTTTCGTCTCTACTGCCAGTAGCGGGAAGTCTGCTTGGTGCTTTCTCGCTGTCAGCTGGACTGAGAACAACAGGGAAGACACTGATAAAGAAGAGAGCATTTGGATAAGTTTGAATTCCCAGATCCATTAATAAGAGCCAGGTAGACTTAGCTTGACTGAGCTGTACATTACTTGAAAATAAGAGCAAAGAAGTTCAGTAATAAAGCACGCTTTGCCTTCAATGTCAAAGTCGCGGGAGGATTTTAATGGTTAAATATTTAGTTATTGTAAACATCTGTTTATGTTATGCGAGTGCATGTGTATGTGTGGGTTGGAGTATGTACACATCAGTACATGTGCCCACGGAGGATTCCCTGGAGCCAGATTCAGGCAGTGGTGAGCTACCTGAAATGGGAGCTGGGTATGGGACTTGGGTCCTCTTATCTAGTGAGCCATCTCCCTAGCCCCAGGTTTCAATATTTTAATCAAAGCTCATATGACAGTGTAAGATTGAATGCCTCTGTCAGAATGCAGCTAGTCTAGAGAATTTATCATTTTTTTTGAATGCTCCTTACCATTGCTTGTGTAAACCGAACACGGCAGTGGCGTGAAGTTGAGTGAGCTCATATATTGAGTGGAACATTAAAACACAGCAGGTCAGATCAAGGTTCAAACCCTGACGACAACTTGCCACCTAAGTGATCCTGCCGCTCATCTTTACATGTTCCCTTTTGTGAAATGGGGGTTATAGTGACCCACGGTGTGGGCCTGAGAGTAAGTGACATATTGAGTAGAGTTTAACAGACATGTCTCTCCAAGGATAAAGCTATCTTCATTTTTCTGCCCTTTTGTGGCATTCCAGACTTCAGCTTTTGTTTTGCTGCAAATCTTCCTGTGGGCAGGGACTGGGGTGAAGCTAGTCTCAGCAGCAGACTCTAAAAGCCCCTATTCAGCCGGCTTTTCTGTTTACTGAGACCTTTTCACTGTTATTCAAACCCTGAGCATCCAAACTAAAAGAGTTGTCTGATGCTTCTATTGTTAACACACTCCCCGATAGGATACTTGCTTTCCATAGCACCCTCCAGCTGCTGTTTGTGCTACTGATCTCTGGCAGAAAAACAGAAGCTAAAAATAGGCTCTCCCTCAGCCAAACCTCCTCATGCACTTTAGCTCCTCAGCACCCTTGCCCATTTTCTAAGTTTTGTTATTATTTGTTCTTAGTACCTTCTCTGATAAGGACTGAGTTCAGTTTTCCTCCTGTTCTCCATGGCTAGAATCCTCCAGTCCACAAGAAGTTCTGCCATTCCTTATTCTCTGGACACTAGTCATTCCAGGTTGACATTAATAGCGGCTTCTATTCAGGGATGCACTTCCCTGTCATGCTTTGGATCCACTAGGCCCTGACGAGTTTGAAACACTGAGTAAATGGTAACTGTAGTTACCAGCACCACAGTTATGATGTTCATTATGTTTACAAATGCTAGGACACCAATGAACTGACTTCTCTCATGCCTCTGGTCACCAGATCCTATGATTTTTTAACTAGTGTAATCGATGGGGTGGATGTTACCTTCCTCTGTATAGCAGGTGTGTCTGCTCTGAAAGCATTCACTTGGCCAGGAAGGGTTAGGAGTCTTGCAAGCAAAGCGCCCTTGTTTGTACAAAGACTTTCTCCTACTGGAATTTTCAAACAATATTTTTTAGGCTTATATTTACAGAGACTATAGTAACTGTTCTTTTACCAAATTTATTCAAATTGGGGCTATCTAATACTATCTGTCCTGAATGCTTGATTTCTCTGAGTACTAAGGTCTGGCCACTGTACGTTTTTTTTTTTTTTTTGGTTTTTCGAGACAGGGTTTCTCTGTGTAGCTTTGCGCCTTTCCTGGAACTCACTTGGTAGCCCAGGCTGGCCTCGAACTCACAGAGATCCGCCTGGCTCTGCCTCCCGAGTGCTGGGATTAAAGGCGTGCGCCACCACCGCCCGGCCAACTGTACGTTTTTGATAACCAGTCAAGGTGGCCTCAGGAGAAAAACCTTGAAATTTTCCATCCTCCTTGGTCTTGAAAATGTTTGCCACCATGGAGATAAATGGACAGAACTGCTCTAAGTCCTTGGTTTTGGGGTTCTGCATTCCCGCCCTCCCTACAGCAGCCAGTGCCCCACAGCACTGGTCTTGTTGGCTAGGGTCATGGCGCCTCCAGAGTACTGCCTATTTTGGAACTGGGACCCTGAAAATTCAGCTTTGACCATGCTGCTGGAGACACTGCCCCCCTCCACTACTCCCCCAACTCTACCTACCTACCCCCCTCCTACAGGGACCACATGTTCAGCAGCCAACATTCCTCACATTCCTCCCTCTATCCACCCCTCCCTCCTTGACAAAGGCAGAAGACTAAATTCCCCCTCCTTACCTGTCTTCCTGGCCTCCCCTCCCCTCCACTGTTTCCTCCTATCCCCCAATGCCCCAACCTACATCCTGGTGCCCCTTCTACACACTGGCCTAACACCCATGAAACCTCCCTGGTTTCTTCTCATACCCGGTCTCACCAGACTCCTGCCCTCCTGGGCCCTCTCTGAGAGGGAGCTGGAGCCAGTGGGATTGTCTGAGGAGTCCAAGCACCCTTCTCTCTTCAGGACCTTTCATTCACAAATAGAAAAGCAATTGGATTTCTTCTCTGCTGATCCTTCTGTTTGTGTCAATGAGTTCCACTACCTGTCCCAGGCCTTCGATCTGACCGGGCATGACCTTTATGTGATCCAGGCCTCCACTCTCACTCTGGAGGAGCAAACTCGAGTTTCAGGCAGCAGCTAGGCAGTAGACCAAACCCTCCTAGTAGACAATATGATCCCTGTGGGTGATGTGGCAATGCCAGCTACAGAGCCCTCCTGGGATTACCAACCAGGTCAAAATGGCCACCAGAGAAGAGACCTCATGGCTCCTTGCAACCTCCAAGGTATGGAAAAGGTCTCGGCAAAGTTGTTAATTTTGATAAGCTCTGGGAAATTACACAGCTAGCTGATGAAACAACAACAACAACAACAACAACAACAACAAAAGAGCCATTTTTCTAAACTGGTTAGAAGAGACTATGGTTCAGTATACTCGCCTTGACTCATCCTCCCCAGCAGGAGCCACAGTCCTGGCCACCCATTTCATTTCTCAGTCAGTGCCAGATATTAGAAAGACATTAAAGAAGGCTGAGGAGGGTCCCCAAACTCCTTTATAGGAATGGGTGAAAATGGCTTTTAAAGTTTTTAATGGCAGCTGAGTCACCCTGACCCACAAGGCTGCAACAGAAGGCTATGCTCTAAGCCCAAGCCTTCGCAGCTGCCCTGAGGCCACCAGGGCCCCCACAAGGGGGTCAAGGGAAGTCAGCCACGAGGTTCTCCATCCTGCCAGAGCTCAGCCTAAGTCGACTCCACCAGAAGCCTGCTTCAAATGAGGCCAGCAGCCACCCAGGAGGCCATGCCCTGTCTACCGACAGCCTGGACACTGGAGATGTAAATGCCCACATGTGGCCTCATCCTCTATCCATGCCATGGAGGTCCAGCCTCACCAACATTGGCCACTGAGACTCTTCTGGCCTGTGGACTCCTAAGCCTGGTGGAGGACTGATGAGGCCTAGATTTGGTGAGCTTAGGTTGGGCCTAAGGTTGATGCTGCAGGTAGTGGGTAAGTCTGTTGACTTTCTGTTAGACGTGGGTGCTACCTATTCTGTTTTGACATCTCTCTCAGATCCTACAGTTCCCTCTTCAATTTCTGTCATGGACAGGACCCTTTCCTTCCCACTTAAGACTCTGACACTTCCCTGCATTCTTGCAGGACGATTCTTCTCACCCTCTTTTTCTAGTCATACCTGCTTGCCCCGTACCTCTGCATGGTTGTGATATTCTTAGCCACTTTGGGGCCACACTCACCTTGGCCACCACACTCTCTCCTGAGTATTTCATGGGTCCATTCTTCCTGCTAGATGTGTGCCAAGGCCAATTCACAGCGGGCCTTCCAGATACATCAGCCTCTGCACCAGCTTTGAGGACACCAACTGGGCGAGGATTGGCGGGGAAAGAGCAGATATGGTGGCCCAAGTACTCCTGGAACACATCATTCCTAGATTTGCCTTGCCACAGGCCATACAAATGGACAAGGGGCCAGCCTTCATTTCCAGGGTCATGGAGCTCACGTCAGAAGCTCTCAGCATTTCCTGGAAGCTCCACATTCTTTATCACCCACAATCCTCAGAATAGGTTGAGAAGGCCAATGGACTCATCAAGCAACAGCTCACCAAGCTCTCCATTGAACCCAGGTTATCTTGGCCCTCCCTTCTCCCCATTGCTCTTACCTGCCTCTGGGCCACCCCATGCTCTCTTACAGGCCTGAGCCCTTTTGAGCTCTTTTATGGAAGGCCCTTCCTCCTCAATCACCACCTCCCAGTCTGAATTCCTCCACTGACCGGGTAACTCCCCTACCTCTCCCTTCTGAGGTCCCTTCTCCATCCACATGCTGACAGCTATCTCCCTGCCCCCCACCAACAGACCCAACTGCCCCTGAGCATGCCCCACTTTCCCCAGGGGACCAAGTACTACTCAGTTATCTCCTATGTCTCTGATGGAAAAGACCTTGTATTGTGATCCTCACCACCCCTTCAGCTGCCAAGCTCCTGGGACATCCATGCTGGTACCAGCTCTCCAGGCTCAAGTGGGCACCTATTCAGGATATAAGGTCTGTCCAGCAGCTGGGACCCTCCACCCTCCAGTTTTCCAAGATGTCCCAATGAAGGGCCCATCTGCTCTTCTGCCCTGTACATTCATCTTTTCAGTACAACTAGGGCAGATGTTAATGATCTATTTTTTTTTCTAGAAACTTGCCTTTTCTGCTTCCTCAAGAAACAGATGCCTGAGGTCTCCAGGAGGACAATTAACTGGGTATTTCTCCACTCACACCTCCTGCCGAATGTGAGCTCACCAACTCCTGACTCCCCACTTCTCCATGTTGCTGCATGCCCACAGGAAGTAGCCAGATTTGAACCAGCTCTCCTTATATCCAAAGAGTCTGGGATGTTCTGGTGGAAGCCCCACCTCTCTGCCCAGACCCTGCCCTTCAGAAAGTCCTGCCAAACACAGCTTCTTCTCCCCCAAAGATGCTCAAGACCACTCCCATAGGATATTTAAACTGCATCCCAGAAAACAGACATGTGGTTTTCGGTCTCTCTCTCCTCTGGGAGGTTGGGGCAGGGGGCAGAGAATCACCTGGGAACACTTTACCCATTAAACCGGGCTTTTACTAATTAAGTCTGATTTGGATTGCTGTGTCGGCAGGAGGCTTACTGACCAAAATTAAAATAATCTATTTGGCCATTCAGCTTGAACGTAGACACTACCCACATACATGCTAAGAATAAGCCTGTTAGTACATTATGATGACTTTTAGGGCTTGACAAGAAAAAGAACAGTTATTTGTGACAGACCTGACTGGAAATCATTTTTGAGTTCTAGAATTCTTTCTATTGTCTTTGAAATCAAAAGCAACATTTGGATGAACAGGCAGTTGGTAGTATGTCCATGGCCTGGTGCTAATCAGCTTTGAAGAAGAGAATTAGGTTGCTTTGAATAATGTTCTTGTTTGCTGATGGTTTTCAAGTACTTTCTACCATTTCTGTGAGCTCACTAACACTTAGGCATGAAGGACAGGAAAATGAAACTGTTACTAGGAGTTACCCACCAGAATAGCTAGAGGCAAGGGTTTGAAAAGGAAGGGGAAGAGACCAAGAATTGGTCTTTTTGTAAATTATACTGTGGTTTTTCTGAAATAATCATGTATTAGGAAAAAACCATATTGGATGTTAGAGCCTCTGTAGTCTGAAGGACACTTTCTTTCAACTTCTCCTACCAATTAAAGTATGCATTGCATTTTAAAATTACAGCTGGTACTGTCTGAGTGCATTGGCCATGGTGTGAAAAGATGATGTATGGTATGCATCATTTTGAGCATGTCAGAGTGAAATGAATAAGAAGGAAGAGATTCAGACAACCAGGTGGCACAACATGTTAGTGTTTGGACCAAATGGTCATAGTCTTTAATCATCCTTATATTTCTATCAAATTGACCAAGATTTGTCTAGCAATTTAAGTAAGATCATCAGGGGAGAGGCTGCACCCACTTGCTGATGCCTTGTCTAAACTTAGGTTCAAGAAAGATGCCTTTCAGTGCAGATTTTAATTCCTCTACTAGGTCTGGCTTCTGGGAAATGTTGTTCTTGGGAGTACTTTGTAGCATTTCTTCTGTCCTGATAGTAGAGATGAGGTCAAACATTAGTCAGCATCAGATGATTGATGTAATGTAGTGCCAACTCCATCATTCTGTGAACATAGGGCTTGGGTCTTTCGTGTCGTTTACCACAGAAGGGTAAGTACCTTGCAGTTCCTTCACTCTCAATTATGTTGCACTGAAGTGAGTTGGTTTATTTCCTGCTGGTGTCAGTTTATGAAATCATTGAGAAAAAAACATGAAATTAGCTTATGGTGTTTGTAGTTGTTCTGTGAGAGTGCTGTGTTACATCAGGTGTTAGGCAAACAATGTTTTCTTTGTTTTAAATGACAAGGTACCTACTCTTTTATGAAGGGGTATTCCTACTCTTTGGCATATGCATTAATTCATACCTAGTAAGAAAATGGAAATAAACTTGAAGATATTTCTTTGCTGTCTTGACTTAGGTTTCTGGGGAAGCTACTTCATTGGCTAAAAAAAAAAAAAACAAAAAAAAGATACTTTCTTTTTTTGTTGAAAATATTATGGCCAAAGTGCACCTGAGATGTTTTCTATCTCAAGGGAAATTATAATACAATGTAATAAGTTACAGTGGCTTCTTGGGGCTGCCATAACAAATGATCACAAACCATGATAAATTACCATAAACTTGTAGCTTTTCTGCTCATAGTTCTAGAGGCCAGAAGTCTGAAACCAGTTCTACAGGGAAAAAATTGCAGGCTACATTTTCTGGGGCTGCAAAGCAGGGTCTGTACATTATCTCTTCCAGATTTCCACATGTGCTAGCCAGCATTCTTTGGCACATCATGTTTTATCATTCTAATCTCTGCCATCAATCAATTACTCTTTTCTATTTTGTGTAGTAAAATCCCCCTTTGTCTTGACCTTATAAGGACATAAGTGACTGTATTTAGGGCTCATCTAGATAATTGTCTTACCTCAAGATCCTTAATCACAGTTTAAAGTTGCCCTTTTTTTTGAATTTTGTTTTTTGCTACATAAGGTAATGGTACCATGCTCAAGGGCCTGTAATCTGTTGTCTTCTGTGAGCCGATTATTAAGCCCACACACAAACATGACCAGGATTTAATACATTACTAACAACAATGCTTTACAAGAATTAGCAACACTTCATTAGGAACATAGAGCATCTAAGCATCAAATATGAGGAACATCACAAAAGAAAACACAACCAAAGAGGAAACACCCAGAGTTTGTGTTATTTTATGCTTGTGTGCAGTTGTGCATTTAAAATTGTGTAAATTTTAGGTTGCATGTTTGTCAACACTGCCTGCCTTTGTCTTTGAATGTTTTCTCAAAACCAGAGTAAATTCACTGTAAATTTACTTTACCCCAGACAGACCAGTAACCATTAAGCAAACAAGCACCAAATGCTGGCAAGGATGTGAACAGAAGTCCTGTGCTCAAGGAGATAGACAGGTGAGAAAATTCTGATGTTAGATAAAATAAAGGGGCGGTGACCTCAGGGCACAATCCCTTCCAGCTAAGCTTCCAGTTTGTAAAGAGGAATTAAAAAAAAAACTTAGAGCTGGGTGTAATGGTACACACCTTTAATCCCAGCACTAAGGAGGCAGAGGTAGGCAGATCTCTGAGTTTGAGGCCAGCCTGGTTTACAGATCGAGGTTCAGAAGAGCCAAGCTTAGGCAGTGAAGGTAATCACTGAAAACAGAAAGTTTTTACAGATGTAATTGAAAGAAGGGACCATGTTCCAGCCCCAGCAAAGAGCAAAACTTGGCAGCTTTGGCCAGATGGTTTTGGCTTTTAAAGTCAAGGACAGAAGAAAGGGTTATGGAAGCTCCCTCTATGACTAAGGAAAGCTGCTGAGACCAGGCACATGTTAAGGATGTCCCTGATTCAAGGCTTAGGCCATTACATGAATCTGTGAAGGTGAAGCCTGGATTGCATTGGAACCACAAGAATCGTAGAATACCTGTTGAGGAAAGCTGATAATATGGAGTGGAACAAGACCAAGAAAGAGAAGTATGTTACAGTCCACAAAGATGAAAGAAAGTTGGGGATCTGAAAAGTTTTTTTTTGACATGAGACATGGAGATGCAGTTTGGAGTTTGCCTAGCTGGTTTTCAGTCTTGCTTTGTCTGATATTTTCTCACCATGTTCCCTTTTGGAATGGTAATGTATATCCAATGCCATTATATGTTGGAGGTATGTGGTCTGCTTCTTGATTTTCATTTTACAGGGGAATTGCAGTTAAGAGATTGCAGGAGACTCAGAAGAGACTTTGAACTTTTGATTTTTGATACTGTGATATAGACTATGGGGACTTTTGAAGTTGGACTGAATGCATTTCTGCATTATGATATGGCTACAAGTCTATTGGAGCCAGGAAGTGGAATGTGGTAGCTTGAATGAAAAGGAGCCCCATAGGCCCATAGGGAGTGGCACTGTTAGGAAGTGCAGCCTTGTTATAGTAGATGTGGCCTTGTTTGAGGAAGTGATCACTGGGATCAGGTTTTGAATTCTCAGATTCTCAAGAAAAGGCCCAGGGTGGCTTGGTCTTCCTTCCTGCCACCTGCCATCCAAATGTAAAACTCTCAGCTCCTTCTCCAGCACCATGTCTACCCTGCATGCCACCATGCTTCCCACCAGGACAATAATGGGCTTAACTTTTGAAAGTGTAAGCTAGCCCCAATTAAAAGATTTCCTCTATTATAGTTGCCATGGTCATGGTGTCTCTTCACAGCAACAGAAACCCTAACTAAAATGGGGGCTAATAGGAGGAGGGAAAAGAAAGGAGTATACAAGTATTGGGAATACCCTCACTGTATATGCTGTATATGTATACAAAAGAGGGAGAAGTCTTTCTGCTAGGACACAGTATTTTTATCCTGCAGATATTGCTGGAACACCGATTTATCTATCTATCTATCTATCTATCTATCTATCTATCTATCTATCTATCTATCTCAGAAGTATGAAAAACAGTACACAAAATCACTGTTTTTCTTCCATAATAAGTATCTCTTTATTAGGTAACTCAAACCAAGGTCTGATACACAGTGGTGATCCCTGGGTTCCCATTTGAACTGCAACTTGCTCCCTGGTCCTAGATGTTCTTTATTACACCACTTCTCCATCATGGTCCCTGACTGTGAGGCCCAGGTTGTGATTTGGTCTTGTAGTTCCATTGTTAGAATGCTCCAGGCCAGAGGCTGCCTTTATGCTTCATGATGCCTCCATGCAGGTGTTTCTGGGCAGCAGGTTCTTTGGCTCCTTCAAATTCCTTGCCTGTCCCATGTATCCTAAGATAAGCTTATGCTTCCTTCTCAATTCTCTACTAAGACACAGCTTTAATAATGACAATGTAAAAACCTCAACACTGTGGGTAATAGATTGAAAAGTTTTATCTTTCTGTGGCTAAATGTAAAATAAATTGCCTAGGCTTCTAGGCTATTAGCAATGCTAAATGCAGACTATGAGAGACAATGATCTCATTAACCTGTTTTGGATAAGACTGGCCTACAGACATTCATTGATTCATTCAACAAATAAAATTTCTGTCTATAATCACTTTGGCTAGGTGATGGTGAGACAGGAATAATTATGGACTACGATATGTCTAGGAGTCTGGTTGAAGCCTTTCACTAGCCAAGAAGCAAGAACTCCAGCACAGTTAACATCTCCTGTGAAGATCCCTACCACACAGAAAATATTCCTTTCACAGCTGTATATTTTTATTTAAGAACTAAATGTATGTGACTTTGGATGAGCCCTCATTACTTTCATTAGATGTCTCCTAAAAATCACACACACACACACACACACACACACACACACACACACACACACACACACTCCAAAAACAAAACAACCTCAAAAAACAAAAACCCTGTTTACTTTCTTTACAGTAAAGATATCCCACCTCACCTCCCTGGACTCCTCTGGCCCAAATTTTTACCTGATCACTTGTAATGCTGTCAGGCACCTCAGGAACCACCATCCTGTGATCTCATGGAGCTCCCTTAGCAACCCTCAGCAACCCTTTGAAGACAGTAACTTCAAAACCCTTGAGAATCCTACCACAAAGAAAAGCAAACTGCAGTTGTGTCTTGGCGAACCCTTGTCATACCTTTGGTTGTGCCATACTCTCTGCTATGGTCCTCTCTCAGGCTTTGATCCTTTAGCTTAGATCTGTGTTAAAACACCTCTGTTGGCCCCCGACCTTGCTTCATACTGGTTACTCCGGGAATTCTTTTTTGCATCAGGCTTGGCTTTAGCTGCAGAAAGGATTTGTGGAACTCCTCAGACTACTGTGGGTGGGACCAAATGGAGTTGTGCCTCAAGTGTCTCCCCACCTGCTGACTATGGGGTAGAATTTAAGTGAAAACAGGTTTGTTTTGTGCCTCTTGAGAGCTTACATCTATTAAGAAGAATCATATATTAAATAATCATCAACCTTGCATGTTACGATCATGAGGACTAGAAGACCTATTTGAAAAGAATGTGGGACACATAATTGCTAACTTAGACTAACTAGTTGGAGAGACTTATTTTGCAGGCTTTCTCTGAAGAAGGAACATCTATATGGGAATTTGAGGGAGGAATGGGTGGGAACTGGGGTGGTGGTGGAAGAGAGAGCATTGGGTAGAAAGAACACATGAGAAAACATGCTGCAGTAAGATGGAACATGGCATTATGAAGGAACTTTAGTAAGATGAATGAGTATGGAAAAGTACTAAGTAGCACACAAAAATAGCAAGGAATAGGCATAAACCAGAGATACTGGAATCCACAGACTTTTTAAAGATTTGGTCTTGCTGGAGTGCCAACAGCAAACTGTAAAAAAAAATGGGATCAGACTTGTGTCTTCTTTTTATTTTAATCACCTAATTTGCATATTAGTTATTTTGCTTAAAGGACAGTCCAAATGTGATGAAAGATTCTAGTAGATGGGTAGCTCCAGTTACCTTTGCTTCTTGTCCTGACATACAGAATGTCTATCTGCCTGTTCTTATCATTGCTGGTGTTTTACATAGTTCAGGATTTTATTTATCAGTTGATGGACTGATGTATTTTGAAATTTTTTATTTTATTATGGTGGACCTCTTAACATACAGTCTGCCATCTTAAGGCCTTTTTGAGTACATAATGCAGTATTGTCTACCATGGCTGTGCTGCTACACACTTCCTTAGAGAGTGTATGCAGTTTTACTTACCTGTTGATTATCTGGTGATACTACCCTTTGCCTGTTATTAACTCTCCATTTACCTGGGAGGGGAAAAACCAAGATCAGATTAATCTTTATTAAAAGGGAACTACTTGGAAAAGAAGTGTGGAAGCCTGTTTTCAGGTTCCTCGTGGCTTTACCCAGCAGGTCCACATAGAGAGGATGAATAGGACCACGGGCCCGAGTGCAGGTGTCTGAGATGGTCTGCACTTGGCTGTGCTGGGGGGAGGTCTTTTGCTCCACCCCTTGGCGTCTCTATAAATACCCTGGGGCAGAGACAGTTGGGGCCCGTTGGAAAAGGTTCCAGGCCCTCTCAAGGCTATCCTTTATTTTCTATCTCTTTATCTCTGCAATATAAATCCTTCTATCTAATATTTCCTGCTGCTCACACTCAAGAAAACTCTGGGGAGCTGTGGGGTTGGTGGGTAAATGCCCCACAAAGAAGAGGTGTAAGAAAGCACAGTCCATATAGGACATCTAGCTTGGAGACTGCTGTAAAAATGGAAGTGAAGAATGACTTATTCTGTTCTTCGATAATCTTTGGCAAACTTTTCTAGTTTCCAGCATTGCATGGTTAAGGAATGACAAAAGATTTGTGGATAGATAAATGGAACAGTGGCTTGGTATAAGAAAGCAATTCTGATAGGCTGTTCTGTGAGTCCTCAGTGTCTGGCTTGTGATAGACCCATATTCAATTAAACATTCAAAAGTTCTGCCATATCATCAAAATATAGAGAGTGAAATGCTGAAATACAAGAAGTTACAGAACTTGTATAGCTCTAGGACAGACATCCCACATCTTAATCCTTGTGAGCCAACAAATGATTAAACAAAATTCAAGACCTGATTAAGGTCGCAGAGTACAGAGATTCCTGGAGTTCTTGGTAAATTAAGCAATAGTGATTTAATCCAAATTGGCAGGAAATTAGTCTTTCAAGGATAAGAAAATGCTAACCAGGTCAGTGACAGTGCAGTCTGAATACTTCATCTGAGTCTAACAGATTACACTAACTGGTTCATTAAAACTCCCAACATTCTAGCACAGTGAAAATATTCTAAGTATACCAAGTGTTAGAAAATAACCTCCACACTAGATATTTTGAATTGCAAATGCTTGGTGTTAATTCCTAAAAATTAATTTGATAGGCACAAAATACAGAATGGCGGTTTCTGCTGGAAATTCCCTTATTATTTATCAACAGTACGAGTACAGTGTTCCAAATTACAACAAGGCTGTGGTCGGAAGCCTTGGAATGTCTTGGAATGTCCTTGCTGGTCTTGTGAGGAGGCATGAGAGGCATCAGAGTACCTCCTAGCTTCTCCCAGACTTCCCACTTGTTCCTCAGAGATCATATTTGGAGCCTCATGACTTTATTTACTTAGAAAAGTGGACTGAAGGTTCTAGAATAAAAGGTTGAAACCACAATTTAAAGGGAACGGAAGATATAATGACATTTAAAGTCTTATTTTATAATCTAAAAAATCTGAGGCAAGTCTTTCTCTGTCCCACCATCCAGCTCCCAAATAATGACATGGAGACATTATTAATTATGAAAGCTCAGCTTTAGCTTAGGCTTGTCCCACCAGCTCTTATAACTTAACCCATTTATTTTAATTTATGTTGTCATGTGACTTGTTACTTCATCTCTCCATATTGCTCATGCTGCTTCCTCTGCATCTGCCTTCTTCCTAGAGTTCTCTCTCAGCCCAGAAATCCTGCCTATACCTCCTGCCTAGCTATTGGCAATTCAGCTTTTTATTACACCAATCACAGCAAATACATCTTCACGCAGTGTACAAATATCTCACAACATTTTCTCTTTTTTGTTTAAATAAACAGGAAAGGTTTTAACTCTAACACAGTAAAACTATGTACAATGAGAACAATTATCAAGTAAGAATTAATTCACAATGTTTATTCCATATGTATTTGGTGAATTCAGAGAAAATACTATATTTTCTCTGAGTGACTTGAAAGTTTTATACCTAAATCATTTTCTATTATAACTTGCATTACCATTCTAAAAGTACCTTTTTGGACCTAAAGATATCTTATTAGATAAACAACTTAAGTTTTTATGTTTCTATGTTTTTTTTCTGAATTTGGTAACATGGAAAACTGTATACTTTCTAGTCTTCAATCCCCACCAGAGAACAAAGAAGGATATTACCTGAGTAACCAGGAAGTGCAGAGCAAACAACTTGCAAAACTATAGAAATTACAGAAACAGCTTGCTGCCCGTAAAGTCACCCCAAGGTTCCTCTGCAATGTTGGGGCATCCATCTTTGGCCTATGGGCCTAAAATATCTGACAGACTTTTTGGAGAAGCAGGGCAGTTCTAATTTGTCTTGGAAAAGTTTAGCAGTCACTTTCTTTTGTGTCCTGCTTATCAAGTTTGGACAGCATACTGTCAGAAGTTGAGGCAAGGGCAGTTTCTTGTCCAAATGGCTAGCTTGGCCACTTAGAAATCAAGCTCCATATAGAGGTTCTCTAACACCCACCATCATTTTTTGAAGTAAATTGATGCTGCCAGGAAAAGATGTGTCTCACTGTCATGAAAAGCCTTCTTATTTGAAACATTTTAAATGCCATAATATGTATGTCTCTTAAGTGTTTGAAGACCATTTATCTATCTAAAATATATTTCTATATGATCTTGAAAAAACATAATTAGCATGACAATAAGTTTGATTGTTATACATGACTATCTACTAATGTGCATTTTAAATTATCTTAAATAGTTTATAATAATAGCTTTTAAATACTAGAACTTTACATTACATTTTTAAATGAGCTGCATAGGTATAATACCTCAAACAACAGTAGAAAGATATATACAGTATAACAAAAACAACCTTAAATTTGTATTAATATACAAAATTTTTGAATCAATATTCAATGGAAATATGCATGGAAAATATTTGAGACTAGTGATTATTCAAAAGTAGACACAACAATCCATCTACTATTTTATCCCATGATTTCTAGACTATATCCTCCTTTTTCCCTTCAGAAAGAGACTCTTGAATCTAATCTTTGTTTAGCTTTTTTTTGACCATGACCAATAACAATTTGTACCCAACATCCCTAAATGATGACAAACAGCCATAACCCACTGAACAACCCAAAGCCACCCACCCTAGCTCTTGGGAACGTAGGCATTGTATTCTCTAGACTGCTTCCTGCTATCTGGTGGTGATGGCATCTTTAGTGGACCCTGAGAAAATTGAGCTAATGGTCAAGTCCTGGGAGAGCTAGCTATATTATTTTTTTGTTTAGTCTCTGTGTGATTGGAAAGTGTATAGCTTATCTGAAGTCTTGGCTGGACAGTCTGTGAGGCTGGGCCATCTCAGCTAGTAGCTTTTAAGTTGTTCTGGACACAGATTTTTGAGGAGACTGCAAGAGAGGCATTTTGAGAGGCTGTCTTACCTGAGCTACTTGTCTTTATTGGTATCTGGTCCTTTTTTGTCTGAAAACACACAAACTTTTAAAGATAACATGCATATCTGCATTAATAGAAGTATAGAATGTATACTGTACACAAATCAGTTAAAAATGATTTTCTGTTCTATGTTTGAGCAGGTAAAACTCATCTGTTAACTTTCTAAGCCCTTTTGGACTGTATATCCAAACCTCTATTTATGTCATATGAAAGTAATAATGTCATGAGGACTTGGTAGCCAACAAGATTTATTATGTCTTATCCAGTCTCAGAGCTGTTCCTATGTGGAAGAATCAGCATATATGTCACCTGTTCTGTAGTCTTTCTTGGTTTCTTTCTTTATGTTTGTAGTCAAGATTTTCATGAGTTCTCCCCCAATCAAATCTGATCTTCATTAATTTTGAAGAGAGCCATATGTTTTGTTTCCAGTGGAAACAAAGATATAACCTCTTGCCCAACACAACATATTTTATGACTTCCATTTTGAGGTTAAGACATTTTTAAAATTAATAGGTTGGTTTAATTTAGCAAATTCCACAATCCAGTGTCTCTCAGTAGCTATTGATTTTTGTAAATTAGTATTTAAAAAATAAAGTCAACAAAGAACCATGCAGGATCCAGACATCCTGTATATTTTCTATCTTTACGTGACTCATTCCTTTTATATTACTTTACTCTCTCTTTGAGGGTTTTACATTATTATTTTTAAACTTATTATTAATTTAGACTTATTATTAATTATGAAAACTTGGACTTAGCTTAGGCTTGTCCCACTACCTCTTATATCTTAAATTAACCCATTTAACTTAATATACATTCTGTCACCTGGCTCATTACCTCATCTCTCTGTACTGCTCATACTGTTTCCTCTTCATCTGGCTGGTGGCTCTGCCTTCTTCTTCCCAGTGTTCTCCCTCCCTCTCTGCTTGAAAGTCCCAACTATACCTTCTGCCTAGCTATTGGCCATTCAGCTTTTTATTACACCAATCACAGCAAGACATTTTCATACAGTGTACAAATAACCCACAACAAAAATCTGCTTTACTTCAGACCCACAAGTAGGAAGAACAAAGTGAGGAAACAAATGCTGAGTCTCAAAGCAAAGTCCCAATATTATTGAGAAAGGAGATAGCCTGGAAAATATTTCTGAGAGTGTTATTTCTAGGGTCCAGTCAACCCAAAGGTAAGCTGTCATCTTATTAAATAAAATTTACTTCCAGGATCTATTGAAACATAATATCAATTAAAAGAACCATACTGCCATCAGTGCTGTATTCTTTGTTATAGAACTTATTTCTATTTACTCGTTGAGTATGTGTATGTGTGTGAATGTGTGTGTGTGTGTGTGTGTGTGTGTGTGTGTGTGTGTGTGCACATGTCAAGGTCAGAGGACAACTTGAAGGAGTTGGTTTGCTCTTCTCTCCTTCTACCATGTGGGTCCCAGGGATCAACCTCAGATGGTCAAGCGTGGGAGCACATACCCTTACCCACTGAGCAATCTCTCTGCCTCCCCTAGTCTTATATTATTAAGGCAAATCTTGGTGCTACCATTTGTTATCCACGGAGGCCTTGATCAGAATCTTAGCTGTTAAATGTTTCTCACTTTTAAATGGGAGTAATAATATGATTTACTTTATACAATCAATGGGTGAATTAGATGATTTTATAAAAATGAGGCCTGTACACAGGGTAAGCCCCAAGAGTGGGAGAAACTTCTATTAAGAGGCCTTTAGGAATTTTGTCCAGTCTTTAAATACAAACAGAATAAAGTGAAAAGTTGCCATAGTTTATGATAATTATGTAATCATAGTGACTATTTTATGAAATGAACACCAATTCTCAGAAATAGTTATACAATTTTAGGAGAAAATGATTATAAGTTGCAATTCCAGTAATTCTCTGATTTGATTAAACATTTATGGTATTCTCTCACTTTTCACTGCCATGGATGGAGAAGTATTAATGGCATACTACAGGTATTTTTCTTATATTCAGAAATAGTTTTCCTTGGGAAATATATTAACTGTTTAAACAAATTCTGAAAACTAAGTGACCGGAGGGGATAAACCTAATGCATACATTGAATATCACAGTGTTTTCTTGATTTATTTAAATGGGATAAATCAAGTGATTTTTTTTGAAAAGTGCAATTTATATGAAAATGTAATTTCTAGACATTCAGCAGCCCATTCAAATGGTAAAAATCTGTTGTTATAATTCCAAGCAAATGTAATCTTACATTCTTGTGGCTATCAAAAATGAAATATTTTTTTCTGCAGGCACGATAGACAACTTATTATTATACATTTGGGGTGTTTAAAGATTTATATTTCTGTTTCAGAAACAAGCTATTATTTCTGATTGACTGCTGTGGATTTTACAACCAGTATTGTCATTAGCAAAAAAATATACCATGGCACATGAACATAAATGAAAGCAGACTACATCTGAGGAGAACCTCATAGGAAGATTCTCAAGAACCCATTTAGATAATTTAAAAATTATTTTTGTTCGTGATGTTCTGAGGTGGTTCATAACGATGCAAGACGTTTGCTGCTGCTATGCCTGGATCTGTTCAGGCTACTGCATTTGTATCTTAAGTAGGGTGGCTTATGAACCTCAGAGAGTTATTTCTCATAATTCTGGAGAAGAAGGTGGAGAGTCTATCTGGCGAGGGCCCACTTTTCTAGTGTTATAGGTGTGGATCTGAGTTCCGAGGTACCTACCTAGGTTTCCAAGTTCATCTGTTTCAGGGAAAAGAAATGGAACAGGGGCATTTTGTTAGAAACAGAAAAAAATAAGAATTTATTAAGAAATGGAAAGTGGGCTGGGCAGTGGTGGTGCATGCCTTTAATCCCAGCACTCGGGAGGCAGAGCCAGGCGGATCTCTGTGAGTTCAAGACCAGCCTGGGCTACCAAGTGAGTCCCAGGAAAGGCACAAGCTACACAGAGAAACCCTGTCTTGAAAAACCAAAAAAAAAAAAAAAAAAAAAAAGAAATGGAAAGTGTCCTTCCGCAAGGATATGAGTGGGCCAGTGAGCAGGGCTTGGAGGATTATGGCCCTTTACTGGTCATTTATGTATCATCCACATCTATATCTGTATATCCTGGGTTTTTCTTGAACATGCAATTTGTTGTGTGTACCCTGGACTGGACAGTGTCTAGTCTTTCTTGGGCAATAAGCTTTTTTTGAATGTTAATCTTCGTGTCCCATTGTCTAATTCTTCCTCCAGTGCCATCATTACCCCTTGAGTTCTGTGTGTGTTTGGGGTTGCAGAAGGATGATGAATGTTAAGTCAGTTTTCTATTAAGTGTTCTCCTGGTGACAAAGGGCATAGTCCCTGCTCTCAAGGGACGGCATGACTTCTCTACGTTATCAATTGATTGTAAGGGAAGGGGAGAGTTTGGATTTTTTTTTTTTTTTTTTTTTTTGGTAGTAGTAGGAGGTGACTTGAATCTCTGCATCATACAGAATTTAGTTTGAAATTGTCATGGGTCCTAGACACAAGTTTATATGAATGAAGGAAGTGTGTCATTTCTTTCCTCCTTTTAGGCATTCATCCTTTATTCATCTCTGCCCCTTCCCAGGCTCAAGCTCACTAGGGAGTAAAACCCTTGATATGACCATTATGTAGTATTTATTACCTGCCAACCATCTATCTCTCTTCTCTCCCTCTGCTTTTCTTGAAGTTCAGTAGAACTAGGAATTATTTTTGAATGTCTCTGAAAGTAGGATTTTTTTGCGAATTTTTTTTTTAAGCAGATTCTGGTGTAAAACCTTTTTTAAACATTTATTTTATTTTTCTTGTGTGTGTCGGGGGGCATTTTACCTTCAAGGCTTGAAGAGAGTGTCAGATCCCCTAGGGTTACGGGCTTGTAAGCTTGGTACTGGGAGACAAACTTGGGTCTTCTGCAAGCATAGAATGTACTCTTAACTGCTATCCAGCCCCTGGCATTTGCCTCTTTATGTACAGTATAAGACAGCAGGTAAATGAATACCTCTCTCAGCTACCACTTTTAAAATTAGGCTCTAGAGACCCAATACTTTTTATTACCTTAAATAAAGCTGAATGTATCAGAAGATCCTGTTGTGCTTTTTATAGTATATTTGGCAGCTCTCTGTAGTTGACAGTGACAAATGAGCATAGCTTAGGGTTATTTTCATATTTATTGATCCATGCTAAAAAGACCGATATAGTTCTTATTGCAATATGTTATGAGTCTAAAAAACAATGGAGAAATTTATGATGAGTCAGTTTCTTGAACTATAGCAAAATATATTAGAGATTTTTTTTTATGAATGAAAGAATAAACACGATAGCTACTATAATTACTGAAAACATATCCAATAGAATTACTATTTTGTCTTCAGTTAGAGAAACCCAGTACCATACTACCTGGAGTAATTCTTCTGGCTCCAAAGTTTTGTTTAGATAGAGAGATTGTAATCAAGTTGCAGAAGCTATTGCTTCCACGAGTTTATTGGGGAAAAGGAACAGCATTAGGAATAATTGACAAAGAAGGGCTGAGAGGGATAAAAAGAGATGGACTGGGAAGAATTTAATGACTCTGTGGCTTTACATCTGTCATGGTTTTTGTGCTACATTAAAGTTTCATTATTTTCACATTTTCTGTTTTCATATTTTCCGTCCCCTTCTTTCTGCTAAATTTACCAAGTAATACAATGTAGATAATGGAGAGCTATTTCTGCAAATGTCACCGACTTTGTTACTATAAATGAATCAAGTATGTCGGCGATGCATCTCCTCCAGGATGCATTCTCAATTAGCAGGAAAATACTGTGTACAAAACACACTTTTTATAAAGTTGCATTAAAAAATAGACTGGGGCATAAAAACACAAAGATGTAAGCTCATGTATCTTTGGTCTTTTGTTCAATTTCATTTGGTCAAATGGTTGCATCACTTAGCTTTACCAACTGCATTTTTTTTTTCATGAAATTTGGAATTTATCTGGGAATACACCCTGACTCAGCTCCTTGAACTTTCTCTTCTACAGGATCCATTTCATTGTATGTTGTATTAATTTTAGTAATGGGTTAAATATATTTTATGTCTGAATATTTGAGAACACTTACGGAAATGATTTCCATCACTTGCATTTGTATAACTATTATTCTGGAGTAAACATTTAAAGACAGTTAAAGACTTCTGACTATGCCTGGACCCCAAATCTCTATATTATGTTGAGACTGAAACTAATCAAACAGCAAGATGTATCTCCAGTCCTAACAATTATAAATGGGACCAACTTAAACTCACCCTAGGAGATCTCTAAGGAAAGGGTACCTGCTTAATGTCACCAAGATACCCCCTATAGTTCACCCTATGCAGATTCCTGTACCCATATACAGCAGCTTAGCTCCAGAAATGGTGACTAAATGTATTTCCAGGTCCCAGAGACTACCTGGCTTGCTTGCACTAACAGCTTAACCAAGTGTGTGTCTTCTAAATTGTTTACACTGGAGGAGACCTCATTCCTTTGCGCTCTCATGTACAAGATGTTTATCTATAATTGAAAGCAGGGCAGGGCCCACCTAAATCTAGATTCAGGGCTTCTCTGTTCATGTGAGCAGTCCCCATTCTCATCCCTCTGTTGGTGGGGATAGGTATTGCAGACTCCACTTCATCTAGAACCTCAGCCCTAGTTATATATGATAAAAACTTCAAGGAACTCAGTGCTCAAGTAGACATAGATCTGAGCCATCTGGAAAATTTCGTTTCCTGTCTGGAAAACTGTGTTTCCTGTCTAGACCTCATTAGCTAAATTTGTTCTTCAGAATTGAAGAAGACTGGACCTCCTCTTCATGAAACAATGAGGTGTTGGTATGGCACTGGGAGAAACTTGTTGCTTCTATGCCAACCAGTTGGAAATAATTAGAGAAAGTTTAGCCACGGTCAGAAATAACCTTCAGGAGAGAGAAAGGAGACATCAAGGATCTAACAACTGGTACCAATCTTCCTTTTCTTAGTCCTAAGGGAAATTACTCTACTTATGGCTATGATTGGGTCATTAATCCTTTTGCTCCCAGTCCTTACCATAGGACCCTGCTTGCTCAACTACCTACTTACTTAAGTGTTTAAAACAAAGAGTAAACTCCGTTGAATTGTTAGTGCTGGTGGGATGTCATAGCTCCCTGTCCCACAAGGAGTCTACGGTTTGACTCATGCCCATAGAACCAGTGGGGCATATAACAGGTCTTGAGAGCTCAGCACAACTGATGCTGTGTTAGAAGTACCATTATGACCTTAGAACCAAGCATGTAGGCCTCAACATCTGCAAAATGGGAACAAAGACTTAATCCATCAAAGACCTAGTCCATAGTTCCAGGACCTAGGAAAGTTCCTAAATACACTACCTTGCATTTTGACTTCTGTAATTTCACACATCTGGCTAACTGTTCTTGCTAACCAAGTAATGTCAACCAGGATAGTGTGTGTGTGTGTGTGTGTGTGTGTGTGTGTGTGTGTGTGTGTGTGTGTGTATAAACGACAAAGAATGGTGAGCTTGGTTGGAAATCTAAGCTCTCACTACTCATGGTATAAAGGTTTTAGTTAAATCACTTTTCTTTCTTGAGCCTCAATATTTTCTTATGTCAAAGAATACAAATACATTTGCTTAGGTTCATGTGCAACAATTCCTGAAAAGCATTTGTAAATGCTAGGGAGGCTCCCAGATTTAAGGTACTAGAATTACTATAAAATGCTCAGGCCACTATTGTGATGTAGTAAATGTAAGCACGTGCAATGAAAATGTCATGCCAGCTGAGACCTTGCCAGAATATCTTAGCCAGGCCTCCTTTGAAAACTGAATTCCAGCTGGACTCTGGTCCATGATTGACAGTACCATGCTTGGAGCACTACATAGACCCGCTTCAGTGCTCCCACTGTGTTCTCACACTGCCTGCTCATTGTTAATTAAACCGAGTGGAGTGTCAGCATTTATTAGGCTGGACCCTGGACAAGCCTGGAATTGTGAAATCTAAAAAGGGTTTAAAATTTGTGAAAGGTGATTTAAAACACATAGGCTTGGAGGTTTGCATACTTTTCCTTCCCATGGAATATAATGTAAAATAGGCATCTTTCCCAAAGAGGAAAAAAAAAAAAAAAAGAAATGTCCAGCCTCGCTAATGCTGATGGGCATGTGGGTCTTTCAGCACCACCAAAGCATTTAGATTTGTATCCCCATGAGGCCTGCAGTCTTCACTGAGCTGGAACGAGTGGGAAAGGATTTTAGAGATAACAATGTTGTAGCCAGAATGCAAGAGCCAGTCTTGTCTGCATGGTATGTTTTACTTTTATCACCTTTAAAACAGAAAGAGGAGAGAGTTCTTCCTGGAGCCTTTCACCTAATTGAATGGCACAACTCCCATCTTGAAAAGCTATGGACAGCTTCCCATTTCTTTGATTTATTTAGCCAGTAGGGTCTCTTGACAAGGAGATGTCATTTCCATACACTCTCAAAGGTGGAAGTTAAGGAATAAGAAGAGAGACTGTTCTCCTTTCTTTCTTTCTTTCTTTCTTTCTTTCTTTCTTTCTTTCTTTCTTTCTTTCTTTCTTTCTTTCTTTCTTTCTTTCTTTCTTTCTTCCTTCCTTCCTTCCTTCCTTCCTTCCTTCCTTCCTTCCTTTCTCTCTCTCTCTCTCTCTCTCTCTCTCTCTCTCTCTCTCTCTCTCTCTCTCTCTTTCTTTCTTTCTTTCTTTCTTTCTCCTTTTTTGTGTTTTTTTTGTTTTTGTTTTTGTTTTTGTTTTTTTTTTTGAGACAGGGTTTCTCTGTGTATCCCTGGCTGTCCTGGATCTCACTTAGTAGCCCAGGCTGTCCTCAAACTCACAGGGATCCACCTGGCTCTGCCTCCTGAGTGCTGGGATTAAAGGCGTGCACCACCGCCGCCCGGCTCCCATTCTTTTCTATTACTTTCAGTTACAAGATTTCAGCTTTGTCTGGAAGAAACCTGGCTTGTTCACGTATCTGGTGGTTATATACTATAGTTGCCACTTGGGTGTTAAATTACCCTGTTTTAAATTTTCATGAACACAACTTTCTTGAGTCATTACAGATGGGATTTCTGCACCCTTTTTTAAGGGAGAGCACAGTCAATTTTTAAGAGTCTACATAAAAATAAAATTGTACTTTTGTCCTTTTTTAATAAGCAGAAGAGACAGAACAATTGCAGTTAAAGAGAGAAATGCCACATCAATCAAAATGTATAAGAAACCAGAGATTTATTGGGAGTATTAACTAGTAGGTGACAAAGGAGCACACTAGTGTTTCTGCAGTTATAGCCTGGGGCAGATGTGTGGTGTCATCATTAGTTACAGATTTTCGATTAACACTAACTCCAATTTACACAAGTTCTCTGATGATATTTAGATGGTATGCTGAAAATGTACAGTGTATTTTAAAATATTAGATTATGGTTTATTATGTAAAAAAATTATAATGAATGAATTTTTGCTCTCTGGATAATGTTAAAATATCATCTTTTAATCCAGGCAAACATATGTGTATGTATATGTACATGTATATATATTATATGTATGTGTGTAAATACATATGGATGTATATATGTATGTGTGTATATGTATATATGTGACTATATGTATATTTGTGGCTATATATACACCTATGTGTGTATGTATATATATATATGTTTGTAACTGTTTTATGCAATTTTGCTAAAGTTGATCATAAATCATTTTCTTGCATTAATTTTCTTGTTTTTTAATAGGTCAGGCATGCAATCATTCTTTGTGATGATTCCAATCTTTAAAATGGTTAAATTGTCTTTTGACAATTTTTGCCTACTCTGCCTATAACAACTAGGAGAGGTAGAATGGATCTGACAAAGAGACATTCATTAATAGACAAGTTATGGGGATTAGAAAAGTCTGTCTGAGCACAAAGCATGGATGGCATTTAGTATCCAAGTCTGCTCTCAGACAAAATTAGCAAGGGCTGCAGTGAAGTTAAGCCTGCTGGTTGCAAAATTGGAAATTGGTTTCCTGGGGCTCTCTGTAAACTCTTCATTACTTTACTCAATCATGGTTCATTAGCAAGTTAACAGACAGAGGACCAGTGCACACTGGGATACGTGTGGAGTTAAGCCTTCCGTCTCCTTGAGCATCACTTAAAAACTTGAATGTCACAGTGGATTAGATACCACATCAGACAGCGTTTTCATCCAGTGCTGTCCACGGTCAGCAGCAGATCATATCCACTTAACCTCTAAATATTGTCAGGGATTTTGGTTTTGTCATGTGTGCATTTCATAGAGGAACAAAAGGTTTAATTCAAAGTGACTCTGACGGAACAAATAAAAAATCTCTAAAGGCATCTGAGAAAGAAACAACTCAAAGAAACTCAGTTAAGAGACTCAACTAAAGTAGATTTAATGGGTCCCATTAACTTGGATCTAATTCACTGAAGGAGAAAAAAATCTATAGGGACATTAGAGCATTTAAATGTGTTTCTGAAAACGGCTGGACAAACTGTAGCCTTGTTGCATGAAATAGTTTCATTCAACTTGAGCAAATGGCTTTGACTCTCAACCTAAAACAATTCATGTTATGCAGTACATATTTTAGGACAGTATGTTTATTACCTCATACTAAGTGAAAACAGTGACAAAAGAATGCATGGGACTCTGGAAGATGCACTAGGGCTTCCAGTGAATTTCTATTTTTGTTTAATAGGTATTTTTTTTTTATCACTCAGAGGATATGCTATTAGTTATTGTTTAGATTCTCTATTACCCAGATCTTCTGTGTGTTTTATATTTGGAGAGTGTTTCCTATGAGGGCATAGGTCTTACAGAGGAAATGCAGCCCACTGGTATAAAAAAAATTGGGTGGTGGAAAGGGGGAAAAATACACCTAAGGGTGATTGTACATGGTTTTTCAAAGTTTACTGTAGTAATACTTAATCTTCAGCAATAATCGTAGACACAAAGCTGCTGTTTTACTTAGTCTTTATTTTAATGGGACGGAAAGCGTAACAATGGTTTATTTGGGCTTTCCTTCGATAAAAGGCTTTGCTTTTTCTTTCCACTTTATTTTCAGTTGTGTTCTTTTACTTGTATTTTATAATTTGGAGATCAATCTCTCCTACATAATTTTACATGTTTTCATGTAAATTAGAGAATTCTATGAAATGGCCTGCATACTACAGCTAAGGACACCGCCGGTTAGCATTGCCCGATGCATTCAAATGTATTGATTAGAACGAGTGCTTCACTTGAAAATTTCAACTCCCTACAGAGGTTTTATTTAATAGTTAAACTACAAATACATCTACATTTACATTCAGGCTACCGAATTCCATTGCCACGTAGTCCTTGTTGACATTAATAATTAGCTGCAGTAGGCCCCTTTGCAAACTACTCTGTGTAGGAATACCTGCTGTGAAGTCAAATTGCTTCTTTCTCTGACTGACTCTAGATTAAATTACAATTGACTCAGAGGCGTCCCAACTGGGAAGATGCATGGGCGTCTGAAGTGGTCTGTGGGTAGCTTGGACCGTGAGACTTCTCCTAGAGGGACTCATGGGTGCCTTCTGTACTGGCCTCAGATTAATCCTGATTCTAAGCAGTCACTCAGATTGGGGCTGAATAGAGGTTTGAGCTGGGCCTGAGGCCTGCATCATAGGCTATGTGTGATTTATTTTGCTAGATCTTGACTCTAAGAAAAAGCCTCCATCCTGTACCATCTTCCTGTTCTTTTCCCCCTTTCACTGACTCTTCTCAATTGCTCTATTATATTCTCACATTCTGTGTCCACCCCCCCACCACCAAGGTAATTCAATAGTGTTGTGCTTCGGTTTTTATTCTGTTTTGTTTGCTTGAGATAAGATCTCAATCTCGCCAGGTGGTGGGCACACGCCTTTAATCCCAGCACTGGGGAGGCAGAGCCAGGAGGATCTCTGTGAGTTCGAGGCCAGCCTCGTCTACAGAGTGAGTCCCTGAAAAAGCACAAAGCTACACAGAGAAACCCTGTCTCAAAAAACCAAAAAAAAAAAAAAAAAAAAAAAAAAAAGAAAAGAAAAGAAAAAGAAAAAAGATATCAATCTCACTCACTCCAGGCTAGACTCAAATTTACTTTGTTGATGAGGATGACTCTGAACTTCTGTTTACCCTGCCTCCACCTCCCAAGTGCCAGGATTACAAGCAGGCACTGCCACAACCTTGTATATGCTGTGCTCAGGGATCGAGCTCATGGCCTCCTGGATGCTAAGCAAGCACTCTACTGATGGAGCTACATCACCAGCCCCCAACATTAGGAGTTGAAAATACTCTCAAATAGTAAAACAACACTAACATAAAAGCCCCACTTGCATAAATCAGGTTGATGTCTTTTACATTCAGCAGTATCGTTTTAGAGTATAAACTCTTAGGAAGCAAGGATAATGGAAGCTTTGATTAACTTTTATACAAATGCCTTGTGGTTACACATACAGCGAGCACACAGAGAGATAGAGCCTCCACAAAGCAAAGGGTAGTATTGGGAAGCCCAAGCCTGCCCTCATACTGAGGTCTGGGTATTTTATTTTTTAAGTCTTTGAAGGGTCTTCCTCCCCTAATTTAGGTTTGGTCAGTTTGAAAGAAGACAGGATGGCTTATTGGCCCATAACTGTTGTGTAAACTTGTCCCGATTCGCCCTTGAAACTTGTTGAACCAGTCTACCAGAAGGGGGCTCACTAGGCCTTTGTTTTAAGCAGTCAGGCTTCTGTCTCAAGTCAGGAAGGTGAGAAAGAAGTCATCTTGGAAGTCTGCCATCTTTATTATCTAGTCATGGCCCCTCTCCCTCTCTGTCTGCCTGTCAGGCAGTCAGATAGATCCTTTCTTCATTAGCTACTTTCTTCGTGATCTTCCTTCCAGATGTTTTTAGGTACTAGCTTCTGTTTCCGAGCATCTCAAACACTATTATTCTTCCTCTGTGCAGAGTGCAGAGTCCATACTTGACAACTAGATGCCCGAGGGAACTAACAGTGAGGCTGTCATCGTTCTTTAGTCTCCTGACATAATACATTTATTAGTGTTAGGGCTCTTGCTTGTGTGCTTGTACCACAGCTTGATGGATTCTGACCTAATTTCTTTAGTGACATCTAACCTGCAGAGAAATATTTTTGTCTCTTTCCCTGAGAACAGCTACCTAATGAAACAATTAATCACCTTCCAAATCAAACCAAACTATCAATTAATAAGGCTGAAGAAACAGAAACTAGAGGTGCTACATCTTGAGTGTGAAAATGTGTGAGATACAGGGCCAGTCAACCCAGGTATTGGATAATAATACTGATAATTACGTTTCAAGAAGAACTGATTTGGCTACCATATTAAAGACTAGATGAGAATCAATAGTTTAGTATGTAGTATATGTTGAGAAATTGTTCATATACAGCTTTCCTATAATGAGAAAAGGAAAACACAGTAGTGAATATATATAATCATATTATATATTATAATATATAATTACATATATAATTTCTAGAGTAGGATGCAGATTAGCATGAGAAATCACAGATAATCTCCAGCACTAACTACTCTGTTTATTAAGAAAGCATAGTCAGAAGCCGGGGTGGTGGTGATGAGTTAACCAAAGCTAGGGATGTATGAAAAAAGCCTTAGGAAGCCCACGGCTTTGTAAGCTAATAACAATAATTAAAAAAATAAAGAGCACGGTGGAGATGGTTCAGTGGACAAAGTGACCTGGCTCCGAGCCTGAGAGCCTGACAACTTGATGAAATAGTAGATAGATAGGTAGGAGAGTAGGGTCTGATGTAAGGTTGACTTCCAATGGAAAAGTAGAGCTAAGCATCCCAAATTGTGGGCTTAGAGTAGGGTGGAGGAGCATAGGATGCGGTACACTTGTCTGGGGTTTAAAGGGCTTGACTTCTGAACTTGGTTCTCCTAACAATCTTTGCTACTTACAGCCTATTGCTTACCCTTCATTAGCTTTGGGTTTCATTTTCTGTGAAATAAATGGAAACGCAAAAAAAAAAAAAATTTTTTTTTCTAAGTTCTACCATTGTTTTAAATCTGATTCTATGATCTTAAAATCTGATTCTTAATCCAAAGCTACCATACTGTTGAAAGAACAAAGCTGCCTGGAAAACATTAGATTTAAATTGAAAATAACACTCATGGCTAACTAGTAACTTAGCATCTGAAGCTACCAAATCAATTCAGGAGAAAGATGAAAATACATTCTATCAAAAATGCTTTTTTGCCAGTCCGGTGGTGTACACCATTAATCCCAGTACTTGGGAGACAGAGGGAGGTGGATCTCTGTGAGTTCAAGGCTGACCTTGTCTACATAATGACTTCCAAACCAGCCTGGATACACAGTAAGAACCACCCCCCTCAAAAAATTTTTTTAAAAAAATATGCTGATTAGTTAAAGCAGATCAGAAATGTCTCTTAGACAAGTAGTGTATTTTTATAAATTCTTTAACGGGGGTGGAACATACTCATTTGAGATTTTGCTTCCCTACTTTTAAAAAAGCTCTGTTTGCCCGTAAACAGAAATGTTTTGTACAAGAGCACTAAAACCCATTGCTTTACTTATATTTGAAAAGAAATTATACCAACATCATACTGAAATTGAAAATGACTGTGTTGCATGTGTCCATCTCTTTAAAGACACATTACAATGCAGACTCTCTCCACAACCATATCTCCTGTGTATGTTTAAAAAGCCTGAATAGAGAGAAAAGCAGGAGTTATTCAGAGGAAAACCAACTTGTACTATCCTGACCCGAGGTGGCAGAAACAGCTGCACGAGAGCTTAATCCCTGTGACAAGCCCCCAGTTCTACGATCACGGCTGGCACTGCCTGATGAAATTGCCAGGGAGCCAGATGCTACAGCTGGGAACATTATCTTTGTGTTTCAGATCTAATTGATGAAGCAATGACACTACACTTTTAACTCTTCAGTATTCATTCCTGTTTACTACAAGGAACTGGTAATTATTACATAAAGACTCCATTCTAAAGGCTAACACTGAGGAATGAATGGAAAGGAAATCCTTTTATTGGGAGAAGACAGTAGAGATTTAAAAATATTGATCAAAGGAAGTAAACATGGAAAGTCATGGAAAATGAGATGTGATTTTAAATAATCTACAGAGGAGTAGGAGGATGTTTGACAGCATCAGGTGCCCTAAAATTTATGGCTAAGTTTCCTGGAATTCAATGGGATTCAGGTTGAGAATCCTTTCTTGAAATGCTTGACCCAGAGTGTTCCCCATTTCAAATGTTGAAATGTCTGCATGGGATGTTGAGATATGTTGTGATGGGACCCACATCTAATATGAAGTTTGTGGTGTCTTATATGCATCTCATAAATAACCTGAAGGTAACTTTATATATTTTTTCAATTCAATTAATGTTGATTTTGACCCATCCATATACAATCTGATGTAGAATTTTCCTTTTTTGGTATCTTGTAGTGCTCAAAAAATTTCACATTTGGGAATATTTTAGATATTGAACTTTCAGGGATATTTGGCCTACAGTTTTTTTTTGTTTTGTTTTGTTTTTTACTAGATGAAATGAAGGGAAAAATAGACAATATCTGAAATAAGAACGGTGATGGATACTTCTCAGAATAACATTTAAAATAGTCTGCAATTCTTCACTGAATATTAGAACATATATAATTCTGTGTTTAGGAATGGATGTATCTAAAAGGACATGTGGTATAAAATCGTCCCCACGAAATAGGAATGTCTCCAGGACTCTTTTTTTTTTTTTGGTTTTTCCAGACGGAGTTTCTCTGTGTAGCTTTGCACCTTTCCTGGAACTCACTCTCTCACTCTTTTGACCAGGCTGGCCTCGAACTTACAGAGATCCACCTGCCTCTGCCTCCCGAGTGCTGGGATTAAAGGTGTGTACCACCACCGCCTGGCTTCCAGGACTCTTAAAAGAAGAGAATGAAAGTGCTGAAGATGATGGGGGATGAACTTGTCTCCCAGGAAGAGATTTCACATTTTCTTACAATTTGTAATTCCAACTTGCAGGAGAGGCTGGAGCTAAGACTGATGAGTTAATGATGGTTGAGACCAACCTTGACCAGAACTTCCCAGTTGTTGTTCTAGTTTGGTTTGCAGCTGTGATAAAACACTTGACTTACAGGTTACAGTCCATCACCAAGGAGAGCCAGGCCAGGAACTCAAGGCAAGAACTTGGAAGCAAGGATTGAAGACCACAGGGGAACACCGATTACCAACTTTTTTTGAACCCAAGACCACCTTCAAGGGGGCAGTACTGCCCACAGTGCACTGGGCCCTCCCATATCAATCATTATTCAAGAAAATGTTTCACAGACATGACCTTCGGCCAATCAGGTGGAGGCATTTCCTCTATTGAGTGAGGGTCCTTCTCTCTGGGTGTGTCAAATCAACAGTCAAGGTTAGCCATCTTTGGTAGAGGAAGATTGGAGGAATGAAAGGGGAAGAAAGGAGATGATGGAATAACATTTTAATAATAAAAAAATTCTTAAGAAAATAAAAACCAGCCATCACAGTATACATTTCTTTGCCCTCTATTTATTTATTATTAATTAATTTTCCTTTAAGTTCCTTTATTGCATTTTATTCATAGAGAATATAAAGGTATTTAAACTTTTGACAATAATTTTAACTTGATAAGCCCAAGCTTAACTTGCTTTTTTAATATATTTATAGATATAAAATTAGGCCTCTAACAGTGATAGGGACAGGGAAATTGCTGCCACTGAACAATTAAAAACAAAACAAAGAGGTAACTTCTTCCTGTTCTTCCATCTCTTGGCCCGCCCCCACTTCTCCATGACCTCCATCACAGACCCCCATCAGGAGGAGGATGGGATGAAGAGGAGAAAGTGGAGAATACATAATCAAGTGCAAAACATTGTGGTAAGTACAGAGTAAGTGCAGTCCAAGCCTCATGTCTTACCATAAGTTAGAGTTAGATTTTCACTATTGTTGGTCTCTAGTTGGTGTACTGGAGACAGGCGGCTGGTTTTAGAACTGTCAGGCGCCAAACATTTACAAACTCAACAGTTTATCTCTTTGAGTTCAGAGGAGGCTAGAATAGCTGATCCTACCTCCTCCTCCTGTTCCTTCCTTCCTTTCCTTTCTAAATTGAAGCAGGGAAATTACTAGAGCATGAGAAGGGAAAGGGGTCTCTCACTCAAGAGTTCAGATGACTTCTCTCCCAGGCTGAGAGCCTGCAATTCCAGCACAATCAACATTTTCTATGAAGCTTCTTCCCATAGAGATGCCATTCCTTTTATATGTTCAGATAAGAACATTAAAATAACAATGAGACATATGGTTGACCTTACAATATAGCCTGACTCCTTTACTAGCTATAAGCCTCCAGTTTTCTGAGAATCCTACAAACAGGACTATAAACTTTTTTCACAGTAAAAAGCATCCTAACTTCCCATGCACTTATTGTCATCTAGGGATTATTATTAGTTGTAATGCTGTTCAATGCACCTCAGGAAACCACTCTGTGATCTCATTTGAACCCTCCAGCAACACTTGCAAGATAACTCAAGAATTTACCAAAATAATATATAGGGCTATTGTAAGGGCAACTAAAAATATTTGTACCTGTACACTTGTCCAATGGGGCACTGTGGAGGTCAGATGACAACTATTGTGAATTGGATCTTTCCTTCTACCATGGATTACTCAAGTAATCAGGCTTGGCATCAGGCACCTTTACCCACTGAAACATGGCCCTGTAGGAACAATTAAGTGTGACTCTCCTTTGAGAATCCCATGCTAATGTCTTATCCTTTCCCTGAGCATCTCTGTACTAACATCCATAATCAAATCTATGGTAAAAAATACCCATTTTAAATAAATCCCAACTGTGCTTTATTCTAGCTCCCCCCGAATTCTTTTCTGCAATGAAGTCAAGGATTCCTAGTCATCTGACTGGAGGAGTCTGTGTGGAAGGGAGTTCCACAGGTTGCTATTTGTCTTCTACTAGGATATCTCTAATATAAACTAATTAAAATAATTCTACAAAAGCCAGTAGGGTGGAGGTCTGCATGGAAGGTCAGAATTCTGAGTTTTTCCTTACTTGAAATGTTTTTTTTTCTTCATTTCATGATATACTTGCAATGTAGAAATTTAGGCCTGATTTTGTTTCTCTTAGAAACTTGGAAGATATTTGTTCCACTGCTTCTTGAGATCCAATCCACAGAAGGGATATATTATATTAAAATGAGATTTCATGTCTTTGTAGCAGCTTTGGGGATTTTTATCTTTATTCTAATTTCTAAAATGTTATGAGGGTATATCTAAGTGTGAGTGTTTCTGCCATTTATTGCTTTGGAGATTTTCAGTTTAAATGTTTGTGTATAGAACTTACCCATCTCTCATTATTTCTTGCATTCTTTCTCAATACCATACATTAAAAGTTAAAAGATAGCTAAAGAAAAACTCAAAACAACAAGAAGTTTAAGGTAAAAATAAGGATGGCCAAATGTTTACTTATAAAACAAATTAAACAAATATTGTATAAAATATAATTAATATAATGCTTTTGCAGCATATAGTAACATGGTGGATTATGCATTTTATCACACAAAGATATAATTGTATACACCCAGAACCCCAAACTATGACACAAGGAGAAATGGGGAATATAGTTATTACAAAACAGTGTGAAGGTTTGAACATGACCTTACAAGCTAAGAGTTTTGTGCATTAATATTTAATCACACAATGATGCTGAAGTAGATACTATTTTCCTCATTTTATGTATAAGAAAGTGTAATGTTGAAGGTTTTAAGTAATGTACCGTGGGTCAAGCAACTATGGGGTAGTAAAGTTGGTTTGTAAATTCAAGTACATCTGTGTTTAGGGCCTGGGAGGCTACGCAGCACTTTCAGGGTAATCTAATATGCATCTACCTTTTCTCCTCTACTGCAGAAACCCCTTGGTCTCTTGGTCAGTAGATGCTGGGGAATGGAGAATTATGGACAATTTCAAATTAAAGAATGGACTAGAGAGTATCATAATGAATAGTAACATTTGTTTTAAATCTATTCAATTTTATTGAATAATTTCAAGGCAAATTGACATGTGACATTTCACCCCCACAGATACCTAATAATAAGCATTTTCTATACTACTTCAATATTATTACCATACCTACCAGAATTGCCTAATATAAGCTAATATCCAACAAAGGTAAAAATTTTCAAATTGTTCTCAAATTGTATCTTAGAATGCTCCTCCTCAGCTTTGCTTTCCTTTTAATGGAAATTATTTGAGGAAATATGTTTAGTATATAACATGAATCACTTCATGGAGTTGTATTATGATTTTCCTTATGTTATGAAATAAAATTTATTGTGTCTATTTGAGGTTTATAACATGATATTATGAGACTCTCACAGATAATAAAATCGTACCATACTGAAGCAGATTAACATATCTGTCATCTCACACAATTATTTTTTGACAAGTTAAATTCTGTTTAGCCAAAATCCCTAATCCAGTACAATTTCATTGGCTCTATAGTTTCATTATGTTCCTAGACTTATTAGCTTTACATATCTGCTACTTTTTACCTAAGTCCCTCTATTTTATCCCAGCACATACTGTCCCTAACAACTAACATTTTAGTATTTGTCTCTCTATATTCCCCTCCCCTCTTTAGAAGCAAGCATTATTTTCATCATCCATTCATCTGTTGAAGAACATTTATGCTGTTTCCATTTCTTGGCTATTGTGAGTATGGTATCTATGAATATTGCTGAGCAAGTATCTGTGGAGTAGGATGTTGATGCTTTGAGCATATGCCAAATAGTGGTATAGCTGGATCATATGGTAGATTTAATGTAAATGGTTTGAGATTCACCATACTAATTTCCAAAGTGGCTGTGTCAACTGGCATTCCCACCAAAAGTGAATGAGGGATCTTCTTGCCAGCATTTATTTTCAGTTGGTGTAGTGGAGTTTTCTTCTGTAAATCCTCAGGGTCTACATTTTTTAATATTCACACAATATCAAAGTATCTGGAATTTTTAGCTCTCAACTCCCTCAACTGTGGCAAAGAGATTTTTTTTTGGTTGTGAAATCATCCTATCATCTATGAGTATTTATAATTCTTATACAAATAGTACCTTTCTTTTCAATCTTGTTTAACCATTTAGGAGCTGATGAGAAAGTGAAAGAAATTGAGAAAGTTGCTCCAGTTTAAAGTAAAACACCAGCAAAACCAGAAGCATGATCAAGTCCAGCATTTTCCTTGATGGTGACAAATTTGTTTGCTCTACACTTTTTTTTTTTTGAAGAAAAAAAAGTTTTCCTAGTTTGCCATTAAGTTTAGAAGCTTGTTTAAATTAATTGTATGTAATGTTTAATTAGCTAACTAATGTAGCAGGAATCTTAAAAGTTCTTATTAATAAAATCAAACCTGAGACGAGTTATTGGGGTCCATGCTGGTAGATCAGAGAGACAGAATAAGCCACAGCTATCTCACCTCACCAGTTCCTCAGCTGGTCCTGTTTCCTCAGACTGGAAGCCTCTGAGTCCTCATCCAGAATGAATCTCAGCTGAACTGTGTTGCTCCATAGCCTGAAAGCTTAACCAGGTCAAATGCTTAACCAGCCAAAAGCCTCTTGTTTCTGGTCCTCACGCTTTATATATCTTTTTGCTTTCTACCACCACTCCCTGGGATTAAAGGCTGGCTTTCTGGGATTAAAGGTGTGTGTCACCATGCTTGGCTATTTCCAATGTGGCCTTGAACTCACAGAGATCCAGAGGGATTTCTGTCTCTGGAATGCTAGGATTAAAGGCGTGTGCTATCACTGCCTAACTAGTGGCTTGTCTGTTCTCTGACCCCAGATAAGTTTATTAAGGTACACAATATTTTGGGGAACACAATACCACCACAAACTAACAGGCAATAGTTTTATCTTAGCAACGGACATACCCAAGTTAAGCTTTAGTTGGACAAAGATACCACTCCACATGCCTAAACAACACATCTTGTTTTAAAAACAAAAGTTTGAAGTTCAAAATAATCAAAATTTGAAAGTATTTCATCATACTTATGAGTTACATTTAATATTAAGTGTTTCAACTAGAGTTTTCAGGACATTGACAGATTCTTCAGGAAATTTCTCCCAGATGACTAATTTCTTTTCTATTTTGAAGCTATTTTGGTTGCAGGATATTTTATTCACAATACAGTTTATCTACCTTCACATGATTTCACAAGTATCACCCAGTTCTTGTACTGTTTACTCCTATCCCTTAAATCTCTTATTGTTACTCTTCTGAGGTTCTTCCCCTACTCAATATTCTTAAGAATAATTGAAGTAAAGAATAGCTATATTTAGTAAGAAATGTTCTTGGTAGACACACATGCCAATTTCTTTATTAAAACTTAAATACTCATTCTGAATTTCTAGGGGAGTCTTTTTCTTTCATTTTTATGGAAGCTACTGTTTTTGGTGTTTGTATTGTGATCTTTGGAGCTATTGTATTTCAGTGATTTGGCAAGATGTAAGCTGCAATGCAGATATGAGCACTCCAGATGGCTGTGAGGCTGTGTCCTATGAATTTGTAGCAAATCTACTATTAGAAAATGGAGGGAATGATTTTTTCCTATTTTTTTATGAGAAGAGTATTTTCTTCCTTACTTTTACAGTGTTCCCCTTATTTTTATGTAGGCTTTCTCTACAGCAGTTCTCTATGGGTCCTTTTTAAATAATCCCCCAAACTACTCTGCACCTCAAGAAAATATTTTACAGTCAGTTTACATATATACCTCCTGAGAGAAGATTGTAGTAAACTTATACACACACAGTGGCCTAAAGGGACATATAAATTTAAAGTGGATATCTTGTGCATACATATTACCTTAACTTGTAAAATTTCTGTATTGGAGTATTAATATTTTAAGATATATCTCTACAAGTGTTCTTTTGAAATATTTAACTGTTGAATACCCAGCAGTATGTGAAAAAATATTTTTAAAGTTTCTTGTGTTGTTTGCTTCATGTTTATAGTTCTACACATGACCCAGTTCTGTTTACAGTAGCTACAGGATACATAATTCCTTAATTGATTTGAACTGAAATTATGTTTGCCAGTGACATGCAGTTTAAGGTAGAGATGCCTATGCTACTAAATTGGAAGAACAGATAATCTAAACAATGATACCAATATTAATTTTTAACTGGTTATAAAACAACAATAAACAATTGCTTAGGATGAAAATTTAGAATTCCACATTGTATTGACTTAGGAAATAAAGACATAATAAAATAAAAATACTAACATAGTAATTCCTATATAAAAAGTAAGAGCTTAGCATTATTTTCCTTTAAATTGTTTTAATTCTGCTATTCTATTTTTCTGTTTATTATCAGTTATCAGTTCCCTTACATTGCTCTTATACGTGCTTTGGGAATTTCTTTAAAAATTAATTAATTCTCTAAAAATTAATACTCATATCATTTGGTGCACTAGTTTTTCTCTAAACATGCAGCACATACAAAAAACTACTCTGTCTTCCTAAATAAGCATCTAGTAAAAAAAAAAAAACACCTAAAATTTACTGAACACTATGATACAAGTTATGAGTGTTAGCAGCAGCCATGTTTATTTGCTCACGTATTGATAAGTTGCTTATCAAATGCTGAGCTAGACTGTTCAGATTTACTGGCAACACCAACTGAAAGAACAAGTCCTTACTAGGATGAAGTTTCTGCTAAGGAAGACCAGGGACAAGTACACAGCTATAGACTATAGAAATGCCTACATTATCTCATAAAATGAGATAGTTTTACATGATGAGGAAAATAACAATAAATCAAAAATCCAATTGATTCTGACTTTATTAGCATAATTACTTTCACCAAATGATTGGTCATGTTGTCAGTCTGCTGTCTAAATGTTTATGCTGCTATCTATCCACCCGGCCTACTCTCAACCTTGATGAGAGAAGCTTCTTTTTGCAGTACTCAACAGTATTCCACTGATCAAAGTGCTGAGAATGAGTGACAGTGAGTACTAAGCCATACATATGAGATCTCTATCAACTTGCCCATCACCCAGCCCCCACTGGGCTCAGGGAACATCACTGAAAGGAGGCAGGCAAAAGACTATGAGAGCTAGAGGATGGGGAGAACTGCTATGAAATGCTGTCTTCTGTTAATGACGTGAGTATTGCACTCGTGACTTCATAGCATATGTGCCTAGCTGCACAAAATCTGTATAAGATCAAGCCAGCCAAGTCAGTATGGATAGACAAGAACCCACAAGGCCTTACCCCTAATCGAGGAGGTATTGACAGTTGATAGCTGCTGGGAGGAGGAGAATAATTCTTTTTTTTGAGAGTATTCCTTCTGGTAGGTTTCCCATGTTCCAGAGGATGGCCCAACACCCATACACATGTGTACATCACCAACTGAACTTAGTGGATTATTTTTTAAAAAGACAAACAACATTTTGGGTAAATCCAACCAAGAAAGTAAAATCTTGTGTAAATAAAACCTCAAGATACCGAAGAAAGAAATTGGAAAAGATACCTTAAGATCTCCCATACTCAAGGATTGGTAGGTTTAGTACTGTGAAAATAGCCTTCTTACCAAAAGCAATTAACAGATTCAGTGCAATCCCTATTAAAATTCCAATGCAATTTTTTCACAAAAATTTTCAAAAATCTAGGATAGAGAAATCTATCCTGAATAATAAAAGTACTAGAGCTATCACTATCCTTGATTGTAAGTTATATTGCAGAGCTATAGTAATTTTAAAAAGCAATATGGTAATAGAATGAAAACAGACACAGTGATCAATGGAATAGAATTGAGGATTCTAATATAAGGCCCACACTGTTTTTTGACAAAGAAGCCAAAATATATACACTGAAGAAAAGACAGCATCTTCAACAAATGGCTCTGGTCAAACTGGATGGCTGCATGCAGAAGAATGAAACAGATTAATAGGTTATCTCTCACCTTACACAAAGCTCAGCTCCAAGTGAATCAAGGACCTCAAAAACGAGGCCCGAGTCATTATTATCTGTACATCTGACAAGGTTTAGTATCCAGAATATAAGAAGAACTGAGATACTTAGCAAAATTAAGAGAACAAATAAGGGCTGAAGAAATGGCTGAGAAGTTAAGAGCACTGATTGCTCTTCCAGAGGTCCTGAGTTCAATTCTTATCATCCCTGTGGTGGCTTGAAACCATCTGAGACCTGGTGCCTTCTTCTGGCATGCAGGCATACATGTAGGTAGAACACTGTATACATAATAAATAAATTTTTAAAAATTAAAAAATAGAAGTTGGGTGGTGGTGGCACATGCCTTCAATCCCAGCACTTGGGAGGCAGAGCCAGGTGGATCTCTGTGAGTTCGAGGTCAGCCTGGGCTACAGAGTGAGTTCCAGGAAAGGTGAAAAGCTACACAGAGAAACCCTGTCTTGAAAAACACCAAAAAAAAAAAAAAATAGAAATGGTTGAGAAATGGTGTTTAAGATGCTTAATGTTCTTAACCACTAGGAAAATGAAAATAAAAACAGTTTTGAGATTTCATCTTACCCAAGCAGAATGGGCAACGAAACCAAAACCAAAAAAACAAATGAGAACACACCAGGGTGGGTGTGGAAAAAGGAGAAACATTTATTCATTGCTGGTGGGCATGTAAACTAGTGCTATCAGCATGGATGTTACTCAAAAGCTGAATAGATCTACCACTATTCAGCTGTGCCTCTCTTGGTCATTGTCTTAGGGTTTCTATTGCTGTGATGAAACACCATGACCAAAAAAAGCAAGTTGGGAAGGAAAGGTTGGCTTATACTTCCACATCACTGTTCATCATAGAAGGAAGTCAGGACAGGAACTTAAACAGGGCAGGAACCTGAAGGCAGGAGCTGATGCAGAGGCCATGGGAGGGTGCTGCTTACTGGCTTGATGAACATGGCCTGCTCATCCTGCTTTCTTATAGAACCCAGAACCACCAGTTCAGGGATAGTACCACTCACATTGGGCTATGCCTTCCCCCATCAGTAACTAATCAAGAAAATGCCCTACAGGCTTGCCTGAAGCCCAGTCCTATGAAGGCATTTTCTTAATTGAGGCTCCGTCCTCTCAGATGATTTTAGCTCATGTCAAGCTGACATAAAACTATTCAGTACAGACATATACCCAAAGGATTCGGTATCCTCCAGTGATACTTGCTCATGCGTGTTCATTACTTCTCTATTCACAATAGCCAGGAAATAGAACAGCTTAGATATCTATCAAGTGATAAATGAATAAGGAATATGTATCATATTTATACAATGTGATATTATTTAGCTGGTAACAATGAAATTACAAAAATTTCAGGTAAATGGGTAGAGCTAGAAACAATTGTCCTGAGTGGAGCAACCTAGACCCATAAAGACAAACATCATATGTTTTCTCTCATATCTGGAGGTTAGCTTTGAATCTTTAGATATGTATGCTTCATTTGGAATCCCCATAGATGTGAGGAAATTAGCAAGGTGTCATGAGAGTGGGGTTATCACTCAAGGGTGGAGAGATAGAATGCAGTGATGTAAAGAGGGGAAAGGCAAAAAGGGAACAGGAAAGATTAAACAGGGTTTGAGGTCAAAGTCTAGGGCACAGGAAGGAATAGAGGAGGGATAACCAACATTAAACGCATTTAAAACATCACAGATATATCTACTACTGAAGAAGCTTCCTAAAATAGACATATATACACATACATATACATCACATACATATATAAAAAGATTCTAAATGAAGTTACCTTATAATAGGAAGACAATAACCCTAACAGCACAGTCTGGCAAATAAAATCCCAGTGCCAGGAACGTTTTACCCTCTTTTGAGTTGTTGGCCAGAGAAACTCCATAGACCTTTAAACATTAAAGGGTATAGCCATTGCTCTTGATTACCTTCCAGAAATTGAAAATAAGACCCTATCAATGAAGATGCCATGTACTTGAGACACGATACTTGGGAAAATCAAGCTTGTACACACTTGGAAACATCATCCCTACTGACTAGCTTCTGTGGTGTGGGAGGGTGCTACGTTTGCACACTACCAGGGAAGAAAAGCAATCATCCGTCTTACCCAGCTGCAAACTTTGTGAACTATAATAATGAGTGTCCCAGCATTATAACACATGAGAATAACCAATCATTTTCTGATTAGATTTAAAGCCCGTTCCACAAAATGGAGCCTACACATGGCACTGTTAGTGGAACTGAGAACCTGTGGCTAGACAGGTCATAGGCTCTAGGAGAGAACCTACTACTCTTATTCGGCTACATGAACATAGTAGTAAAATGACTACTTCTGTGAGCTTATCTCACTATTGCAGCCAAACAGGCCATTATAACCCCCTCTTCAAGCACTTTGGCGTCTATCATTTGCCCTCCATTCCTGTATCGAATCCCTTCTTAACTTATTCCCTGTGTGGTTGAACTTCTCATATTTTAGCTTTGTAAGGAATGTATAACCCAAAGGGTTGTTTCCCACCCTGTATATAAAGCTGATGGCTGCTGTGGTTTTTGTTACATACTGCATTTCTTGATCTTAGCCCAAAGGAGAAAAGCATTTGTTGACTGCTTTTTTTGACAATGTGACAAAAATAATATTATAAATAGTAATGGTGGGTTTCCATATGTTATATTTATATTAGTATATTTATCATCCATGACTCCATGAAGCTTGTGTAATTCTTTAATGACAAGTATCACACTATGTATTTAATTCCTGATTTGGTGTATTTTGTGTGATTATATTTATAAAGTGAATATGTCTCTTATGTTCCCTTAGTTCACTAAGACATTCCTGACACTTTGGTGTGGGTGGAATTAAACAATTGCTTAGTTTTACTATGTGCAAAGTCCTGATTTTTATAATGTCCTTTTATCAAGGATCAGATAACCAGGCTAGACCTCTTTTTCTGAACCTGTTGGGTTTGCCAATACTTTCTTCTTGTACTCTTATTGTGTATTGAATTGGGGATACTCATTCTAGATCAGCATACACGCTACATGGTCTTTCCCTTCAGTTAAGAGCAATATTTGTCCTTAAATATTACTGGTAAAAATTCCATTTAGAATGTTTAATAGCATTAATAAATATTTCTGGTATAAGACAGAGAACGGAGTGTAATTTGGTTATTCATTCTTTACTTCCTCAAAAGGATAGTAAGAAAACTGACACCAGGGCTGGGGGAAATTGAGGGACAAAAAAACATCAATATAAGCAGGGGGAATAGGTTGATAGCAGTTGAAAACCAAGCTAAATTTGATTTATTATCAGAGGAAACTGACAGATAATGTCTCCAGTGGATAAGAGAATAAAGTGACATGAATCAACTGGAGGGGAATGAAGGACTCCAGGCAGAACTACTGCCTGAGAACCAGGCATTCAGTTGTTTTTTCCCCCTATAATAGATACACAGTTGCTATTTAGCGTCCTATATCTACCTGTAACTTAGATCAGATACTTAATATAAAAGCTGCCATATAACCCTGGAGAGATGGCTCAGTGATTAACATCACATAATGCTCTTGCAGAATAATTGAGTTCACTTCCCAGCATCCACGAATTTGGTTCCCAGCATCCCCATCATGTAGCTCCATCAACCTATAATTCCAGCTCACAATCACTTGTAATTCTAACTCCAGAGAATCCGACACCCTACCCTCTGTGGGCATCTACATTCATGTGCACAATGCCCCTCTCCTCAACACATGCACACACACCTAATTCAAGAATCTCTAAAGCCAATTTTCAATTTCCATGTGTATCCAAAGCTTCTTAGTGATGACATTTACATGATTTTAAAAACTGTTCATAGGAAAATTTGCATGTAGTGGAAGATGCCTATACTCACAGCACTGAGGTAAGGGGGTAAAAGGTTTGAAGCCAGCCTGAACTACCTAGGAAGATCGTGCCTAAAACAAAAGACAAAAAACAAAAGCATTTTTTACTACAAATCCTACAAGTCATTTTTGCATATTTCCAATTTATTTTGAAATGTGATATGATTAGGTCTGTCCTGGGAATTCATAATTTGAATAAAAATACCAAATGAATTTATGTGTCTTGTTCAGATAAGAAGGTTACATCTCAGGAGGTTCACGGTTTCTTGATTTTGTTTCTCTGTTTGGTGTTGGGTTATCATCAGTCTTCTCTTGATGGATTTTTAGTGCAGCAGACTACTAGAGTACTTATGCTTGTGGGAGCACAAAGGAAGTCACTGGGATAAAGGAAGGAAGGAAGGAAGGAAGAAAAGAAGGAAGGAAGGAAAGAAGAGGAGTGATATCATTGTAATGTAACATTTTCAAAGGATATTACAGTACAAAATTATTTGTATTGGTGTGTGTGTGTGTGTGTGTGTGTGTGTGTGTGTGTGTGTGTAGCTGGGGATTGTTCGTAGAGTCTAGGCAAGTGCTTTACAACTGAGCTACACACCTAAGCCCTTCTTTGTTGTTATTAGGCCCGTAAATCCTAAAAAACCAGGATGTTTGGTTAAGAATCATTCCATTGTGTATTATTATGCTTTAAAAGTTAGTCAACCAATATTATACATATATATTACATGTGCTTATGCCCACACTTGCTTATACAACACAGAGACTGGATGTTGACTCAGCAGGGCAATAAAACAGTCATCAATTTTATCCACACAAGTCTACAAAGTTTTTACAAGAATAAAATTAAAAATATTTTCATATATGAGTTCCTTACAATACAGTTATTTTTATTAAAAAAAGAAATATTAGCAATTAATCCGTAAAATTGTGCTTTCAAAGTTTATCAGCATGGATATACTCTTGGTGATTTTACATTTCCTCAATGCCATACTTTATCTTATCTATCTAGCCCCAAATCAGATTATTTCAGTAGAAGCAAATTAGTGGCAGCATTATCCAGCTCTTAGAAGTACCTTTTTATGCCTCCTTCATTGAAAGAGTCCCTTTTGTGTTGTGAATTTGCTTCAGTGATATTTATCACAAAATAGAAATAGTTAATTATAATTTTAATTGTAGCATCACTAAATTATTTTAAAACAAATATTCAGAACTTGTAGATATTTCTTTTCTATTTTTATTTTATGTTTTACTTTTAGCTATTTCCTTCTTTGTGTTTTATAAAAAATAGGTTTCTCATACAATATATTATGATTACAGCCTCCCCTCCTGAACTCATCTAGTTCTTCCCCACTTCCGCTCCCATCAGGCTCCACATTCTTGATGTCTCTCTTTAGTAAATAAACTGGTATCTAAGGAATGATAATAAAATAAAATATGATAAAGAAACCCCCCAAAAAAGAAACCCAAATCGAAACAGGATAAACAAACAAAAGAAAATAGCCAAAAAAAAAAAAAAAAAAAAAAAGCATGAGAAACATATATAGATACAGAGAGACACGTTTGCATACATAGGAATTCCATTAAAACACAAAATCAGAAGCCATGATACATACGCAAAAGCCTTGTAGGGGGGTAAATCCCAGACACAACATTATGAAACAAAGAACCTTCAGAGACGTCACTGAGTTCCTTTAGTGTTAGCCTTCTACTGCTGGACACGGGGCCTGCCCTTAAGGATGCTTTGCTTCCCCAGTGAGATTCCTTTGGAGATAACTAGTTTTTCATGTTCTCGTAGCTTTAATGCTTGGCTTTCTGACCTCCACCACTCTCTTGTGAACTGAGCCCTGCACTGAACACTTTTGTTTTTTTTGTTTTTTCTCCTGTGAAGCCTTATTTCCTGATGTCTCTTGCCTTTCCATCTCTGCGAGCCCAAACATGTCTTCATTTGCTTTATCCTAAAAGTTTCTTCTTTTCCTACATTCTGCAAACATTCACTTTGTGGGTCTCTTTCAACACTTACCATTTTATATTCTATATTGACAAAGGAGGGCAAAGGTCATGCTCCAAACATACAACTGACTTAATCCATCAACTATTCCTAATTGGAACTTCCTATGATGTTTGCAGATGTTCCATGCAGATCATAAAACAAGTCTAGGTGATGAATGTTAAGAGAATGGAGTCAGTAACTCTTGTGACTTTGGGAGAAGAGTGACTGAAGGACCCACAACATCAAATTTGTTTTCATACAAGGACTAGGAAAGCCAAAATGCCTATCTGGCTTCAGATAGTAACTATGGATCATTAAAATATTATTTATAATGACAAAAATACACATAAGCATATGAATACATGTATATCTTGCTCAATAATAATACAACTCTTTCTAAAAGTTAGTGATATTGAATTCTAAGTCTTTAATAAACTAGTGTGAAATCAGTCTCTGATTTGGAGTCATCACTGCAGTCTTTGGCAAAAAGGAACTGGCTGCTGAAGTTTAATGTGGCAGTATAGTATAAGGGCCATGGGACAGAGAGGCATGATCTTGACTATTGAATATTGGATAGCAAATGTGTCAACACCCAACTCTACCAGTTTGACTTTTTTTTTTAATTTCTTGGAAATTGGAATCAAAAAGGAAAGAAATCATGGGTCTAGAAGAGTTACCAAGACCACACATCAGCTCTAATGGCACACACCAAGTCCGGAAGTCCTCGCTCCAATTGAAGGTCTGAAAGAATGGTGAGATTTGTCATCTTGCCTTCTCTTTGTTGCTCTTAGTTAAAGGAAATACTGTCTGTTGATGGCACTGTGTACTAAGTCCTCCTTAAGATTGACTTTGACTCATGCAGAATATTTATAGAGGACTGGAGTAAACCTACTCGTTTTCATAAACTCTTTAACTCACAGGATGACTTGTAAAGCAGGGGAAGGTGAGGAAGGCTTCCTGGTAGACAAAGATCTGTCATATAGATCAGAAGAAAAACAGCTGAATAATTTACTGTTTAATCTAGAAATGAGAAGACTTAAGGGCCATAATAACTTTTAGTAATATATACTATAAAATAATGTATGTATAATAATGTGTGTATATATATAAAATATTTCAAGTAAGATAACTATACATTTCTGCTTTGATGAATAAGCATACTAAGGTTAATAAACAGCCTATATAGAGAGGTAGACAATGAAGGGAAAAGACAACACATCACCAACCAACCAACCAACCAACCAACCAGCACAAATTTTTACCATAAGAGAAAATAATTGCTTTCTTATATGGTAATGAGTTTTGGGTCATTGGAGATATTCAGGCAGAGACCAAATGGCCACTTTCAGGCAGTAGGGCAGAAAAGATTGCAACATCTGATAATAGCTGGGTTAAATGATCTGTAAGGTTGCTTTAAAATCTAGCATTTTATGTTTCTAAGAATGTGCCAGAATTTATGCCTTAGATATAAGGGCTGTGAAGCCATATTATTTTTAAGCAGTTTCTCATGCCCTATTTAACAAAAAATAAGGAAAAGACTAGCTCCTGAATAGGAAAGGAGTAGAACTAGAATTTCTGTTTTTCTGTTTGTTGAGATCTTCAAAATCTTTGGCCTCATAGATTCTAGGAAAATACATAGCACACTAAATTCTGTGTGTTTTCTTTTTACTTCTTTTGTGGAAACCACTTTAATTTCTCATTCTGTAAGATGTTAGCTTTGAGGCTGTTGATACTTTTGGATCCCTTTACCTTGGAAAACAGCGTTTCTCAATGTGCTGTCCAGGTACTGCTTAAATACTGCAGCCTGTGCCGCAGCTTTCAGATGTCTACCTCTGGTTTCAGTCAGGCATCAGAAATCAGAACTTTGGGGTTTGGTCTGAGTCCTAATACTAAGCAAACACCTTCTGATGCTCTGTATTCATTCATATTAAATTGAAGAATGCTTGTGATAGGTTTAGATGATAGGTGGGTTCTGTATGCACACATTTTATTTTCATGTCATCAATTATGTAAAAACTCTCTTATATAATATCTGGCATTAAATGTTTTGAAAAAATCAGTAGAACCCCCAACAGTTCTTTTCTTGTTGTAGTTTTTTATTTGCTTCTTTTCATTGATTAAATTAAAAATAACAAAAATATTACAATTATATTTATATTTTCATATGCACATTTACTTACTAAGAGGTAAATTGTGTCAGAAGATTTGAAAAAGAAGTAGAAAAATGTTTTATCTTTCATTTTCCCATAAAAACAATTGGTAGCACTTTTGGTTATTATTTTCTTTCTTTTTTTCAAGACAGGGTTTCTCTGTGTAGCTTTGCACCTTTCCTGGAACTCACTCTGTAGCCCAGGCTGGCCTTGAACTCACAGAGATCCACCTGCCTCTGCCTCCCAAGTGCTGGGTTTAAAGGCATGTGCCACTACTGCCCAGCTTCAGTCATTATTTTCAACAGGATGCTACTGAATTTAAACATATGCCAAACTATGATATGTTCAATAACTCCACAGTTTAAAAAAAGTATTCCCTCATTTTAAAGAGAAACTGTGGTTTTTTTTTTGGGGGGGGGTCATTAAAATATTAATAATAGCAATACCATTCAAACCACCTTAAGAAAAGAAAGAGTCGACTTCAGATATCTTTACCTGGGGCTCAGGTGATATCATCAGAAGGTAGTTTTAGAACATCATTAGTGTAGCTGGAAGTTTCTCCTGCCCTGCCCAGCCCCACAGTTGGAACAAATCTCTCCTACCTGTTTCCCTCAGCTGCTTGGTCCCCAGTCAACACACAAAAGCTTATATTATTTACAAAATGTATGGCCTATGGGTCAGGCTTCTTGTTAGCTAGCTCTTGTAACTTAATTCAACCCATTTCTATTAATCTATATGTTGCCACATGGCCGTGGCGTTACCAGTCTGCTGGCATCTTCTTGCTCCTTGGGCAACAGGGTGGCATCTCCCCCTCCTCTCCATTCTCCTCTCACTATCTCTCTTGGATTTTACAGCCTGACTCCATTTTGCCCTGCTGTAGGCCAATGCAGCTTTATTTATTAGCCAATGGGAGCTATCCATATTCACAGCGTAAAGAAAGATATCCTACAGCTATGTAGCTCTCACTTTTTTCTGGATTAATATTATTCTATATGCACTCTCTATGTAGTGGGAGAAAAAAATGGTTATCACCAGCTTGAGACTTTCATTATTCTACACAGTGGTCAAAGAAAAGAGAGTGTCTCTTTCTATTACTCCAGGACGATTCCCAGAGGTGAGCATACCTATTCATGACTTGTGCTGATAATGACAAGAAGTGCTTGGACTTCTCTGAATGTTCATTCTGAGTCACACCTTTTGAGTCAAAGTTGTGTCATACCAGAGGGACCTGTAGAGACTTGGTTGAGCAAAAGGCAGTAGATGTGCCTTCCAATGAAACTACTTAAAAGCTTTTCTTTTGTTTGTTATTTATTGACCACAAAACCCTGGAGACATAGAGGAGCTCGCCATACTCACTTCCTCCCAGGCTCAGTCTAGTGGCAGGATTGTTTTTTTTTTTTGCTTTTAAATAATTGATGTAAAAAGTGGTAAAGGCTGTGAGAGAGGTAGGAATAAATTCTGGGGTCACTAGGAAGAGTGTGCAGATAAATGAGACTCATAAACTTGAAAATACACAAAGTGACCAGCAAGCTGGTTCTGGAAAATAAAGTAGATGACGTAGAGCCTGGCAGCAAGTAAGTGTGAATATCCTTCTTGGGTAGCTAGAATATATATTAGTATTAAAATAGGCTTAACAGGCAAAGAACTTGAGCAGAAATACTGACTCAAGGTAAAATTTCAGTCATTTGTCCATTTTGGCTGGAAGCCAGTGCAACTTACCCTGGATAGCTCAATTTCTATTAAACTGAACCGTGTTTCTACTTGTAAAAAAAAAAAAAGCCTCAGAGTAGGAATAAAGATTTTTTTTTTAAAGATTGAGCTGTTAAGATAAAATGTTAGGAAGCTCTTAAAAGCAATTGCTGTGATGTTTAGCACTTTCCCTTCCTTCTTACTGAAAGGGAAAAAAAGTGGTAACAGTTCGGGAAAGGCAACCTTGAGATTCCGTATCATGCAGACGTTAGAAGCAAGATACCTTCCTGCAAATTTGAATTGTTTTTAAAGACGGCAGTGCATTTTGTCTGTATATCACTGGTGATGACTCGAGGGTGGAATATTCTGGATGCTGCAGTGGATTAAAATATAAAAATATAAATGGCTTTAAATACTCTGGAGCCAGGAGGAGTGTAGAAGAGCTGGGGATGAGACTGTAATAAAGTGAAGAATAGTTAAGAAGCAAATGACTACAGAACGAGGCTTCACAATGCATGGGAGCACAGTTACAGGCAGTGAAAATAAGATTTTGGAAATGTGAAACCCTATACATATGCTATTACACTTAACTTTCAAAATTATCCTTTAATTTAATAGACTTTATCAAATCAATTAGAGAGCTGAGAGAAAGAAGGTACAGAAAGACTGTGTAACATGGCCGAGGTCAGAGAACTAGTATAAGTCCTGGGATTCTGACTCATGAAGAGTGACATTGGAATCTGAATTTGGAAGATATGAGCTAGTGTTTATGAGCATTTGGTATGATGCCATGAGTTAAGAGTTACAGGTGATTGAACAGTGTCTGAGAAGTAAGCAGGCATTTGCGCAGGAGTCACAAAGTTTATGCAAAACTGAAACTTATCTTAGATTTTTGTTATCATTTTTATCTAGCTCAGGAAAGTAATCAGTCATACAGAGTTTTGACTCAAATTCAGTCTGTGAATTCCAGAAGACCTATATTGACCCTGTGCTTTTCAGTCTAGATTTGACTATATGGGGTTTTGAGTAATTTTAATCAGCATCCCATTACCTTGCATCTGAATAGTATAGTGTAAAATAATACTTATTAATAGTGAATTGGGAAGAATAGATGATACACTAATAAGAATTTAATAGTAAAGAATAGTAACTGAAGTATCTAAATATACCAATTATAAGATAGTTAAAGTAACTTATGTATGTGCTATAAAGAACTATGTATACAGGTTAGGGTTTCAGTATATTTATGAAAAATTTACATTAAAATATCTTATGTACTGATTCTCAATTTCTATCTGATTTTTTCTTTTAAATATGTTTTAGAATTTTGATATGATTTCAAATATGATACGTTAAATCTGCACTTATGCATAGCTGCTAACATTAGTGTTCAAGACTGTAGTGTGCTAGGCATATACCGATATTTACTAGTATGTTCCAGAACTCCTGATAAAAGAAAAGATGGGAAAGGAGTTTGTGTAGTGTGAATGATTTTTATCAAACCTAATGGGAGGTAAAGAGCTGCTGAAGGAGTAGTGGCAGTTAAAAAGGACAGGGGAAACATTGCCTTAGAGATGCACCTGGGCATACAAATCCAACAGTAACTTTTCCTTTCAAATCCTGGGGGTCATAGGTGATTTCGTGACTTAAGGTTGGGGCAGGCAAGGGGGAAATTGCCTTGCAATGAAGGAGGTACCCTTTGAGACTCACCAGATCCTAGCTAAGTGTCTTCTAGGGACTTTCCAGACTTCTTACCTGGCAAGGATACCAAAGTAGGCCACCCGAACTTTTCTATTTACACAGCCTCAAAGCCCCTTGGTTATTTGCCATGGTCCACCACCTTTCCTGGACCTCTAACCTCTCTTTGGAATTTGCTAGATCTCAGTCTGCTCTCTACCAGGGATTCTTCAACCATCATATATGGTATAGAAACCCAGAAAGGCTACTGTACCCCCTTTTCCAACACCCTCTATTTTGGTTACCCCAAAAGTCCCTTGGCTGCTTGCTAGAGACCACTACTTCTTCCCAAATGGCAGGGAAAGCAAGGCCTTCCCACCTCTTGGGGCTCACCAGAGCCTGCCATCTACCTGATCCAGATGCTCCAGTTGTCCTTTCTGTTCTTGGGATCCCAAACCAGTCTACTCTGCTAGGGAAAAGCTTTTCTAAGCTTCTTTTTTTTTTTTTTTTTTTTTTTTTTTTTTTTTTTTTTTTTTTTTTTTTTGGTTTTTCGAGACAGGGTTTCTCTGTGTAGCTTTGCGCCTTTCCTTTGCGCCTCTCCAACTCACTTTGGAGACCAGGCTGGCCTCGAACTCACAGAGATCCGCCTGCCTCTGCCTCCCGAGTGCTGGGATTAAAGGCGTGCGCCACCACCGCCCGGCTTTTTCTAAGCTTCTTGACTTGAAAATACCAGGTTGCAGCTTACAAGCAGAAGACCCAAAATAGGGACTACACCCTTAAACACCAGACAAGCCGAAGGTATTGACATGCCAACCCTGTGTAAGAATTAGCCCCATCTTGAACCTATTAACAACTCTACTGAAAGTGAAAGGTAACTTGAACAAAAAAATAAAGAAAACCTCAGATAGCAAACTACATACAGATGCACAAATCCCAAAGAAGGAATCAAACAAGAAAACCTCAAATAACGTATCTTTGCCAAAACCACAAATACTGTAGTAATAACCCTCATGAAAAAGACCTAGAAAAACTTCTAGACAAGGAATTAAAAAGACTGATTATGACAATGTTTGAACAACTCAAAGACAATAACAAAGAGATGAATAAAATAAGGAAGTCAATCCAAGACATGGAAATAGAGTTGGGATTGCTGAAGTAAACAAACATTGAAATGATGCTAGAAATGAAAAACTCAATCAGTAGGCAAGTTAAGAATTTCAGGGAAAAGCCTCACCAACAGAATGGATCATGTCAAAAACAGACAAGCAGGGATAGAAAAAAAGGCAGAAGAATTAGATCACTCAGTAAAGGTACATAATGAATTAAAAATACATGAGCAGAATGTGGGAGAGTTTAGGGATATCATAAAAAGACCCAGCCTTCAAATCTTGGGGGTAGAAAAAAAACTATAGCAAAAGCATAGAGAGTATCTTCATTAAAATCCTAGAAGGAAATTTCCTGAATCTAGAGAAAAATATGATCATCCAAATCTACAGAACACCAAATAAACAGGACAAGAAAAGAAATTCCCCATGATATATTACACTGAAATATTAAAAACAGAATAAAGAAAGGATATTGAAAGCAGAAGGGAGAAAGGCAGGCCCATTGGAACAATACCTGAGTATTCAACAGAAATCTTTAGAGACAGAAGGGCTTGAAAAGATGTATTCCAAGTTCAGAAAGACCCAGACTACCACACCTAGCAAAAATATCTTTAAAATTGAAGAATTAATAGAAACCTTCCATGATAAATAGGAGGTGGAGGACAATGGAAAAGCTGTATGTGGATAATAGTTGTATTCCTTTCATTCAAGAAAAAAACTCAAACCTAAAATCACTATCTAAATCAAAAATAAAAACTAATTAAAGGTGGACACAGGAAATAAAATCCAAATGCTGTTGCTCTTCAAGGGATTTTCCTGGTTAATAGGTTTTGTGATTTTTCTTGGGAAGATGTGAACAAGCACCTATCCACTCCAAATAGGGGACTGAAGACAGACCCAAAATACCATTCTAAGTTCAGCTTTGCGAACAGTGAGCATATCTGAGTTACTTGTAGGAGCATGGGTAATGGTCTACCTATAGGAGGATGGATGACAAAGGCATTCTGCACAAAGTATAACCAAATATTCATAGGAATGTTATGCATAACAATCCCAAAGTAGAAATAATTCAAATTCTGTCAACTAATGAGAGGTAACAAAATGCAATCTATATATAGTAGAAATATGTACAAATGTACATACACAACAGAAAATTAAGGTGTCACATGTCACAGAATGGCTACACCTTGAGGACATTATTTTAAGTGGATGGAGCCAGTCACAACCACCCAGATGAGAAAAGTCAAAAGTTTACCCAGAGTTTCCTATAGCAAGAGAGTTAGGTAGCATTACTTGGTTTTGCCAGAAACACAAAGGTGACAGTGAAGTGAGAAGGCTTATCATATAGAAAATGGACAATAGACTACTGGCAATGGTCAAGAGGAAGCCCGAACTGACCCAGTCTGGTGACCGGATGGCCAAACACCCTAACTGTCCAGGGTAGAACTCTCATCCAATGACTGATGGAAGAGGATGCAGAGATCCACGGCCAGGACCCAGGTGGAGCTCCGGGTCCAATCAGCAAGAAAGAAGAGGGATTGTATGAGCAAGAATTGCTGAGACCATAATTGGAAAAAGCACAGGGACAAATAGGCAAACTAGTGGAAACACATGAACTATGAACCAATAGCTGAGGAGCCCCCAACTGGATCAGGCCCCCTGGATAAGTGAGGCAGTTGATTAGCTTGAATGGTTTGGGAGGTCCCCAGGCAGTGGGACTGGGACCTGTCTTTAGTGCATGAGCCGGCTGTTTGGAACCTAGTGCCTATGCAGGGATACTTTGTTCAGCCTAAGTGCAGGGAGGAGGGGACTGGGTCTGCCTCGACTGAATCTACCAGGGTGAGCTGAATCCACAGGGAAGTCCTTGCCCAGAAGGAGATGAGAATGGGGGGTGGACTGGGGGGAGGGCAGGGGGCAGAGGCAGGAGGAGGGAGGACAGGGGAATCCATGGCTGATATGTGAAATTAAATTAAATTATAAAATTAAAAAAAAAAAGAAAACGGAAGATTTTGGCTGTTCTCTTACTGGAAGTTGTTGACATGCAGAAGTTGTAGGTTGACTTCTAAGAGTTAGGTATCCTATGTGATTTGTTAAGGAAATGCAATCCCCATCAAAATACTAACACAATTCTTCACAGACCTGGAAAGAATAATACTCAACTTCATATGGAAAAACAAAAAACCCAGAATAGCCAAAATAATCCTGTACAATAAAACAACCTCTGGAGGTATCACAATCCCTGACTTCAAGTTCTACTATAGAGCTACAGTAATAAAAACAGCTTGGTACTGGCATAAAATCTGACATGTGTACCAGTGGAATTGAATTGAAGACCCTGACATTAATCCACACACCTATGAACATATAATTTTTGACAAAAAAGCCAAAACTGTACAATGGAAAAAAGAAAGCATCTTCAACAAATGGTGCTGGCATAACTGGATATCAACATGTAGAAGGCTGCAAATACATCCATATTTATCACTGTGCACAAAACTTAAGTCCAAGTGGATCAAGGACCTCAACATAAATCCAGCTACTCTGAATCTGCTAGAAGAGAAAGTAGGAAGTAGTCTTGAACGCATTGGCACAAGAGATCACTTCCTAAATATAACACCAGTAGCACAGACACTGAGAGAAACAATCAATCAATGGGACCCCTTGAAACTGAGAAGCTTTTGTAGAGCAAAGGATATGGTCAACAAGGCAAAGCCTACAGAATGGGAAAAGGTCTTCACCAACCCCACATCTGACAGAGGACTGATATTCAGAATATATAAGGAACTCAAGAAATTAAACATCAAAATGCCCAACAGTCCAATTAAGAAATGAGCTATAGAACTAAACAGAGAATTCTCAACAGAGGAAACTCTAATGGCTGAAAGACATTTAAGGAATTGCTCAACATTCCTAATTATCAGGGAAATGCAAATCAAAACAACTCTGAGATACCACCTTATGCCTGTCAGAATGGCTAAGATCAAAAACACTGAAGACACTCTATGCTGGAGAGGATGTGGAACTAGGGGAACTCTCCTCCACTGCTGGTGGGAATGCAAGCTTGTACAATCACTTTGGAAATCAATATGGCCCCTCCTTAGAAAATTGGTAATTAATCTCCCCCAAGATCGAGCTATACGACTCTTGGGCATAAACCCAAGGAATTCTCAATCATACCACAAGAGTACTTGCTCATCTATGTTCATATCAGCATTGTTTATAATAGCCAGAACCTGGAAACAACCTAGATGCCCTTCACCTGAAGAATGGATAAATAAAATGTGGTACATATACACAATGGAATACTACTCAGCAGAGAAAAACAATGACATCATGAGGTTTGCAGGAAAATGGATGGATCTAGAAAAAAATCATCCTGAGTGAGGTAACCCAGACTCAGAAAGACAAACATGGTATGTACTCACTCATAGGAGGATACTAGAGGTGGAACAAGGATGACTGGACTGCTACTCACATCACCAGGGAGGCTACCTGGAAAACAGGACCCCAAGAAAGACACGGGGATCACCCAATGATGGAGAAATGGATGAGATCTACATGAACAGCCTGGACATGAGTGGGGGTAATGAAGGGCGAGGGTCAAGGGAAAGAGAGCTTGGGGGAGCAGGAGATCCCAGCTGGATCAAGAACAGAGAGGGAGAACAAGGAATAGGAGACCATGGTAAATGAAGACTACATGAGAATAGGAAGAAGCAAAGTGCTAGAGAGGCCCACAGAAGTCCACAAAGATACCCCCACAAAAGACTGCTGGCAATGGCTGAGAGACAACCGGGACTGACCTACTCTGGTGATGGGATGGCCAAACACCCTAATTGTTGTGCTAGAAACCCCATCCAATGACTGAGGGAACTGGATGCCAAGATCCACGGCTAGGCCCTGGGTGGAGCTCTGGGAGTTTAATTAGCGAGAAAGAGGAGGGTTTATATGAGTGAGAATTGTTGAGACCAAGGTTGGATAAAGCACGGGACAAATAGCCAAACGAATGGAAACACATGAACTATGAACCAGTGGCTGAGGGGCCCCCAACTGGATCAGGCCCTCTGAATGGGTGAGACAGTTGATTGGCTTGATCTGTTTGGGAGGCAACTAGGCAGTGGTACCAGGTCCTGTGCTCATTGCATGAGTTGGCTGTTTGAAAGCTGGGGCTTATGCAGGGTCTCTTGGCTCAGTCTGGGAGGAAGGGACTGGACCTCCCTGGACTGAGTCTACCAGGTTGATCTCAGTCCTCGGGGGAGTCTTTGCCCTAGAGGAGGTGGGAATGGGGGGTGTGCTGGGAGAAAGGGGGGGGCCAGAGGGGGGAGAACAAGGGAATCCATGGCTGATATGTAGAACTGAATTGTATTGTAAAATAAAATAAAATAAAATAAAATAAATAAATAAATAAAAAAAAGAAGTGGAGGAAAGAATGGAAAACCAGTGATTGGGTAGAAAGCTGTGAAATGCTGTCCTTCAGACATGACATGGTTACCAAAACTCTGGGTACCTGCACAGGACCTGAACAAGATCAAGCCAGCCAATGGGAGCAAAGATGAGGCAGATGACCTCCGGACCCCACCCTTACTAAGGATCTATTGGTGAGTGATAGCTTCTGGTGGGAGGGACAATCATTCATTTTGAGGATGTGGCCACTATATAAGTCACATGCTCTACTGAATGGTCCTACAGCCATGCATATATGGGCAACACTAACTGGATTTGTTGATTATTAAAAAGAAAGACATGAAGTTCAGAGGGAGTGTTTAGATCGATTTTAGGATATATATATATATATATATATATATATATATATATATATATATATATGAAATTCTCAGGAATAAAGAAAAATTTAAATTTTGTAGATGTTATGTCATTTTTTTCTGTCAATCATTATAATAATATATATCTGGTATTCAGATATCCTAGAATTCCTGGAAGAAATAATTTTTGGTTATATTGCATTCTTTCTTGATTTTGGGCTTATTATTATAATTATTCTATATTAATTGAGGTTACCTTATTCCATTGATAAATACAACATGATTTTTGCATGCATAATTTCAGGTAATTTGGTCTGTAGTGATTTCTTTGGGGACTGCCTGTGCCAGGTTTGGATATTTTGATTATAAGTAGCTTACAGAAAACTCACTTATTTTGTTTATGTGTTTCTGTGTGTTTGCTCTTGAAAAGTAAAGTTTTTATTTGTCTATTTATCAACTAATATATTGATTTAGTAGTTTAAGGAAATCTCATAGTCCATTGGCTTCACTTCCCTCTTCTACTTCTCTATCTCACAGCTTGTTCCATGAATATTAAGAAAGATAATATTTATATTATATTCTGTACTTTTTACATGGATTTTCTTTAAATTAAAAACTGTCAAATAGCTTGCTTAATAAATATCAGGTAAATAATTTTTACTACACTATCAAGTAACTCTTAAGCCAACTATTAAGGAACTGTAGCTTTCTGTATCATCAAACCTGTGCTACTTGAAGTACCTTATTCTAATATTCAAGATCTATATTTTAGCCCCAAACTTCTCATAAACACGTGACATTCTGATTTGCTTATTGACTCTTGGTTGTATAAGAATTATTTTCTCATTTTTGAAACTTAATATTATATTTTAATTTATATGAGTATTTTTATATTCATTTGTGTTTTTGTTTTTATTTATACATGTTACTTGAATCTTCTATGTCTATGAGACATCTTGGGGCACACTGAAGAGAGGTCTGTGCATAAGCTCCTGCTGTTCTTGTTCTTGACATCTTATGGGGATTTAGGACAGTCTTCTTTCCCATGTCTCTTTTGGACTCAGTCTCCTTTCTCTCTGACACACTAAGTCTAGTGGCTCCACTCTTGTCTCAGACTGGAGTATGATCTTCCCTATGGTGGTTCCCTGTATCTTTTCATAACAATAGATACTCCTCTTTTACTTCCTTCATCCCAGACAGGTTGTGGGCCCAGTGTTATAACGGCACCTTACAATGACTTCAGCTTTGTCACCGTCTTTCTTCACTGTATTCACTTGGTGAATAGTACTGAGTTGAGCTAATTAGTCTCCATCTTTATGATCCCTGACACCCACAACCTCCTTTAGGAAATGTGCACAATGTTGATTTGTATCACTTCCAGCCACAAACATAAACTTCAGTGCCTACTCTGTAGTATCTTGGAGCTCTACTAGGCTGTCTCTAACATGAACAACTGTGAGGAAAGCCAGTAGTTTCACTGTTAAATCATTGCTCTGACAAAATTTTTAGCTTGTGCTCATCATGAATCTAATTCTCCACATGTGTCTTCTGAGATCCACTTCCTCCAATGCTCTTCAGATCACTCCCATCACACTGTGTGCCGCTGCTCAGTATGTTCTTCTAGTACATATTTATCTCTACTTATGGGTGCAAAGGGATTGTGTCTAAAATGATCTTTCATTTACACAAATAAATCTTCAAATGGATATTATACAGTTTTGTTGTTTGGGGATTATGTATTGCTTTAATTTTTCAAAGATTTAATATCAACAGGGTTTTGTGATACATGCCTTTAATCCTGTCACTTAGGAAGCTGATGCAGGAGGACCTGAATTGGAATGCAGTCTGAGTTACCTAGTGATATTTTCTCTCAAAAAAAAAAAAAAAAAAAAGATGAAAACATCAGTCTATATGTTGTTTCATCTTAATTATGGAGAGATTTGAGTCTAGTCTGAACATGATATAAGTGGTGTTTTCTTGTTTCATTTTGCAGTTTCTCTTAGCTATCTAGGGTCTCATGGGGAATTAAAAGCAAACATTCAGAATTTCAGTTAGACAGAACCGCTGTGTAAGATTAAGCAACTTGAGTAAAGCACCAGCATGTCCAGCTGAGAGTATGAGTGGAGATTGCTTTCAGTCTCTGTTCTCCTACAAAGCCCTAAACTTGGTGAAGAGTGGCATGTTCCACAGAAAGGGGTTCTCTCTCCTTCTTACAATAACATGGTCTATCAGCAGGATCAAAAGCATGGAGAACAGTCTGCATGCTGAAATCAGAAATAAATCAGTAGATGGGCCTCAATGGAAGTACTCTTGCTTAGCCTGAATGGTGCTCTGGGTACTATCCCTAGCAAGACAAAAAAAATTACAAATAAAACAACAACAACAAAGTAACAGGAAGTACCTGTGACCCCACAAATGCAAATCTCCTACCTGCCTACATTGCTATGTCTATCTGCCATCTTTCCTGAGCCAGCCTTGCTCCCAAGGCGAGCTGTCTGCCTTTCTATCCATCATTTTCTTCAGGGACACATGCTGCCATCTGACAAATATGTAAACTCTTCCATTGACAGATGAGTTTCTTTTCTCTCCATGTTACCCTGTCTTCTGCCCATTTCCCTGCTCTAGAGTGACAGCAAACTCACCAGCTGGAGAGTTGTCAATGTTCTTTAAATCTCTGTTCTATTTCCTAGCAATCTTTTAAAATCCTTGTCTTCTCATTCCTAGCAATCCTTATCTTCCTTCCCGAAGTTTGTTTCCTCCATAACATCAGAATCATTTGACATACTGATTTTTTTTTTTTTAGTTTTAGATCTGCAATATATAGCTAGGTCACATTCTATATGTTGGCATTTTCCAGGGCATATCTACAGATTTCTATTTCATCCATGTTAAAAGGGCTACCTTATCATAGAGATGAATTCAGAATAAAGCTAAGTAAGCTTAAGCTTCAGGCTCCTCCCTCACTGGCACAGACCAGTGAGAATGTCTTAAGTTGCTGAGAAGTGGAGAGTGCTCTAGCTAGGAGAGGAAGAAGGCTTACTACCAGGAAACATGTCTCTGGAAGCCATTCTGTACATTACACACAGAGAGCTCAAAAGAAATTATCTTCCAGTTTTAAACTTTTAACGTGATTTCAAAATAAATACATGCTGGTACTCTAATTTTAATTAAATATATTGCTTTCACAAAGAGGGCTCACCAATTACGTGTGTCAGACACTAAAACTGTATTTTCTACATTGGGATTGGTTGATTTAAATGAGTTCAATAAACGTGGAACTGAAGAATGTGAAGCAGGATTCCTCGATACAGACATTTGGAAATGCTGTCTGTGTAAACGGCAATGTAAAGTTCTAGAAGGCCCTGGGGCATGCAGTATTTCCTGTCTGCACATCTGTGTCTTCACGGATCCTCTCACACAGCCAACATCCTACAGCATGTGCTGTGGAAAAAGCTATGTCATTCTTCCTGCTCCCTAGCCCGTTTCCATCAAGAGCTGTGAGAAACCCTCCGCCTCTTCTTAGCTGCTTGAAGAGCTTGTTGAAGTGATGGGAGGTTATCTCCAGAAATATACTGAGACTGATCAAACACCGGGGTCTTAGTAAGACTCTGGATAAAAAAAAGAGAGAAAAAGCAATGCCCTTGAATACAAGCTAGCCTGCCTATAAAAATGACTGTTTAACCCCCCTCGGTCTCATGTTGATGAAGAAGATTCAAGCTGCTTTATTGATGGGAAAGCCATCGTCATATTTTCAGATTCCACTGGCTCACAGGGAGCCTCCAGTCAACTGCCCTCTACCCAGAAGTTGCATTAATGCAAATGCTGATGGAAGCACTCATCATAGTCTTCAAACAATTTCAGCTGATTATTACACATAAAAGAAGCATGGTTTATAAAATCATTAAAAGTGTGTGTGTGTGTGTGTGTGTGTGTGTGTGTGTGTGTGTGTGTGTGTGTGAGAGAGAGAGAGAGAGAGAGAGAGAGAGAGCACTCTGGTGCCAATACCTACAGAGTTCAGAGGACAACTTACAGGAGTCAACCTTCTTCCACCAAGGGGTTCAGGGATCAAACAGATTGCCAGGCTTGATGGCAAGTGCTTTTGCCCATCTTACCAGCCCCTCTTTTTTTTTTTTAACTTTCTAAATATAATTAAACTGGGTAATATTCTCACTAAGAAGCAGATAATAGATTAAATTAGACAGTTCAAATCTTCTGTACTAGAAAAGGCATTTCAGATGGTAGAAGCGAAGTTGTACTTTATCCAAACCAGGTGGCATTTTAAATAGTTCTTCCCCAAGGGAGCTGGAGTAGTGTGAATGTGTGGGGTTATTGGTGAGAGCTACATCTCTCTTTGTATTTGATATTTTTCAAATGTATCATCTATGTTTCTATCTTTTAATTTGAATTTCATCACGTGTAGCACCTGCATTCACCAGGATCACTCAGTTCCCTCGATCAGATTTCATGGCGTTTAACAACTGTAATTACGCTTTTCAAGTGCCTCACCAATCTTCAATAGCAGGATTTTAGCTTTCAAAAATCCAAAAGGCTCTTAGAACTTCCATTTGTAAAGATGGCTGTTCTTAATTTTGATGGTAGTTATCTTGTGCATAACTACACCAAAAAGATGAATCTCATTAGAAGTGTATCACAATTGGCAAATCTAAATATGATGGACTGCACTCTATCATCACATCTGTAGAAATGATCTTAGATAGGAGTTATTTAGAGTTTTAAGAAAAGTGGTTGTAAAAGACAATCTCCTTCCTTCTTGGTAACTATTATTCCAGATTCACAGATAGTGTGAAATTATATTTTGATTTTATCAGGGCATTCCCCTGTATGTGTGCTCCTTTGGCTTGTTAATGGTATTTCCTTTTGTTATCAACTATGTCTTGGTATGGATAATAAATTACACAATCATCCAATTTATAGATGGTCCACTGAGATCCCATAACTGGAATGATTAAGTCATCCAGTCCTTTTACTTATCTTCCCTCATACCTACTAACAGGAGGCTTGGATGGACCTATTATACTCATTTACTTTTTATGTGAGCTATAAAAACTAAATTTTATGTCATAAATGTGTACATACTTAAGACACAACAAAGTAACTAAGGTCAGTAGGAAAGCTGTTGAGTGTGTGTTATTTTTAATCCACTTTCTTACCTTCAGATATTAAAGGCCTCCAGTAAACCCTGCCCTGTGATTATTTCCCATCCATGGGTGTAGGGACATCTGTATCAATAATTAATACTCCTACATCCTAAATCAAGACAACCACCAGATGAAAGAAAAATGTGGCTGTTTGCTAAAGATACAGGCATTTCTAATTCAATCCCCGTGTCCCTCCTTTTAAATTGAACCTAGTGACAATGTTCCAGCAGTGACAGACATGGTGTCATAACCAGCTGTTTCCTTACTTACACTTACTGAAAAGTTGGGTCCCTGATTTGTGGTGATAAAGCTTTTAGCACTTTGAATCATTTAAAAGAATTCCATCTTATATATTTAAAATACAAAGAACATAATCCATAATATTTATATGGTTTATATTTCTTCCTGGTATATAATTAATCTCTGCTAGCATTTAAATATATCCAAACTTCCTACCAAGTATTACCAAAATACACGATGTATTTATCTTATGTTATAATATGAAAGTCACTCCCTGCATTTATCAGTTTAAAAGCCACGCTAGTGTTCCCTTACAGTTTCTGTGAGTCCATAATACAGGATGTGGTCCCACAGCCTCAGCTTGGAGCTCAAAGACCCAAGCCACTGACATTACCCCAAACCCTCACCCAGTCCTACCATCTGCCCCCTTGCCATGCTCCTATTCCCTACGTAGGCTGATGTCTGCTGCTCAGGTGCAGACCACACCAGTCATAGCATGTAATAGCCCTACTTACACTCAGAAATCTCCCACACCCTTGGTTTCCAAAGACCCACCCTGCAGACACCCCTTTCTGTGCCCACCCCTGCAGCATCCCTCCCTCCACCTAGGGTGGAAATCCAATGCTCACATATAAGCCATGCCAGCCAGAACAGAGAAGAGCTTTACCTGCCATCTACACCCTCTCACTCCCTAGGTTTGGAGCTGAAAGACCCAAACTGCTGACACCTCCCCAACACCTGCCCCTGCTGCCCTGTCCCTATACAGGCAGACATCTGCTGCTCAAGTGCAGGCCATACCGGTCAGAACAACAGAGATCTCCTGCTGGATCAAAGGCCACACTAACTACCAGGAGTCCAGACCCAAACTCTGACAGAGACTCCCTGCTGGACCAGAGATCATGCCAGCCACCAGAAACATAGACCACAAAGACCAGAAGACCAAAGAGGAAACAGAAAACAAGGAACAAAACACTCATCCAACAAAAACAAACTCAGAGATTGACTCTGACCTATATTCATCCCAAACACAGATGATACCCAGATGCCCAGATGCCAGTATAAAAACACAGTCAACAATAGTCAGGGCAATATGGCACCACCAGAGCTCAGTTATCCTACTATAGCAAACCTGGAATATTCCAACACAGCTGAAGACAAGAAAATGATTAAAACCAACTTTATGAAGATGACAGAGGTCCTTAATGAAGAAATGAATAAATCCCCGATAATAATATGGGAAAATACAAACAAACAATTGGAAGATATGAGTAAAACCTTTAACATAATCCAGAATAAAACCAGATAAACAAAGAGAGGAAATGAATAAAACTCTTAAAGAAAGCCAAGAAAAAATAAACAGGTGAAGGAAATAAACAAAATTGTTCAAGGCCCAAAAATGGAAATAGAAGCAATAAAGAAAACACAAACTGAGGAAACCCTGGAGATGTAAACCTAGGTAAGTGAACAGGAACTACAGACACAAGGATCACCAACAAAATACAAGAGTAGAAGATACAATAGAAGAATTGATACTTTGATCTAAGAACATGTTAAATCTAAAACGTTCCTGACACAAAACATCCAGAAGATATTATGAAAAGACAAAACCTAAGAATAATAGGAGGGAGACAATTCCCAGCTCAAAGGCCCAGAAAATATTTTCAACAAAGTCATAGAAGAAAATTTTCATAACCTAAAGAAAGAGATGCCTATAAAGGTACAAAAAGCATACAGAACACCAAATAGATTGGGCCAGAAAAGACAGTTCCCATGCCACATAATAATCAATACAATAAACATACAGAACAAAGAAAGAATACTTTATCCTTTATTTTTAGAAAGATTTATTTTATATTAAGCTACAAGTGGAAAAGGTCAAGTAACATATAAAGGCAGACCTATTAGAATTACACACAACTTCTTAATGGAGACTCTAAAAGAGCCTGGACAGATGTCTTACAGACCCTAAGAGACTACAAATACAAGTCTAGACTAGTATAGCCAGCGAAACTTTCAATCACTGTATATTGTGGTGGTATTGTGTTCCCCAAAATATTGTGTACTCTAATAAATTTATCTGGGGTCAGAGAACAGACAGCCAGTAGATACAAAGGCTAGAAAATGGTGGCACTCACACCTTTAATCCTAGCATTCCAGTGACAGAAATCCCTCTGGATCTCTGTGAGTTCAAGGCCACATTGGAAATAGCCAAGCATGGTGACTCACGCCTTTAATCCCAGAAAGCCAGCCTTTAATCCCAGGGAGTGGTGGTAGAAAGCAAAAAGATATATAAGGCGTGAGGGCCAGAAACTAGAAGCTTTTGGCTGGTTAAGCATTTGGCCTGGTTAAGCTTTCAGGCTATGGAGCAACACAGTTCAGCTGAGATTCATTCTGGATGAGGACTCAGAGGCTTTCCAGAGGAAACAGGACCAGCTGAGGAACTGGTGAGGTGAGATAGCTGTGGCTTGTTCTGTCTCTCTGATCTATCAGCATGGACCCCAATAACTCACCTCGGGTTTGATTTTATTAATAAGAACTTTTAAGATTCCTGCTACAGTATATGAAGAAAACAAGATATTTCATGACAAAGTCAAATTTAAGCAATATCCACAAATCCAAGCCCTACAGAAGATATTAGAAGAAAAACTCCAACACAAGGAGGTAAACTACACCCATGAAAACACAGGAAATAAATAACCCCGCACAGGTAAAACCAAAAGAAGGAAAACACACACACACACACAACACACACACACACACACACACACACACACGCACACACGCACGCACGCACGCACGCATGCACGCACGCACGCACACTACCACCACCACCAACAACAAAATAACAGGAAGCAACATTGATCATTTCATTAGGTGCTGAAAAGGCCTTTGGCAAAGAATCCAACACCCCTTCATGATAACTGTCTTAGAGAGATCAGGGACACAAGGGACATAACTAAACACAATAAAGGCAACATACGGCCAGCTGATAGCTAACATCAAATTAACTGGAAAGAAACTCAAACCAATTCCATTAAAATCCAGAACAAGACAAGACTTTCACAATATAGATTCAATATAGTACTTGAAGTTCTAGCTAGAGCAATAAGACAACAAAAATAGATCAAAGGGATATAAATTGGAAAGGAAGAAGTCAAAGATTTGCTATTTGCAGATGATATGATAGCATACATAAGCGATCCCAAAAATTCTACTAGGGAATTCCTACAGCTGATACACATCTTCAGCGAAGTGGTTGGATTTAAGATTAACTAAAAAAAAAAAAAAAAAAGTAGCCCTGCTATATACAAATTACATATGCACTGAGAAAGAAATCAGGGAAACAACACCCTTCACAATAGCCAAAATAATATAAAATATCTTGGTGTAATTCTAACCAAGGAAGTGAAAGTGAGGAATAGATTTGAATGCATTGGCACAGGAGATAATTTCCTGAACAGAACACTAATAGTTCAAGCACTAAGACTGACAATAAATGGGACCTCATGAAACTGGAAAGCTTCTTTTTTGTAAGGCAAAGGGCACTGTCCATAGGACAGAACAGAAGCCTAGAGAATGGGAAAAGATTTTTACTAACTCCATATCTGAAAGAGAGCTAATATCCAAAATATATAAAGAACTCAAGGAAAGTAGTTATCTACAAATGTAATAATCCGGTTAAAAAATGGAGTACAGGTCTTAAACAGAAAATTCTGAACAGAGGAAACCAAAATGCTCAAGAAACACTTAAAGGAATGTCCAACATCCTTAGCCATCAGGGAAATGCAAATCAAAGCAGCTTTAAGATTCCATCTTACGCCTGGAGCCGGTGGTGCATGCCTTTAATCCCAACACTCGGAAGGCAGAGACAGGCAGATCTCTGTGAGTTTGAGGCCAGCCTGGTCTAGAGAGTGAGATCCAGGACAGGCACCAAAACTACACAGAGAAACCCTATCTCGAAAAACCAAAAAAAAAAAAAAAAAAAAAGATTCCATCTTACACCTGTCAGAATGGCTAAGATCAAAAACACAAGTCACAGCTCATGCTGGCAAGGATATGGAGCAAGGAAAACACTTCCACTGCTGGTGGGAGTGAAAACTTGTACAACCACTTTGGAAATCAATATGGTGGTTTCTTAGAAAATTGGGGTTCTATCTACCTCAAAATCCAGGTATATATATATCATATACCCAAAGGACACTCCATCCTATCACAAGGATAGTAGCTCAACTATGTTCACAATAGCCAGAAATTGAAAACAACCTAGATGTCCCTAAACCAAAGAATGAATAAAGAAAATGTGGTAATTTATACAATAGATTATACTACTCAGCTGTTTAAAATGAAGACATTATGAAATTTGCAGGCAAGTAGAACTTGAAAACAATCATCCTGAGTGAGGTAACCCAGATGTAGACCAGCAACTAGTCAGTAGATATGTGTATAAATGTGTTTATGAAGAGAAAATTCAATAATGGAAATAATGTAAATATGTAATAAATGCATTACTATACATAAGATATATGAAGCTATATCTAAAAGAAATGAGTCATTTTAGTTATGGAGAGAGTATAAAGATGAAACTGACTTCATTTTCAGCTACCAAATCATGGGTAGGTGACCTGGGCAGCATGAAGTCTTAAAGTAACATGAAAAATAATGTTGGCTCTGAATATCTGTGTTATAAAATTTAATAAAAACCAATACTAAAAAAAAGTAAAGCAAAGAAAGGAAAGAAAAGAGAGCACACAAAGTTGGGTGGAGAGGAAATGGTGGTTAGTACATCTTGGAGGAGCTGGGCAAGGGGTGAGTATGATAAAAAATGTGATGTATGAAATTCTCACAGATTAATAAAAATATTTTTTTTTAAATTTCAAAAAATAAAAGAAAAAGAAAATGGTGAAGGTGTTTAGCATTATGGTTCTCATGGTCAGGGGTTCTCTCAGGAGGTTACAGCTGGAGTTAATACTCACCCAATGACTTAATCACTGCTGCTGAGAGGGCTTACTCACACTGCTGACAGAGGCATAGTTATCTTTCTGGTGACTGCCTGGGGTTTGTTCTCATCGCAAGTCCTCTTCAGAGGCTGTCAGATATCTTCATGAAGCCTACGTGAGCTTTCTTCCCGACATCATCCCTGAGGTCCAAAGAAGCCGAAGTGCCTTTTATTACTTAATCTCAAATGTAGATACCAATCATTTCTACCATATGTAACAACTCTTTGTCCGAACTTAAGAGGAAGAAAATTAATCTCTGCCTTTTTATTGGGAAGTTTCAAAGAATTTGTGAAAATACTTTAAAGGTCATAACACAAGGCAGAAATGTAGGTGATCAGCAACAGAACATGGAAACATTGAGAGTTTAGACACCCTGCGGCAGAGAAGCTAAACAAATGGAAAGATACATTCAAAGATTTCAGACTCAGTATCATTGATATGACAACTCACTCCACATTGCTTTACATAGATGATGCCATCACAGTCTAATCTCTAATCAGCAATATGTCATGGAGAAACTGATAAAATGACTCCTAAATTAATATGAAAATCCAAAGGGCCTAGATAATAGGATGACCTTAAAGAAAAGGAACAAAATTATGGACCATCTGCCAGGAAATTTCAAGACCATGAAGCTGTAATCAAGCAAGATGGTTCGAGCGTAAACAGAGATAAACGATTCAGTACGATGAAAGCAAAGTCCCAGGAAGACCCATTAACCACTTGATTTCAGTGAAACTGCCAACAATCCGCAGGGCAAGATTCCAAACTGAGAACAGTGGGAAACAAACTGGTCTGTTCATACTCTGAAATACTAGGCAGTGGTAAAATGAAGAAAGCTGTGACATCTAGAACCCTGTGCAGGTCTTTGGAAATACCTTACTGAGCAAAAACAGTGAGATACAAATGAATGCATATTTATTTGATTTTCAGAACAGACAAAATTTACCTCTAGGCATATAAACAAAATTAGTGTTTAATGTTGGGGGGAAGCGTAGTCGGGGCTGGAGCACAAGGAGATGTTTTAGAGTGGCAGAGTTCAGCACTCTGAGAACATGGTGGCCAGGTGAGGGTGTCCATTGGTGAAAAGACGTGGGATTTTACTCACACAACAAACACACATTCTTCTCTATCCAAGTTACTCCCCAATAAAAACACACACAGAATAACAACACAACACAAAAACAAACCTGAAACACATAGAATAGACAAAAATCCTGGCAGTTTCCATGAGGTGCCAGAATGCTATAGGATCTGTATGTTAAAGATCAAAGTACCAAATTTACAAAATGGGAAACTATGTTCCAGTTGTTTTACAACTTTTGGGCTCCTTGGAAAAGTCAAGGCAAACTGTGATTAGATTCAGGAAGAAATTGCACTGTCTTCTTTTGCTCTGTTGTGGGATGTGAGATTATCACCTATCATTAAATCTAGACCAGATACAAAAGAGAACTGTTGTTTATTTCTGCCTGGAGTAGCAGGAAGATAGCACAGATTAGATGCTGTGTATGCACAGAATGACCGGAAATGGAAAGAGGCCAGTGGGAGATAAGCATTGCTGCATGGACAGAGGGCTGCTGCTGCTGAAAATACAGGGGAGAGGATGAGCCATCTCTGCTCACATAATACCACATGTTATGTCTATGTGATCACGGTGTGTGTGTGTGTGTGTGTGTGTGTGTGTGTGTGTGTGTGTGTGTGTGTGTGTGTGTGTGCAGGTTCCTGCATGCCATGAGTACTCAGGTTGAGAGGGTCATCAATTCTCTCCTTCCACAGTGGGTTCCAGGGAATGAACTCAGTTCTTTAGGCTTGTGCTCTGTTTGCACAGGTTGAGCCATTTCAGCAGCCTTCTGCATCCTTTGTTGGGTAGCTTGTAAGCAAAGGAGGATGTAAACAGCGGAAGGAATAGGAGGGAAGAACAAATGCCCCCATCCTCTTCTTTACAGAGTGAAAATGCACCATTCCATCTGCAGACTCCACTTGAGGATCAAGTCTTGTATTTCCATAAAGGCTAATGAGGACTTCACAGTTTGGATTTAGAACATTGAATTTGGGGGGTTCCATTTTCAGTCGACTCTAGACTGTTGTCTATTAGTAGAAAAATCACAGAGTTCTTCCCTGAATTAAGTTTGCAAGGGAGAGTTGTAGCTGGAAGTTTTCCTGTGTCCCCCCAGGTCCTGTAGACACTCAGACCCAAATAAGCACACAGAAGTTTATATCAATTATGAACTGCATGGCCATGGCCTATGGCTCAATTTTTTTGCAAGCTAGCTCTTGTAACTAAACTCAGCCCATTTCTATTAATCTATGTGTCACCACATGTTCTGTGGCTTTACCTGTGTGCCATTACATGCTGCTCCTTGGATGGCAGGAAGGTGTCTCCCCTGCCTCCCCTTTCTCTTCCCCCTATCTCTCTCGGATTTTCCTGCCTGGCTCCATCCTGCCCTACCACAGGCCAGTGCAGCTTTATTTATCAACCAATCAGAGTAACACATATTCACAGTATATAGAAATACATCCCACAGTGCAGAGGGAAACACATTGTTTCATTATATCACAACACTGCTCTTTTTTCAGAGAATTAAGGTGCAGTGTTTAGAGACTCTGGATATATGCCTTCACTACTGTGGAAGAAATGTTAGGATTGGAGCAACAGAGTACTGGGCATCATGTTTGATTGTAAAACCTCCCTGTTAGTAATAATAAAGTAAACCAAAAAAGGAATGTTTGTCTCATGAATGGTGGATAAAATAAAAAGAGAAGTATCTCATGGTTTTAAAATTAATTCTACTTAAAACAGATCAAGGATGTGTCAGACATGTGGTAGATCCCACTTCATTTCCTTGGTTTTGTTTCTTTGGCTTCTGGAGGAATTGCTACCAGCAGTTAAATGAATCCTGAGCCCAGCTGCTACAAATCCTCTGTGATTTCCAGACTGAACTATTATGTCAGTTAAGAATGGGTCTCATTTAACTACTGGCCTGTAAATCACAGCATATTGACCCAAATACAGAAGGCTATAGTATTGACTGAATCACACCTATTTGTATTGCAATATTTCAAGAACCCTTTTCTTCTGACAATATTCCTTTGAGCATGGTTAGAATTATAGTCTGAATAAAAAAGTTACATTGAACTTGGTTATTTAGTTTGGAGAATCTTAAAAGAGACAAGCCATTACCAGTAATATTTTGAAGTTATGTAAACAACTCTGGTCACTGTAGAGGCAAGAGAAGTTTGAGGATATTACAGGTCTAACAATTAGAATAATCTAGTGACAAATTGCTCTTCCTGCATGCTGCTGAAAGTCCTGTTACTGAAAATCTTCAACCAGTTAATTATCACTTTTTACGAAAGTTATAAATAGGACCTGGAGACTTATTAACTGGAATTTGTTGGGTTTCTTCCTTAAACTAAGACAATGTGATTTTAGTAGCAGGTAAATTTTCCTCATGATTTTCCCACAGCAATTTGTAAATAGATTAGAAACTGTAAGAAATAGAAAGAATTATTATCCTACAACTCAAAGATAAGTATTTCCTAGAATTATCTAGATTTGGATATTATTGTTATATAGCTCAACATGATTCTGTATATTAGTGCTTACAGTTTTATTTTCTAGATTCTTCATTATCATGTGAATAGTTTTGTGCTGTTACTAATTATTTGAATGTATTTTAATGACAGTTAATCCATCTTAAATTCAATATTTTAAAACTTTTCTGATCTTTGAAGAGTTTATAATTGTCTTCTGTTATTTATCCTATCTTTATGAGAAACTTTGTTTACACAGAAATTTTGGTGTGTCTTTCTTCTTGCATCTATTATTTTGTTTATGCATTAAGGGATTCAGATTTTTTTAATATTTAAATATATTCTCAAGTTGTTTTGTAGATTTTTTAAATTTTTACTGTCTTCCATGTGTATGCTTGTCATATAATTTTTTTAATCTTCACTCTTTACATTTGGATAATTTATTATAAGAGATTGAGCATTTCTCCCATATCTGTTGCCTAGTTAGCTTTCAAATGATCTATTCATAGCACCGGTTGTTGAAGATATTAGAGTTCCAAGCACATATGTGATTATGTGCTAAGTTCTTGCAAATGCAGTCTATCACCCTTTAGCAGTTTTACATTCTACATGATATGCTACCATGGTTTTCCTTTATGTAAGTACATGTATCTTTCATGCCAAGTTGAGAGGTCATAGCGTCTGGCCATGTCTAATGAAGGGCCCATACAAATGAAGGTTCAGATTCATTAATGTTGCCTGCTATATTTTCATGGAAATATATTCTGCGATGTGATTTCTGAAGTTCCAGTTTTTATGATTTCAATATTTCTCATTTTGTTAGATGACTTCACTGTAGCTGTCCATTTTTACACCTTCTATGATTTCATTTATTAATTCTAAAATAAGAATACTCTATTACTACAAATGGTTCATGGATATCTATGCTTATAATTTTCCAGTTTAAAAATTCAGGATTACTTGTAAATTATTTGAAGATTTATGGAACCTGATTCAGTAAATATTAACTATTTCCTATTCTGTATTTGTAGAATAATTCATCACATGAGTCATCTTCTAAAAGTGGTCCTTTTCACCTTTGCTGTGCTATCAGGATCTGCCATACTCAGTTTTGAATTAAAATATTAAGGACTTTGTTATTCTATAATCTTGTTGAGTTAGTCCATATTTTCCTTGCCAGTTTCCATTCTAAGTGTTATTCAGCATTTTTTCCATATAACATGAGTGAGGCAATGAAATATTCTCAATGTAAGTAAAAATGTCTCTTTTTAATTATATAAATGCACATTGATAACATGGAATAATGGGTTTCCTTATGGCATTTTCATACATGCAAACAATGTATTTTGATAGCAATGACCCTGCCTCTGCCCCACCCTACCTCCCGCATGGCTCCTTTGTCTGCAAACAATCTTCTGCTATGTCCTTATCATTTACAAAAGATCTATATTTTATCTGTGAAAGAAAATGTGATGGTTATCTCCCAGTCTAGCTCATTTCTTTTAATACAGTTACCTCTAGTTTTATTCACTTTCAGAAAAATGATTTAAATTTGTGCCTCTTTATGGGTGAATAATACTCAAGCATATGTACACTCATGTGCAAGTGTGCACACACACTTGTGTGTGTCTATACCACATTTTCTTCATTCATTTACCTATTGGTAGGCATACAGACTGATTCCATAACCTGGCTATTTTGAGTAATGTCCCCATAAACATGAATGTGAAAATATTTCCATTACACTGATTATGATTTCTCTAGATATATACCTAGGATATGATAACTGGGCCTTCGATTTTTAGATTTTTGAGGAATCTCTGTACTGATATCCAAGGCAGTTAGATTACTTTACATCCCCTCCAAAAATATATAAAGATTCCTTTTTCATGTTTCCTTGACAACATTTCTTCTTCTTTTCCTCCTCCTCCTCCTCCTCCTCCTGCTTCTTCCTCTCCTCCTCCTGAGGTATGTAAGTTGTTTTAACTTTTACTATTTTATACTCTCACTGAGTATATTTTGTGGAGTATATAATGTATATTGAGTATATCCGCTCTGTAACCCGTTACCCTCCTTTTTCTTGCTCCTCCTTTTTCTTGCTCCTCCTCTTCCTGCTCCTCCTCTTCCTGCTCCTCCTCTTCCTGCTCCTCCTCTTCCTGCTCCTCCTCTTTGTCCCTCTAAACAGCTTTACTTCTATTCTCACATCATATATGCTTTCATTATTTATATAATTTGTAATTATATTGAGTTTAGGAATCATGAATGAGAAAGAAAATGATATTTGCTTTTTTGAGACTGGCTTAATTTGTTTAATATGATCCTCTCCAGTTACATCCATTTTCCTGCAAATGATGTAACTTAGTTCATCTTTATGGCTGAAAACAGTTCCAATTTTGACCAAAATTTCTTTATTTATTCCTTTGTCTCAGATACCTAGACTAGTTGGTGCAAATAGTGCTGTAATAAGCATTGATGTGCATGTACCTCTGTGATAGACTGACTTGGAGTGATCGGAGGAACTATACAGGAGTGCTATAGGGACATCATACATTATACATCTGCTTTTAGGTTTGGGAAGAAACTCCACACAGATTTCTATAGTAGTTAGAGTGTACATATTCCCGCAAGCTGTATACAGGGCTTCACTTTGTCTACATCTTGTAATTTGTTTCCTTAATCACTGCCATTCTGACTGGGATAAGATGGATTTTTTAAATTAATTAATTAATTAATTAATCTTACATCTCAACTGCAACCTCCCCTCCCACCTTCCCTTCTACTCCTCCCCCCACCTCCCCTCCTCTGTATTTGCTCAGAAAGGGACAGGCCTCCCATGGGCATCAGCAAAGCATGGCATATCAAGCTGCCTTAAAACCAAGCACGTCCCCCTGTATTCAAGCTGGGCAAGGCAATCCAGCATGAGGAATAGGCTCCCAAGAGCCAGTCAAAGCACCAAGGGCAGCTTGTTCCCATTGCCAGAAGTCCCACAAATAGACCAAGCTACACAATATATGCAAAGGGCCTAAGCTGATCCTATGCAGGCTCCCTGGTTGTTGGATAAGATGGAATTTGAATGTTGTTTTATATTGCAATTTTGATGACTAGGGGGAGTGAACAGTTTTTCATAGTTAGTGACTATTTGTATAACTGTCTATTCATGTAATTAGCTCATATATTGATCGGGTTGTTTGACCTCAGGTTGTTTAGTGCTTTGAGATCTTTTTATATTCTAAATATTAATCCCCTATCATAGTACATAGAGGGTTTTTTTTTCACCCATTCTGTAGGCTGCATTTTCACTCGATTGTTTCTTTTGTTATGTGGTAACTTTTTAATTTTATAAGGTCCCATTTATGAATTGCTGACATTTCTTGAGTGACTGGAGTCCTTTTCAGAAAGTCCTTACTTAAGCTTTAGAGTTTTAGGTCTTACATTAAAGTATTCGATCCCATTGCAGTTTATTTTTGTGGAGACTGAGGAATAGAGATGTAGCTTTACTCTTCTATGTGTGGATATTCAATTTTCTTAGCACCATGTGTTGAAGAGAATTTCTTTCTATCAATGTATACTTTGGGCTTCATTCTGTACAAATATGTGGCTATTGTAATGAGTATTTACATGTGGGGCCTCTAGTCTGATAATCTGCCTGTCTGTTTTTCTGCCAGAGTCATGCTGTTTTAGTTACTGTGTCTCAATAGTACAAACTGAAATCAGGTACAGTGATAACTATAGCCTTGTTTTTTTTTGCTCAGAGTTGCTTTTGACTATTTCAGGCCTTTTGTGCTTTAATATGGAATTGAAGAGCAATTTATTCTATTTCTATGAAGAATGACATTGCTGGTCACATTGTGTCCATATTTAAGAGGCAGAGTGAGATCAGTTAGTGTTCAGCTTGCTTTCTCCTTTTTATTAAATCTAGCAATTACAGTAGGTTTTTCTACATCAATTTATCTACTCCACAAAATCTCCCACAGATACACCCTAAGATGTGTCTCTAAAATGTTTCTACATCCTGTCAAGTTGACAATTAATATAAACCATCACTCTATTTTGTTAATCTCTGCAATGATGCTAATTATTTCTTTTCACATCCTGATTTGAGGTTTATCTAACCTGGTTGTTCCAAGGCCCTAAAGTGTGTGATCAAGTCATTTATTATCAATCTCCGGATTTTTATCAAAGTCACTTGTGGCTAGGAACTTCCCCTTTAGGACTCTTCCATTTGCCAGACAGGTTTGCTACGTTGTGTTTTCATTTTCATTTGGTTCTATGGATTTTTATATTTCCCTTTTTTTTATTTCTTCACTGTCCCTTCCACTGCTCAATACGATATTGTTCAGTCTCTCGAACTCATTCGTGTTCTCTTGCTCCTTTAGCTGTTCAGTTCTAATTTTGTTCCACTGCAGTCAACCGCAGTCAGATAGAACAAAAATTATTTCAATTTTCCTTTATCTGTTGCGACTTGCTTTGTGTCCTGTTATATGACCTATTTTAGAGAAAGTACCACAGCGGGCTGAGGAGAATTTGTATTCTGACGTGTTCGAGATGGATTGTTCTGTAGATGTCTATTAGCTCCAATGGACTTAAAATATCACTTACCTCAGAAGTTTCTCTATTTTTTGTTGAGATGATCTGTTGGAGACAGTGGGGTACTGAAGTCTCCCACTATAATTGTGCTATAGTTAATCATGATTTTATCTCTAGTAGTATTTGTTTTATGAAACGGGATGTACCTGTATTGGGGGCATCTACATTTAGAACTGCAATATTCTTTAATGACATGTTCTTTTAATCAGAACAGAGTGACTCTCTATTTTGAAATCAGATTTCAGAACAACGACACTTGTTTGTTTACTAGTTCTATTTCCTTGATATAGATTTTCCAACCTTTCACTCTAATATTGCATCTGTTAGTTTGATAGTTAGGCATACTTCTTGGAAGTAATTACTATCAAAAGGATGGGTCACCATTAAAATGCAAGGAAAAAAATTAAAGTATAGTAAGCATATGTCTAACTCCAATCATTTGAAGAAGCAAAGGAACACTAATATTGCTCTTTGTACAGTTATTTTGTGTAGAAAGAGAAAAAGGTAGAGGAAGACTACTGGTTCATATTGAGAAGATAGAGAATAAATAAAGAAGTGAAAATAAAAAGAAAAGGGGAAAAGCAAGGCTGGGAGAAATGAGACTGTTCTGTCTAGAAGAGGAATAAAAAGCCAAAAAAAAAATTGTAAAGAAATGTGATGAGGTAACTTAAAACAATCCCAGCTCTCAAGAGGATGATGCATGGAGAATTCCCAAACCAAGCAACCTATGGAGAAACTTATTCTAGAGAAAATGAGAAAGATGTGAAAATAATGGTAAAAAAGACAAAGGATATTAAATGAGAGGAGAGAAAAGAGAAAAGAAATATGAAAACAGAGGGAGCAGAGCTGGCCTGCTGAACTGGCCTTGAGTGTTTAACACAGGGAACAGAAGTGGAGCAAAGGCAACCAGATAGAAACACAGGACTGAATGCAGCTTCGTGCTTTCTTGAGAGGTTCAGTCTCTTCTCTGGGCATTCCTTCCAAGTGTCCCAGATGCAAGTCACACTCTTGGATAGCCTTTTGAGGGGTTGGGTTGAAAATGTTGGTCCCATCTTCAAAGGCCAGGTTACCAATGCTGGTGGATCACAGATGATGGTTACCCCTTGTGTAGTTCTTCAGGGGTTGAGTACCAAACGCTGTTCTCACCCCTTGGGTAGCAAGGTCAGGTTGCAAGTGATGGTTTGCTCTTCACAGGTAAGTTTGTGAACTGGCCTGGCCCCTTAGCAATTCCTTTCAATGTCTGGCACACTGTTTGGAGCCTGAATCTATTTTCCTTGCAGACATTGGCTTCCATTGGTTTTTTCCTCACTCCACACTACAGTTTTGATGCACATTTTCTCTCACAGTCTGAAAATCTCCTGGCGAGGCTGCATTGTACAGTCCTCTGACTGATTCTGAATTTGCCCACTGTGTGGTTTATGAAGAGCCTCCCGTGGTTAAGCCAAAGGCTGTTTTTTATTTAACAGTTTCTTCATGCAATAGTTTTTTGATCATGTCCTTCCTCTCCTCTCACTCCTCCTAGATCCTCCCCACCTCTTTACCCAAACAAACTCATGTTCCTCCTCCCCCTTCTGAAAAAAGAAAACAAAAATAAAACAATATTGAAAATCAAAACAAATAATAACTACCCAAACAAAACAAAATGAAACAAAATCCACAAAACTCTTCCAAAGATTCTGTTTTATGTTGGCCAACTACTCCTGCGTATGGTGCTTGTCCTGGGGTGTGGTTGACTGACACAATGTCACCCCATTGGAGAAAACTGATTTTCTCTTTTGCAGCGGACATCTCTTGCAAATGGCTTCATGATTACGGGTGGTACTTTGTGTTCACTTCTTCTTCTCAGTCTGGTTGGAACCTGTGCAGGTCTTGTGAGTGCTGTCACATTGTCTGAGTTCATATGTGCATCACGTGTCTAGAAGACACTGTTTCCTTGGAGTCATCTATTTTCCTTGGAGTTACACTATTTCCTTGGAGACACTATTACCTGCAGATCTTATACTCTTTCAGTTTCCTCACTGCTATAGATCCTTGAACTTTCCGGGGACAAGGCTTGAGGAAGACATCCCATTTAGGACTGAGTACACTGAAGTCTCTCACTCTCTGCACATTGTCTCCACACAGTGACACACTGTTGTGGATCTCTCTGTTTTAATTCTCATTTGCTGCAAGAAGAAGTTTCTCTGATGAAATTTCTATTGGTACAGCAGTACGTCATCAGGAGTCATTTTATTGCTATGTTCTTTTAGGACAGTGGTTCTCAACCTTCCTAATGCTGTGACCCTTTAATATAGTTCCTCATGTTGTGGTGACCCTCAATCATAAAATCATTTTCATTACTACTTCATAACTGTAATTGTGATACTGTTATGAATCATAATGTGCCCAGAGCTGCTGGTAGCAATGGCTTCACCAGAGACCAGAATATACAGCAGATGGCAATTCAATTGATGGTTCAGGTATCAACCCACCAAATGAATAATTCTCTGATGGAGAGACCCTGTCAAGCAAGGCTTGCAGGACCATGGACTGGGAAAGCCAGTTGCCTCTGTAATTTTTCTCTTGTGCCACTACATTTTCTCCCTAAAGACAGCTGTTTTCCCACAGCTTGTGTGTTTACCTTGTGAATATATTCCATCTACTGGGCACACATATAGCTGTGAATGGTCAGGAAGATGATTTCTTCTTAAACTGTGTAATTTTGATGAATATACATAATACTAGGATATTTCTCACTACTAAGACGGACAGGAAAATGGGACTATTCTCAATTTAAAGACAGCTTTTTAAAATCCAAAATAGACTAGTATCCCTTGCAAATAATGCACAAAAAGATAAATTACCAAATGTTTAATTGTGAAACCAAGGTCAGACACAAAGCGGGTTTTTTTTTTTTTTGCTAGATCCCTGCTTGCTAAGTCTGGTTGATAAAGACCTATTTCCTACCAAAATTCCTCAGCAGCTTTTCTCCCTGGGCACCAGGCCCCTGGCCTCAGGTTACAGCCTGAATTTTGCAGCTAGGCATTGCCAAGGTTTCTCATTCCTTTAGATTTAACCTTTTTACTTTCCACAGGATGTATACAAGGGGAGACAGAACAAAGAAAGAGAGAAGCTTGAGAAAAATAAAGAAAATGATAGTCAGTATGTGCATGAGCCCTATTCCCTCAGATAAATAAGAGTTATTCCTAAGTCCCACTTCTCTGACGGCATTTTCTTTACAACCCTGGGTACAGTCCTCTTAGGCTGCAGTAATAATTTAAATATCTGTGTTTTCCAATGGTCTCAGAGGACTCCTACAAAAGGGTCCTTTGACCTCCAAAGGGGTTGGGACCCACAGGCTGAGAACCACCACTTTAGGGGTGTAATAGTTTTAGGATTTTCCTGAAGGGGTATTTTAAGAATGGAATCTTGGTGCTGCTCTGGCCTCATGCCAGAAGCAAGTGGCCATGTACAAGTTTTTTCCTATCATCCCCCCAATTTTCCTTGTTCTTTAAAATGTCTGTTACTGCAGACACAATGTAGATTATCTGAGGGGTCAGTCGTGTCTGCTTTAGTGGGATGGAGAGTGCCATTGAACTGCAGCGGTCTCTCCATCATGTTCCCTGAGCTTTCTTTCCTGCTTTATCATGGTTCCTGTATTACTTTGCTATTACAACCAGACATATTCAGGTATCGCTCAGCTCTTCTGACATCTGTTATCAGTTTCTCCCACTTTATTCTCCAAAGACGAGCAGACTGTGTGTGCCTGTCACCTGGTACCTTTCCATCTCAGAAGATGACCACGAAAATGCTCCAGACAATAACAACGATTAATTTTCTTCCCTAAAATGGTCTTTAAAAGTATGTGAGTTTTGTTCTCTTGATGGCAGTTACTGGAACAGGCCTGAGATAGAATCCTCCTGTAGTTTTTATTTACAGTTTCCTGATAGCTAATGACAGTGATTCTTTTTCATGGATTTATTGGCCATTTATACTTCCTTTGACAGCTGTTTGTACAGTTGAATTGCAATGTATTGATTGGGTTGTTTTTCTTTGGCATTTATGATTTTTAGTTCTTTATTTATTTTAGGTACCAATCCTCTTTTAAATGAACAGCTGGCAAATACTTCTATCTCATCTTGTAAGCTTTCTCCTTGAGTTTTGATTTTTAAGCTTTTCTGTGCAGAAACTTTTTCATTTGATGCAATTATGTTTTTTTCTTCATGGGGATTATTTCCAGAGCTGTCAGAGTCATTTCCGGAAAGATCTTGTCTGTGTCTATGTCTTTCCTATGCTCTCTTTTAGCAGTTTCAGAGTTTTAGATCTTGCATTTAGTCCTTGATCCATTTTGAACTGATTTTTATTTAGGGTGAGAGACAAGGATCAATATTTATTTTCTCATGTGTGCAAATCCATTTTTCTGAGCATCATTTCTTGAGTGACTATCTTTTCTCTAATATATGTTTGGTATACTTGTACAAGTATTGCATGGTTGTGGATGTTTAAATATATTTTTGGATATTCTATTATATTCAGTTTCTTCATATTAATTATACAATCATTTGTAGTAAACTAGGAGCTGTTGTTTTAAAAATGAACCTCAGGGAAATAGAATGGGAGAACAAATTATAGACACTGTTATTGGTGCCAGTTTTATATTTCAACTGTTAGTCAAAATTTTTATGGTTGTCAAATATCCTGTCCAAAGCACTGATGTGTTCTTTGGATGTCAGGCATGATCTTCACTGCTGGGGCCAAGCTCAAGAAGTGTGTGGAAGAAGGAATGGCTCTATGGTTTCAGTGAGAGCATGCCTATGCCACCCCTCTGTGACACACAAATGACTCATTTCCTAAAGATAATGACCACAGAACTGCAAGGAAAACTGAAGACGGCCTTAATTTATTATATTTGAGACCAAAGTTAGTCATGTGAAGAACTACCCAGATGAGAAAGGGCAATTTAATCAAGCCTCTCAACCCTTACCATGAAGACTTACATTTTTCTCAACTCTCTATCATCTTGGCCCCCAGGTTACAAATGTTGGGGTGTGTATATCGCCTATTTTTTTTTTTTTGAGGAATGTGTTCTCTGATTTGTGTCAATATTGGAAGGCTGGCGTTTCATTGCTTAAGGAACTGTGATCTCCTTTCAGGATTTTACAGCTCCTTTCCCATTGTAGCAGTGTATTCAACTTTGCTTAGTTTTCAAGCCTCGCTGCCAGAGTCACTGTCCCCAAATTATAACATAGTACTCTTAAACTCACTTTACAGTAAGGGAAAGCTGAAACCCAGAAAGATTAAATGGCTCGGCTAAGGTTAAAAAATAGGTCATCCCAAGTGTGACATAGAAACCAATTCTTTTGATCATATCTCACAGGCTTCATTCCGTGTGACTGCACCATCTCCACGAATCTGATTTAATCCTGCCTTTCTTCTTCATATTCTCTAGCAGGATTGCACCATCAATCAGTTTCCAGTGACATGAAGGCCATTTATTCTTACATGGAGTACTGTCTTCTATGTCAATACATCTTAGACACTTTTTTTTGCCACTGACTCTACTTTTTTTTTTTGTAGTGCATTCTCAACTTTACATAAATCTTCTATCCTTAAAGTCCTTCTGTTTTAATTTTCATATATCTAGTTAAATAATTGTCTTGTGGATCATTTTTCTCTATAGTTATTCTTATCATGGTATTTTATTTCTCTTTTAAACTATATTTCAGGGAATGAAGGGAAAGCTCAGCAGTTAAGAACATTTATTCTTGCAGAGGACTTGGGTTCAATTCCCACCTCTCATGTGGTGGTTCACAATGGTCCATAACCCTAGTTCCAAGGTCCCTGATGCCTTCCTCTCACTCTGTGGGCACAAGACATACATGTGGACATATATACAGGCAAAACACTCACATACATAAAATTAAATAAACATAAGAAATTGTAAACTGTATCTTGTTTTTATGTCTTTCCTTTTCTGTTAGCACTAGTTTCTATTGTCTATAGATTGCATTGAAGAGTCCTATTTATTCCAGTGTACTTTGAATAACACCAAACTGGCTCTATTGGTCTTTCATTTTATATCTTTATTTTTGATGTGTGTGTGTACTAGTGGACTTGCACGCATCACAGCTCATGTGTGGAGGTCAGCAGAAAAACTGGCAGCCTTCACTTCTCTCCTGCCACAATGTGGGTCCCTAGGATTGAACTCAGGTTGTCAGGTTTGGCGTCAGGAACCTTTGTCTACTGAGCCACCTTCCCAGACTCAAACTGCCTTTTAAAAACAATTTATTGCTTTGCATTGTTCCTGAAAAGCCCAAGATCATGAGTGGCAAAGGATTAACAGAGAAGCCTGCAAGGTGGTTCAGCTGGTAAAGGTGCCTGATGCTTAGAGGGCCAAAAAGCTGAGTTTGATCCCTGTGTGCCCCATAGTAGAAGGAGAGAATTGAATCTGTTGAGCTATCCCTTGACCCCTGTGTGCACACACACAATAAATAAATAAATTAAAATATTTCCAGACTCAGTTCTGGCAATGTATGTGACAGAAACCAACTATGATAAAAAGCAAAACTGAGATGGATCTTCCCATAGAAGTTAATGTCCCTGGCCTGGAATGTGTCCTAGTAGATGAGAAGTATCTAAAAGCATTCAAGAAGAAGCAATGGGGAATGAAACAACTCTACATCGCTTATAGGATCTTTCCCAACATAAACATCAGGCATAAGGATATCGGTTCTCCTGGCCCTGCCCCCTGCTCATGGCTGCAAGGAGTGAACTCGCCAGGGAAATGCATGAGAACACCACCCTGGTGCTGAAGACAGGGGAGAGTTGTCAGGCTGACCAATCCTCAACTACCTAGGCCCAGAACCAGGGTTATGTGTTGGCCCACCCCAACATCCACCCATGTGTGATCTGCTAGAGCACAGGACAGGGTGGGGTGGGGCTGTTTGTCCTTCCTATGGACCCAGGGCTGGAGGATCTCCACCACACAAGACAGTAAGGGGATGTCCAGGAAGACTCACAGTGTAACAGAGACCAGGGGCCTTGAACGAGGCCAGTGATATTTTGTGATGAATACCTATATGTAAAAATGTACAGATAAAGAGGTTTACTGTGTGACTAACTGTCACACTGCAAGCTTCCATGATGAGATTTTCCCTTTCTTCCTTTTCCTTTTCCTTTTTTTTCTCTTAAATTTTATTTTGTTGCTGGGTGGCAGTGGCACACGCCTTTAATCCCAGCTCTCAGGAGGCGGAGCCAGGCAGATCTCTGTGAGTTCAAGGCCAGCCTGGTCTACAGAACAAGATCCAAGACAGGCACCAAAACTACATGGAGAAACCTTGTTTCGAAAAACCAAAAAAAATTTTGTTTTATTTGGGGCCAGGAGATGGGTGGGCTTAGGTGGCATGATGTGAAAGACACAATAAATTTTTAAAAAGTTTAAAAAAAAAAAGAATATTGGTTCTCAACAACCAGCCTATGTATCCCGCTGTGTCTTTCCTGGAGCCTAATAATGTATCCTGAAGAGCATACAACGAAGGACTGCATCTCCATTAGCAGCACTGATGTGTATATTCTGGAAGTGCAAACCCCAAAACAACTCTGGATAAAGGAAATGAGAGACATGGACATGGAACACTGAGCTTCCCTCTGTGGAGTAGGGTGCTGCAGGATTACGAGGGAAAGGTGCATTAGGAATCCCAGAATGATTATTCCTAGCATATCAGAGTTCAGGATAGCAAGATTTGAAGGAAACCAGTCACAGGGCAATCATGCCACACTGGAAAGAAGCCCATAGATACTGGGAACTGGACTATAATTAAGAATAGTATCCTGTCATGCTTTATATTTGAACAGTACATCGTGGAAACAAATTACAGCCAAATGATGGGTTTGGACAATACAAAGGGTTAGGACCTCTTTTCCCCCAATGAGAACTGAACAGAAAATAATCAACAAAGAGATTCTGGAAAAGCTAATATAAAGCAAGGGAAAAAGAAATAGTGTCTTGAAGATGCAAGAGAAGAATAAATCTCAGTAATAGGTTTAAATCAGAATAAAATGCAACCTTGAAGCAAACTGCCATGCAGAATGAAAAAGGATGATTTTATGAAATTTGAAACATGTTGAGAAAACAATGAGAATAAATTGTAATGTGGATTGATGAGACAAAAAACTCTAAGGAACTTAAAATTCAATGGCAGTGGAATAATAAAAGTTAGAAATGTCATTGTGAAAATTAAATTAAAATACATTACATTTATCATTTTTTTGGAGGATGAACTTGAAAGGATCTCCCAAGGGGATAGAGTAAGACAAACAAATTAATGAGGGAGAAGGTAAATTGAATAAGGAAAATATACTGTTGATGACTTTCTCTACTACCAAAGTAATCAATAATAAAAATGTGTGTATGGACTTATATAATTACAGAGTTCCCTCACCAACAAACAACTGAATAAGTAAGTAGAAGCAATTTTGTCCCTTCATTAGAAATAATAAACAGAAAACCATACTCCAAGGTCTTAGCAATTTTTTAAGGTGCCAGAAATCCCTACATTCAGCAAGTTATTTCAAAAGGCATAAATGTAAGTGTAACCTCTGACTTCTCCCTTGTGGTCCTGTTGCAAGATAATGAAGTAACTCCTATAATATTTCAGAGCAGTATCATTGAGGAGTCATTAATAACAACCACTGGTCAGCACCTTGCAAGCAGTGTTTGAGCTTACCCTTACTGTCAAAAGTGGACAACTGCCTCAGTGAATTGCATGGGTATGTATAGAATGCATACATAGAGTACACAGAGTGATCTTGGTAGTATTGGTGTTTGCCTCCTCCCACCATCCTCTGTCCCAGCAAGTCCTCTGGCTCCACCATCAAAATGTTTCTAGAAAGCATCCTCAATTGCCATTCCCACTGCTATAACCCTGAGCTGGGCTTTCATATTTTTGGCTGCTTGTGGAAAGGGTCTTTGATGAATTTGAACATAATATTCCTCTCAGTTGGACTGTACTAAATTAGATAGGATTCGTTTGAATTTCCCAGCTTAACCTATTTTCTTAGAGCACTTACTGTTACAGTTTGCATGAGAAATGTCTTCCGTAAACTCATGTATTTGAACACTTGGCCTCCAGTTGGTGGCGCTGTTTGAGGAGGTTATGGGAGCTTTAGGAGGTGGGGCTTTGCTGGAGTGTCATTAGGGGTGGGCTTTTAGGTTTTATAGTCCAGCCCACTTCCTGGTCTCTGTCTCTGTCTGTCTCTGTGTCTCTGTCTCTCTCTGTGTGTGTCTCTGTCTCTCGTTCCTGTGTGCAGATGAAATGTTATCCTTCTGCTTCCTGACTGCTAGGCCTCACAAACCTGTTGCCATGACTTCCCGGGACTCCATCCTCTCTGGAACAATGCGATAAAGTAAACCATTTCTTCCTGAATTGTTCTGTGGAAGTATTCTATCTCAGCACCAGAAACCAGAGCACCTTAGAGAATTTTTCCATTTAGTTTTTTTGTGCCTTTGAGGTGTCTTTTAAGAAACTTCCTGAGAATTGTTGAAACCAAGGTTGGATAAAGCACAGGGACAAATAGCCAAACGAATGGAAGCACATGAACTATGAACCAAAGGCTGAGGGGCCCCCAACTGGATCAAGCCCTCTGAATAGGTGAGACAGTTGATTGGCTTGATCTGTTTGGGAGACTACTAGGCAGTGGTACCAGATCCTGGGCTCATTGCATGAGTTGGCTGTTTGAAACCTGGGACTTATGCAGGGACGCTTGGCTCAATCTGGGAGGAGGGGACTGGACCTGCCTGGACTGAGTCTACCAGGTCGATCTCAGTCCTCGGGGGAGGCTTTGCCCTGGAGGAGGTGGGAATGGGGGGTAGCTGGAGGGAAGGGGAGGGGGGCAGGAAGGGGGAGAACAAGGTAATCTGTGGCTGTTATGTAGAACTGAATGGTATTGTAAAATAAAATAAAATAAAATTTAAAAAAATTCAAAGGTTGTGGGTTCGTGTCCCACCAGAGTCGCTTTAAAAAAAAAAAAAGAAAAGAAAAGAAAAGAAACTTCCTGACAGTTTAACAACCCAGAGCTGGAGCTGTTTTGGGGGGATCTGGGAGCCATCCCTTTGAAACGTATCATCAAAGAAGATAGTGGCCTTGGCTTCACTTCTGTGAGGTCACAACACCTACCTTTTCCACAGGGACCCTTAGTCCAGGTCACATCTCCTATCATACCATTAAGAGAACACTTCATTTTCCTTTGGGTTAAGTCAATTAGCAAACACATATGGCTTGAGGTCTCCCCCTCACTCCAGCTTTTAAAACCTTTCCAGTCTTTCGTTTCAGCAGAGCCCACTGACTTCTGCCCTTTCTCACGTAAGAAGAGGACTTGTGTTTGTTATTACACATGGACACACAGATATGAAAAGTACAGAACTTGATCTGCTTGAAGACGAATGAGCACTGCTGAAGCCATAGTCATCATCATGCCACGGATTCTCCATCACCTCCAAACATTATTGGTTGCTCGTTTGTTGTTGTTGCTGAGGTTTCTTTTGCATGGCTACATCCAGTCTCTTAGCAAAATTTTAAGTACATAATACAGTATGCTTAATCAAAGGCACTCTGATGTATAGTGCCTTCCAGGACTTATTTTCTAGAACTTTAACTTTGTACCCTGTGACTGGCATCTTCCCATGTCGGCCTCTGGCCACCACAACTCTATACTTTGCTTTTGCTTGTAAGTAAATTTATTCAGTCTCTCTCTCTCTCTCTCTCTCTCTCTCTCTCTCTCTCTCTCTCTCTCTCTCTCTCCTCTCTCTAACGTATATAATTTAGAATAACATCTGCCTGCTCCGTCCTCCATGTTGTTTGAATGGGCAGGATTTCCTTTCTTTTTAATATGGATGGTTTTATTTTATATGCATATATCACGTTTTCTTTATGTGTTCATCTCTAAATGGATATTAATCTGCTTCTGTGTTTTGGCTGTTGTGGATAACGCTTCATTGACTGTGAGGATGTAGATATTACTTTCAGGTCTGATTTTAATTTGGGGGATGTTAAATCAAGTAGTCATTCTGTTTTTGACATCTCTGGGGAACTTTATTGTTTTTCCTAGCATTGGTCTCAATTTGCATTTCCCTAAACAGTGTGCAGAGAATGTCCTTTTTTTTTCATCCTCACTAACATATATCCTTTGTTCCATTGATTGTAGCCATCCTAACGAGTATGAGGTGTTATCTCAACAGTTTTTTTTTACTTGTATTTCTCTCATTTATGACACTGAGTACTTTGCCATATACTCATTGTGTATTTGTATCACTTAGGTATGGTACTAAAGGTATTGGCAACAACAACAACATAAACAAGTGAGATTCCAGCAAACTAAAAAGATTTTTGCATAGCCAAAAAGAAGACAAAGAACAAGGAGGAGGAGGAGGAGAGGAAGAGGAAGAAGAAGAAGAAGAAGAAGAAGAAGAAGAAGAAGAAGAAGAAGAAGAAGAAGAAGAAGAAGAAGAAGAAGAAGAAATGAAAAAAGAGTTTGAAGAGAATACCCTGTAGTTTGGAGGAAAAAAAAACATTTGCTTGCCCTATGTTTTCAAAAGGCATTTAATGTCTAAAACATATAAGGAACATATACAACTCAATAGTGAGAAACAAATAATTCATTGAAAAATAGTCATAGAACTCATTTCTCCAAAGAAGGCCAGGGTGGCGGTAACAAAAAGGCTTTTGTCTGATGCAGGTTTTGTCTTGACAGTTCTGAGTAGACTTTCCTGCTTCTGTTGACTTTGCCCTCATGGAATTTGCTCCTTAATTCAGCAGCCAGGGCAGTATGATCTCAGCATCCCTGTAATCAAAACCATCAGTGAGAGAAAAACTTAAGTTCTTGTTAAAGCTATGGGGCAATCCTTGGTGTTTCCCTTTGGGGCTTTCCTGATGTCATGTCCCACACTTCTCAAGTCATTTTCTGCTACGTGTGCCTCTGTGTGTTTCTTGAATAGATGTTTTCCTTCTTGGGGGTCTTTACATGATTTTTCCCCCTTCACCTAAAGAATAGACTAACTTCACCTGTGCCTCCAAATTTTAATACAACGATTACTTCCTCAGTGAGACTCACTCTGACCAATTAATTCAATGTGTGTGATTGACTAAAGAATGATCTCCCAAACATGTCCACCTTTCAGTGAACAGAACCTGTGAATATGTTATCTTACATCGAGAAACAGACTTCTCACATATGATTAAATTATAAACCTTGACGTGGGGAGATTTTTCTAGATCATCAGGTGAATTCAATGAAATTATGGAGCTCATCAAAGCAGGACAGAGTGTGAGGAGCTTTTCTGTGCCATTTGAGGTCTGGATCCCTTCCATACTTCAGGTCCACCTGCTGTTCACCACCTGAGACTGGGAAGGCTGCCAATGCTTTGGACCAAATACTCTGTTACCTTCTGAAGTTCGGAGTGCACCAAGACTCCAGACCCACCCCTGGTCTCCCTGTGAGAAAGTCAGTCAAGAATCCAGCCTCACAGCCAGTTCCCATCCAGCTCATGCTCCACTCTACTGCTCTTCCTAATTCCTATGATGCTGAAGGTTAGAGTCGCAGGAGGCTTTGGACCTTCACTATTTCCTCAGTGTTTGCATCTCTTTTTTATTTCCTTTCTCTATAATCTTCCCTCCTTTTATTACATCTTTCCAAGGACACAAGCTTCCCCACCTCATCATCTCTATAACTTGACCTCCCGAGAGATGACATTAGACTACATTGTCTGGTTGCACATTCTTTCCTTTATCTTTTCTTTCTGTCTGGAAAGTGCCTACATGTCTCTCATGCCTCCTTTACTACTATCCTTCTTCCTATGTATGTGTCCCATGTTCCTAATACTAATTCCTAATCTTACTATGATTTTTTAAATTTATCTTTAGGTTTTCCACCCATACTCAAACAACTAATATACTAGTACCTGAAGTTCTATTGGCTCTATACTGAGGAGGGAGTGTTCTGCAGTTAACTGATAGAGAGTGAAGGTAGCTGCAGATAGTCCCAATCCCTTGATAGGGGTCTGAGGACAGATTCTGGTGCCCCAAGCAATAGTCAAAGAAGGGAAATGTTACTTTAATCCTACTATAACCTAGTTTCTATTGAACACTGTATATATCTCCACTTAAAGTAGAAAGGAAAACTGAATTAAAAGACAATAATAAAAATTCTTAACCAATGATCTGTCACCAGATGGGCAGGTCAGGGGGCTGAAACATAAGAAACATGAAACAAAACAAAAGAAAACAAACAAACAAACAAACAAACAAAAAACAAGACAACTCATTACCTCTCCAAATTACAGATCCCATAGTTGTGTTTCCCCAGTGAAAATGACCTAGATGAAATTCCAGATACAGAATTTGAAATAACTATCATAATAGGTTTGAACAACTCAAATAGGATACAATATTTATTCCAAGAAATAAAACATCTGAATAAAAGAAGGCAGTTAATTCAGGATATGAAAAGAGAATTCAAAAAGAAATATTGAAGACACATCAAGTTGAAATGATGGAAACAAAATAAACTATAAGTTAAATAAAAAGTTCAGGGAAAAAAGTCTCATAAAGGGGCTAGAGAGATGCTCAGGTTAAGAACACTGACTACTCTCCCAGAGGACCAGGGTTTTCATCCCAGCACCCACATGGTGGCTTACAACTTTCTGTAACTTCAGTAGCAGGAGATCTGTGGCCTCTGTGGCCACTGCTGCCATGTGGTACATGGGTATATATGCAGACAAAATACCCATGAACATAAAATAAAAATTAAAAAATTAAAAATACCAATAGGCTTGAGGAGAATGATGTATAAGGAATTGAAGAAAAGGTAGAATAATTGTGTCATTCAGTCAGCTAAAGATTACTTTTTAAAGTATGTGAATGGAACATGCAAGATGTTTGAGGCACCATGAGAATGCAAAATTACTAATTATGGGTATAGAAAAGGGAGAATAATTCCACACCAAAGAAACAGTAAACATTTTCAATAAAACACCAAAGTTCTCCAAGTCTAGAGAAAGAGAACTCTATCCAGATAGAAAGGGCACACAGAAGATCAAATGGACAGGACCAGAAAAGAAACCCCTCATGCCTTATAGTTCAATCATTGCAATTACAGAGCAAAGAAAGTGTATTGAAAACTGCAAGAGAATGGGGCCGGAAAAGAGCCAAGACTCCTCTGAGGGCAAACCAGTCAAAATAACTACTGACTTCTCAATGCAAATCTTAAAAGCCAAAAGGCTGAGAAAATTGTATTTCAAATTCGGAAAGACAATTGCCAAACCTTCCTAATATACATGGCAAAATTATCTGTCATAGTCAAAGAGAAATAAAATTTTTTCATGACCAAAGTAGGCTAAAAGAATTTATGACCATCAAGCCAGATGTACAGAGGATATTATATTGGAAGGAATCCATCAGACTGAAGAGAAAGATAAACACTCACAAGTGTCTACAGGAAGAAAATAAATGAGATTAAGACAGTTCTAAAATGAAAGACTAAGAAAATACCAAAAATTACAAAATCAACAAAATGGTGGGACTCAATACACACTTGTCAACAATAACCATGAGTATTAATGTTCTCAATATTCTTAATAAAAGACACAAACTAGAAGATTGAATCATAAAACAAGATCCTTTTGCTTTCTCCCAGAATCACACCTCACCATCAACAGTAGACACTTCTTAGGGCAAATGATGGGATAGGTACTTCAAACAAATGGAACTAGGAAACAAGAATGAATATCTTTTCTAAACTGCCTTTTAAATATATTTTTATAACCATAGTTAGTTCTGAGTTCAGTCTTCATCCAGCAATGTTCTTATTGCAGTGGGTAGGTAATGCAGAAAGCCATAACTTGCTAAGATGTCAAGAGTAAGTGTTGTTGATCAGTCCTAAATGCACTGTTTTGTCACCCCATCCAAGGCACAGGGAACACTGAGGAAGAAAGGGTAAGAAGAATGTGGGAACCTGTAATGGGCATATTTGTAGCAAAAAGGTGGATTCTGGATGTTACATAGCTGTCACACTCACGAACATAGCTGTCACACTCACAAACTTGCTGCAACTGTGAGGTTGCAACACAAGACCTTTCAAGATTGGTCCTGTCAACATTTGAGCATGTGTGGAGAGGGGCTTGTGAGGACCCACCCTTTGCTCAGAGTCTATTGGCAGGTTGCTAATGGTTGCTGGGAAAAGGGCTACTATTTTCTTCAGTGGTATAACCAAGGATTAAGTTCCCTGTTCTCTGATAATTGGCCTTCTACCAGTGGTCATACAAGCAACCATGATTAAACTCAGTGTGTCAAGCACACAAAGAAGCTGTGCAAGTGGGGGGAGGAATTGCTTGGAAGAAGAAAGTGCTTATTAGGGGGAAAGGAGGAGAATGAGAGATAAAAATTACTAAATATATAATATTTACATATTGCTTAGAAATGTCATATATATGACACTGTAGGAAAAATTAATCAGAGTGAGATAAGGTACAGCAATAAAGGGAGAGATAGGGATGTAGCTGCTACCCAAAAAATGCTAGTAGCCCTAGAAACTGGGACAGGAAATAGATTCTTCACTTGAGCACCTAGGAAGAACACAACCCTACCCACTCTTTGATTTTAAAAATTGCTTGGACTTCTCACATCTAAGCTGTGAGACAATACATGTGTGCTGTTTTAACCCCCTAAGCATGTGGTAACATACTACAGTAGTGATGGGAAGCTAATGGCATGTGCCTCTCAATACTCACCCATTCTCCTCTCTCCGTTACTTTTCTGTTCTTTTATTCAAAGCTTTGGGTCTTCTTAAAAAAATTATTGCTCTTTTCATCAAGAATATGTGTTTCATGTTTAGAGATTTCTTTTTGTTTCACTCACTTATCCCTGAGAACAGTGTATGAACAAATGAAAGTGCCTGTAAAGGTTTACTGAATTGATTAAGGAAGGAAAACTGTATCTCAGATAGGTAAGGAATCACACAGTAAATTGCTGCAGGCCGCAGGAATACATCATAAGAACTCAGCCGGTTATGGCAAAGTCACTACCTGGAGGAATCAGGGAATTCCTCCAGAGGAAGCTGAATCCCAAGGAGTTTTTGGTGTTACTTGGCTTGTTATATATCAGCTGTATTCTGTTATGAGAAATCATGTGTGCCTTCATAGTTTTCCCAATTAACTTTTCCCTAAGAAGGGCTAACAGTGTGGACTGGTCACTCTCTGGACATACACATTCCAGGTATTTGGAGAACAGCCTCAGGAAAGGCTTTCTCTGGAATCAGATATCCCCTTTAGCTACTTTCAAGGACTAGCAGTAATAACAGTCTACATGAAAGTCTCCCGATTTAAGGTAAATTCCACAAAGAGACACCGCGTGGGTCAGGTGGATGTTAAGTAATAGCTTTACACAATTCAGCTTAGACCCTCCTTTCCTACAGCCTTACTAACTTTATAGACCTCTAACTACTTACCTAACCACTTCTAGGAATATTTAGATAACCTTCTGTGCTGACAGCTATGCTCAGCCAGAACCCCAGTTCAAGCCTCCCTGTAATTATCATTAGCAGCATCCGGCCAGGTCCATCCCCAGATGGAGGAAAGTACCTTATCAGAGATACCTCTGTACTCTCTAAGAACAGACTTAAGCATACAGGCTACCTATCTGAGAAGGCCTGGCAGATGTGCCAATTAAGCTTTACTTCCTCCTTTCCCAAACCTTACCTCTGGTTCCAGATCTCCCTTTATCTATAACCAGAGGCATCTAGCTGTACATAGGTTGCCTAGCGACTGAGTACACTTTCCCCCACCCTTCAGAAAAACGGCAGATAGCTTGGACAGATAGGAGCCACAGGAAAAAAGAAGACAGTTTTATTTTCTCCCATTGACCTAGCAATGTACAGATTCTTAACATTTTCTACTAATCACGTTTAAGACTATAGTTGAGGACATAAAAGGCCTCTTCTTAGATATTACGTGAATTTAGTCTTTAGTTAATTCATTTCCCCATTGGTCACTTCCCTTTGGGGTTGCAAATGATAATTAACGGTTATTGCCTCCCTATGTGATTCTTATCACCCCTTCATTTGACCCTGGAAGCCTGGCTTTGCATGGCTAAGGGAATACTGCTTGTAAGTGTATATATACCAGGACTTCCAGGGAACGTGGAAGACAGAGAAGAGAAAAGAGAGTGGAAGAACTAGACGGGTAAGAACTTGCGAGGAACAAACTGAGATGGGGAAGAACTAGATTGAAGGGCTAGAAGAGAGGACTAGAGGAATGAGATGGAAGATGAGGAAGAGCCAGATGGGGAAGCACTAGCTGGGTAAGAACAAGGGGAAAAGGACCGAGATGAGGCAGAATTAAGATGAGAGAAATAAGATAGAACTTAGAGGGAGCAATAGATAAAACAGAGAGAAATCAGGCAAGAAGGGAGCTAGGCATGAGAACAGAACTGAAGCTGTGCATAAAGGATGTTATGCCAGAGGAATTAAAGCAAGTGGATGATAGAGCTCGGTGTGCTGAGATTCCCTTTCCTGAAAATAGTCCTCGCCGTTAGTAGTTCTCTCTCCTGAGCCCCTGGGATGTATAATATTAAGGCTGGTCCCGCTAATATTATACAAAAGTAAATGACTTGTGATGTTTATTGCATATCTTTGCCTTAGACACACTGAAGTTGAATATAGTTAACCAAATAATTCAGCTGGGAAATTTCTAGAAGTGTCACTCTCTTTACTCTGCTCCTTTTCTGCGGAGTTTTAACTGCATGGTGCTATATAACAGTCATTTCACTGCCCCAGAACTTTGGAAAAATTTGATGCATTCCCCCCCCCCTCTCTCTCTCTCACACACACACACACTAAAAATGGCACATCAACTGAATTATTTTCTTCATCTAAAGTTTTATAAACCATCTGAAGTCAGATGTTTTTGTAATCAAGTTTGGCACATACTCACTTTGGGGTTATTTTTTTAATGTTCTAATATTCTAATATAGAGACTAACAATTTTTTTCTCTAAACGACAAATGGAAAATATTTTCACCCTTTTAGACCTTATGTTATTTCTTACAACTGCTCAATTTTTTTTTTATTTCTTACCACTACTTGATTTTTTTTTCAATGTGGTACAAAAGCTGCTGTGAATAATGCATAAATGAATGATGTGTGCCAATAAAGTTTTATTTCCAAAATCAAATGGTGGCTGTAGTTTCTCCTTTTATGTTCTAGACTCCTGAGAAAACATTTTTGGTAGTAATGATCAACAAGGGGCTCAGACTCTTACAGAATCAGGATGGTGAAAAGGTAGTAATAATTCTCTAGGGAACCATGCCCAATTTGCAGATACACACACACACACACACACACACACACACACACACACACACACACACACACACACACACCTATATACCTATACCATCTCTATCTATGTAGCATGAATTGTTAGAAGGTCTTGTTAATAAAAACCAACCTGGAGCCAGGTATTGTGGTGAACACTGAAGATCAGAGAAACAGAACAAGCCACAGCTACCTCACCTTGCCAATTCCTCAGCTGATCTTGTTTCCTCAGACTGGAGGCCTCTCAGCTGAACTGCTGCTCAAAAGCCTAAAAGCTTAACCAGCTCTAGTTCCTGGTCCTCATGCCTTATATACCTTTCTGCTTTCTGCCATCACTTCCCGGGATTAAAGGCTCACTTCCTAGGATTAAAGGCATGAGTCACCATGCCTGGCTGTTTCCAGTGTGGCTTTAAACTCACAGAGATCCAGATGGATCTCTGCCTCCCAAGTGATAGAATTAAAGGCGTGTGTGTCACCATTTTCTGGTCTCTATATCTAGTGGCTGTTCTGTTCTCTAACCCCAGATAAGTTTATTAGGGTATACAATATTTTGTGGAACACAATATCACCATCTATCTATCTATCTATCTATCTATCTATCTATCTATCTATCTATCTATCTATCATCTATCTATGTCTGTGCATATTTATTTATAAAACATATATACACAATTGATCTTTGCTATTCAAGACTCCTAAAATATTGAATTAGTGAATATTGAGTAACTGCTTCCAGGGAAAATCTAGGGTAGGTTTCTTGAAGCCTCTGGTCACAGTGGTCTTCTTTGTCCAGTCAAGGCATAGTCTTGTTTAATGCATGTTTCTATTTCAAGGGATCTTATTTGATTAAGGTTGAACTCAGAGCCCCACCACAAATCAGATGTAAATGAAAGTAAGAAGTAAGATCCTGGTCCTATGTTCAAGGGATTCTCATGTGTAGAGACATTAGATAGTACTGTCTACATATACTGTGTATGATTGGAGGTCATTTTAAACAGTCATATCACTAAAAAAATACATAAAAGTTGTTTCAAATTTGATCCTTATTGTACCATGAAAAGGAGAAAAGGACAGAGCTTGGCTTTGTATCATCTCCATTGGGAATTTGAATGTAAGGTGGTACTTTTTTTCCTTTTTGCACATATCAGGAATGACCATGAAAATCTTGCAAATACTGATTTTGGCTCTAAAAGTAAATGCTAGTAAGTAGATATTCATAAGTGAAAATATATGAATTGAGAGTATCTTCTACACACACACACACACACACACACACACACACACACACACGCACCTCATTTCAAGGTACTGACTCTTAGGATTGATAGGACCTGGTGAGTCTGGAGTATATGGGGTGGAGCAGGCTGCATACTCCCTCAAAAGCTGGTGTTGAAACCCTGAGACTTCATTTCTTTTTCCATGGGGAAACCCTAGGTTTTATTCTTCATGCTTTTCAGGGGATTGGAAACCCAAATTACCACAGATTATCTCCTTTACTGAAAGGCAAGTACCTAGTCCATGTGTGTTCTGTTCATATCTAACAAATGGCCACATATTTAACTCTGTCAATGTACACAGACTATATTACCAGCCCGAGCACAGATGACCTTTCCTCATCCTCTCATCAGACTCAAATCACAGTGGTAGGCAAGGCTACAGAGCCATCTGAGGCACCAGAATTCCATCCAACTTTGCTGGCTGTTGGCAGTCGGACTAACTTTCCCCTTTGGCAGCTACCTGTTGGCTAGCTTGAGTTGCTTTCAACTCATTGAGAATGAATTTAGGCCAAAGCCATGTGATTTTCTCAGAACATGGTATCTCCTTCTCCAGTCAGCAGGAGAATGTCCGGTAAACTAAGAGGGGATCTTACACAAAATAATCTAATCACAAGAGCAACTAACTATCCAATCATATTCACAGATCTTACACAAATTCAACAAATGAATTAAAAAGACTATACAAAACATTTGAAGGTGAAGGGTCATTTTAGCATTCTGCCTTCCATATCATGTAACCACAAGTATTAAAAATACGCACGTGATAACTGACCTGAGGCACATGTGACCCCTTTGTGTACAAGCTACCTTTCCTGACTGAGTCTCTCCTTCCTTTTCCCCTCCTTTCCCAAACCTTCAGGCATCTACAAACCCACAAGCCTGCTCCCAGATCTTCAGCCTGTGAACCCTTTCATTTGTAAGGCTCTTTGCCTGTCTTAGCTTTAGATTTGTAGTTTGGGAGCCATCTTTACCGGGTCCAATTAAACAGCTCATTGACTCATCTTTCATGGCTCAGGTCACACATCTCCAGCACTGGTCCAATCTAAGAATGGACAGTTTGCCACATCTGACAAACAAAGAAAGAGGTCCACATGCCCAGTTCAATTAGCAGAAACAGAAGCATGAAGACCAAAACAGCATGTCTCCCATCAAACCCACTAGCCCCATAGAAAGGTTCTCTACAAAAAACTACCTACACTGGGTGGCAGTGGTGCATGCCTTTAGTTCCAACACTCAGGAGGCAGAGCCAGGCAGATCTCTGTGAGTTCAAGGCCAGCCTGGTCTACAGAGTGGGTTCTAGGACAAGCACCAAAACTACACGGAGAAACCCTGTCTTGAAAAAGAAAACAAAACAAAACACCAAAAAAAAAAAAAAAAAAACCTACCTAGATGAACCCCACATGGAATTTAAAATAATAATTATAAACTTTATCAAGGAATGCAAACAATTTAAAGAAAATTTACAGACAAAAATTTCATTGAACTTTAATAACAATAATCTAAACATGTAGTTGCCTTTAAGTAAGGGAGATAATCTGAGGTCTTTTGGATGGGACATTTTCAACCCCTTGATGAGACAATACTTTATGATATATCCTTAAAAACTCTGATAATAACACCCAAGAAAATACAATTACATACCTGAATGAAATGACAAAGTAATTCAGGATTTGAAAACTGAATTCAATAAAGAGAAACATTGATGAAAACATAATCTGAAATGAAGCTAGAATTGGAAGACTGAATATCACAGCTAGAAAACCAGGGGAAAGACTTCCAAGTAGAGTAGATCAAGTAGGAGACAGAACATCAGAATATGAAGATAAGGTAGAGGATTTAGACAAATTAAACAAAGAAAATTGAAAAAAATTAAAATATGCATGAGAAGCTGAAGAGCAATAAGCAAAATATGTTAAATGTTTCCCCTGAGAGATGGTACCATGCAACTTGGTGGTTAAAAATTCTTCTCTACTAATCATTTCATTATTATATTCATTCAATTTTAACTAATTTCACTTACAGAAGTAATACCAATAAACAATGCTGGAGGGGCTAATGTTGGAAGTAGAAAGTTTTACTCCTTCTATGGCTTTCCCTAGATATGCCCTGTAGGTAAATAACAAATACATGGAGAAATCCAAGCCATGTGTGTTCTTCAAGGTTTCCATTTCCATCGAACAACATGCACAAGGCATTCTGTATATGAATACAGCTATTAAAGTCTTAATTTTAATAGTTATGGTTTCATATCTAAGAACTTTGGTTTTATCCCATTGAGATTTCACTTCCTTAGTAAATATACTCGTTTCATTGTGCATGTCAAATATAACCAAACTCTGTGAATTTACTGTTTGACAACAAAGTCCATTTTTGTTTCTTTCAATGTATGGATTACCTATGAGTCTCTTTCTCTCTGTCTCTGTCTCTGTTTCTCTCTCCTTGTCTCTCTGTCTCTCTCACTCTCTCTGTCTCTCTTCTTAGATTTAGCACTCTGGGTCTGACTTATTTCACTTAACAAGGTCCTCATGTTCATGTCTGCTGTTGGAAATGGTAGAATTGCTTTCTTTTGAAGGTTGAAAGTCCCATGCATGTACTCATCATGTATTTTTTAAAGTCATCTGTTGATAGACACTTAGGTTATTTCCTTAACTTGGTTGCTATGATCAATTCTGCAAAGTGTGTGGCGCTGTGCATTATCTCTCCAAGATTTTATTTGCAATTCCTTCAGCTATACAAAAAAGTTAGATTGAATGGTAAGACTTTTGAATTTTTTTGAGGACTTCCATACTGTTTTGTATAATGACCTCATTGTGGTGTACTCAGCCACTGTGTTCACAATAGGATCACTACACCTTTGCCCATGTTTGTTCTTGGTGCTTCCATGATGCTCATTTGATTTATTTATTTCTCTAATCATTAACAATGTTGAGTGAGCACCTTTTTTGTGTACTAGGTAGCCATGTATAGGTCTTTTTTAAAAAATGGGACAGTTTAATTTCCTATTGAAACATGGTAAGGCAGTGGTAGCACACATCTCTAATCCTAGCACTCAGGAGGCAGAGCCAGGTAGATCTCTATGAGTTCAAGGCCAGCCTGGTCTACAGAGTGAGATTTTTTTTTTAATTTTTTGAAATTTTTTTAAAAATTTCCTTTTTTAAAAAAAAAGGAAAAAAGGAAGGAAGGAAAGGAAGGAAGGAAAAGGAAAGGAAAAGGAAAAGGAAAGGAAAAGGAAAAGGAAAGGAAAAGGAAAGGAAAAAAGGAAAAGGAAAGGAAGGAAAGGAAAGTGAAGGAAAGGAAAAGGAAAAGGAAAGGAAAGGAAAAGGAAAAGGAAAAGGAAAAAGGAAAAAGAAAAAAGGAGAAAGGAAAGGAAAAAGGAAAAGGAAAAAGGAAAAAAGGAAAGGAAAAGGAAAAGGAAAAGGAAAAGGAAAAAGGAAAAAAGGAAAAATTACACAGAAAAACCCTGTCTCAGAAGCCCCCACCCAAAACACCCAAAAGTGCTAAAATTAAGTTTTGCTGGGCAGTGGTGGTGCATGCCTTTAATCCCAGCACTCAGGAGGCAGAGGCAGACAGATTTCTGTGAGTTTGAGGCTAGCCTGAGCTACAGAGTAAGTTCCAGGACAGCTAGGACTGTTTCACAGAGAAACCCTGTCTCAAAAAACCAAAAATAAAATAAAATAAAATAAAATAAACATGGTGTTTGACCTTTTTCAAATACATTTAGTAACAGTCTATTGTTAGTGTTTTCCCTATTATCTTGTGAAAAAAATGTCATATTAGGGTTGGCAAGAAGGTTCAACCTGTAAAAGTGTTTGTCATGCAAGCCTGGTGCCATGATCCCTGGAACTCAAATAAGAAAGCTGGATGCAGTGGCAGCATGCATTGACAGGATGCAGTGCAGCATGCATTGACAGGATGCAGTGACAGGATGCAGTGACAGGATGCAGCGGCAGGATCCCAACACTCCTGTGCAGAGATGGGAGGCAGAGGTGGAAATAGGCTGCAAACTCTTGTAGGCAGCATGGCAGCAGATACAGGAGTGATTCTTCTTCTTCTTAAAAAAAATTACCTTTTAGATTAGTTTATGTGCACTTATATGTATGTGAAATGTGATTGTTTAAGTGTGTATGCGTGCATGTGTGTTTGTGTGTATGTGTGAAGGTGCACATATGCCATAGCACATGTGTGGAAGTGGCAAGACAGCATATAGGAGGGACCATTTCTCTCTTTCCACCCTGTAGGTTCCAGGGATCAAACTCAGGTTGTGAGGCTTAGGGACACAACAGTCTTTACCCAATGACCTATGTCAATGGCCCAAATAAACAAATCTTTTAAAAATGTCATTTTAAAAAATACCGTTGTTCTTTAATGAAAAATTTTATTTATATAATTCCTGGCTAACTTTTTTTGTTCCATCAAATTGTTGACATTGTGTCACATGCCACAACTTTTGATTTTGCTGTGGAGAAATCAGCCCTCAGCCTGGTGATTGTCCACTTTGAGTTATCAGCCTCTTTGCTCTGGTCATTTTTATCCTTTTTTCTTTTTCTCTCTCTCTGTGTGTGTGTGTGTGTGTGTGTGTGTGTGTGTGTGTGTGTGTGTGTGTGTTATCTTGGTAAAGACAATATAATAATACTGTGAACATTGTTGAGCATATAATAAATAAGAATGACTATGGTGAAGCCATCTCTGCTCTGCAGTCCTCTCACCTAAGAACCTCCAGTCTTCCATATACCATTGTTTCTTTCTGTGTAACTTACACAGTGTGAGATTTGGGGTGCTTCCTGAAACGGTGTTCTATTTCTTCTGTCTGAAAGAATCTCAGTCATTCTCTCTCTAAATTGGGATTTTCTTTGACTTTCTCCATTCTCCTTTTCTGAGACAGCCACTGGACAATTATCTCCTCAGTCATGGGTCCATTTCTTGTCATTCCTCAGTGTGATCTCTCTTCAGTTGTGTCTGATTTACAGTTCATCAGACACTGCATTTCTACTTTCAATTATACTTCCAGTCTAGCAGGTGCATTCCACCCCCACCTCCCCTCTTCTGTCTACCTCCTCTTCATCATTGTTATTTTCAGTGCTTGGAATTTACACCAGGGATCAATGCATGCAAGGCAAGGGATCTGCTATTGAGGCTGGTGTTTCCACCACTATTTTCCCACCCGTTAAGTGGGTAAGCTGATCATTGATAGAATTACAAAAAGCGCAGGCTGTGCTCCTTGCATTTGGGCTCCAGGACCATGGTTCATGCTGGGTCAAAGTTCAGACATGTTCCTTTACTTCTCAAGGCCTTGATGTCCTCATCCACAAAACTATTAGCACCTGATTTATAGTTGGGAAAAATTCAGTGTGCGAATACATAGAGATAGATTTAGGACAGGGCCAGACACAAAGAGAACATGGTGCAAATGTTGATGAAGTAAAATATATTTTTGTGTATTAGTTACTGATCTTGTCATGGGAACAAAGTATCAGGGAAAAGGAAGTCGGAAGAAAAATCTGTTCATTTCACTTCATCTCACAGTTGCTTGGCGTGGAAATCATGGCGGCTGGGAATGGCCTGGTGACAAGTACTTGTGGGATGACCAGTTCTATATCAGGAGGTTCGGCTGCAGCTACTTGAACCACAACCAGAGCGCTATAAACCTCCAGCCTTACTCTCATGACCCTATGTCTACCAGAGGTGGCTCTTTGCTGGAAAAGTTCCATAACCTCCCAAAACAGCGCCACCACCTGGGGGTTCAGGTGTTCAAACACATGAGCCTGGGGGAAGCTTTTCACATGCAAACTGTACTGTTTCCTTTTAAGTATTTTGAACAGACACTTTTGTATGCTGATTAGATAATTTAAATAGTAGAAATCTGGAATTCCAGAGATTGACTTCTTCTTTACACTAATGTCCTCCTTCTCTCTGTTGTATCTTGGAACTCTGTAGCTCTCCTTGGATCCACTGGATTCTCTGGTGTATACTCCTTGATTCAGTTTAAGTACATGTTTTTATTTAGGGGCTCTATGAAAATTTCAGCAGAGATGTGGTTATGAATTCTCACTAGGTAGTATTTTCCAAATTCATGATGCTGAAACACGTTTATCCTCTTCGTTAGCTAGAAATGTCTATTCTAACTCACTCTACTGAAAATACAGCTTGTGAGGATCCTATCTATGTCTTCCAAGATGTGTTGGGACCAACACATCTTGCTCCTGTTGGGAACAGCAGAACCCAGACTCTAAATTTTCTGCATCTGCAAATGTCTAGAGAATTTGAGCATAATTCCAAGGCTGGTTTGTCTTTCTGGTTTCCGATCTTTATTGTGGGGTCAAGGGAATACTTACTTTCATATAAACTTATAATGTGAAGTAAAAGTTGTCACAATTTGTGAAAACTTGTCCTATCCGTACCTGTAATCATTGAGAGTTATTTGCACTTCATTTTTGTGTGTGCATGTGTACACATAATGCTTTTCACTATATTTTTCCTCATTATATTTGTAATATTTATTACATACTCATTCTTTAACAACATGACCAAACTTACTCATCATTGGAATCACTCTATGAATTGTATCAAAACTGTATCCTTTGTAAGCCAGCGATTTTCAAAGTGTAGGCCACAGATCTCTAGAGTTCCCATGCAAAATGTCTGTGAGGTTAAAAGACATTTATTTTAAAATCATATTTTCCTTCCTTCCTCCCTCCCTCCTTTTCTTCCTCCTCTCTTCCTCCCTCCCTCCCTCCCTCCCTCCCTCCCTCCCTCCCTCCCTCCCTCCCTCCCTCCCTCCCTTCCTCTGTCCCTCTTTCTCTTCCTCTCTGTCTGTCTTTCTTTCTTCTTTCTTTCTTTCTTTCTTTCTTTCTTTCTTTCTTTCTTTCTTTCTTTCTTTCTTTCTTTCTTTCTTTCTTTCTTTCTTTCTTCTTTCTTCCTTCCTTCCTTCCTTCCTTCCTTCCTCTCTCTCTCTCTCTCTCTCTCTCTCTCTCTCTCTCTCTCTCTCTCTTTCTCTTTCTTTCTTCTATGTTATTGAGGCTCACACTAATGATACCAAGGCCAAAGCTCCTAGTTACTTTATACAAACTGAGGCCACAGCCCTCACTTTACATGTGAAAGGAAGCCCATTCACATCAAATTTCCATTTCCCTTAGGAATGATTGTGGTAAAGAATCATAAAATCATTCCACTTGTAAAACACTGACCTCTAAGTCCATACCTTTTTAATATTCTGTCTGATGAAATGGAAAGCAGGTACAGAACATTTGTGCTGCAAAGCAAAGTACTGTGTTATGGTGGTTGTCTGGAAGAAAAGGGTGTGTGGCTGAGCTTTTTGAATAGAGCCTGTACTGTTTTAAGAATGCTGCGCTTTTACATTGAAAAATGACAAGCTGTGGCTATTCAAAATTGGGTATTCAGCAGAAATTATCTCAGTTTTGAACAAAGTGAGCCTGTCAGTTTGGGGAATAATCCTGACGGTAAATTTTGCCAAATTATAAATGAGCTTTCAAGTGAAAATGAGAATTTTATAAATTTGTATAAACTTCCCAAATGCTTAAGAACTTCTTTGAAGAGGTCATTGGTGATATTAATTAGTGTGCTTTTCAAAATATTGAACCAACATTTTCTGAATGAAAAATTTATATCATAATTCACAGACATGCGAGAGCTTTCTTCTTTTTCAAGATTGTAGGACTTGTTTGTGGTCTCTTGAGTTTTATGACCTTGGAGATGGACTTAAATCTCTTCCAAAAATGGTACCAAGATTCTAATAGAAATTGCATTGAGTGGTAGATCAATCTGAGTGATGTTGCCATCTTAACATAAATCTTTGTGTTTATGTGTCTTTAATTTTCTTCATCAATGTTTTAGTTTTAAGTACGAAACAGTTTTGACACTTTAGTTAAGATTGTTGATAGCATTTCGTTACTTTTGATGCTTTCATAGGGTGGACTAGTGTTTGCAAGCAACATCTTTTGAGTACCAATATTGTTTTGGTGATTTGACTAGGATGTGCAAAATGGGTTGCATTTTTAAACTTAAGTCAAGAAGGATACCCTTGCTTTGTCATATGCACTCTATAAGAGGTTGTTCCAGGGTGCCATTTTTATCTCACTTCAGATGTCATACTTATCATCAGGTAGGTTTCATCTCAACAGACCCTTGATGAAGAAGCAGGTTTGAGAAGGATTAAAAGATGGATGTCGGGAAAGAAGGTGTGGGGCAGCATCAAGTATACAGAGAACTTCAGAAGCTTGAAGTTGAGCTGAGAGTGTCCCAGAAGGAGACAAGAGGGAGAGGCTCTCCCCTGTCCCCACATCCTCACCAGTGTTTGTTGTCAGTTGTTTTCTTGACCTTCAGCCACTCTGACTAGGGTAAGATGAAATCTCAAAATCGTTTTGATTAGCATATCCCTAATAGCTAAGAATGTTGAACATTTTAAAAGCTATTACTTAGCCATTTTTATTTCATTTTTTTTGGGGGGGGGGAGAATTCTCTGTTCAGATTTATAGTTCATTTTTTAATTGGATTGTTTGTTTTAACTTTTTTAGAAATTATTTTTCCAATTAAAATTCTGCAACATTTCTTTCCTCCTTTCTCCTCTTCCCTCCAACTATCCCATGTCTCTTCACTCCCATTCACATTCTTTTCGTTTATTATTCACACACACACACACACACACACACACACACACACACACACACAATCTGCTGAGTCGCTTTGGTGTTGGTGATATTTATATAATATTTAGGGGATTCGTCCCTGGGGAAGACTAATTTTCCCTTTCTGAGAACCTGTTAACTGCTTGTAGCTCTTCATGAAGGGCCCTGTGAGATTTCCTCCATCTACATTAAGAATATCAACTGGTGTTTGACTTGTTCAGGTATTTTTTTTTTAGGCAGCCATATATTGATATTTCATGGGTATAGCTTCTCTGTGGTATCTACAAGACATAATCTTGCAGCAACTTTCCTGTTCCTCTGGCTCTTATGATCTTTCCACCCCTTCTCTGGAGATGTTCCCTGAGCCTTAGGTATAGAAGTTGTATTGTAGATGTATCAGTTGAAGCTGGGTGCTGTGTTCAGTTGTTCTCTACATTTTGACCGGTTGTAGCTTTCTGTAATGGTCTCTGCAAACTGCACATGAAACATTTTTTGACAAGAGATGATACTTATCGGTGGGTATAAGGATAAGTATTTAAACTGTAGTTAGAATTACATGGTATAGGAAAGTGGTGGTATTAGTTTCTCCTTAAAGAGCAAAACCTCCCTAGCCCCAATAGTGGGCTAGGTTTATAGTACCAGGCATGATTTCCTTCCTGTTATGTGGGCCTGAAGTCCAATTATACAGCTGTTGGTGACTGCCAAGATATGAGTGCCACTATTGCGCCTTAATGGATATCTTGCTATGCTGATCATTGTTGTGGTTCCTAGGTATCACAGCTGGGTAGAGCTATTGAATGCTTCAATCATTTGGTAGCTTGCATATCACCTTCTAATACTATGAAAGCTAGTCCTCGGGAAGGAGATTTTGGGATTAGATTCATCTTGAGTTTTATGTCCAAAGTATGTGATGTTTTCAGCTTCTGAGAGACAGCTAAGAGCCACAGTAGTATATTGAGTAGTATATTGTGGGCATCTTCTGGACTCCCCTGACTAAAGACTAGAATGGACATTTTTTATGTGTGATATGAGGCTTTTAGTAAGATGGTCATTTTCACAATGTTAATTTTACCATTCATAAGCACAAGACCCTAGTATTTTCATTAATATCTTTTTTTCAGATGCTTAAAAATTTCATTGGTGAGCTATTTTTATCTCTTTGGTTATATTCATTTCTAGATACCTTATTTATTTTTGAAGACATTGTGAATGGGAGTGTGTCCATGATCTCTTTCCTAGCATGCTTGTTATTGATATAGTAAGTCAATAAGGGTGTTTATTTTTGTTAGTTGATTTTATATTCTGACACTTTGCTGAAAATTTTCAACATTTCTGGAAGTTTTCTAGTGGAATTTTGGGATATAATTCACTTTTGGTGGGATTGAAAACTAGTACTGTTATTGTGGAAATCAGTATGAAGAATTCTCAAGAAGCTGAAAGCCGATTTCCTATATGATCCGGCTATCCCATTCTTTGTCATATGACCAGAGGACTTGACATCTTACTTCACAGATACTAGCTCAGCCATGTTCACTGATGCTCTATTGATGTTATCTAGGAAATAGAAACATCTGAATGCCCTTCAAGTGAAGAATGGATAAAGAAAATGTGGTACATATATGTAATGGGATTCTTTTCATGTATAAAGAAGAACTAATCATGAAGACGAACTGCAAGCAACCAATAATTGCTAAGATAGCTAAAATCAGTTCTCTTCAGGGACAAGCCTTCTGATGTGTTAGCCATAAATACATATACATATGAACAACACTAAAGGACTTAGCCGGATTTATCTATCATCTATCTATCTTTCTATCTAACTACCTACCTTCCCATACATTCATCCTTTTATTTATCTATCTCAATAATAATTAAGGTAGAAGACATCATAAAGTGGGCAGGGACATGGGAGAAGTTGGAAAGAGAAGGAGAGGGGTAGAATTGGGGTAAATGTATTCTCAAAAAAATAAAATATTTTTAAAGGAGGAAGATGGTATAAAAAGCAAGCTAGAATTGATTTGGAAAAACAAAAATCCCAGGACAGCTCAAAAATCCTGTACAACAAAGGAACTTCAGGAGGCATCACCATCCCTGATTTCAAGCTCTACTATAGAGCTATAGTAATAAAAACCATGTGATATTGGCATAAAAACAGACAAGTGGATCAGTGGAATTGAATTTAAGACCTGACATAAACCCATATACCCTTGAACACCTGATTTTTGACAAAGAAGCCAAAATTATACAGTGGAAAGAAGAAATCATCTTCCACAAATACTGCTGGCATAACTGGATGTCCGCATGTAGAAGAATGCAAATAGATCTATATCTATCACCCTGCACAAAACTCAAGTCCAAATGGATCAAAGACTACAACATAGATCCAGTTACACTGAATCTCATAGAAGAGAAAGTGGGAAATAGTCTTGAACACATTGTCACAGGAGAAAAGTTCCTGACTAGAACACCAGTAGCACTGACACTGAGGCCAACAATAAATGGGACCTCCTGAAACTGAGAAGCTTCTGTAAGGCAAAGGACACAGTAAATAAGACAAAACGACAGTCTACAGAAGAGGAAAATACCTTCATCAACCCCATATCTGACAAAGGGCTGATCTCCAAAATATATTAAGAACTCAAGAAACTAGACAGCAAAATACCAATAATCCAATTAAAACATGGGTTACTGATCTAAACAGAGAATTCTCTACAGAAGAATCTCAAATGGCTGAGATACACTTACAAATTATTCAACATCCTTAGCCAATCAGGGAAGTGCAAATGAAAATGGCTCTGAGATACCATCTTACACCTGTCAGAATGGCTAAGATGGAAAGCACTGATGACAGCCTATGTTGGAGAGGGGAACACTCCTCCACTGCTGGTGGGAGTGAAAACTTGTACAGCCACTTTGGAAATCAGTATGGTGGTTTCTCAGAAAATTGACAATCAATCTACCCCAAGACTCAACTGTAACAATCTTAGGCATATATCAAAAGGATACTCAATTATTCCACAAGGACACTTGCTCAAATGTGTTTATAGCAGCATTATTCATAACAGCCAGAACCTGGAAACAACTTAGATGCCCCTCAACTGAAGAATGGACAAAGAAAATGTGGTACATTTATACAATGGAGTATTACTCAGCTGTAAAATAAAAAAATGACAACATGAAATTTGTAGGCAAATGTATGAAACTAGAAAAAATCATCCTGAGTGAGGTAATCCAGACCCAGAAAGACAAACATGGTACTCAATCATAAGTGGATATTAGCTGTAAAGTAAAAGATAACTAGGCTACAATCCACAGCCCCAGAGAAGTTAGTTAATAAGGAAGACCCAAAGAGGGACACATGGATTTCCTTGGGAAAGGGAAATAGAAGAGATCTCTTGGGCATGCTGTATGTGGGTGGGGGTGGGAATATGAAGGATTGGGTTGGTCAAGTTGGGGGTGTACAGAGGGGGAGAGTAATGAAAGAGATGTCTTGATGGGGGGAATTTTAGGGTTATGGAAAAACCTGGTGCCAGGGAAGCTCCCAGAAATCCACAAGGATGACCCCAGCTAAGACTCTTAGCAATAGTGGAGAGGGTGCTGGAACTGGCCATCTACTGTAATCAGATTGGTAACTACTTTAATTGTCATCAGAAACTGATGGAAACAAATGCAGAGATCCACAGCCAAGCACTGGGCCGAGCTTCAGGAATCCAGTTGAAGAGAGGGAGAAAGTATTGTGTAAGCAAGGGGCTTCAAGATCATCACAAAGGAACCCACAGAAACAACTAACTTGGACTCTTAGGAGCTCAGGCTCTGGACTGACAGCTAGGGAGTCTGCATGGGACTGGCCTAGGCTCTCTACATATGTGTGGCAGTTGTGTGGCTTGGTCTACTTGTGGGACTTTTAGCAGTGGAATCAGGCTCTGTCCCTAATGCTTGAGCTGGCTTTTGAGAACCTATTCCCCATACTGGGTTGCCTTGCCCAGCCTTAATACAAAGGGAGGAGTTTAGTTCTATGTCAACTTGATATGCCATGCTTTGTTGACACCCATGGGAGAACTGTAGCTAGAGTTTTCCTGCCTTACCCACAGGACACATCTTTGTCACCCACCAGTCCCACAGCCACTCAGACCCAAGCAGGTAAACACAGAGACTTATATTGGTTACAAACTGTATGGCGTGGCAGGCTTTTTGCTAACTGTTCTTATAGCTTAAATTAATCCATTTCTACAAATTTATACCTTGCCATGTGGCTCATGGCTTACTGGCATCTTTACATGCTGCTTGTCCTGGTGGTGGCTGGCAGTGACTCCTTCTGCCTTCCTGTTCTTTCTTTTCTCCTCTCTGTTAATCCCACCTATACTTCCTGCCTATCCATGGGCCAATCAGTGTTTTATTTATTGACCAATCAGAGCAACTTGACATACAGACCATCCCACAGCACAGCCAAGTGCAGACCATCTCAGACACTTGCACTCAGGCCCGTGGTCCTAATCATCCTCTACGTGGACCTGCTGGGTAAAGCCACGAGGAACCCAAGAATGGGCTCCCACAGGACATACAGAACATCACACAGCAGAGATCTGCCCTTTTCTGAACAGAAACAGAAGAGTGGATGGAGATTGTATAGAGGGGAGGGGGCCATGGGGGAACTGAATGAGAGGAGGGTGGGAAAACTGTGGTAGGGATGTAAAACAAAGCAAACTGGATCAAATTTTTTTCTTAAAATTTAGGTTTTGGGAAGTCCATAAAGTCCTTAGTGACATTTCACCCACTTGCCTTGCCAAGGCATCTACTAATAATATTATGTGCAAATGAATCAATATAATGAAGTTTATAATCTGCTTATATGCTGAAGATAGTGCCTGGACACACACTGCTGGTTATTCATTTCCGAATTCAGTGCATATTTTTGAATAGAAAAATTCCACAGTAATACTACTATTTTAGAAAGGCAGGTTTTTTTGTTGTTGCTGTTGTTTTTGTTTTGTCTGTTTTTTTTTGTTTTTTGTTTTTTTTGGTTTCTGTCTTATCTTTATGGTAAATTTTACAAAGGAGACAGACAAAACAACTGGAAAATTTCACAGAGAAACCAAGTGATGAGATTTCCAGAGTCAGTGTGTGACTCTGGAAACAGAAAGCCATGGGTCCAGAATGTGCTGTATTCCACACACACACAGTGAGGAGATGTACTCTAGAGGGAATCAGGGTGTGGGATAGCTCATGGCTAATGCCATCTGTAAGCTGAGTTCAGAAGGGAGACCAATGTTCCAACATTCACAAGGATTTGGGGCTGGCTGTGAAACAATCAACTTTATTGTCTTTCAGGGAAAATGTGATCAGAAGGGAAGCAAAGAGAGTAAAGTGAAGAGGGCTGCATAGCTTAAGAAGAGATTGGAGAAGAATTTGGAGTTCTTACAAGCAGGAAGCCTCTCCTCGAAAACCTTGCTTCGAAGGCAGTTTGTTTCTCAGACGCGAAGGAAGCTGAACCGACCATCTGTCTTCTGACCTCCCTTGCAAGTCCTCCAGCTCTGCTGCCCGGGTCGAGTGCTTTTCCTACAAGTATCCATCTGCACCCACTGTGTCATGTGAAGACTTTTAATTTTCCATTGCTGTAACAAGGCAAAATCATTTTAGAAAATAGGTTTTCTCAAGAAATTCAGAGTGCTATATTAATCTTTTTGTAGACCAATACAAAATAAAGTCATTGCTATGTCATTTTTTTTTCAAGAAAAAGAGAAATGTGCAAAATTATTCAAGGTGACAGAAGCACCTTCAGCTCTCATATGCCAGCAATGCAAATTCTTTATGGAGTGACCTTGGATCACAACAGTGAAAACAGTCTGTTGTAATGTGTCTAGGCCACTGTAAGACTGCCATGAAAAAACCAGAGGAAAAAGAACCTTTATTCACAAGCTACAATTTTAAAAATTACATACTGCGTGAGAGGATATTATTCTCTGTTTGGAGAATATGTCCAACAATTACATAGAAAATGTCTCTTTTCTAGCAAAGGTTGATCAAACAAGATTTAAGATTTGAAACTATCAACTTGAAATGTTTCCTTGTTTTATTTATATTTTGAACTAAAATAATAATTTTGGGCTATATGACTAAGGTAAATAAAATTTATTTTTTAAATTAATTAATGTAGCACATTAGCAACTCAAAATGTTCAGTCAAGGACTTCCCAGACATACAAATACTGGCAGCATAGTAGCATGTTACAACCATGGAGAGAGCACCATCACAAACAAACTTCATTCAGAGCATGTTAGTATACAGTACTCAATACACTTTATAAAATATGCAAAAGTGTTTCAACCACTGCCTAAAATGGCTAACCTCCTTGATCTTTACATAATTTTTCTATGTAAACTGACTTCTGTAGTTGGACTTTCTCATTGGGACTTCAACTCCTCAGATAATGACCTGGAGACTTATTATTAATTATGAAAGCTTGGCCTTTAGCTTAGGCTTATTCCAAACTAGCTCTTATAAATTAAATTAATCTGTTTCTATTAGTTTAGTTTCTGCCACATAGCTTTTTAACCTCTCTTCCATTTTGTATGTCCAGCGATCTTCATGTCTCGCTGGTATCTTTTGTGTGCCTGCATTCCTCCTGAGTTCCTCTCTTTCCCTGAAAGTCCTGCCTAGTCTCTGCTGTCATGTTATTGGCCATTCAGCTCTTTATTAACCAATCAGAATAAAACAGTGACACATTTTCACTCACTGTGATCAAATATCCTGCAATAATTCCCCCTTTTGGTCTAAAAATGTAAAGGAAACATTTTTTTAACTCTAACACAGTAAGACTATATACAATAAGAACAACTATCAAGTAAAAATTACATTCACAATGTCCAGTCCATTTGTATTTGGTAAATTTAGAGAAAATACTTTATTATCTATCCTATCTTGGAGAGTCCAAAGTTTTATACCTAAACCATTTTCTATCACAATTTGTATTACCAACCTAAGGCTATCTTTTTAGACTTAAAAACATCTTCTTAGATAAAAACATAAGCTTTTATGTCTATCAACCTTATAAACTTTATATCTCTTTTGTAATTTTCTTTTCTGAAATTGGTAACAAGAAAAACTGTAACTATAACTTTCTAGTCTTCAACTCCATCAGATACCTGAGAAGGATATAGTATTACCCAAGTAAACAGGAAATACAGAGCAAGCAACTTCCAAAACTATAGATAAGACAGAGACATCTGGCTGCCTGGACAGTCACTCAAGGTTCCTCTGCAACACTGGGATATCCATCTTTAGCCTACAGATTTAGAATATCTGACAGACTTTTCAGTGAAGCAGGAACTTTGAAGGACTGTCCTGCCTTTTCTTGGCAAAATTCAACAGTCACCTTCTTTTGTGTTCTGCTTGTCCGATTTGGACAGCATATTGTTAGCAATCAAGGCAAGGGCACTTTCTTGCCCAAATGGCTAGCTTTGCCACAGGGAAAGCAAACTCCATATGGAAGTTCTTCAGTGCCCATCCTCCTCCTTTGAAGTAGATTGGTGCTACAAGGAGCAGACATGTCTCACTGTCATGAAAAACCTTATAGTATTAAGACATCTTAAATGCCATATTTTGTAGGTCTCTGAAGCATGTGAAGATCACCTATCTATCTAAAATATGTCTATTTAACCTTGAAAACATACCTAATAGGATTACAAGTTTGATTATTATAGATGATTAACTACTAGCCTGCATTTCTTTATTATCCTAAACAGTTTCTAATAATAGCTTTCAAGTACCAGCCTTTATATTACATTTTAAAAGGACTATATAGGTATAATACCTTAAATAATAGTAGAAACATATATACACTGTATTAAAACAAAAATAACCTTACATTTGTATCAATATACAAAACTCCATACCAATGTAAAATATTTGAGACTTATAGTTGCTTTTTTAAATTTTTTAAAAATTTATTTTATAATTTAATTTAATTTTACATATCAGCCATGGATTCCCTTGTTCTCCCCACTTCCACCCACCCCCTCCCTTCCCCCCAGTGCACCCCCCATTCCCATCTCCTCCAGGGCAAAGACTCCCCTGGGGATTGAGTTCAACCTGGTGGATTCAGTTCAGGCAGGTCCAGTCCCCTCCTCCCAGGCTGAGCTAAGTGTTCCTGTAAAAGCCCCAGGTTCTAAACAGCCAGCACATGCACTGAGGACAGGTCCTGGTTCCTCTGCCTGGATGCCTCCCAAACAGATCAAGCTAATCAACTGTCTCACTTATCCAGAGGGCCTGATCCAGTTGGGGGTTCCTCAGCTATTGGTTTATAGTTCATGTGTTTCTATTCGTTTGGCTATTTGTCCCTGTGCTTTTTCCAATCTTGGTCTCAACAATTCTCGCTCATACAAACTCTCCTCTTTCTCACCAATTGGACTCCTGGAGCTCCACCTGGGGCTGGCCATGGATCTCTGCATCCAGTTCCCTTAGTCATTGGATGAGGTTTCTAGCATGACAATTAGAGTGTTTGGCCATCCTATCACCAGAGTAGGTCAGTTTGGGCTTTCTCTCAACCATTGCCAGTAGTCTATTGTGGAGGTATCTTTGTGGATTTCTGTGGACCTAACACTTTGAGACTTATAGTTGCCTTTTTTAATTTAAAAGTAGATTCAATAATCTACTTTTTCCCCTAGCATTTCTATATCCCCCTTTTTTCTTTTTAGAATGAGATCCCTGAATATAATTTCCTTTGCTTAGTTTCCTCCCTGACCATGACCAATAACAACTTACAACCAACCCTGCTGTGGGATGTCCTCTATGTTGTGAATAAATAAAACAGTGATTGGCTAGTAGCCAGGCAGGAAGTATGGTATAGGTTGGACAAACAGAGAGGAGAGGCTGGGAGGTGGAAGTCTAGAGGAGACACCAGCCTGCCGTCCAGGGAGCATAACGTAAAGGCAGCAGGTAAAGACACGGAACACATGGCGACATATAGATTAACAGAAATGGGCTGAGTATAAGAGTAAGAGCTAGACAATGGTAGGCCCGAGCTAATGGCTGAGCAGTTTAAATAATATAAGCATCTGTATGTTTATTTTATAAGTGGGCTATGGGACTGCCGGGGGCTTTGCGGGACCCAGAGAGAAAAACTCTAGCTACACAACCCCCTAAACAATGATAAACATCCATAACCCATTGAATGACCAAAAACCTTACCTATTGGATATATGGTTGCTCTGATCTTTAGACTCCTTCCTGTTGTTTGGGGTGACAGAGTCTTTAGGGAACCTTGAGAAAATTGGGATAATGGTCAAGTACTAGGAGAGCTAACTGTTGTCCAGTCTTCAAGTGATAGGAAAGTGCAGGGCTTATCTGAAGTCCTGACTGGAGTAGTCTGTGAGGCTGGATCATCTCAGATAGCAGCTTTGAAGTTGTTCTGGATGTAGATTTTTGAGGAGACTGCAACAGAGGCATTCTGAGAGGCTTGATTACCTGGGCTACCTGTTTTCTTCATTGGTGTCTAGTCCTTTTTTTTTTTTTTTTCTGAACACACACAAACTTTTAAAGGTAACATGCATATCTGTATTAGCACATGTATAGAATGTGTGGTGTGCACAAATCAGCTAAAATGATTTATTGGTGCCTGGCCCAATTGTCTTTAGAGAGGCATCATCCAGCAACTGATGGAGGCAAATGTAGAAACCAACAGCTAAACATTTGGCAAAGTTTGGGAATCCTGAGGAGAAGGAAGAGAAAGGAGTGTAGGAGCCAGAGGGGTCAAGGACACCATGGGAAATCTCACAGAAACAACTCACCTGGGTTCACAGGGGCTCGCAGAGACCGAACTGACAAGCAGGGAGCGTGCATGAGACTGACCTAGGCACTCTGCATATACATTACACTTGTGTAGCTTGATCCTCTTTTGGAACGCCTAACAGTAGGCACAGAGGCTGTCTCTGACTCTTTAACTGGCTTTTAGGATCCGACTACTCACACTGTGCTGCCTTGCCCAGCCTTAATACATGAGGAGGGCTTAGTCTTGCTGCAATTTGATATGCCATGTTTTATTGATACTCATAGGGGACCTGTCCTTTCCTGGATGAAGACGGAAGAGGGGGGGGATTGGGGGATGGGAGGGGAGGAATGGGGGCAAGGGACTGGGAGGGGGGATGGGGGGGAGGCTGTGGCCAGGATGTAAAATAAATAGATGAATTTTAAAAAGATGATTTTTCTGTTCTATGTTTGAACAGGTAAAAGGCATACGTCAATTTTATAAGTCCATTTGGACTGCATAACCAAACTGTCATGAGGACTCTGTAGCCAACAAGCATTATGTTTCCTTGTTCAGCATCATATATTTCTATTGGAAAAACAGCTAAGTGGGACCTCCTGGTTTGTCAGCAAGACCTAGTTCAAACACTGATTTTATGCTATCATCATGCAATTTGTAACTGTATTTCTGCATTTTCTGTATACCACACATTATTCAGTGATGAAAAGAAAATTTTGACCTTAGTTAATTAGAATCAGTTTAATGCTATCTTATCATGTCTAATTCTTTTCACCACATCTAATGAAGAACAATCTTTTTATATTTTTACTATACAACTGTTCTCAAAACATGTGCTAATAAAACTAATCTAAATGTACTGAGGATGTTTATCGAAGATAAGTAAATGTTCTCCTTAAGAGTTTAAAATATAATTAGAAAACAAAAACTAAAACAAACAAAGAAGGAATGAAGTAAAGAGCTCTTATTGACTAACTCGTATGTGATAGGCTTTGTGCAAAACATAACTGAAAAATTGAGCTTCAAGAATTCCTAAGTTATAGGTGAACAGCATGAAGTTCAGTCTATATTTTACAAAGCCAGAATTCTAGCTGAGGTCCTTCTGGCTTCAGAATCCCTCCCTGCTCTTTTCTCTAGACTCCAGGAGCATGCATGAGTAGTTGTCTGGCTAGAGGGAAATGTGTGCTACAGAACAAGACCTTAAGAACAGCCAAAGAAGACTAGCTGGGTAGGGAAAAATGCAGCACATTAAGGAGACGCTTCTGTGCTTTTCACAAAAACAGAGCATTAATAAGAGAAGAGGACAGTTTATTCAGATTCCAGCATTTATGCTTCAGTATAAAACTGTTATGATCACATATTAATAACTAACAGCCTAAATTTCAAGAAGACCACTATAATATCAGAATTTTTTTTTTTTTTTTTTTGGTTTTTTTATTATTATTATTATTATTATTATTTTACAACACCATTCAGTTCAACATAATAGCCACAGAATCCCCTGTTCTCCCCCTCTCGCCCACCCCTCCCCCCAGCCCACCCCCCATTCCCACCTCCTCCAGATCAAGGTCTCCCCTGAGGACCGGGGTTGACCTGGTAGACTCAGTCCAGGCAGGTCCATTCCCCCCTCCCAGACCGAGCCAAGTGTCCCTGCATAAGTCCCAGGATTCAAACAGCCAACTCATGCAACGAGCCCAGGACCTGGCACCAATGCACAGCTGCCTCCCAAACAGATCAAGCCAACTGACTGTCTCACCCGTTCAGGTGGCCTGATCCAGTTGGGGGCCCCTCAGCCTTTGGTTCATAGATCCTGTGCTTCCATTCATTTGGTTATTTATCCCGGTGCTTTATCCAACCTTGGCTTCAACAATTCTCGCTCATATAAATCCTCTTCATACTCACTAATTAGACTCCCAGTGCTCCACCAGGGGCCCAGCCGTGGATGTCTGCCTTCAGATTCCTCAGTCCTTGGATGGGGTTTATGGCATCACTATTTGGGTGTCTGGCCATTCCATCACCAGAGTAGGTCAGTTCCTGCCGTCTCGCGACCATTGCCAGCAGTCTTTTGAGGGGGTATCTTTGTGGATCTCCGTGGGCCTCCCTAGCTCTCTGCTTCCTCCCCTTCTCACCTTCCCATGTGGTCTTCATTTACCATGGTCTCCTATTCCTTGTTCTCCCTCTCTTTTCTTGATCCAGCTAGGATCTCCCACTCTTTCCCTCGACTGTCGCCCTTCATTGTTCCCACTCATGACCAGGCTATTCATGTAGATCTTGTCCATTTCTCCGTGTCTTTTTTGGGGTCCCGTTTTCCAGGTAGCCTCACTGGTGATGTGAGTAGCAGTCTAGTCATCCTTGTTCCACATCTAGCATCTTCCTATGAGTGAGTACATACCATATTTGTCTTTCTGAGTCTGGGTTACCTCACTCAGGATGATTTTTTCTAGATCCATCCATTTGCCTGCAAACCGTGTGATGTCGTTGTTTTTCTCTGCTGAGTAGTATTCCATTGTGTATATGTGCCACAATTTATTTATCCATTCTTCAGTTGAAGGGCATCTAGGTTGTTTCCAGGTTTTGGCTATTACAAACAATGCTGATATGAACATAGCTGAGCAAGTGCTCTTGTGGTATGATTGAGCATTTCTTGGGTATATGCCCAGGAGTGGTATAGCTGGATCTTGGGGGGAGATTGATTCCCAATTTTCTAAGAAAGCGCCATATTGATTTCCAAAGTGGTTGTACAAGCTTGCATTCCCACCAGCAGTGGAGGAGAGTTCCCCTAGTTCCACATCCTCTCCAGCATAAAGTGTCTTCAGTGTTTTTGATCTTAGCCACTCTGACAGGCGTAAGGTGGTATCTCAGAGTTGTCTTGATTTGCATTTCCCTGATGATTAGGGAAGTTGAGCAATTCCTTAAATGTCTTTCAGCCATTTGGGATTCCTCTGTTGAGAATTCTCTGTTTAGTTCTAAAGCCCATTTCTCAATTGGACTGTTGGTCCTTTTGATGTCTAATTTCTTGAGTTCCTTATATATTCTGGATATCAGTCCTCTGTCAGATGTGGGGTTGGTGAAGATCTTTTCCCATTCTGTAGGCTGTCGCTTTGCCTTGTTGACCGTATCCTTTGCTCTACAAAAGCTTCTCAGTTTCAAGAGGTCCCATTGATTGATTGTTTGTCTCAGTGTCTGCGCTACTGGTGTTATATTTAGGAAGTGATCTCCTATGCCAAGGCGTTCAAGACTATTTCCTACTTTTTCTTCTAGCAGGTTCAGAGTAGCTGGATTTATGTTGAGGTCTTTGATCCACTTGGACTTAAGTTTTGTGCACGGTGACAGATATGGATCTATTTGCAGCCTTCTACACGCTGATATCCAGTTATGCCAGCACCATTTGTTGAAGATGCTTTCTTTTTTCCATTGTACACTTTTGGCTTCTTTGTCAAAAATTATATGTCCATAGGTGTGTGGGTTAATGTCAGGGTCTTCAATTCGATTCCATTGGTCCACATGTCGGTTTTTATGCCAATACCAGGCTGTTTTTATTACTGTAGCTCTATAGTAGAGCTTGAAGTCGGGGATTGTGATGCCTCCAGAAGTTGTTTTATTGTACAGGTTTCTTTTAGCTATCCTGGGTTTTTTGTTTTTCCATATGAAGTTGAGTATTGTTCTTTCCAGATCTGTGAAGAATTGTGTTGGTATTTTGATGGGGATTGCATTGAATCTGTAAATTGCTTTTGGTAAGATTGCCATTTTTACTATGTTAACCCTGCCTATCCATGAGCATGGAAGATCTTTCCATTTTCTGAGATCTTCTTCAATTTCTTTTTTCAGGGACTTAAAGTTCTTGTCATATAGGTCCTTCACTTGCTTGGTTAGTGTTACCCCAAGGTATTTTATGTCATTTTTGGCTATTGTGAAGGGTGATGTATCTCTAATTGCCTTCTCAGCTTCTTTGTCCATTGTATATAGGAGGGCTACTGATTTTTTTGAGTTGATTTTGTATCCTGCTATGTTGCTGAAGGTGTTTATAAGCTTTATCAATTCCTGGGTGGAATCTTTGGGGTCACTCAAGTATACTATCATGTCGTCTGCAAATAGGGAAAGCTTGACTTCTTCCTTTCCAATTTGAATCCCCTTAATCTCCTTATGTTGTCTTATTGCTCTGGCTAGAACTTCAAGTACTATATTGAATAAGTATGGGGAGAGTGGACAGCCTTGTCTCGTTCCTGATTTTAGTGGAATTGCTTTGAGTTTCTCTCCATTTAATTTGATGTTGGCTGTTGGTTTGCTATATATTGCCTTTATTATGTTTAGGTATGTTCCCTGTATTCCTGATCGCTCCAAGACTTTTATCATGAAGGGGTGTTGGATTTTGTCAAATGCCTTTTCTGCATCTAGTGAGATGATCATGTGGTTTTTTTCTTTGAGTTTGTTTATATGGTGTATTACATTAATGGACTTTCGTATGTTGAACCACCCTTGCATCCCTGGGATGAAGCCTACTTGATCATGGTGGATAATCGTTCTGATGTGTTCTTGGAGTCTGTTTGCCAGTATTTTATTGAGTATTTTTGCATCAATGTTCATGAGGGAGATCGGTCTGTAGTTCTCTTTCTTTGTTGCATCCTTGTTTGGTTTAGGAATCAGGGTAATTGTAGCCTCATAGAAGGAGTTTGGTAATGTTCCTTCTGTTTCTATTATGTGGAACAATTTAGAGAGTATTGGTATTAACTCTTCTTTGAAGATCTGGTAGAATTCTGCGCTGAAACCATCTGGTCCTGGGCTTTTTTTGGTTGGGAGACCTTTAATGACTGTTTCTATTTCCTTAGGGGTTATTGGACTATTTAAATAGTTTATCTGGTCTTGATTAAACTTAGGTATGTGGTATCTATCCAGAAAAATGTCCATTTCTTTTAGGTTTTCCAGTTTTGTGGAGTAGAGGTTTTTGAAATATGACCTTATAATTCTCTGGATTTCCTCAATGTCTGTTGTTATGTCCCCCTTTTCATTTCTGATTTTGTTGATTTGGATTCTCTCTCTCTGTCTTTTGGTTAGTTTGGATAAGGGCTTGTCTATCTTGTTGATTTTCTCAAAGAACCAACTCTTTGTTTCATTAATTTTTTGTATTATTCTCTTAGTTTCTAATTTATTAATTTCACCTCTCACTTTGATAATTTCCTGGCGTCTATTCTTCCTGGGAGACTTTGCTTCTTCTTGTTCTAGAGCTTTCAGATGTGCTGTTAATTCACTAGTGTGCGATTTCTCCAACTTCTTTATGTGGGCATTTAGTGCTATGAATTTCCCTCTTAGCACTGCTTTAATAGTGTCCCATAAGTTTGGGTATGTGGTGTCTTCATTTTCATTGATCTCTAGGAAGTCTTTAATTTCTTTCTTTATTTCTTCCTTAACCCATTGGTGATTCAGTTGAGCATTATTCAGTTTCCATGAGGTTGTAGGTTTTCTGTAGTTTTTGTTGTTGTTGAAATCTAGCTTTAAACCATGGTGATCTGATAGAACACAGGAGGTTATTCTGATTGTTTTGTATCTGTTGAGATTTGCTTTGTGGCCAAGTATGTGGTCGATTTTAGAGAAAGTTCCATGGGGTGCTGAGAAGAAAGTATATTCTTTCTTGTTAGGATGGAATGTTCTGTAGATATCTATTAGGTCCAATTGGGTCATGACATCAGTTAAGTCCTTTATTTCTCTGTTAAGTTTCGATTTGGGAGATCTGTCCAGTGGTGAAAGTGGGGTGTTGAGATCTCCCACTATTAATGTGTGGGGTTTTATATGTGGTTTAAGCTTTAGTAATGTTTCTTTTACATATGTGGGTGCTCTTATGTTTGGGGCATATATGTTCAGAATTGAAACTTCATCTTGGTCGATCTTTCCTGTGACGAGGATGTAATGTCCTTCTTGATCTCTTTTGATTGATTTTAGTTTGAAGTCTATTTTGTTGGATATCAGGATGGCTACCCCTGCTTGTTTCTTAAGACCATTTGATTGAAAAGTCTTTTCCCAGCCTTTTATTCTTAGGTAGTGTCTATCTTTGAATTTGAGATGTGTTTCTTGTATGCAGCAGAAGGATGGGTCCTGCTTTCGTATCCATTCTGTAAGTCTATGTCTTTTTATAGGTGAATTAAGTCCGTTGATATTAAGGGATATTAATGACCAGTGATTCTTCATCTCTGTTATTTTTGGTGGTAGTGTGTGTGTACTTCTCTTCTTTGGGGTTTACTGTTGTGGCTTTATCTATTGCCTGTGTTTTCAAGTGTGTATCTGACTTCCCTCGGTTGGAATTTTCCTTCTAGTGCTTTCTGTAGGGCTGGGTTTGTGGATAGGTATTGTTTAAATCTGGTTTTGTCTTCGAATGTCTTGTTCCTTCCGTCTATGATGATTGAAAGTTTTGCTGGGTATATTAGTCTGGGCTGACATCCATGGTCTCTTAGTGTCTGGATTACATCTGTCCAGGTCCTTCTGGCTTTCAAAGTCTCCATTGAGAAATCGGGTGTTATTCTGATGGGTTTACCTTTATAGGTCACTTGGCCTTTTTCCTTGGCTGCTCTTAATATTCTTTCTTTATTCTGTACATTTAGTTGTTTAATTATTATGTGTCGAGGGGACTTTTTTTGGGGGTCTAGTCTGTTTGGTGTTCTATAGGCTTCTTGTATCTTCATAGGCATTTCCTTCTTTAAGTTGGGAAAGTTTTCTTCTATAATTTTGTTGAATATATTTTCTGTGCCTTTGAGTTGGTATTCTTCACCTTCTTCTATCCCTATAATTCGTAAGTTTGGTCTTTTTATGGTGTCCCAGATTTCTTGGACATTTTGGTTCATGACTTTGTTGGCTTTAGTGTTTCCTTCGACTGATGGAACTATTTCTTCTACTGTATCTTCAATGCCAGAAATCCTCTCTTCCATCTCTTGCATTCTGTTGGTTATACTTGCATCCGAAGTTCCTGATCTTTTACTCAGGTTTTCTATTTCCAGCATTCCCTCTGTTTGTGTCTTTTTCATTTTTTCAATTTCCCTTTTCAGATCTTGGACTGTTTCCTTTGTTTGTTTCATTGCTTTTTCATGGTTTTCTTTCAGTGCTTTATTGTTTTCTTCCAGGATTTTAATGTTTTCTTCCAGGACTTTATTGTTTTCTTGGAGGGCTTTATTGTTTTCTTCTAATTTGTTTGCCCTTTCCTCTAGTTGTTTACAGCGTTCTTCCAATTTTCTTGTCTTTTCCTCTACACACGCCTCTACCTTCTTCATGAAGTTACTCATAAGGCTACTTTCTTCTGCTTCTTCCAATTTTTGGTGTTCAGGTCTAGATGTTGGAGGCGAGCTAGGTTCTGGTGATGCTGTATTGCTCTTCATTTTGCTGTATGTACTTCTGCTTTGACGTCTGCCCATCTCCTTGTGATTCCTTCTTGGTCTTATCAGTGGACTTGTTTCACAAAGATCTGACAGACTCAGGAGGACTCTCTCTCTTGTCCAAAAGGGAGTTCTCTTGTCCAACTCTTTGGTCCAGAAGGGAAGTCAGGGGCAAGCTCTGGTCCAGAATGGCAGTCGGGGACAGGCTGGGAGCTGGGGGCCGGTCTCTAAGTCTCAGGAAGTGGGTGGGGTCTTGGGCAGATGGGCGTGGGGGCAGGGCGCGGAGACTGCAGGGGCTGCCGGGGGCTTGGAAATGGGGATCCCTCCCGGTGGGGCTAGAAGGGGAGCTGCCCGGTGGCCAGAACCCGGCGCCAAGCTGGGCAGGTCCTCCCGGGGTGGCTGGTGGCCAGGGATGCGGTCCGGGTTGGACCCGGGTACTCACCTCTGGTCCAGAAGGGAAGTCTTCGGGGGCAGCCAGAATTTTTTTTTTTACAGAGTACATATCCACTGCATTTTTGGAGATTCTTCCAAGGTACAAATATGAAAAATTCTCAGAAAAAAATGTGGTAAGCAAATATGGAATTTTTCCAAAGTAATGGAGTGGATACAATTTATGAAAGTGCTATGACATGTAATCACATTTCTCTGAATAGTGATGTGATGGTTGATGTTGTTAACTTGGCAGAATCTATAATCACAGGGCACACAGAGAGAGAATGCTGGGAAACCTGGTGGTCTTTGAAATCCCAAGCCCACTCCAGTGACACACCTCCTCCAACAAGGCCATACCTCCTAATCTTCCCAAACAGTTCCATCAACTGGGGACCAAGTATTCAAATACATGAGCCTATGGGAGGAATTCTCAATCAAACTACCACATACCCCATTTGCTTGGCATCAATAGGTTACTTGGTTTCAGGATGGTTTAACCAAGCTGGTTATAGAAACTCATAAGATGCAAAATGCTGGGAAGAAAGTGAAACAGTGTAGTAATTACTCCACAAAAACTACAGCCTGTCTCCCAGGTTCCTCACACAGTTATGCTGTTATCTTTTCTTTGGCATCAGGCTGTTCTCTCTTCATAGTGACTCCCTACCCAGCTGGAATTGCATCATCCTTCAGTCTCGTCCATTTGCCTTTCTCAACAGTTCCTTTATTAAATGTTGCTCAAATGTCCTAGTCTGCACACTGCCATCTGTTTTCTTCAGAGACCCTGTCTGATACATACAGTTACTTAAAAGAAGAAAATATGCATATCAATTACAAAAGATAAACAGATTGGGAGTGGAAAAAAATCATGGCTTGATAGAAAGGCAAACTACACTTTAACTATTTCCCATGGATCCTCTCGTTTAGTAACACAGTAGAAATGAGCTCAGGACACTAGAGACACTCAGTCAAAGCAAGAGGCACTAGTGTCATAAAAGAGACCAGCAGTAACTAGTTTCTTGCTTCAGATTTCCCCTCCACCCTGCTTAAACCTGCATGTGTACCTCTCAGCCACAAAAGTCATGCAGTTCCCTTGGCTTTTTATTGTTCCAGGGCTTTGTAATTAGCTTCACCCCATGTCTCTTCCTGAAAAGAAAAATGCCCCTGCATTGTTTTTTTTAGGGACCCCTGACCCTAGGGCAGTGGCTTGGTGGTAGAAACTTTGTAGCTATACACTGTATATGGGCTTAAACTCCCTTAGCTATTAGTTCAATGTCATACTTACATAATTAGTTTTCAGGCAAGCACTAGAGGCTTAGAATGAAGAAGATCTTAGTTCCAGAAACTCTCAGTCATTAAACATGAATATAGGGGGAAAAAAGAACTTATTAAGGAGAAGGAACAAGGTATTTGCATTCCCTGTACATTTCCCCTTCAGCTTGCATGTATTACGGCTTATGGTAAGATGTCTAAATCACCATTGCATTTTTTTCCATTATAGAGAAATAAAAGAATATTCCTTAAAGTTCAATTTTATTATATTTAAATTTCTTATTATGGGATATTACTTTACAGGCATGGAAGCTAACCTCCTGGAAATACTTTCATTGGGTACTAATAACAAATACAAGGAATCAAATTTTGTAGCTAGACATTTGTGCTATCACTTTCAGATTGATAGTAAGGAATTAATCATGTAGTGTACGTGAATGTTTTTTAGTTAGGTCGTGATGTCTTATTCAATATAGAAACTGTGAAGATTTTTATTGCAAAGGAAAATTGTAAAAAAAAAATCACATGTAGAGCCTAGATCACTAATCTTTTATTTTATTCCCCCCCCAATAAATAAAATGCTACCCTGCTTTTAATCTCTGTTGAAGGAAATAATGTACTCATGAATATAACGGCAAGGGAATTTTTATCTGTCTTTTCTATGCACCCTGTTCCTATGTGGTATAAAGGTTATCTATGTGATGATAACTAACACATTTTCATCTACAGCCAGGCTGTTGTGCAGAGCTCTTCACTTATATACATATTCCCCTTCAGATATTAAATTTCATCCCTAGAGCTGGGCTCCAGGTCCACGGCGCAGAACTGGAGTGAATGCAACCCTTGGCATCCCAACTGTTGGCGCTCTGCTTGCCCATCAAGCCAATCCCGCCTCCATCCTCGCCGTCTTCCTCTCACATCCCGTGTCCAGTTTGTTGGGCGATCTTACTGCGTTTACTTCAAAATCCAAGTACCTTTTCCCACCTGGACTGCTTTTCCTCTGGCTTAAGCCGCCATCACTCGTCTCCCAAACTGACAGCAGCCTCTTCACCTGTTTGACATCTCTTCTCTTGGGTTGCTTTTGTTTCCTCCTCCACCGATTCTTAGGACAAGAGTGAGAGCGGTCATCAGAAAAACGAGGCAGATGATGCCACGTCTCTGCTCAGAGCAAAAGCCACACTCTCTGATCCTTTGTGTTATCGGACTGCTGCTCTGAGCTCATCTCTTGCTGCTCTGCCTCTCACCGACCCACTAGACTGCAGGAAATGTTCCCCAGCTGCCTCCCCCGCTGCGTGCCACCCCCCTACCCCCGCCTCCTTTGCCCTCCAGCTCCCATCCTCCTTACCTACAGCAATTTTCTTTACTCTAGAATACCCACTGCCTTTTTTCTTTCCCTAGTAAAACAAATACAGATTTATTAAAGAAAAGGAAGTAAGAACTCCTGAGATTGTGTGGGGCCCCAATGGAGGAAGACCTCCTTCCACCTCTTAACACATGAGGGCTTTACTTATCATGCTTGTCTTATAGTGACTTTTCACCTCTTAAAATGAAGCCTTAAGCCCTCCAGGTTTTGCTTCCAAATCTTCCCCTTATGCCTAAACTAGTATCCAGGCCACAGAGGCCAGTTTGTGTTTAATATCTGGCCCAAAGTGTTCTGAACTGTCTCTGTTGTAAAATTGTTTGGAGGGCTAAGCAGGAAGCTGTTTTGTTCTCAGTGTCTCTACAGCTACATTGAAGTGGAGATGAGTAGCAATACTTTCCTAAAAACAGAAAGAAGCTTCAGGGTTGTCATGAATATCCGGAGATGACATCCCTGAAAGAAGTACTTCCTGGGACAAAGGGTTTACTTTGGCTCACAGTCTGAGGATACAGTCCATGTTTTGGTTACTTTTCTCTTGCTGTGCTAAGAGACCGTGGCCAAGGCAAGTTATGGAAAGAAGAGTTTATTGAGGTTTACAGCTTCAGAGGGTTTAAGTCCATGACCATCATAGAGGGGGACATGACAGTAGGCAGGCAGGCAGGCATGATGCTGGAGCAATAGCTGAGAGCTTACATCCTTAGGAGAGTAACCACAAAGTGGGGAGAGAGCTAACTGGGAATAGTGTGGGCTTTGAAATCTCAAAGGCTACTCTCAGCTACACATAACCCTCCCTCAAGGCCATACTTCCTAATCCTTCCCAAACACTTCCACCAACTGGGACACAAACATTCAAATATATGTGCCAACGGGGGCCATTCTCATTCAAATCACCACCCCATCGTGTCAGAAAGGGTGGCAGGAGTTTAGAGCAAGCTGCTCACACTGCCTCTGAAGTCAGAGAACAGAGAACAAGAAATGCGTATGCTCAGAGCGCTTCTTCTCCTTAACCAACAAACAATCAAATGCAACATTTATTTATTCAGTGTGCACGTGTGCGCACACACCTGTAAACATCTGTGTGGGCACACCTGCATTTGTGAGGGTCAGAGAACAATCTGAGGAACTGATTTTTTTCCTTCTACCACATGGTTCCTGAGGACTGACTTCAAGTTATCAAGCTTGGCAGCAAGTGCCCTTCCTCACTAAGCTGTTTCATTGGCTGCAGCTTCCTCATCTTTTAGTATACAGGACCTAAGCCCAGAAAATGGTACCTCTTCTCTTAGAGTGGGTCTTGCCTCTCAATTTACCAAATCACAATAATCCTTCATGAACATGCCCAGAGGGTAACCTGATCTAAATACAACCCTCCCCACAAGAAGCTTGTCTCCTCTTAAGTTGACAGTCAGTACTAAACACCACAGAAGGTTAAAAATTGATTACTCCTCATTTTACTTGTGAGATCTGTTCATACAAATAAAACAAATTGAGTTTTAGGGTTAGACTAGATAGGTTCCACACACAACTGTGACATAAGGAGAGTAACCTTGAATGAGACATTAACATTCTTTTGGCCTTGGTGTTGTCTTCAGTGGAACTATGATTATAATGCCACCTACCTCCTAAGGTTAATTTAAAGATCAGTGAGTTAGCACATGTACAAACAAAGATGACTAGACTGCTACTCACAACTCCAGGGAGGCTACCTAGAAAACAGGACCCTAAGAAAGACACAGGGATTGCCCAGTGACAGAGAAATGGATGAGATCTACATGAACAACCTGGACGTGAGTGGGGGTAATGAAGGGCAAGATTAGAGGGAAAGAGAGCTTAGGGGAGTGGGAGATCCCAGCTGGATCAAGAACAGAGAGGGAGAACAAGAAATACTAGACCATGATAAATGAAGACCACATGAGAATAGGAAGAAGCAAAGTCCTAGAGAGGTCCACAGAAATCCACAAAGATACCTCCACAATAGACTACTGGCAATGGTCGAGAGAAAGCCCAAACTGACCTACTCTGGTGATAGGATGGCCAAACACTCTAATTGTCATGCTAGAAACCTCATCCAATGACTGAGGGAACTGGATGTAGAGATCCATGGCCAGGCCCCAGGTGGAGCTCCAGGAGTCCAATTGGTGAGAAAGAGGAGAGTTTGTATGATAGAGAATTGTTGAGACCAAGATTGGAAAAAGCACAGAGACAAATAGCCAAACGAATGGAAACACATGAACTATGAACCAATAGCTGAGGAGCCCCCAACTGGATCAGGGCCTCTGGATAAGCGAGATAGCTGATTAGCTTGAACTGTTTGGGAGGCATCCAGGTAGTGGTACCCGGTCCTGTGCTCATTGCATGAGTTGGCTGTTTGGAACCTGGGGCTTATACAGGGACACTTAGCTCAGCCTGGGAGGAGAGGACTGGACCTGTCTGAACTGAATCTACCAGGTTGAACTCAATCTCCAGGGGAGTCTTTGCCCTGGAGGAGATGGGAATGGGGAGTGGGCTGGGGGGAAGGCGGGGGAGGGGCTGGGGGCAGGAGGAGGGAGGACAAGGGAATCCGTGGCTGATATGTAAAATTAAATTAAATTATAAAATAAAATTTTTTAAAAATGCCTCACCTAGGGCATGCTGCAAAGCACAACAGAATCCTCAGTTCACTTGAATCCTAATATGGCCCACTGGGTTTCAATTCTCCAAGAACAAAGATAAAAATCTATTCTTGCTGCTGTTTGTGACATTGCCAAACACTTTTTCTATAGACCAGGACTTAAAAAAGAAGTAAAGATTTTTTTTCTGGATGTGGGGTGGAGTTCATCAGTAGAAATTGAAACTATTGGGCTTGGATGTAGCTGGGTTGTTAGAGTACTTATCTAGCATGCACAAAGCCCCAAATTCTACCTCCAGAATCACATAAGCTGGGTGCAGTAGTTTAGAACTAAAATCCCAGCCCTGGGGAGGTGAGAAAAGAAAGATAGAGAGTTCAAGGATAGCCTTGGTTTATAGTTAGTTCAAGGACACCTGATATATAAGAGACCCTGATGGAAAGAGCTGGGAGAGTGTGAAGATGTGTGGGTACTGGATGAGCCAGTGAATTTATGGTGAATTGAGAATCTAGTCTATAGTGGGTTCTCAGCAAACCAGATAGAAGAATTAGCTTGCCCTAAAAGGGAAGGTTATCCATGGAACGGTTATTAAAGTCTAAAACATAAAGCATCAGTGACAAAAAGTAACTTTTTCAAGTAAACACAGCAGGAATGTTGAGTCACATGTAACTAATGGGGATTGGTAATTTGGGAATTTAATATTATTACAACATTGGTCTACTTAAGAAATTTTAATGTTCTGCACCCTGTGTCTGCGTAGCAGTTCCCAATCATCTGAGATCATTTCTATAATGAGTCATCTCTTCAAGGTCTTTGCATAGCATATTTTTTCTACTTGTGTGTGTGTGTGTGTGTGTGTGTGTGTGTGTGTGTGTGTGTGTGTGTGTGTGCCAGGTATGTACAAGTTCCTCTGTAGTCCAGAAGAAGCCATGGGTTCCCTGGAGTTGGATAACAAGAGATTGTGAGTCATTTGATGTGGGTGCTGGGAAATAAATTCCAGCCCTCTGGGAGAATGGGAAGCATTCTTGACTGCTGAACTATCTCCCCAACCTTCTCCTCCACTTTGGAGAAAAAAATTGCAATAAGTAGATTAAATGACTTATGCAGGCATAATCATACAACCAATGATAAGACTGAGACTTAGAAACAGCCTACTTTCTTTTCTTACCATATCTGTATCTCATATGATCATCTCTCCAAATGCCACTAAACAGATTTTCTAACAAAATGCCTATGTATGACTGAGTAAGTGGAAGAGATGAGGCATTGTTGGGGAGGGGGCATGGTAAATTGAAGATGAATACTTCTAACATGCCCCTGAACAAATGGGGATGGCAGAAGCAAGTGTCTCTGAATAGCCTTATTTGGGAATCTTAATGATAGTCACATGGGTTGACTGCAACAGACATGTGAATATCAATCTAACTCCAGGGGCCAAAGTCTGATCTGTAAAGCTTTGCATTTTTCTGGACTCTCTCACTTGGGTGATTTTATCTGAAAGTCAGCAAAGTTCAGAAATGCTGCTGGCAGCCTGAAGTGATAAGATTGTCCTTCAGACCCATAGCAGTGCAAACCTAAGTCTGTTGACTCTTAGTGCTGGATGCCAACTTCAAGTCAGAGCACAAGCAGTTCTGCTCACAAAGACTTGAGCCCAGCAGGAGCACTGAAATCATCAGGTGCATCTGTACTACCCACACGTGAATTATGGTGGATAAAATACTCAGTCACTTCACTGTCAAGGTTACTGCCAGGGCAGGCTCGTGACACACCTTACACCATAAATTATTGCTCCATATCCTTTCATTAAATCTAAGTTTCGTACTTCAGTATTATGGAGACTCCTATGCTTGACTCTCCTATAAAGTTGTCTCAGAATGTCTATTAACCGCAAGGACTTCAGGCTTGATGTTTTGGTACTTTAATTGCTACTGTAATTGATTTTACCTTTGACTTCGCATGGCGGTTTCTTTGTAATTTGCTGATGATTAATGGCTCCCCTCTGGTTATCACTTCTCCGACAGCCAGGAGTGGAGCAATTGGTTTGCCTTGGCTCCTAACTTTTCTCAAAGACTTTAAAAACCATTGTGTGATGTGGTATAAAATGAATTTATGACTTATGTGTCTTAACTGTCTTATCAGAAAAAATCTGGAGATCAAAATAAATAGATATTGGTTAATTTTATCTTATATTCTTGAGATACATCCAAAACTTTCCAGTATATAACATTTCAGTCAATATATTTATTTTAGAAAACTGAATGCTTTTGAAGGTTTTGAAGAGTTGGCATTTTTAAATTATTTCAATTGTTTTCTGAATAAGAGTCTTCCCCAAAGTAATACTATTATCATTAGGGGCATTATTAAAATCCAAGTAATATAAACTATTGACCACCACACCAGCAGAGAAAAGAAAATGTCCATAAGTCTTAGGAGAGATTCATTTAAAATGATCTTCAACTTAAAAAAATTAAGCATAAAATTATGAGTTAACAGAGTAAAAAGGCATTCCATCCGATATTGAAGAGATGGATACGTACACAGACATGCCATTTAGCCCAGCTCTCTCCAGAACAGCATCACCTAGAGATTAGAATCAAAGGAAATCTAAGGGACACAAAAGAAGGAGTAAAAAATGTACAGCATATAAAAAAGGTGGTGGGCAGGAAAGTGTGCATTATTTATGACCCTTTTGTATACAATTTTCTGAGAGGAGGGCTAAGATACATGTATTAAATTGCTCCAGACAAGCAACTTTATCATGAAGCTGACATTGAGTGGCAATAGCATAGGGAGAGAAATAACCACTAAGACATGCATTTCTTCTCATTAAAGACTTTGGTGTAGAGCTGGCAGCATAGATGCAAGCCTGTATCTCCAGCTACTCAAGAAGCTGAGGCAGGGGATCAGTTAGGTCCAGAGATCCTTAGCAAGCCTGGACGACATGGTGAAAACTATCCCTGATCTCAAAAGAAATCTAAAAGATATATACTGCTGTTTTAGCCTATTACAGTTCTACTTTTAAAATTAAGACAATACATTGTGATTTAAAGTGCCTCAAGCTAATACACAATCTTATTATAATATATACTATTAAATGATTTTAGGGTACCAGGTGTTTAGAGCAGTGACTCCTTGACGTAAGCATTTGATTTATTTTATCATGTAGTCTATAAATGAAATTTTGTTAATTGATTTTAATAGCAATTTAATAAGGGAATATATTTAATGTTTAGCCATGTAGATCTATTTTTGTGAATTCATAGTACATCATTCATTTTCCTACCTAGCAATTTCCAGGTATTTTTTTTAATGAAGGAAAATAAGTCGTGAGGGGCTAATACCTTACCCAGGGATTATGCCTTTGATTTAGAATATTTTCACACACTCAAAACATATTGAAAAGCATTTTAATTAAATTGGTTAAAATATTGAATCTATTTTCCAATAGTTAAAATATTTCACTGATAGTTATGTTTTTTTTTTTCAGGGAATGTCAATATGATCTTCTAACTTAGAATTCCTGAGGATCTGCTCTCAGGGTAAGAACTTAACTCATGTCAATATTGCTATTTCAGAAAGACAATGTGTCTGGAGATGGAGTCCTTTCCCACTCTGTACCTGCCAGGGGTAATTTCTGGTTTCTGGGTGTCTGTGGAGGCCCACAAAGGTTTCCTAGTGAGATCTGAGCTTGCTTTACCCAGCAGAACTGGATTAGAGGATTGCTTGACCACATATGTGGTTACCAGGTGATTAGAAGGGTCTACACTTGGCTGTGCTAGGGGGAAGTCTTTTGCTCCACCACTTGGCATTCCTTTAAATAGCCCTTTAGAAGAGACAGAAAGGGCCAGTGGATAATGATCCGGGCCCTCCTGAGACTATCCTGTGTTTCTATCTGTTTCTCTCCCCTCTATCCTTCTGTCTAATATCTTTTATCCCTCTCTCCTCAAGAGTACCCTGTCATAAAACATGGCTGGGCTCCCACAGGTCTCTAAGAAGGTGAGAACAGGAAATGAACAGAGCACCAGGATCTTACGCAGCTGTGGTCACAGAAATCCTGTTCTCTATGGCACTCTCTTCCCTCCTCATCCCTTAGTCCCTTGTCCAGCAAAGGTTTTTATTCCTTCTTTAAACAGGGTACGCAATCCAGTCTCAGCTCCTTTCCTGCCATTGCATCTGTCTGACAACTGAAGGTCCTTCTGGAGTTTTCCACAGATGCTACAAGTTCTGTGACAGCAGCCTGTTCAGGAGTAGAGTCTTCATGATTAAGAGAATCCCTGTGTCAGCTGAATGGCTTCCTGAAGGTTCTTTAAAACGTTTGATATGATTCCACATCAGAATAGTTACCAGTGTCTGTCTGCCCATCTATCTGATGATCTCTATATATTTATTTTTATCAATCATCTAAGACTCTATCATATATCTATTATCTATCTATCCATCATCTACCAATATATCATCTATTCATCTGCCATGTAACATCCATTTATCATCTCTGATACCATCTAGCTTTCTAGTGAATTTGGTGGTGCTTTGAGAAGAACATGGTGAGAAGAAAGGGCACTAAATATTTGACTTACAGAGTTCTAGCACACTGTAGATGCTACAAAGGTTGTTCCTTGCATTCTCTTTGGCACTGTGCTCTACTCCCTTAAAATTTGAAGGAAGGACAAATAAGAGCAAGTGTTTATTCTTTTTATGCAGATGGAGATTCGAAACACTGGCACATTTAGAAGGATGTCCACCAAGAGTTGGTAAATGCAAAATATAACTGAGTGTCAGATTAGAATGAAAAAGGCTGAGTTTGGCCATGCTGGGTGGGCAAGCAGTGGAGAGACTTGGCAATACTGAGTGTGAGACCTCAGCCAAGAGACCTGCAGTGGAGGCTGGAAATTTAACCCAGCTGTTCATCCGTCAAAAATGAAATGCTTTTTAGTGATACTCATCTCTGCCAAAAAAGCAGAAGTTTTTTTCGCCCAGTAACACATCTAAAATAGTAAAAAAAAAAAGGGCACTAAAATAAAAGGCGCTATAGAATTCTGCTGATTAGTATGTTGTGACTTTCTGTTCCCATCTCCACAGTCTAAACTCTCTTTCTCTTTCTTTAGCTGATATTTTGTGTGTGTGTGATATACATGTTGATATGTGTATATGCATCTACTGATACTGAAATATTGTCCTTCTTCTAACCCAAATACTAGGATTTAAGTAAAACCTTGTAAAGAATTTTCTTGTTGATTTAGGAGAGCTTCATAATTAATTAAGTTGCTAAAGATTCTAGTGGAATTTGAAGTCGAATTATATTTAATTTCCATGTTTAATTTACAGAGACTTTATAGGTTAAAAACACTGTCTTTCTTTCTAAGAACATGGTATATCTTTCTGTTCATTCAATCATTCTTGAGCCTCTGAAACCCATTTAAGCCTCTTTGGGAGGGAAGATAGACAGAGGAATGATAGGTTTAGCTCAGGCAGAAGGACAATCAGATTCTCTTTTAAGTTTTGAGTTCCTGCTACATAGAGATAAGCTCCCAAATGCCTTGTCATTTCTCAGAATGATAAGACCAGATGGAACACTTATCACCTGAAAACATCTTTAAGCCAGGAAACACATTTGTTAAATTTAGTTGCTGGCCTTTTATAGATGGACCTTACCTAGGTCATGACATATCTTCCAGCTACTAAAATAGTCTTGGTTAAGTGTGAGAAAATGCCAAGAAATTCACACCAAAATTATTTATTACATATGCATTTAACAGAAGTTATTTATTGTTTGGCCTTTTTAAAAATAACTTTTAAACATTATGTCAAAAGATATATTAGTGAATCTTGCAGTTATGTTTATCTAAGACTAATCTACATGTTCTTTTTGTTCTTTTATAACATTTAATTAAAAGGTAAAGTTAAAGTTAAAAACTGATTTATTTTTTTTAATTGTGAAATTTGTGGAAAAAATTACTGTATTTTATAAAAATTAATATATTCTGTGTCTAACATGTAAGGTCTTTTTTTAAACTTAAAAGTTTGTATATTGTATACTTCAATGTTTTCAAAGCGTTACAGAGCTCAAATTCATACTTGAAGATCATTCTGATCTTACCCAACCTGACCCAACAAAACCTATTGTTTTATCTGCTCTACTGAGAAAATTCTCATTTAGTCGACAATGTGTTAAATCTAAAAAAGACCCAAATATTCTTTCACCCAAGGACCACTGCATATTAATTTCTACATAAATTTTCTTTTCCTATTTCTTCAAGATCATTCTTTAAAAATCAATTAAAGTACCAAAGATAAACTCATAGGCTTTATTCTGACAATTTGTTCTCTCCTTACTTGGTGTTCTGAAACTCTCTCTCAGCCTGTTGAATATTAGACATGCTTTGCAGGGATCTGGCACATAGCTCATTGGTAGAATACATGCTTAGTATGTGTGAGGATCTGAAGTCAATCCCCAAAACAAGTGGGAAAAAATGAAAGAAAGAAAATAAAACAAAACCTTCCAGGGTATACTATCTGCGCAGGTCCAAACAACTGCTTACTAATACTCACTTTAGATAACAGAAGACTTTTGACTGTACTGTTTAGTTTTATGTTTTCATACTATTTTATTAATTATTTTCATTTTAATTATATTTTTAAAATCACTGAAATATTTCTTCTACTTTTCACTGTTTACACATTTTGGGGGATTGATCTTTGCTAAAATTGAACATGATTCAAGGAATACTTGTTTGTTTGTTTTTCAAACTGTGTGTGCATGTGTATTTGTGTGTGTATGTTTCAAAAAGCTTTATTTTCATTTGGTTCAAGATTGAAGATGGGCCCCGGGGTAGTTACAAAACTGCCTAGGGGCTGCAGGGGCTGAGGCAGAGGTCTGGATGCTAGACTGTGCCAAACAGATGAGCCTTTTACAAAGCAGCCAAATTACTAGTTGCGCTTGAGTCTGAGAGACTTATTAGCCCATTGATGGCTGAGGCTCGATAGTCTGTGATGGTTGCAGCCAGCCAGCTTGCACAGGTTAGGAGGTTGCCCATCTTCACGGTGAGTTACACCTTTTCATCCTGGAAATGGCTCTCCAGGAACTGACAGAGATGGGTGTTTGTTCATGTTCTTTCAGAACACAAAGATCCAAGAGAGCCTGACTCAGTCTCTTCTCTGAGCCATAACAGTTTCCCTGGCCTCCTAGGCTTTGTGCCATTCATTCACACAGCTTCATTACATCCTTCTGGGTTTGCAATTTGAGAAGATGGTAGGTACTCTTGCACTTCTCCTGGGCCAATTCTGAGAAGTAGCCTTCTCCCTCCAGAGCTATATCTTCTCAGTGGAAATACTGGTCCTGGGACAGGTGGGTAGGAAAACCCCTGTGTACATTGACCAAGGTATTGTGGGTAGCTACCTCTTCTGTGAATCTGGGAGGTCATCATTGATAGGAAGTAAAGAGATAACTGCAAAAGGATGGTGTTGGATGCTCCTGGGATGTGGAGACAGCAAGAAGGTGATCCAGCAGGCTGTGACTGGAGAGACTGGGGAGGCAGTTGGAGGTTTAAAAAGAGAGAATCCTGCTGAGTAATACAGCATTGTGTAAATGCACCACATTTTCTTTATCCATTCTTCAAGTTGAGAGACATCTAGGTTGTTTCCAGTTTTTGGCTACTATGAATAAAGCCATATGTTCTGCTAAAAACATAGTTGAGCAATTGTCTTTTTGATAGGATGTGGCATCCTTTGAGTATATGCCCAGGAATGGTATAGTTGGGTCTTAAGGTAAAGAGATTGACAATGTTCTGAGAAACTGCCATATTGATTTCCAAGTTGACTGTACAAGTTTTCACTCCCACCAGCAATGGAGGAGTGCTCCCCTTGCCTCACATTCTTTCCAGTGTGAAGGGTCGCTTATGTTTTTGATCTTATCCATTCTGACAAGTGTAAAATGGAATCTCAAAGTTGTTTTCATTTGCATTTCCCTGATGGCTAATGATGCTGAACATTTCTTTAAGTGATTCTTGGCCATTTGAGAGTCCTCTGTTGAGAATTCTCTCCTTAGATCTGTAAGCATTTTTAATTGGATTATTTGATTAGTTGATGTCCAGTTTCCTGAGTTCTTTATATACTTTGTTAAAAACAGTGTCATCATGAAATTTGTAGGCAAATGGATGGAAGTAGAAAAGATCATCCTGAGTGAGGTAAACCAGACCCAGGAAGACAAACATGGTACGTACTCACTTATAGGTGGATATTAGCTTTAAAGTAAAGAATAACCCTGCTATAATCCACAGAACCAGAGAAGCTAAGTAACAAGGAAGGGCTCAAGTGGCGACATGTGAATCTCACCATGAAGGGTAAATAGGATAGACATCGACAGTGGAGGGGGATGAGGAGTCTGGATGGAGGAGTGGGAATCAAAACAGGAGGGATCAGGTGTAGTCAGAGGTTTTCCTGTGTCCCAGACAGCTGGCAGTCAGGACAAATCTCTCCCACTCATGTCCCCCCAAGTAAACACAGAGGCTTATATTAATTATTACTGCTTGGCCATTAGCTCAGGCTTATTACTGACTAGTTCTTACACTTAAATTAAACTATAATTCTTATTTATGTTTAGCCACATGGCTTGGTAACTTTTTTCAGTTCTGCCTTGTCATCTTGCTTCCTCTGTCTGGCTGGTGACTCCTGACTCAGCCCTCTGCTTCCCAGAATTCTCCCCTCTGCTTGCCCTGCCTATACTTCCTGCCTGGCTACTGCCCAATCTGCATTTTATTTATCAACCAAATCAGAGCAACACATATTAACAGCATACAGAATGACATCCCACAGCACTTTACCTTTTCTGTGTAATCAAAAAGAAAGATTTTAACTGTAACACAATAAAATTACATACAGCAAAACAGTTATTAAGCCAGAATTACAGTTATAATATCTAGTCTATTTGTATTTGGCAAATTCAAAGAAAATATTCTACTTATCCTATATTTGTGAGTCAAGGTTTCATATCTAACTTATCTATTATACCTTTTTATTACCAAGGGAAATTATAACTGTCTAGTCTTCAACTACATCAAAGACCCCAGAAGGATACAATATTACCTAAGTAAACAGGAAGAGCATTGTAAGCAACTTCCAAAAAAATCTAGAAAAACAAAGACAACTTGGCTACCTGGACAGTCATCCAAAGTTCTTCTGCAATGATGGGGCATCTATCTTCAGCCTATAAGCCTAGAGTCTCTCAGTCATTTTTCCTGTGTCCTGTAAAATGTGTGGCAGTCTCCTCTGCAAAGCAGGAACCTGAAGGCAAATTCAGTGGTCATTTTCCTATGGGTCCTGCATGTCCAGTTTTTATGACATATTATCAAGCAGTTGACACAAGGGTACATTTTTTTTGCCCAGTGGCTAACTTTAGCCATAAGGAAAGCAAACTCCATAATGAAATTCTTCAATGCCCATTATCTTCTCTGAAGTATATTGGTGCTGCCAGGAGCAGACATGTCTCAATGTCCAGAAAGTCAAAATTCTTAAAATATTTTAAATGCCATATTCTGTAGGTCTTTGAAATGTTGGAAGATTACCTACCTAATTGAAATATATCTATGTATAGCTAGAAAACTTAACTAATATGACTAAGTTTGATTATCATAGATGATTAGCTATTAATCTGTATTTTCTAATGATACATTACAATTTTAAATGAGTTGTATAAACATAATACCTTAAATAAGTAAAAATACACATACAGTATAACAAAATTAACTTTAAATTTGGATTGATAAACTAAAATCTATAGCAATGTAGAACATTTCAAACAAGTTGTTGCTCTTTAAAAGTAGATTCAATGATCTACCCTTTCATCTGATCATATCTATATCCTATCCTAGCCCTCTTTTTTTCTTTAGAAAGATACTGACTATAACCAATAACAATTTGTAACCAACAACCTAAACAAAGACAAACATCCATACTCCATTTTTGGGGGAATGTGGACATAGTGTTCTAGGCTACTTCCTGCTGACAGGGGGTGCTGGTAGTCTTATGCGGATCCTGAGAAAATTCAAGATAATGGTCAAGTCCTGGGAAGACTGGCTATAACCTTTGTGGATAGGTACCATCTGTTAAGGTTCAGGAGGTCTGGCTTCATCTTAATCTGATCCATCTTAACCTGGAACAAATCCATAGCCTCTTGCTTCCCGTGAAAACAAAAACAGAGCCGCCCTTTCCAAAGCAACATATCCTTAGATTCAAATTTTGAAGTCAAGATACCTTTAAAATATATATATATATATATATATATATATATATATATATATATATATATATGTATGTATGTATATATACATAGGTTGAACAGAGCCTTTACAATCAAATGTCTCTGTGCAGTTAAAATCCCAAAGACAATATAATCCATACTCTCTGTGTGATTTCCATCTTTATGTGACTTATTTTTTATATTACTTCTATTCTTTCTGTAAAGATTTTATTTTTTTTAAAACTTTCTATTTTTTATATAACTGTCTATATTTCTTTTTCTCTTTCTTCCAAGCCTACGTATATTTTTATAGACATTGTAAACCATTTAAAGTCTTATTCCATCTGAATCTGCCTTATTATGAATCTATTGCTTTAAACTGCAGAGTGGTTAGGACAGAGAAGCATGGAACTATGTTTACATCCATCTCTGGGGGAACCTTACTCATTGCTGACTCTGTGAAGCAGTGGGTTTATGCTTCCATCCAGCAGCGTGAAGCCCAGAAACCTCTTGGTTTTTGTTTGCTTGTTCCTTTCTTTCTTTCTTCCTTTTTTTTTTTTTTTTTACTAGCAAAAGCTAAATACACCATGCTATGCAGCTTGGAGACATCCCTGTGTACTGCAGCGGGAATCTGCCATGCTGCAGGTCAAGCCCATATGCTGTGAACCCACCATACTGTAGCTCAAGTCCACATGCCATGGCCTCTTTGAACCTTGGTGTCCCTATATCTCGACCCGCATGAGACATGAAGTAGAAATCTGTTTTTGGTTCTGTTATTGTGTGTTTAGAAGCCCCTTTTAAACTTTTAGGCCTTATGGAAATTCGAGATCCCCACATTGGGCACCAAGTATAGACAGAAGTTTCTCTGGTCCCACCAGACATTACCCCCTCCCCCCTGCAGTCTCATGGCCCACTTATAAAATAATCACTCGGAAGCTTATATTAATTATAGCTGATTGGCCATTAGCTCAGGCTTATTACTGACTAGCTCTTACACTTAAATTAACCCATAATTCTTATTTATGTTTAGTCACATGGCTTGGTAACTTTTCTCAGTTCTGCCTTGTCATCTTGCTTCCTCTGTGTCTGGCTGGTGACTCCTGACTCAGCTCTTCCCCTTCCCAGAATCCTCCTCTCTGTTTGCCCTGCCTATACTTCCTGCCTGGCTAATGGCCAATGAGTGTTTTATTTATCAACCAAATCAGAGCAACATATATATTCATAGCATACAGAATGATATCCCACAGCAATCAGATAGGGGGAGGATGGGGACAGAGAACACTGGAAGAGATAACTGGAATTAGAGGACATCTCTGGGAAGAGCTAGAAACCTAGTGCAATGGAAATTCCCAGGAATCCATGAGAGTGACCCTAGCTAAGACTCCTAGAAATGAGGGACACAGAGCCTAAACTGGCCATCTCCTGTAACAAGGCAAGACTTCTAGTGGAGGGATTAGGACACCAACCCAGCCATAAAACCTTTGACCTACAATTTTTCCTGCCTACATGGTGTGCTAGGGTAAAGGAGGTGCAGAAATTGTGGGAGTGGCCAGGTAATGACTAGTCCAGTTTGAGACCCCACACCAAGAGGAAGCCCAGCCTGACAACTCCTGGAGGGCCAGGACTCAGAGGTAGGATATCTCAGAGACCTGGGATAGAGCCAAACATGACTGGCCAAAATAAAGGTCAATGAAATGATTCTTAATGATATTCTGCTATACTCATCGATTGGTGCCTGGCCCAGTCATCATCAGAGAGGCTTCATCCAGCATCTAATGGAAACAGATGTAGACCCACAGCTAAACATTAGGCAGAGCTTGAGGAATCCTGCTGAAGGGCCGGGGGAGATTGTAGGAGCCAGAGGGGTCCAGGACACCACAAAACCCCACAGAATCGACTAACTTGGGGTTATAGGGGCTCACAGAGACTGAACCGAAAACCAGGGAGCCTGTGTGGGACTGACCTAGGCCCTCTGCACATATATAACAGTTATATTGCTTGGCCTTCTTGTGGGTCTCCTAACAGTGGGAGCAGGGGCTGTCTCTGACTCTGTTGCCTGCTTTTGGGACCTGTTTCTCCTACGGGGTTGCCTAGTCCAGCCCTAATAGGAGAGGAGGTGCCTAGTCTCACTGCAACTTGATATACCATGGCTGGTTGATATCCATGAGAGCCCTGGCCTTTTCTGAAAAAAAAAAAAAAGGGAGGAGTAGAAGTGGGTGGAGGTGGGGGAGCCAAGTGTAGGGTTGGGAGGAGAGGAGATAGGGAACACTGCAGTTGGGAATATAAAAACAGTAGTAAATAAGTAAGTAAGTAAGTAAATAAATAAATAAATAAATAAATAAATAATGCACAGGAAAAATAAAAGAGGGAATATAGGCTGGAGATAATGCTGAACTGTTAAGAACACTTGTTACTCTTGTAAGGGACCCAGGTCAGGTCCTAGCTCCCACATGATAGCTTACAAACACCTGTGATTCTAGCTCCAAGGGATCTGATGTTATTTTCTGACCCCTATGGGCACCAGGCACACAGGTGGTGCACAAACACAATTGCAGTTAAAACACTCAACCATGTAAAATAAAAATAAATCTTTTCTTGAAAGAGAGAGTCTTTTATTTTTTTTTTTTTAAATCTGAACATGGTTGAAGGGAGACATAGATCTATCTAGAGTACTAGGGATATATGTATGTATGTGGGGGTGCTGGCTCTTAATATCAATCTTAATCATAGTAATGTCTTGATATTTTAACTATTCAAATAAAGCTTACTATTCTGACCATTAAGCCAATGCTTATCCGAATCCTAGGGCTTGTCCTACATACATCCAGTCATTTGAATTTAAGACCAGTCAGTAGAAAACAATATTTACTACTATTGGGCAAGTGGCATGCAGTTCATTCTTGAATAAAGGTGAAGATTTGTTTATAAACCTTTATTCAAGTATCTTTCCCCTACTTCACAGTCACCAACGCATCACGATATAAAGATGTCTCTGCAGAATGCTAGGAGGTGATTTCCAGCTCACATGGATCGCTTCGCTTGACTAGTTTCTTTGTTGACTATGGAGACCTTGCCGTTGGACAATCTACAAAGTGATTTAAGATAGAGTTGCTGGAACAAGCCAACAAGCCTGGTCAGTTTTCAACTCCCAGTGAACCTTCCATGTAGGTGTGACCAGCCCCAAACCTGAAGTTTGTATGTGACCACGAATAGGCATGAATGCAGCAGAACACAAAATCATTAACTTACTTAAAACATTAAGGAAAGTTGTTGCTGTTGTTATTTTGTGTGGAGGATTTGTTTGTCTTTTTTTTAAAATCTAGAATGTGTTGTCTCAGGTATGAACTATGGAGATGGCAACACTGTATTACAGTGTCAAGAGGTTGAACACCCCCAGGAAGGCTATTGGTGAACAATTTGAATCGCTCTACCTTGAGGAACTAGCGAAATTTAACACTTGTTCAGACTATTATGTAACCTAAAGTTCTCTTCTGAGATGATTTTTCTGTTTGATATTGCCCAAAGACACATTGTTTTTATAGGATACTTTGAGGTGACTAGAAGTCAGCCTTGTGTTCAATGTGAGGTTAACCCCAGTGAAAAGCCTTGGACTTTAGATTTATGTCAACTTTCTTGATTGGTGATATTTGGTGTTGTCGCATAGAATACTGTATTCCAGAAAAGGTAACACTGGCAAGCTATCACAAAGATGCTACCTTTGGACCCTCCAGATCTGCTCTGTGCATCTCTCCTGAGGTGGATCTAATCTGTACCCTTTCATTATACTAAAACTCTAACAGCAAGCACAGCATCTCCTTAGGCTCTGGGAGGGGCTCTAGAGAATTAGCAAATCTAGCGATGGTCATAAGAACTCCAAAATTTATAGACAGGTGATCTGAAGTGAGGGTGATTCCGGAGTTCCTCAAACTTGTGACTATTATCTAAAAACTAATATCTGTCAAATATTGGGAGAAGGAAGTCTTTCAGTAATTCTTGCAAGAAATATTGATTTTTGAAGTCATATTAGTTCATCATGGCAATTTGTGCTTACTTACAACAGAAATAATTAGAATATGATAATATATCAGGATGGAAAAAATCTAAAAATAAACCACCATATTTGTGAGCAGTTTGAATGATTTGACCTTGGGACATTAGTTAGGCTATCTGTAACCTAGAGTCCTGAGAATCTTTTTAGCTTGATGGTAATGGAATATTCATTTAAAAAAAAAAAAACAGGGTTTAAGGAAAGATAGAAAAGATCAATTAAACCACAAAATTTGGCAATTTAGAAGAGTCCCTTTTAACTGGAGATAAATTGATTCAGCACACGAAATTTTCCTAGGTTTCATTGTGTTCAAAGGTTACTAGAGATTAAAAACTCAAAAAGGATGGCAAGCCCACAGAGACTTCTCTTACATGCCCCTGGGGTGACTACAGAGAAGTAGTCAGTATGAGACCAGATGAATGATCTCCCAGAAAGCCTTGCTTAATAGTTTGAGAGAGATTGTAAAAGCATTCTAAGGAAATTTTGAAGATGCTAAGTGAAGGTCTTTAAAACACCACAAAATTGGCCAAAGTATGAAGCAGGGAATTAGGAACATGAAGTGCAATTATTTCTCAGGATTCAAGTGGTAATGTCTGGGGAGAGGTAGTGGCAATTATGAGGACAGTTTGGGGCTTTCTAGAGCAGTGTTTATCTGAGCTTGACCTGCCAGCCATCTGCAGCTTCTGTTGAATTTGTTTATATTCTTAAAGTTCAACACAGTTGCTTGGAGATCTACAATCACAGTTAATAATTCATCCATATTTAAAAAAATTTTTTAAAGGACTTTACAGTTTGGGTTTTGAAGAAAACATCATTGGGAAAATTAATTATCTAAATCCATCTAATTCTACTATGAACTTTATTTGTTGTTCATTTTTATAATACTAACCATGCATGCCTTGCTATGTAATTTTTACAGCATCAGCATCTATTCTTAGAGTTAACAGATTAATGAACGCTATAATTTTTCTTATTATCTCTTTGATTCTATAACCTTTGAAACCCCTTAAGGCTTACCGTCATTTCCCAAGAAGAGTGCTGATAACAAAACCAATTTAGTAACTTGTGGCTTTCTGTCCAGTGGCAGAAGTGGGATGGTAGTTGAAAGAGTTAATGTGGTTTCGATCGGTGTCTATTTACAAGCCCGGAGTGGCAAGCATAGGGGAATAGGGCTGAGTGCACGTTTGTAGAGTCAGCGGTGGAATTTCAGAAAAATGACTTAATGCTTTGGTCGTGTGCTTCAGTTCCAAGGTTTGGGGTTATTAGAGTGAAGACAATATTCACAGTGTCTTACACCTTCTGAGTGTTCGACATAATGTTATCCTTCCAACTGTGAAATGAATTCTGGGCTGTCTTCAAATCCCAGTAAGTAACTAAACCTGCTCTAATGTAAAGTAGGAAGCAGAGCAGTAATTACTGCACACACTTAAAAATGTACCGAGCTCATTTACTCGAGGTTTTTAAAGTGATACATAGGGTAGCCAAACTGACACTAATTCAACTCATCACCGATGCTGCAGAATGGCACAGGTAAGAATGTGCTTCCTCTAATCCTGCCTTATTTCAGGCCAGATTTCATGATAGCTTAAATACTGGCCAGGTTGGTATGCCTCTCAAATTCCCATCTTTGAACAGGGCTTGTAGGACTGTACAGTCAGAACTTAAACTTGAACATTTGGAATAACACTCCATTTGTCACCATCCCAAATGAATCACCATAAGACGATGCCTGAGACACAACCAGTACTACTCAGCCAATATCTTAAGCAGTTATCTGTACAGGGCAGATTCCTGAGAGATAGCGATGATGCTTCATGGCCTGACATGGACTGAGAAAATTATGTCTAGAAATTTTAGGTGTGTGAATGTATTAAATGATCATAACACAGGTGTTACAAGCAATTCTGCTGTTTTCTACTTTATAGCTTGTGGATGTGAGGCAGAGCAGTAAGTTAGCTGAAGTCATATACCAGAAACGCTGAGGTTCGGAATCACGCAGTCTTTCTGCTAGAATGCCATTTCATGATGATTTAGGAATTCTGACATAATTGGCCCCTATTACCTACATATATTTATATTGCATGCCCTAGGTATATTTAAGAAGTTTCCAGACTTTATTCTGGCAAACATACTGAACTCAGAAAAATCATTTGGGGCTGGCATTCCAATCAAGTAACACCTGGTACTGTATGTGACTTCAGTATGCCTCAGAAGGGCCATCAGGTTAAGAATATCAGATATTAGATCATAATCAGATAGTGGCTGGTAGAGATGGGGTATCTTTACTTCATCTGGTGGCAGCCCTCATTCTTGGAAAGCATGGTATAAGAAGGTTATTGAGCTTCCTGAAATAATATGGTTTGTAGGTAAATTGTTCCCGTCTTCCAATTCATAAAGAATTCTATCACCCTCACAAGACAGAATACAACCTGTGTTTGGCTAATGCGTCTTACCTTTCTTCTCCCAGTTATCTCCTTGAAGATGCCCATTTTCATCTTTTCCCTTCATTCCCAGCTTCTGCTTCCAAGCACGTTACCATACAGAAGCAGGTTCCTATTTGTCTAATTATGAAAGCTGGTAGTACCAGCAAATTCATTTTCTTTGGCTTACAAAAGAGCCTACCCTTGAACCACAAAATGGTTTAAAGAAGGTGCTGTTTTCACGTCCCTTTTCTGAAGCCATTCACTTCATGATGCTAAGCCTGCGAAGTGCCAAGCTCCCACCCCCGCGCCCCACCCCCATCAGAGATACCCTGTAGTAATAATGTTGGAGCCCGGCTTTCAATCTCTAGCAACATACTATTTCTCTCACTTATGCTGACTTATGGAAATGTTCTCTTTCTCTTCTCTTTCAAGACAGATGCAAAATATACTCAAAAGTATACTGAGTAGGGAATACCTAAACAAGAGAAAGCACCATCTTGTAGTTTCTTCAATTCTTACTTAACATTCTAATTGAATTTGCTCATTAAGTCCCCCACTCATCCATTTATTCTTTATTTCATTCACTGTCCCGACATCACACCGGGTGCTAATGACATACTTTTTGCCTGGTGCATCCTTAATTCAAAGCCACCTCCTTTACTTTCTCTGAACCATGGTCTTAATTTAGGTTTCTAAACGAATAAATTATCCGTTCTGAAGGCAGGGTAACTTTGGTGCTGCTCTGGAAGGGGCTGCTCCATTCTTTGTCCACTTCTTACTAGGTAGCTTCCAGAGAATTCCTTAATATTCTGGCTTCCTGTTAACTCATAAGCGTGTATAACAAAGACTATAGTAACACTGCGTGATTTTAATGACCAGACACTAACTACCCTGAAAACACACAGAGCTTGGAGTTACAGGGCGCAGGGGCCATTTGAAATCTCATTTCTATCTGGCTGCCTGGGTAGCCGTTTAACTCAAATTCTGTCCTCCTTATGTAATTTCCTTTGTGGTTGCCGACATCCCTGATGCCATTATCTGCTGTTTGACTTGAAAATTGAACCTGTCTCTTTGAAATATGTTACACGGTTTCAAAAGTGTAAGCAAACTTGGACATTAAAATCAACTTAAGTAGAAACAAACAAAATGAATACAGATGGGCTGCTGCTAGCTCCGCCCCTCCCCCAGCTGCCCTTTGGCGGCGATGTGCAGCATTTGACAGAGCCATAATTCAGGGCATGTTCAAAGGCTACAGATCCAGCAGCAAGCGCTTAAATGGTACTGTAAGTGATATCTTAACAACTTCTGTTAGGCTTAAAAATGAATCCTTGCAGGGACTAATACATTGAACAATTTTTTAAAAAGATGAATGGAGAAAATAGGCTGACTTTAATAGAGTACTTTCCCATAATAGCACCAATTTGTGACACACCAGCAGACCCACTTCAGGGTCTCTGCAGTGGTGATATTGCTGTTTAAGGAACATTCTGCTCTCGAGGCTTCATTAATTAGAATTTATATCTAATCAACATAAAAATAATAGAATCCTGGTAAGAGAACTATTTCTATAGCATTTCTAGCTGGGGTACAGTTCTGAATATCACAAGTATACTGAATATGGCTGTAGCTACTGACCACTTTTTTTTTTTCAAGACAGAGTTTCTCTGTGTAGTTTTGGTGCCTGTCCTGGATCTTGCTCTGTAGACCAGGCTGGCCTTGAACTCACAGAGATCCACCTGGCTCTGCCTCCCGAGTGCTGGGATTAAAGGCATGCACCACCACTGCTGGGCTGCTACTGACCACTTTAAAAACAGGTCCTGGGCTGAGTTCTTGCTATGATTGGGAAAGGAGTATAGGGCAAAGATTCCAGGATAGATAACTGACTAGGAATCTACCGAATATGATGACCTTAATTGCTTTGGGAGAAGCTTGAGACAAGGCCATGAAGAATGCACAAGAGCACAGCATTGTATCACATGAATAATTTTTTTATCACCTTTTTTCTTTGAAATAAACTTTGATTAGTACATGTGTATGGAAGATGCTAAACTAAGGAAGAAGGAAGGAAGGAAAAAATCTTCTGTGTGCCCTGATCTGTGCACCTACAGTAGTTTTTGTGGGAAACTGAGGAAGCAGCTATATTCTGAAACAATGTTGGTGCCATGTTACAGCCTTGAGGTTCTATGCAGGACGATGAAACTTTGCTCAAAGCCTGTGTTTAACCGGTATGTTTGGATAAGGGAGTAAATGAGTTTTGTGGCTTCAATGAATTCTGAAGTATGCCAAGCTGTAGCCAGAAGTTTTCTTTTGTCCTGACCAGCCAACATTTGGGACAAATCTCTCTCACTAGCACCCCCAAAGTAAGCACACAGAGGCTTATATCAATTAAAATAGTTTGACCGTGGCAGGCTTCTTGCTATCTAGTTCTTACATCTTAAATTAACCCATTTCTATAAATCTATACCTTGCCACATGCCTCGTGGCCTACTGGCATCTTTACATCGTACTTCTCAGGGCAGCGGATGGCTCTGTCTCCTGACTCAGCCTTCTACTTCCCAGCATTCTTCTCTCTGCTTATCCCGTCTATACTTCCTGACTGGCTACTGGCCAATCAGCACTTTATTTATCAGTCAATCAGAGAAACACATTCACAGCATGCAGAAAGACATCCCAAGTGCCAAGCAGAAGCAGAAGCAGTGGGCAAAGTCAACAAACGGTGCCTAATTCTCTGCCAGGTGTGGAAATGGATACAGAGTAGGAAAGGCGAGCAATGGAGGGGTATGTAGATGAAGTGAGACTTTTCTGAACTCCCAGACGATGGAAGCTAAAGATTGCACCAGCATTAGAGCACAGATAGAACAGATCTTTGAAATATTAACTAACAAAATGAGTTCTATATGCAGTTTAATTCAATGACTTCAGATCGGTGTCCTGGTAGCTAGGTGCTAATTGTAATAAGCTCAGAACTTGGCATTGTACAATAGAAAAGTATATTTTGCCTTTAGATCTGTAGCCTCCCTGTTGGGTTCATAAGAAATAACTTTTTTTATTCAACTGAGAAGTTAACAGTATGTTGTATTCATTGTGCAGAGAATGATATAGCCCCTCACTACATTTTGTCTGGGAAAACTGAGTGCTTCTGATGTTTCTTTCTAAGCAGAGACACAAGTTCAAGGTCGATAGCATCAGGGACCTCATTAGGAAGCAAGCTTGCTGATTCTGTGGTTAAGCTTTGAGGTTCCCCGGGTTGTGTCGGCTTCTTTACATTTTTTTTTTTTTTTTTGTTACTTGAATTTCTCTTCTTGGAGTTAAAGTGATAAATTGCATGTGACTGAAGCAGTCTCATTTCAGCATTGGCTTCCTCTCACCAACAAAGCCTCCAGCTCTGTAGGAGGTGTTCTTTAATATGGAGACACTCTGTCAAATTCATATCATGCTTATAATCACATGCTGGAATTCAGAGTCAAATTGTTTCTGCATAGGGCACATGGCTGTCAGGGAATACTCGTTGTTGTTGTAAAAAGCTTTGGCGGATCAATGTGAATTTTCCCTTTCCTGCTCTCATCACTCTTCCTTCTAGGTCTCCCCTTACATCTTTGTTTCCTACCTAATCTTGTGCTGTAGATGAGAACATAACACATCTTCTCTCTCGGGAGAGGATGCTTATCCCTTTGATGGGTGTCTGGTATCAGCAGGAGAGTGGAGAAGAACAGTCACAACAGAATGATAATGAATAGCTTTCAAGCATGAAGAGAGAAAAGGAGCCTGCACCGTACAATTTATGTGAGTCATCTACCACTCTGGCCTTTTGATGTTCAAAAGTCACAGCGGACCTGCCTTTAATCTTTGCGCATGTAGGTTTAGCTACAGTTCTTGGCAGAGCAGGAGTTCAAAGAGGAGAAACGTAATAACAACAACAACAAACCCCAATACAGGAGTAGAAGGTCTGAGCAGGCCAGGAGTGCTAAGCAGAGTTTTGTTTTTTTTTTAATTCCACTTATATGCACTGTATTAATATCATTTTCTCCCTTGCTCCTACTCCACCCCTGACCCCTTGTCTCTCTCTTTAATGAATGGCTTCCTTTGCCTTTAGTTATTATTTTTACACCCTCCCCCACATAATTGAATAAATATATAAATATAACCTGTTGAGTTCATTTAGTATGTACTTTTAGGGCTGACCACTTTTTCTTTAATAACCAATAGTGAGGGCGAGAATTACTCCTTGTGAAAACTGATTCTCTCTCCCTCAGCAGTCATTAATTACCTGCAGCACTTTATGTAGTGTGGGGCCTTGTGAGATTTCTCCCCATCCACGTTGGGATGCCAACTCATATTGTCATTTTTCAGGTCTTATTTAGGTAACCATACTGTTGATAGTTCATGGGTGCAGCTTTCCTGTCACATATAGATAACACAATCTCAGAGCAGATGTTCTGGCTCTTAATTTCTCCACCCCTACTTCCATGAAGGCCTGGACGAAGGACTTGTGTTGTAGATGTATCAGTCATCAGGGCCCAGTACTCCATGGGTTATTCACAACAGCTAAGAAATGGGAACCAACTAAATGCCCTTCAAATGATGAATGGAGCGTGGAAAAAAATAATACATGTACACAGTGAAATACTATTTAGCTCTAAAGAAAAATCAAATGCTGGTTTTGTGCTACCCGTTTCTGATTTGAAAGATTACAACGTGGAAGCACCGCCATCATTTCTAGGAAATTAACATGGTAACAACGTTTGATGTGAGTAATACAGATCCCACAGGCCCCCTCAGGTCTCTGTGGTTCTGAACCCCAGGCATACACACGGTGTTCTGGAGGCCCTGGGTTTGTTTATACGGGTGTAAGATGCCTGGTTTCTGTTTGTTTTGTTTTCTCAACACTACCCGGGATGCTGACATTGAACCTGGTCTTCACATGACAATTGTCCACAGCTTCAACCTCTTCCTATCACTCACTCCTTCATTCAGAGCCGGCAAGTCGTCAAGTGAGGCAGCAGCTGTTGCATTCATGGCTCTGGGGTTAATTTGTTCAGAAACAATTTATGGAGGTTTGAGTTATTGTTTTCCATAATAAAATTTCAAATGCTCAAATGACATTGTCAGAGCAGCAGCATTAGCTATTCTTCAGAAATTAAGAAATAATTTGCCCTTAGGTACCTTATTCCAGAAATGTTTTTCTCTAAATTAATTTGGGTGGTAGAGCAACTTGATGGAAATTAATTCTTTTGGGGGAATTGTTTATTCTCCTCTAGTGTAGGTTTAACTAAATAAAAATGCACACAATTAGGTCAATATTTTGTGTAGATTTAGAATTTGTTTGTTTTTAAGCAAAGGAAGGTTGGATTTATTGTCTTCCTCTGTGATTAAATCACCACCCTATAAGAAACGTAGTTATGGATGGCTACTGACTTGGTCCCAGTCTCATTAAGTTTTAGGCAGTCACATTCCTTGAGTCTGAGGTAGATTTATTATCTGAGAAAAGTAGGAGGCTCTGTCCCCTAAAAACCACGGATAAAAGAAAGGAGTGGTTTCATTTGTAGAATTATTGTGACTGGAGTGCAGGGACTAGAGACAATAGAATGGAGACTGACATGGGAAAGATGCAGCCGGAACCTTTCCCTACCCTGGCTTCATAAAGGAAACTGGATGTACTCAGTCTGAGGGCAGAAAAAGACCAGAAACCTGCAGACTGAGACGGGGCATAGATACTTACCTCCTTTGCCCTCCTTGTCCTGTGCTGATACACTTATCCCTGGCTCACTAGCTCCTCTTCTTGAAAGTACTTTTCCTTTCTTAATAGACAATCTCTATTTCTATTTCTAACTATGGGTCCCCGGTGTGATCCTTTGTCTGGAGACACGGATCTTGGGGTGACCTCTGAACTTAGATTTGAAACCTGGTAATAAGCACGGTTTTCCTTCCTGTTTCTTTTTCAGATATTGGCCAAAACTTAAGTATGCTTTCTCGGAAACTCGGGTTTCTAGGTGCTTCTCTGACCACTCCTTCCCTGCTTTGCACAGACGCTGAACAATGTGCATGACCAAGCTCAAAGATACGATTTTTCTTTCCTCTTCTCCATCTTCCTCCTCCTGACAGCTGCCGGGATTTGCGTCTTGCTTGTCCTTTGTTTCTTTCCTCAAACTCTAATAAAAATGGTCCTTAAGCTTCCTTCTGAGCATTTTTTTTGAAATTCTTTCATTAACAAGATTAAGAACTTATAAAAGGGATTCTCTGATAACACAGTGTGCACATGATTTAGGAGTTGATTCATTTCCTTCTCTTACTGTAGCTAGGTTTTCAGCTTAAGTCAGATTTATTTGTATGACTCTTTTTAGCATTTCTTGTAGGCATAATATACGAAGAAGGCTATCACTAATGAGAGACAAGCCCAGACTTTGGATCAGAGCACTGAACTGGTGAGCAGCCCTGGCAGGCTATTCCTTCCCTGTCTCTGAGCCTTACTTTCCCCCATGAACCAAAGGAAATTAAGAGCTTCTTTCTTACAACATCGTTGTGAAAACTCAAGGTGAAAAGCTCCAGCTAAATGAAAGACATTTAGGTTGTATCCTCTGGGATTTGCTGGTTCACAAAAATGTTTTATAAAGATTGATTAGGTCCCACTTTAAAATTTAATCCATGGGGTATAAATCTTGAATTAGGGCATTCAAAACATGCTGCTATTAAATGAATGCAAGACAAAGGGATACAGTGAGGGAATCTAAATGATGTGCATGTCTCTACCCACTTCATTCATTGAGTCTTTATTGTGCTCCCACAGTGTGTGGAGAGTACTTCAAGTATCAAGATGAATGCCTATGAATTTATGAATCCGATAAAATTCTTGCCTTTGTATAAAGGCCACATCAAAGTGAAAGCTGTCTATATGATAGGTTTTACAACATGGGTTGTACAGAGTAGGTTCTTCAAACAGGAGAATGACAACACAGTGTAGGCATAGTTGGGGGAGGGCAGAAAAAAATCAGGCTAAAGAACAAACTTGTCCAAGGCTCTTATTTCCTTGCACCCACATATATAAGTCTGGCCTTTGAAAACAGAACAGTGAGTGGCTATCCAGAGAAGGTTGAAAGATTCACTGGGAGCAAGAAATTCCAAGGATGTCTTATTTTCTCTCTGGCTTGTGCTGAATGGCTTACATATACAAGCTCATTCTATTACCGGAAGGAGTGTTGCCTACTGGCTCAACATATGTATTTTTGAAAGTCCTGCAAACCTGTATTTTAACCTAGTTTGTCAAACTTTGCTATTTGTATTATATAACACACTAATCTCTAAGCCTTTCTGTCCGTATAGAAGGGATAAACAAGCTACTTAGGGAAGTCAGCATGGGGTTTCTTAGAGAGCTTCTAATGCAACCAACTGTATCCAGCACATAGTGAGTGCTCAGCAGGCACCCTGGATGTTCTTGTTGGTAGGTTGTGAGGCTGTATCATCAGTATCAAATGCCATTAAGCTCAATAAGGAGCATTCCCAATACTAGTGGTGGAAAAATCAGGATTAGAATCCACTACAAAACCCCAAATCTTGAGCACTAAAAGAAGTTATAATCAAACTGATTTCTGAAGTGCTCAGGAATATGCCCAAAACTGAAGATAACCACTTCATTTTGAAGTGCTTTTGAAGTTTTGGGCTGCTGTGCTGTGCCAGTTGGAGAAAGAACACACTCTCTCTCTTCTCTCTCTCTCTCTCTCTCTCTCTCTCTCTCTCTCTCTCTCTCTCTCTCTCTCTCTCTCTCTCTCTCTCTGTGTGTGTGTGTGTGCAAGTATAAAGGCCAGATTGACCTTGGGTAGCCTCAATTGCTCTCCACCCAGTTTTTGAGACATAGTCTCTCACTGAACCTGGCTAGACTTGTTGGCCAGAGAGTTCTAGGAATCCTCCTTTCTCTACTTTCTCTGTTCCATGATTATAAACAAAAATGTCATATCCACCTTTTTTGGGGAATATATGGTTTCATTTTACAGACATTTAATTTAGAATATGATATCTAACAATCATATTTTCATTAAGGTTGGGTGTGGTGGCATACACCTTTAATCTCAGCACCCTGGAGACAGAATCAGGCAGATGTCTGTGATTTCAAGGCCAATTTGGACTACACAGCAAGCTCCAAACCAGCCATGGCTTTATATTCAGACACTTTGTCAAAAACAAAACGTGAATCTTTATTGAAGTGCTGAGTATTTCCAAGCAATTGTGAAATGATCATAATAAGGTTATTTCTATGCTGTTTATTTTTCAAATTAATATTTTTATCTATTCTTCGGGACTTTCACCTCATACACCCTTATCACACTCACTTCCCAGTCCTTCCCTGTCTGTGCCCCTCCCCCATTGTGGGGTATTTGTGCACTGTGTGAAGGTGGACTGCTGTGATTGGTGTAATAAACAGCTGAAGGGCCAATAGCTAGGCAGGAGAGACAGGGGAGACTTCTGGGCAAAGACAGAGGAAGTAGGAGATGAATCAATCCAGGTGTGTGAGACACCATGCAGACATGGGATGAGAGAGAGGTAAAAGCCACATGGTAGAGTGTAGACTAATTAAAAATATATATGGGACGCCGGGCGGTGGTGGCGCACACCTTTAATCCCAGCACTCGGGAGGCAGAGCCAGGCGGATCTCTGTGAGTTCGAGGCCAGCCTGGGCTACCAAGTGAGCTCCAGGAAAGGCGCAAAGCTACGCAGAGAAACCCTGTCTCGAAAAACCAAAAAATATATATATATATATATATATATATATATATATATATATATGGGTTAATTTAAGTTATAAGAGCTAGTAGGACAATCCTAATCTAAGGCCAAGCTTTCAAAATTAATAATAAGTCTCTGTGTTATTATTTGTGAGCTGGCGGCCCAAAGGAAAGTCTGATTGCAACCTCCCCTCCCCCACAAAAAAAGAAGAAAAAAAAAGTCCAATTTGTGTTGTCAGTATATTTACTGGAGCATAGTTGGGCTTCCAGAGGCCTGGCCCCTAAAGAAAGTTGATCTTTCCCCACCTGCACCCCCTCAGAAGCCATCGGTTGTGGAACACTACACTTCAGCATCCGTATCACAATTTTTAACAGTTCTTTGTGATGGCTTCCTTTTTAGGTTGTTACTTTTTTTTTGGTGGGGAGTTGAGGTGGAGGGGTGGCGGTAGGGGTAGTCTCAAAAGCCTCCCATGTCCCTCTTTCTCAATTGTGTGTCTGCAGTTATCTGTATCACTGTCCAAGTAGCTTCCTTGCTCTTTATAGCTGGAGCTGGGATTATGGGCTTCCTAATGGTTTCTGGCACAGATCATGAACAAGGGCCCCAGCCAAAGTAGGCCCACAGACCCAGACAAGGCCCCCAGAGGCAGTGGACTGAACAGCAGTATGGCCTCAGGTGGCAGCTCAGGCCACTCAGATTGGTATGGCCCCCAGCAGTATCAGCACCTGAGGAGAAAATGGCTTCAGGTTGCAGCGTCGACTACAGACATCTGCATAGCCTTCGGTGGCAACATAGGTCACAGACATCAACACAGACCCCTGGTGCAGTAGGACCTCAGACCTAGACATGGCCCTCAGTGGCGGCAGGGACCCGGACATCACATTGGCCTCAGGTGGCAGCCCAGGCGGCTCACATCAACATGGCCTCTGGGGGTAGCATGGCCCATGGACATCAACATGGCTTCAGCTGCAGCCTAGACCATTAACACCCACATGGCCTTCAGAGGTTAACACAAACATGGACATCAACATCGACCCAGGGACCCAGGCTGCAGGAGGATCATGGACCCAGATATGGCCCCCTGCAGCCACATAGCTGACAACATGGAGGACATTAACATGGCTTCACGCTGCAGCACAGACTATGGACATCTGCATGCCCTCTCATGGCTACACAGGCCACAGACATCAACAGAGACCCAGGCTGCTGTAGGACCATGGACTTGGACATCATGATGGTCTCAGGTAGCAGTGTAGGCAGTTCATATTCATATGGCCCCCATGGGCAACACAACCCATGCTCCATGCTCTTTTTTAAAGTAACTATTCTTTTGATATCCCCAAATCATTTGAGTATTTTATTTGTGTTCCTGGGAATGGAACTCACAGCATTGTGAATGCTAGTCAAATGTTCTTCGTCAGAGCTCTTCCCTCAGCTCCTCCCCCATATAAATGCCTATTTATGTGGATAATGAGATTGAACTCACATCCTCAGTTTTCACAAGTGTGAACCAACTGAACCCAGTAACAAGAACTCATTTTAAAGACATTTATCCACATTACTGCAAAGCACATCAAAGGTAGGAATTTGTAATTGATGGTGTGATAAACATTAGCAATGTTTGTGCTCACTGAGCAATCTCTAGTTCTTTCTTGGACAAGAGAATTACTTCCATTCATATCCCAGAAGCTGTGTCAATTGGATGCTAATCACTTGTCTGTGGCTACAATGTGCATACGTCTCAATAGCTAGCTTTCTTCCAATGGCAGTATTTTGTGAGTCCATAGTGCGTTTGCCTTACCTTAGGTTTTTGTCTTTTTGTCTTGATATCTCTCAGGCATTCTTGGAGCACATATGTCATTATTGATGGAGGTGTCATTCCCTACTCCAGTGATAATGAACTGTCAGCAACAATCCCTACTCCTCCATGCTTCAGGCTCCAATACCTTACAGCTCAGTTTTCTTGAGCAACCCTGTTTCTTAGTAATAAGTGAAGTCCTTGTAGGGTGAACCTATGTTTTGCACTTATAACCCTATGTTTAAATTTTAGACAAGTAACTTCTGTCAGTTTCCTCAACTGTACAGGGAGATATCTATATTATTGGTTGTCATAGTAACCAATAGTAAGCAGTTGTTACCATAAATTGTAATATTCAAGAAGAACATTTTCTCTCATGCAAGGACTGGGACCTACAAGGCTTTCTCTTTGTGCGTGTGCAGATATGGGGGATGAAACCCAGGACATTGCTCATGCTACGCAGGTGTTCTACCAGGGAGCTCCATGCTCAGCACTAAACCACCTGGAGTTTGATGTGAAAACTTATTGTATTTAAGGTTATCTTTAAATAACTAGATTGTTTAACTTTTGACACCTTAATCATTTTCCAAAATGAGTAACAGTCTGTTAAATACGTGCCCCCTGAAGATATCAACATTCATGGAAGGTCTAGGTCTGTGACCCAGGGGACAAACTGACCTGACCTCACTTAAGAGGATCTGATGTCTCTTGCCAGGGACCAACTGCTGCCATCCATCTCTCTCTCCTCAGTTACAGTGACCTACCCAATGAAAGATACATTTTACCTTTCCTTGCATATCTCTATCCTAGCCATGTTCTCCAAGCTACACTTGGCTTCTTTGCCTTAGCTCTGCCTCCGGATGCTCATTGTCCATTTGGACTTCGTGTTGCATTTGCCCTTATTGCCAGGTTTCATCTGCTTCACTTGCTTCCTTGCTTGACAGTTCAAACGGGCTGTTAGAACGGGATTTAACCCAACCTGACTAGAATTTTATAAGAGAAGGTCAGCAGAGGAGAGGCCATGTGCGGGCACAATAAGAATGCAGCCACCTGCAAACCTTGCTTAACGTGCTCTGGAGTAACGGAACTTGATGGCAACTTAATTTTACCCCTACCTTCTCCAGACAGCGAGAAAACAAATTTCCTTCTGCTCTTTAAACCACTCAGTAGGTGGCACTTTGTGAAGTCAGCTCAAGCAAACCAATGCAATAGACCTTGTAATTTTGGAGGAAAGCAATTTAGATAGACCTCAGTGCAGAAGGACAAATTTCCTCCTATTTGTTCTTCAGCAAACTATGGATGAAGGAAGCTTCAGGCTCTATTACTACCTCTGTAGAGCCAGCCAGCTCCAGCTCAATCCATATACAAGAGTCGAAGTCCGGTGGGGATTATACTAACTGTGCTTCATGTCCTGCAACTCTCCCCATTCAGCTAAGGAAAATTGTATGTAGACACTTTGATAACTGAATGACCCTGCATGGTGTGATTTTCTTCCCCAAACTCTTCCCATCCCTACTTTTATTTTAACGCTTCATTTCTTTTTAAAGCCACTTGCAGAAAACACTCTGAAAACTGACATTTTCAGGCAGGTCTGGGGCACTATGCGGGGCACTCAGGCAACCCTACCTGAGAGCTGACCTCTGCCTTTCCACGCGCCAAGTTCTGATCACAGTGGGAGATTTGAACTCATTATGAAGTAGAATTCTGCTGCCAGAATCTGGGTACCATATGTCCTCCTTAGTGATAAGGTTGACATTTGCTTCCATTGAAAATCTGAAAGTCAAGCCATTGTGCTAATGCCCAAGGGAGGAACCTGCTGCTGATGCCTGCATCAACCCAAACTTTGACAGACAGAGCCCTGGGATCCTGCGTGCTTTCACATCAGTGCATCCTGATGGTGAGGCCATGATGTGGGGACTTTGAAGCAGACAATAGACCTAGAAGTAAAAGAAAGTGAGGATTTTTTTTTTGGTATTCTTTTCTTTGTCTTTTTTTTTTAAATGTATTCTGTTCACTGAGGGACCACCTTTCTATTCAATTTCCATTTGGGTTTGTTTTTACAAAAAAAAAAAAAAAAAAAGAGTTTTTCTATAGCAAACTTAAAAATCCTAGCTATATTCTGTTTGAATTGGAAACCATTTCCTTATGTCAAGACAGAGTTGAAGAAAATGCTGGTTTCTCTTTATTCATTATATTCTATCAATGATCTATTATGTTTTCTGGATGAATCATAATAAAATAAATAGAAACAATTACGTATATCATTCTTTTACTATTTCAACTCTGATGAGCTTTTCAAGATTTAATCATATATTAATGGCTACTATCTTACTTTTAATTGGCATTTTATGCACTGCATATATTCAATTCTTACTGTGTTTTGTCTTTATGAAATCATCATCCTGCATCACTGTGACAATATAACAATATAAACATATAGAATGATATGTTTATCATTCTATAGTCAATAGCAATACTATGTTTGTAGTTAGTTATGCATATTGGTTATTTGGACATGTATATGACTGCTTAATATTTTACTGAGGAACAGAAAAAGCAATTTAATAAAACTTTAATTCTTTATCCTTAGGCCACTTGGGTGTTGGAATGCCTAATACTTTTCTTTTAAGCACCGAAATCACATGCGAAGGTTTAGAATTTATTAGGTTAGTTTGTAATATTTTTTTCAATACAACCAAGTTGAAGACAATCAACATATAGTGAAAAAACATAGTCCCAAGGGGTTCTGGGAAAGCAATTGGCAAGCAGTCATCAGGTGGACTCATCCTGCTTCTGCCACTAATAGTCTGTGTAAAACAAATCCATTTACATGGCCTGCCTCATTTTGCCCACCTAAAAATAGTGGTAATGAGAGGCAATTGCCTCTAAATGTTTTATGTAATGGCTAACCTTGACAACTTTACTAGACTGAAAAATACCCACATTAACAAAGAGCAGGTCAGTGAAGGAGTTAAGAGACAATTAACTAAGGGGGAGGACCCAACCTTAATGTAGGCAGCACCATCCTATAGGTTGTGGGGTAGGATGGAGTAAGAGTGGAAAATGAAGAAAGATTGATACCGATGTCCACTTCCTGATTGTGTTGTGAGGTTCAGTGCTTTACTAAAATCCTCTCCAAGATGATAGAGTAACATCTCTGAAACCATGTTATTGGTTTTGGTTGTCTTTTAGTTTCAATCGTGTATATTTGTAAATGTCTGTGTGAGTGCATGCTCTCTCTCTCGCCTCTCTCTCTCTCTCTCTCTCTCTCTCTCTCTCTCTCTCTCTCTCTCTCTCTCTCTCTCTCTCTCTCTCTCTCTCTGTGTGTGTGTGTAACTGTGTTTTCAGAGGCCATAGTCATTGGATCGGTCACAGGTGGTTGTGGGCTGTCTGACATGGGTACAAGGAATTGAACTCAGGTCCCCTATGAGAGTAATGTGTACTGTTAACCACTGAGCCATCTTGTTATCACCACATATTTATATTATTAATTGGAGGTTTACCTATTACTCAACCTAAAAGGTCAGTTAGTATAAGTGAGAAAAGACTCAAGAGAATTTTACTTCTTAGAACAGATACTAAGTTCACTTAATTAAATCTTGTATTTTAATAATATTCCTATAGATTAAAAATATTTTCACATACTCTCATTTTTTTGTGTTTGTGTTAGCCTCTGTAATACTAGGAAAGGTGTCTTGGTATGGGAGGTAATTAGTAGATGTGGTGGTTTGAATGACAATGGCCCCATAGGTTCATGGGTTTGAATGTTTGATCTCCAGTTAGTGGAACTGTTTGGGAAGCCTTGCTGAGAGTAATATATCACTGGGACTGGCTTGGAGACTTAAAAAGTCCACACCATTACCACTTAGCTCTCTCTCTCTGCCTTGAGCTTGTGGATCAGGATGTAAACTCTCAGCTAATGCTTTGGTGCCATGTCTGCCTATCTTGTGCCATATTCTCCATCATAATGGTCATGGACTCACCCCCTGGAACTGTAAGCTTCAATAACCTCTTTCTTCTGTAAAGTGCCTTGTCATGGTGTCTCTTTTCAGCAATAGAAATAGCTAAGACAGTAGCTTATATATATCAAATGATCAAATATAAGATGTATTAATCAATCACTCAAATATGCAAATATGTACATGACATTAGATTCTCAAAATAGAAAATGAGACAACAAATAATTGTAAAATGATTTAATCCTATATTATTTAAAATAATCATTAAGTGGTTCCCAGTAATAATATACATTCAAAATAAGTTTCCCCCAATTTATTGATTTCACTTAATTCAATTATTTATGAGTATAAACTCTTTATAATTTATCAAATTATTTCCTTCTCGTTAAGAAGTTCAGTTGTAGACAAGGCTAGCCTGGTGTGTGAGACTCCCTGGACGCACAGGTGAAGAATGACAGGCTGTTGCTATGACTGAACTGCATTCAGGAAAAGACGTCACAGGGAGTATACAACACTATAAACACCAACCTGAAACTGAGTGTTTCTGTCCTGATCAGATTTCACATGTCAAAACAGAACCTTCTTCAATGTAATGGGGGATTAGGGAAATGCTCTGCCCCCTTCTCTTCCCCCTTCATCCCCTCCTTTTCTGCCACAGAATCCACAGACTCCTCCTGTTTAATTTTTTTCGTTTCCTTTTGTTCAGCATGTTGATTCTTTGGGTTACCATTTTGTGCACTTAAAATAAAACATTTGAGCCTAAGCACTTCATAAAAACAGTTATTTAGTTCACAGTTTTGAAGACTGAAAGTCCAGGACTTGGGGGGCAGGGGGCATCTGTGTGGCCTCTGGCCAGTGGCTACATCACATCAGGGTAGGAGTGGATAAAAGGGAGATGTCAAGGGCGAGACAGAAAGCCAGAGACCAGACCAGTCTCCCCCTTCTCCTGTTCCTGCTCCTGTTCCTCCTTCTCCTTCTTGACAGGGTTTTGGTACTCATTTCAAACCTGATCCAAACCCTTGAGTCAACTGGACTGTAGTCATATGACACCCTGTGATTTTAAAAAAAAGATAGTTTTGAAATTATAATTTAATTATAATGTTTCTCCTTTCTCTCTCTAAACCCTCCCATATTCCACTCCCAGCTCCCCTTCAACTTTATGGCCTCATTTTCCATTAATTGTTACTGTATGTGTATATGTACTTGTATAGATGTATTAATTCCTAAATACATCCTGTTGAGTACATACAATGTTACTTGTATGCATGTTTTAAGTTCTGCTGTTGGGGCTGTGCTGCTCCCTTCAAGATCCAAAGATCACATAATAAAAACCATGTGCTTTTGTCATGTTGTATTCTTACAGAAAACATCTCACTCTGCAAGGCCAGTAGTATCCCATTCTAAGGAAGGTGCCTTAGAATCACACAGCATCATGTGTCCTAATTAACTTGTACAAACCCCAACCTCCTGGGGTCTCACTATGTCAATACCATCATCTGGAGGACATGTCTGCAACACACAGTCTTCAGAACCATACACTGACGCTCCTTTTTTTCCCTATGGATGCTTTCAGAAGGTTCTTGCTTTCTGATATTCAAAATGCTTTCCAGTTTGCTTTCTGAGGAGCCATTCCTCTATTGTAGGAGGAGAAGTCACAGGGATTCTCTTGTAGACCATGTGTCTTTGATAGCTCTAAGATTTATCAATGTTTCAGAAGATATTGGCTTTAATTTTCTTTATACTTCTCTCCTTGATATGCGGATCACACACCTTTATCCTCTAACTATTTGAGGATATAACCTGAGTCTATTTCACTACTGCTGTATCAAAAACTACTTATCTGCCATTTTCACATTGACTTGGGAGGTCTTACTTGAGAGTGACTCCCTTCATGAGAGACATATTTTTCCCCAGTAAACAAACAAACAAACAAACAAACATAGATTTTTGAAAATTAAGATACTATATAGCTATATATTAGAGCTAACACTGTAATACTCAGATAGTTTACGAGAAATGTATCAGAATTGTATATATCAGATTCTTTAGCCCAAGTTCTGGGAGCTTCTATTCTATTTTCATCATAAACACTGCATTTAGAGTGTTTTCCTTAGTTTATCTCTGTAATATATTGATCATATAACTTGCATTTGTGATAGCACAGTGGTGCTACACCACAAGAAGTTTAACTTGTGTATCTCTACATAATGTCTGTATAATGGTAACTCACAGAAACTACATTTCAGGTAGGAGCTGTCCAAAATGAGCTTTATGAAGCTGAAAAAAAGAAATGTAATAATATCTTACCCAAACCTGACTTTAGAACATTTTATGCGTATTAAATTTTATTATATCACTCATATTCTTCTGGCCATTGCTCTGTGCCACATTTGCTTCTCTGACCTTTTTATTCATCTCTCTCCATATGTGCGTTAGTCACTTTCCCTGCTCACCAATGTACAGTAATCTTGATAGAATGGAGGTTCTAATTAGCTTCTTATCTTTGAAATTGTGCCTTCAAATGACTTGCATTGGAGGATGATGTATTTTTCTCCAAATGTAGATATTTCCAGGGATTTTTCCTTTTAACTGACTAAAAGGCCAACCGTTTCTAGCTTTGGGGCAGTTGTGCCATGACACACAATTTCAGAATAGATTTCTCAAAGCATATGTGAACAAGTCCTGTATCTAAGTGTGGGAAATACCTGTAAATATAACTCAGTGCATTGTGGAAGCTAATGCTTTGAAGAAATGAGTTAGAATGTGAGTGCTGACAAATACTTTTCACCCTGACTCTTGCGTGTTCAAGTTCTTGTTTGTGCACATATGAGTGTGCAGTGAGTGCATATTTTTTAAAAACACTGAGAATTAGACAAATGATCACTAACTCACACTGTCCCTCTTTGTGTTTTGTGAAGGTCATCCAGATTCTATGACTGTCCTTGGCTGCTCAACTGTCTCCTGAAGTCTGGCTTTACCTTCTATTAGCAATGGATTCCTCCTTCTTTGTATTTTCAGAGTCCAGATAACCTAAACCACATTTCCCTCCCTGAGTTTTGATTTAAGTTTGCTTTCTCCTGAGACTGTAAATTCTTAGTGGTCAGGAAGCATGCTTTTTCCCTCATGGCATTTTAGATTAAATACTTATGACAGTTTATTAAGTCAGAAACTCTGAGGGGTTTTCATGTTACTCTTCTCACAAAACTTGAAACATGAGGCCTCTGGATCAGAATAGAAAGCTATTATTTTCAGAGTACTTTGCATCAACCGCTAAGAGCCTAGTCTTTGCAAGCAATTCATCTGTGTTTGCACCGGGAATTGTTCACCTTCAAATAGGAAATGTAAAGTTTGTATAGGATACTGGTGTATATATATGTATATACATATATATATATGTATATATATAGTATATATACATACATATACATACATACGTGTGTGTGTGTGTGTGTGTGTGTGTGTGTGTGTGCGCGCGCGCACGCGCGCGCAAGGAGGAATAAAAGGTAATTTCCAAGTTATCTTTTGGGAGAGGAAGAAGTTCCCCATCTCTTTGTGTTAGGATGGAAGCAAAGGGGTGCCTGTGCCTGCCCAGAGTTTCTTCTCTTTTGAGATGCTGCTGCTCAAGTGTTCACTAGCTTGTATTTTAGTGCTATTTACTCAGAAAGCATTAGAATGCAGAGTCAAGGAAATGTCCATGAATATTGTCTCCCAACATATGTAAAGAAGATGACATGTAATTTATTGTCCAAATTAGGATGCTGGAGACCAAAAGGGTGCCATTAAATATTGCCATAGTATCCTAAAAGACAAAGAAAGGCTGAGAAAATAGTTTTTGATATAAAAAAGAGCAAGCAAAAACTATGCTATTTGAATTCATTGTGTGGGATGGATTGTAAAATGAATCTGAAAAATAAGTAATAAAATGTAATAAAATACTCTCTTGCTATAATTGGGAAAATTATATTATATATATATATATGTGTGTGTGTGTGTGTGTGTGTGTTTGTGCTATAATTAATATATATAATATAGATGTGGTAAGTTGCTTAAATTTAATAATTTCACTAAGACATAGAGAATGTTTTTGTCTGGGGGATATATGTTAATGTTCAAAGTGAAATTTTATATAGCATCTATATACGTTGTCTATAAATCACTCAGAGAAATAGATATTAAGGTATATTTATTTCCTTTTAGTGAGCTCATCACAAAGAGGGAAAATAGGTTAACAGATGTCCAGTATGTTATATAGGAGATACTTTTATGTACCTCTGCATTTGAGTTAGTATAAATACACTTTGCTGAAACTTGAGACCTTTAAGATTAATATATGGAAGACAATTTACAACCAAGTAAGTAGTGAAGATTCTAGATTTCAGTGGTTTGCTTTTCAAGGTGGCTCATGCCTGGGATCTTGGAGCCATGTCTAAGCTGTAACTGTAGAAACACTGGGCTCACATGATACATGGGAATCCGGTGTTTTCCTATCAAAGGTTAGAGTTAGACTGTGGGCTGCCTCCTCCCAGTACAGAGCCAGATTCTCTTACTAAAATAGGGGCAGAATATAAAACAATACTCTGCACATATAGGACATTTGACTTGACTCCCATCACATGATCTCAGAGATAAAAACAGCAGCTGCTCAAGTGGTATGATTCAGACGAGATCTGAAATTCATGATGAAAGTTACTAAAAATAGAAATCCCTTCAGTTAGAGGTCTTGTGTTCCCTAGACACAGAGAAGGGAGTGGTTACTGCCCTTTAGGATTTGGTCAGGATTCCCAAGAGTTACTAGCCCCAAATAGAAAGAAAAAAAAGCCCTTTTACAAGTATTTTCAATGAAGTGCATGGGAATTGGAAAACATGGAATATTGCAGTTTTTAAAAGGCCAGTGTCTTATCTGTTAGATCACAGGGTGGCATATATTCCATTGTTTAAATTCATTAAATAATACCTATTCCCTTCTTGCCTCATATGGAAGGATTATTAGAAAAAGACAACACAATATAAATGTCTCTGAGCAGATTTTTTGGGAGGCAGGGAAACCACAGAAAGCATCCCAGTTGCAAAGCTGATCAGATCTGAGTTTAAATCTCTACCAAAGGAGCTTGAACCTGTTCATCTAGTTTCAACTTATTAAAACCTGGAAGCACATGAAGTGTTTTGTTAGGAATAGTGTGCAATCACTGACAACGTAGCTCAGCGATGACCATGCAGGCCTAGTGTGGGCAAATCTTTACTCAGACCCTCCCCTGCCCCCAGCACAAAAAAGAAAACAGAAAGAAGGAATTCACGCTAAATGAGTGTTTGTCCTCCCCTTCTTTGTAATTCTGCCCGTTGCCACTTTTTTAAAAGGCCACTCTATTATAAAAAGAAAGGTAATTTACAAGACATCATTTTTGCTATTTACCCATCTCTGAAAATATTTAATTCTTGAACTAGGGTTTCACACACATCAATCCTATTTTTGGAAACTGAGTGCACATTGTAGACATCTACAGAGAAATTCTTTAGCAAATGGCATCAGGAGAGACCACAAGACTGGGAAGCATGTAATCTATCTTCATAAAGGACTACAGGCCATTTGCAGTATTGGCCACATTCTAAACAGCTCTTAGGCCAAGGCAAACTAATAGGAACACAAGTGTCATTCCATCATACTCATTTGTAGAATAGACATTACTGAAACTGTCTAGAAACTCCATGAACATTTTTGTAATTTTTAAAAATTTATTCTTTGATTATTTATTTTTCCAAGACAGGATTTCTCTGTGTAGCCCTGGCTGTACTGAAATTTGCTCTGTAGACCAGGCTGGCATCGAACTCACAGAGATCTACCTACTTCTGTCTCTGGAGTGCTGGGATTAAAGTTGTTCATCACCACCACTACCTAACTGAAAATGTCTTACATTTATATAATATATATTTTGATCAGATCTATCCACCATTATCTTCCTCCAACTCCCCCTAGTGGTCTCCACCATGATGTTTTCTTCCAAAATTCCCTTTGTCTTCACATTTCCTAAAGATAAACAACTTCTCAAAAAAAAAAAAAAAGATTTAATGGACTTCTTCAATTAAACACTCAAGGTGTGTGTCATGGATTTCAGGCTCTGACCATTTCCAAAGTTAAGACCCCCGAGTAAGGATCATCTACCTGTGGTCAAATTGATTGATTGATTACATAGGCTGATATATTTCTTGTTCCATTGTTTATGATGTAAACCCAGGAACAAAAATAGAGCTGAGTGTACTAATAGAGAGAAAACCAGGAGCAAGGCCAGGATGGTGGCACACACCCTTAGTCTCAGACATATCTCTGAGTTTGAGGCCAGCCTGTTCTACATCACAAGTCCCAAGGTAACCATGACTGCAAAGTGAGAGCCTGTTTTTGTTTGCTTGTTTTTCTGTTTGTTTTTAGAACAGAAAGAAGACAAATGCAAATTGTTATAAATAACTTCTTCACATAAAACTAGGAAAAACAAAAATTTATACTGTTTTAGTTAGGGTTTCTAATTGCTGTGATGAATCATGATGACCAAAAACAAGTTGGGGAGGGAAGGGTTTATTTGGCTTATGCTTCCACATCATAGTCCATCATTGATGGAAGTCCAGACAGAAACTCAAACAGGCCTGGAACTTGGAAGCAGGACCTGATGCAGAGGCAATGGAGGAGTGCTTACTGACTTGTTCCCTATGGCTTGCTCAGCCTGCTTTCTTACAGAAGCCAGAACCACCAGCCCAGGGATGGAACCACCCACAATGGATGGGCCCTCCCTCATCAATAGCTAATTAAAAAATTGCCTTACAGCTGGAGCTGATGGAAACATTTTCTCAATTGAGGTTTCCTCCTTTTAAATAATTTTAGTTTGTGTGTCAAGTTGACATAAGACCAGCCAGCAAGACACTACTGCAAAACCAGTTTTATTTTTCACGAACATTATACATTGAATGATTTTGCTACACATGCTGTCTCTATTTGAGATCCTGGGCTAACCAAATGGTAGGTCCTGTTTGTATGTCCTTGGATGGCAGCACTGTAGGAAAGGCTGTTTGGTCCCCTCTCCAGAGCAGGAGAATTACGGGCTCACTCAGCATTATGAACAGTGATCTGTTAGTTATCATCAACCCTGAATTCTCCAAGCTGATTTCTACCATCTTTCTCCTCAGTGTCTCTCCACGAGAGACTTCTCAATTGCAGCTTAATTAAATGTGAAGAGGAAGTCTGAAACATTTGAATTAGCCTTCCCATCCACTCCAGATTTCTTTCCCTCTCACAGAGCCAAGAAATCTGTCTCGCCTTCTGTTATATCACTAACAGTATCAAGTTGGGAGAATTATCATGTTACATAAATCATATGATGGAAAGATCCTTAAATACTTGTTCTGAGCTGGAATGGGAAAATAATTCATTCACTGGATCCCTTCTTTAAAGTAAGGGTGCCTGAAAATTCTTTCTGGAGTTTTAAAGTTACCTCTTAGGTAGTTAGTTTAAAAGGTGTCATTGCTTTTTTCTCTTTTTATCTTCTATCTCAGAATATCAGAATTGTTTGTATTTTTGTGATCAGTCTAAGTTTATCTTTTGGATAGTTATTTGATCTTTCAATTAACATTAACTGAGGATTCACTGGATGGTTCCCACAGTCTCTACCCACAGGGAAGACACAGACCACTGAGAGAGACAAGAAAGTCAACACCCACTCACAGTGGACTGAATTTTTTGTCTGGGGCCTGGACACAGAGTTCTGACCTGGCGGTCAAGACAGGCTTTCCAAGTAGACATTGTTTAAGTAGTTATCTGGAAGGTGAGGCAAGTTAATTCAGAGAGTGGGGTACATGCTTTAAGAAAAGCATCCAAGATGAGAGTGCCGTGAGACAAAGGAAAAGGTGACAGGGCGGTGTGTGTGACAGAGGCAGGGGTGAAAAAATGTCACAGGAGTAGGTATCCATAGCCTAGGACTACTTTGTTTCACTTAGAAGCTTTCCCCACGGTATGAAGTGGCATAGACGCCTTTATCGACGACACTGCTAATACAAAACTAAACTTTAGCTAGCTGTCAAGATGAACTGTAATACTCAGTTAAGAACATGTTTCCATCTTGTGTTTCTGTTGTTTTCCCTGCGGTGATTCTCTCAGTAAGATATCTCAGATTTGTATTGGATTAAGTCAAGTAACCCAACCAATCATTTCCCATTGTCAGGAGTTTTTCATTGTTTAAATTTCAAATGCATCACCTTTGCCATTATATAGTTCAATTTTAAAAAAATGTATTCTGATACAAATTAATATAGCTGGCACTATGCCAGAAGATGCTCGCATGGTGAGCAGGCTTCAGTACAGTGCTTCTCTGTAGTTGGTTCTTTATTTTTTACTCTTTTCTTTAGGGACTCACTGCCCAGCTCCCAAACAAATACATGGAGACTTATTGTTTTTTATTATGAATGCCCGACCTAAGCTTGGCTTATTTCTAGCCAGCTTTTCTTAAATTATCCTGTCTACCTTTTGCCTCTAGACTTTTACTTTTCTTTATTCTATATCTCTTTATTTCCTTCTCACTTTGTGGCTTGCTGTGTGGCTGTGTGGCTGTGTGGCTGTGTGGCTGGCCCCTGGCATTCTCCTCTCCTTCTCCTTTTCTCACTCCTCCCTTCCCTTCTCTTTTTCTCCTTCTATTTACTCTCTCTGCCTGGCAGCCCCGTCTATCCCTCTCCTGTCTACCTATTGGCCACTCAGCTCTTTATTAGACCAATCCGGTATTTTAGACAGGCAGAGTAGTAACACAGCTTTACAGAGTTAAACAAATGCAACACAAAAGAATGCAAGACATCTTTGCATCACTAAACAAATATCCCACAGCATAAAGAAATGTAACTAATATTCCATAACACTTCTCTTTCTTTCTGGGGATAGTATTTTCCTTTTCTGAGAAAAATTAGCTTGATTTTTTAAGCTAAACACATAGATAAGATATGAACATGATGTTTCCTCACTGAATCCTATAAACCTACACCATGAATCAGGTCATTCTACATCAGCTTACTGCTTGCAACAATAACTGGTGTGTTATATCTTGTCCACCTTATATCCCCATAATCTCTACTGTCTTACCTAAATTTAATGTTGTGAGCCAGTCGGTGGTGGCACATACCTTTAATCCCAGCACTTGGGAGGCAGAGGCAGGTGGATCTCTGTGAGTTTGAAGCCAGCCTGGGCTACAGACTGAGTTCTAGGAAAGGCTCCAAAGCTACACAGAGAAATCCCATCTCACAAAACAAAACAAAACACCAAAAGAACAAAAACAAAAAAACAAAAAAAGTCAATGTGATGAGTTGACGAGTGAAGTTTAGCTTTTTATTGTGAAAACTTTCAGTGTGTGTGTGTGTGTGTGTGTGTGTGTGTGATGTGTGTGTGTGTGTGTGGTGTGTGTGTGTGTGTGTGTGTGTGTGTGTGTGTGTGTGTTGGTGGAATTTTCCTGTCTCACCTTCTTGTTTTCCCAAATACTAGGCAACTGCTTCTCAAAAAATTGATTTGATTTGGAGTCTTAATATTAGTTATAAGTACTCAACCAAAACCTCATGCTCATTACTAACTAGCTCTTACAACTTAAATTAACCCATGTCTATTAATCTACATTTTGTCACCTGGCTCATGGCTTTTTCTGTCCTCCAGTACGTCCTGCTCCCTCTGTGGCTCCTGGCAACTCCTCTGACTCTGCCCTTCCTTATCCTGTCATTCCCAGTTTGGCTTTACCACCTAACTGTATCCTGTTCAGCGATTGGCCAGTTAGCTTGTTTAAGAAACCAATCACAGTGACATATATTCCACAGCATCCCATTCTGGTTCCTCTTCACATAGTTAATATAGGTAAACAACTGAATGAACTCAAACATTGGATGGATAGAACATCTAAAGGCACCTACAGACAAGCAGCTCTGCCTTCTCTGGGTGTGCTTCCAAAGGTCACATTTGTCTAATTTGGCTTCTGTCTGATGGATCCCCACAGCCTGAGCCGCTGCTCTGCTATGTTTAGGAATGCTTCCATTGCCTTTTATCTCACCCTTTCCCTCACACAAACATGTGCCCTGAGTGTTCAGTGGTATTCACTCACACTGCATCTAAAATGCAGACCTGTCTTCTAAGTGTTCGGCAGCATTTACACACTCTGAATCCAAAACACATCCCAAATCTTCTCACTACTTATTCTATGGTAGTCCTAAACTCTGGCCATTTTCAAGCAAGTTCTTACTCAACTATTTATAAAACTGCTCAAAATAAAAGGATTAATTACTACAACATTCTAAGAGTTCCTATATATGTTTAAGAACTCAAACATTCTAATAGAAAATTGTCAAAATATAAAATAACCAATTTCCAGAATATGAAAAATTGAAAAGGATTCAATATATTTTCCATGAATGAAACTAGATCAACAAAATATTTTTTAAGTTCTCATATTAGAAATGTGCCTTCTTACTAATTTTTACTAAGATAGGAAGATAGTAGATAAGACCCATGAACAGACTAGGGGAAATACAACAAAGACAGTTGCTGAGCAGACATGAGATGGGATAGATGGGAACTTGGGAGCTCCCAAAGGCATCTTTAGAAAGTAAAACACATGGAGAAAGGATCCAGAGACCTTTCAACACAGAAAGCAAAATAGCACTCAGGATCTTCTCTCTTCAGAAGACACAACCCAAATAGCCAGAGAAAGGAAGGCAAGGAGAGACAAAGATGGACTGTGTACAGATGTGAGCACTGGTTCAGACAGACTGCGTCACCGCATCACTGTCTCTTTCTTCCACTTTTATATCTCCCTCATTTGTTTAACTTTATTGCTGGGTATGGAAGGTGTGTGGATGTGAGTGTGGACACACACATGCCACGGCACATGTCTAGAGGTCAGGGAACAACTTCATGGGTCATTTTCTACTTCACCAGGGACTGAGCTCAGGTCTGTAGGGCTGCGTGGCAATTGCTTTTACTCTCTGAGCCATTTTACTGACCCCTGTACCTGCTCTAAATAGTACCTAACTTTAAAAACATATTTCTTTTATTTTTTAGATTATAATTGCATCATTTCCTCTTTCCCTTCTTCCCTCTAAACCCTCTCATATGCTCCAACTTGTTCTTTTTAAAATCCATGACTTCTTTTTTTTTGTTAATTCTTATTACATAGCTGTGTGTGTGTGTGTGTGTGTGTGTGTGTGTGTGTGTGTGTGTGTGTGTTCATAAACACATAAACTTGATCAATCCGTATAATGTTACTTGTATTTGTGTTTTGAGGGCTGACCCTTTGGTATTGGATGGCCAACAGGTGTTCTCATCCTATCCCCGCCCCCCAGCCTTCCCTAGTCACCTATAGTTCTTTGTGTAGGGTTGAGAACAGCCTTGTCCTGATTTCCTTCCCTCCCCATCTCTTGGAGGCAGGCCCTTTCCTAGGGCACAGGTTGGCCTAGGCTCTTCAGCACGGATCCATTATTGTCTGGGCTATAGTTTCTCCTGCAAAGTGTTCTGCCAAGTTGTCAGAAATAAGTAAAATCTTTTTCCTTGAGACAAATTTCACTTCTGGCCGCCACCAGATTTCAGACTTTTCCTCTTGGTATAAAATTCCTGGAGGAATGTCTGTTTCTTAGGATCTTTAATAGTCTGATAGCCAGTGTCTTTAAAATATCTCCATTCCCACCAGGAGAGTTACAGTACTGTTTTTTAATCATGGAAGCCAACATTTTATTTTTTTAACTTAAAATATACACTACAAACTGTTTCTTGCTATTCAATATGGATAAAGTATAAATGGTTATTACCATAAATGATGTTAAATATATAAACTGATCTAACATTATTTGGGCAATTTGTTAGTACTGACTGAGCAAAGTTTAAAAAAATGATCATGATGTGTTAGTAGCCAGGCAGGAAGTATAGGTGGGACAAAGAGAGAGGAGAAGGCTGGGAGGAAGAAGGCTGAGGCAGAGAGACGCTGCCAGCCACCACGATGAGAAGCAGATGTTAAGATACCAGTAAGCTACAAGTCAAGTGGCAAGGTATAGATTTATAGAAATAGGTTAATTTAAGTATAGGAACAGATAGCAAGAAGCCTGCCACAGCCATACAGTTTATAAATAATGTAAGTCTCTGTGTGTTTACATGAAGGACACAAGTGGGAGAGATTTGTCCCAACTGCTGGCAGGCCGGGACACAGAAAAATTTCAGCTACAATGATGTTTTAGTCTGGGATACTGCTTTTAGAGTCTAATCATAAATTTACATTGTATGGTTTGTCACAAATGAACAAGAAAGAACCAAAACATTATAGGCTATAGAATGTCTATGTGCATGAACAGTATGAAGCCTGCTTTATCTACTGCCAGGAAGGATTCCTCTCTGGAGCTAGGCTCCTCTTATTGTTAGCAATGGTCTCTGCACAGTGTGTTCCAGACTCTTGAGCATTAAGAGCAAAGCAACAGTACCAATATTGAACACACTGTCAAAAGAAGCATAGGCCACCTATGCTAAGTTCCCATAGGTGTCCTACTCACACATCCCTGTACATTTCAGCCTGGAGCAACCACAGAAAAGCACAGCACACAGTGTTTGGAGCAGTTGGGGTTCATATCTGGTACAAGTTTGAGAGGATTCCATATACAACATCAGTTTTGACTGTTGACATGCAATGCTAAGATAATCCACTTCAGCTTCTAGGGGTCTGTTGACCCTTTATTTATACTGAAATCAAGGAATAATGACACTGTCCTAACTGACTAGAGATAAAAAATAACCATTGCTTAAAACATGCCATTAAGATTGCTACTGAATATTTAGGTGCAGAGACTTGCTTAAATAATAGGTATATTAATAACAGATATTTTACTATGTCAATGTGTGCTGTCAGTAGTCGCTCAATGAATGATCAATAATATTGAAGATAAATGCAGAGAACTGAAAAGAAACCCTGAGAGTATTTGGGATAACACAGCATAGATGAGATCTGAACCATGGGGCTGAACTCACTGTGGTCTTTTACAGCTGTATGATGGACTGCACCTTGGTTTCCATAGGTACAAAAGAAAACTCCTTAAATCTAGCAGGAAGATGGGTGAAGGCATCTTATTTGTGATATGGTTCCAGAGTTCAGGTGTCAGAAAAGGAAGAAGAGCTAACAGGGAGAGTTTAGAATGTGTCCTAGACTTGCTAGGTGGGAGCAGGGACAACTACTAGACCCCATAATAGGGTGACTGAGGGCTGTTCTCAGAGTTATTATCATCCCTTACACTGTCAGCTGCCACTGTACATAACCCCACATGGATCTCAAAGCTGTGGGACCAGAACAGTGGAGCAGAGCATCTGAAATTGTCTTCCAAAGCTGCAATAGAAGTCAGACATAGGTCAATAAGAGTGGGAAGTCATTTAAAGTATTTAAGGTCAGTTAGAGGCTCTTTGATCCTTCAGCAACACTTAGAAATTATTTCCCTGCCCATCATTTTAAAAATGAGAGAAGACAGTAAGAGTAGGAATTCCAGTTCATGTAAGTTCTTGAGACCATAGCTAGGTTCAGCTGCCATAGGACCCCCATTAATGTCATTCAATTTTTTTGGTAAACCCACCATAAACTTGACTTTAAGGATCAACATTGTGTAGTTAATATCTTGTCCACAATTACAGCTATAGTATCCTAAGTTTTATCAGCAGTGTTATGAAGTTCCAAATTATACTTTCTGAACAAGGAATAAGAAGGGTAGAGTTAGCATATTCTTGACTTTCTAAATGTGTGACAACCTTGTTACATGTTAATATGGGACAGAAAGCAGACTTTAGACAACTTTGAAAACTCCATGGTTATCTTTTGAAGTAGACAGCATTGTCTTATCCCAGAATAATGGTGGAGAATGTTGGTAAAACAACAACTATTGCTGCTACTACAAGAAACATGCTGAATTTTCTATTAGTTTTTAGAATGGTTTATGATGTTAACTGATTCAGGTTTTTCTTTTGAAACTCGCTGCTCTTGCTTTTCTTTTTTCGTGGCTTCCCTCAAGCTGTTCATTTATGTCTACTTTCCAAAAACTGGTTGCAATTGCTTTTTAGCATCCTTCAGATCAAGCCACAGGCTTCCCAAGGCTCTTCTCTTCCTACTTCCATCCAATACCTAACCTGATTACCACAAACCAACAGGTAATGTCTTCCAACTCATCTCATAGGATGCTCTTTTCATCTGTCTGAGCCACATTTCAAATAATAGCAGGAAGTTACCTCTTGGTTTTCAAACAATTTATTTGTGTTAATTTGGTCCAATTCCATGAAATACAATTTGTGTGTGTGTGTGTGTGTGTGTGTGTGTGTGTGTGTGTGTGTGTGTGTGAAGTAAGAGACTGGGGATGTTTTAATTCTATTGAACAAGAAAAAGATCACTACCATGATTTTTGAACTAAATTTGAAGCAAAGTTTTATTAATACTGGCCAGGATGATGGACACTGGCTAGGTTCATACCTGGGATTCCCAGAGTATGGTGCTGAATTACATTAGCCAGAGGCTTATAGAGGCAAAACTCACAAGGTTATGTACCTCCTGCCTTTGTCCAATCAGGGGCAAGCACACATCCTGATATACTTCCTGCCTACTTACCTCTCACCTAAGTGTGATCAAGCACATTATGTGCAGTTGGGGCAGTCAAGCTTGTTTACAGAAGTGAAAATACATGACTTGTTCTCTTGTGCGATCAACAGCCTCCAGCATTCCAGGAAGTTATCTGTCCTAGGGCTTACATGTTAGAGGCATTTTTGTTTTATAGATCTCTTAAGCACAGTCATTAAAACTTAAAACATAAATTTAGTTGTCACAGATGTAGCACAGTTGGTAGAGTGTGTGCTTAGTATTCAGCAGGCATGAGGCCCTGGGTTTGATCTCCAGCATGAAATAAACTGAACATAGTGGTACAAGCTTGTAATCCTAATATTCCACCTAGTATGTGGAGGCAGGAAGATCAGAAATTCAGGGTCATTCTGGTCCACATATGAAGGCTAGCCTGGGATACAGGAAACTTTAGAAGCAAAGAAAAACAGAGTAAGAGCTAGGTCAATGAGACACAGACTCTCCTTTAGTTAAATGTGATTATGTGACTATGCTCTAGTCAATGGAACTCAGGAAGAATAGTGCTTGCTGTTTCTATTCCCAGGCAAGGAGAATCAGGACAGTTCTTACTTTATATTTATCAGGAAGCTATCCCAACGGAGCCTCTGGATGCCACCTCCAAATGCACTTTGTGCTACTGAGTAACCCTGTGGAATAGAAGATTCTTTCTGTCTTCCCCAGCATATTACAGAGCTAAATGGTATCTATTCTGTCATTTCAAAATCAATTCACATGACTTCTTCAAGAGAACTTTGCTCGCTTTAACAATTTGCTTGTTATAACAAATATCCAACCTGTATTAGTGTGACTTTGTCATTAAAAGCACTTTACAAAACACATTGATGTGCTTGTTCTTGCATTATAGTTTCTATGTTGTGTTTTTATGTCCACTCTCCAATCAAGGAACTGAATGGAGTGATGTCAAGAACTTTGGGTCAAGTTTAAGATAGATTACAGGACTTGAAAGATGAAACAAATAGCTGCTATCCAGGCAGGTGAGACATTGAGTGAAGACAGCAATAAGACATGGGAGTCTTCAATACATAAGAACCATGTCAGCCAGTGGGCAAAAACTACAAGGCTGATCCTGAGTCAGAGCATAGTATTTTCTTCTGCTAGCCCTCTGCAGGGCCAGCATCAGCTCTCAGCTGTCTTACTGTTCTTGCTAGATGCCTCTAAGGAATCCCTAGGTAAGCAGGGTTCAGTTTCTTTCTTGTTTGTTTTTGTCAGTACTGAGGGTTGGGTCCTTTCTTTATGGCTTGGCTTCTTCTAGTTGCAGTCATTTCCACTTACTTCCTTCTAACTTGGTGCCAATCCCACAAAGCCTTCCTTAATAAAGCTTTGTGATTTTTCACATCTAGGAAAATATGGTTGTCTTCTTTGTCCTACTCTGTCTAGGATGGGACTTTCTCATGACTGACAAAACCAGAATAAGTTCATAATTGACTGGGATTACATCTGGCACAAGAACATCAAAGAGGCCAGGCGATGGTGGCACACGCCATAATCTCAGCACTTGGGGGGGCAGAGCCAGGTGGATTTCTGTGAGTTCAAGGTCAGCCTGATCTACAGAGTGAGATCCAGGACAGGAACCTAAAAAACTACACAGAGAAACCCTGTTTCGAAAAACAAACAAACAAACAAACAAACAAAGCAAAACACTGAAGAATGACTTTTACTCAGTGTGTAGTTTTTAATCCCCGCGAAACTATGAACATCTATGATTTTAATCAACTGTATGGTACAGTTTTATGCAAGTGCTTTTAAATGTAAGTTTTATTGAGATACAATCCACATGCCATAAAGTTCAACCCTTGAAGACATAGAATTCAGTACTTTTTAGTGTGTTTTAGTGCATCAGTACTCTTCTAACTCATAATGTTCCCATCATAGTGCAAAGAAATTTCATACCCATAAGTGGTCAATCCACATTCTTCCATCCAATTCCTTATAAGAGTTAACACACTATATGTTGTGGCTGATATATTGTGTGCCCCAATAAAACTTATCTGGGGATCAGAGAACAGAAACAGCCACTATATTAGAAATAGAGACCAGACGGTGGTGGCACACACCTTTAATCCTGTCACTTGGGAGGTAGAGATCCATCTGGATCTCTGTGAGTCCAAGGCCACACTGGAAACAGAGCCAGGCACACGCTTTTATTCCCAGTACTTGAGATCTCATGTCTTTACTTGGGAAGGACACATGCCTTTAATCTCAGAAAGTGACGGTAGGAAGCAGAAAGGTATATAAGGCATGAGGACCCGGAACTAGAGGCTTTTTAGCAACAGTTCAACTGAGACACTCAAGAGTGAGGGCTCAGAGGCTTCCAGTCCGAGGATTGGTGGAAACAGGATCATCTGTGGAGTTGGAGAGGTGAGGTTGGTTGTGGCTTGTTCTGTTTCTCTGATCTTTCAGCTTTAACCCCAATATCTGGCTCCAGGGTTTTTCTATTAATAAGACCTTTGGGTTATAATATGTCTTTACTCATTTACATATTTTTGGATACTGCATATAAATAAAGTTTTATTGTATCATCTCTAATGACAACCTTTTCCAACTAGTATAACGTCTTTCAGCAATTTTCTAGCATATGTTAGTTTTTCATTCCTTTTAAAAAAAGATTTTGTTATTTTTATTTCATATGTATGACTGTTTGCCTGCACATATGTATGTGTACCACATGGATGCAATACACGAAGAGGTTGGAAGAAGGAGACAGATTCCCTGGAATTGGAATTACAGACATTGTGAGTTGCTATGTGGGTGTTGGGAGCCAAATCTGTGTCCTCTGGAAGAGTAGCTAGTGTCTTTAACCATCTCTCCAGCCCCAGTTTTCTCTTCCTTTTTATGGCCAAATAATATTGTACAATATGACTATAGCATATTTTATTTAGCCCATTCTTTACTTAGCAGGCATTTGAGTTGTGTCTACTTTTGGCGGTTGTGAGTAATGTGCCTATGAACTGTTGTGCACTAGTTTTTGCGACAATACAGATGTTTTTAATTTTTATCAGATAGAGTTCTGGGAGTCTAATTGCAGAGTCATACAACAACTTCACCTTTATTTGGCTTTTTGAACATCTCACAGTCATTTCACACCCTCACAACAGTACAGGAACTTTTCAGGTTCTCAATGTCCTTTCCAATACTCAACAATCTCTGGTTCAAACCATACCTCTTCTGGACAGTGGGACCTGGGTTCCTCCTGTGGTCTTGATTTACATTTCCTGAGTTAGACTTGACATTGACAATTTCCCCTGTGTTCATTGGCTTTTTCAAACCTTCTTTGGAGAGACATCTTTGCCCATTTTATTTAAACTAGGTTGTTTGTGTGTTGGTGCTTTTGAATTGTGAACGTTTTCTCCATGCCCTGGATGGAGTTGTTCAATATTTGTGAATTGTAAACTTTCTCCAGGTTGGTGCACCACTTTTACATCTTTGAAAGCATCTTATGAGGTTAAAAACAATGTAATTTTGGTAAAGCCTGACTATTGTTTTGGCTCTCATGGTTTTGATGGGATCTTTACCATAGTTACTGCACAGTCTGAGGTCACAAAGATTAGCTCATTTTCTTCTGAACTTTTCACTTTTCTCTCTTACACCAGGAACTGATATCTTTTGTTCCTTTTTGTTTTCATATATGATTTAAGTAAAGTGTGTCTTGTCCTTTTGCAAATGGATAGCCAGTTGTTCCAGCCTAATTTATTGAACATCTGTTCTTTTCCCCCATTGAATTATTTTGACAGCTTTGTCAGAAATTAATTCACTATACATATGTGAGGTGCTTTCTTAATTCTTAATCCTATTCTCCTGACCTCTGCACTGGTCTTATGCAGATACTATGCTTTCTTAATTATTATAGACTTGCAGTGAGAATTCTCTAGCAACATTTGTACTTTCAAGACTGCTTCTGGCAGTTCTGGGTCCTTCTGTTTCCACATACATTTTAGGAGCAGTTTGAAAGTTTTGCAAAAATGGCGGTTGCAATTTGACAGGAACTGTATGGGTCCCTACAGATGTACTTGCAAGAGCTCTACCCTCCCATTTCTGAGCACTGCTTCCTTTTCTGTGTTTTGCAGCTTTTCAGGGGCAGTTGAATGTTCAGCTGCTGCCTCCTATCACTGAACTTAAGAGCACTTCACTCTTTTCTGTTTTTATCAATACAATGACTCTCTTCATTTAATTTCAAAAGATGTTGCTAATGCACTTCTTGTATATTGATCTTATTGGTGCTAACATTCATGGTGTTCTTAAAACTCCCTATGTAAAATCAGGCCATCTGAAGATGTAACTTGGTTTTCTTGACTAATTGCTCAGTGCAGAAGCTGAAAAGTGGGTGGTCTTTGACATTAAGCATGTTGCCCTGTTAGTTGTGGGCTTTTTACATATAACCTTTTAGCAGTCTGCATCATTTCCCTTCTGTTTCTACTTGGTTGATTTTGTTTTCAAATCATAAGTTGGTTTTTTATTTTGCATGATCATTTTCTACATCAGTTAAGATTATAAGCACTATGAGTATGTTCCATTTATGATCCCAGATGTACTTTGGAGTTTAGCAAAATTCTCGATGGAACACCATTTCTCAATTTTTCTGTCTTTTTCTTTACTTATTTATTCTAGAGAAAGCCTTGCTATGTAGACCAGACTGCCTTGGAACTCTCAGAGATTAGCCTGCTTCTGCCAAGGAGTACTGGGATTAATGATGTGTACAACCATGGCCTGCCGGTTTTTCTTTAGAATTTTAATTAACTCTTTGGGAACTCTAAGGCATAAAGCTCTCTATGTCAACACTCTGTTCAAAAGTTGTTGAGTTTTTCCGGATGGATGACTTAGAGATTAGATCGTTTTCGCAGACACACACGCAAATGCGAAGAATGCAGCTCCTCCATGAAGGCAAAACTAGGCACTCCTGTGAGCCTGGGGAGCTTTGACTCAGTCCTTCTGGTGCCAGAAGCAGCAGGATTATTGCGTCTTCACAAGGGTGATGGTTTCCAAGGCTGCCCCTCAGGGCTGGAGGGAAGATGATACTGGGATCTTCTTGTTTCTAGAGGTTTTCCACACTGTTTCCAGGTAGTGTGTGGTGTCACCATTGCAACTCTGGCTTGTCTTCAGCAGGTATAGCTCCCACAGAGCTCATTAAGCCCATGGGGTGGTGACATTTGCCAATATTGTAACATTCCCAGGCGTTTTCTCTTTGGTTGCTGCTTCCGCGTGTCCCTTTTGTCTTCTTCCATCCACAGCTTCATGTGCATTCCCACCGTGCCTCTTTAATGCTGCTCATATTTTCTGATGCCATTTAAGACTAGTTTCTATCCTTTCTCATTTCTCTGCTTCAGTCAAATTAGTTTTTCTAATTTCCTAGTCTCTCTTCAACTAACTCATTGAATGTTTTGTTTATTGCGTGTTTTAGTTCTAGAGCTTCTATTTTTAATTATTTCCAGTTTTCTTTTTAAACTCTACTTTAATTATTTAAACAAAATAATTTTAACTTCCCTAAAATTTATTTCCACTGTCATTATTTGAATTATCTCCGAGAAATAAGTTATTACATCTATTGAGTTTGGGTCATAGACTTTCATTTCCTTGTAATCCAGTTTTTGATATGTGTGACAAATTACAAAGAGAATGTTTAAGCCTCTGGAGTGAAGACTGTGTTTGCTTTCAGCAGACTCCTGGGTTGGAGCCTTCCTCAGTCCAGGATACCTTGTTCAAGGAAGCATTGATTCAATCATAGTAGAGCTTTCATCTTTTTCTTTTCTTTTAAATTTTGCCTACATTTATTTTATGCATGTGCCTCTTCCTGTGTACATGACTGTACATGTATTGCTGGTGCCTGTGGAAGCCAGAAGAGGGCGTCAGATCCCCCAGAACAGCAGAGTTGGTTGGGAGCCTTCATGTGGGTGCTGTGAACTCTGCAAAAGCAGCAAGTACTTTTAACATCAGAGCCATCTCCAGCCCCAGTGAATTGCATCTTTGATACACTCTTGTTCTTGATATATTGCCCTTTATCAAAGGTTTCTCTTGAAACCTTTTAATGTCTGTTGGAAACATCTGCTCTAGTGTTATGTAAATTCCAGTTCTTACCTTTTCCATACTCATGAAGCTGATGGATTTAACTTCTTGTGTACTGATTGGGTACACTGCGAAGATTAGCAAGTACCTCTGAGGCAAAACAGTTCCGAATGCTTGTCTACATCTCCCTGAACACTGAATGCTTGTCTACTTCTCTGGTCATATCACCCTTCTTTTCTGCAATGCATAAATGTTCAGGGCCTTCAAGCTTGTATTTCTGTGCAATTTTTTTCTGTGATTGTTATTTTAAAAAAAAGTGTCTTCCTAGTCACTTAATCTGCATTTTCTAGAAAGGAAATGGTCACATCAAATTTTAAACACAGTACAAACCTTTGAAGAAATATCTTGCTTTTTTTGAAACATTTTATTTTATTTTTTAACACAATTTCTTTACTGATTTTTCAGAAATTTCACACCATGCATCCCAATTCTGCTCACCTTCCAGTCCCCCCATATCCTCATTCCTGCAGTGGGCCCCAAAAGAAAATTAAAAAAAAAATCAAAACAAAACAAAAAACAGCAAGCAACAAACACACAAACAAAAACAAGAAAAAAACAAAACAAAAAAACCTCTTTGATTCTTCATCTTTCCCACCTCTCTAACACCTCCTTATTTGTCCTGGTGGCATTGGGAGCAGTGTGTCATATAGTACATCCTTTTGTTCAATCAGGGTGTGTCACATAGTACATCCTTTCATCCAATCAGCTTTACAAGCAAATGGTCATTGCAATGAGTCATTGGTCTGGTTCAAGGCCTCTGGTTTTTGGCTCACCATCATCACTGGATCGTCACTGAAACTCCTCTGGAATATCTTGTGGCTGTTCTGAGTCATGGAGATCCTTCCAGTATCATTCCACAGGACCAGTCCTTTCAAGAGCTCCAGCAGGTCCTAGATGGGGTAGATGTTAGGGTGGTCCAAATCAAGGCTCAGCTGTGGGCCTGGGTGGTAGCTGAGCTGGTCAGTTTGGCCCTGCTCAAGTGAGGAGGTGGACCCAGCTCCCCTATGCCCATGCCACCAGGGTCAGTTCCCCCTTGCCTCTGGTTAGGTATGGGCCCATCTCTCCCAAGTGCAAAGGTCAGCTCTTCTATGAGAGTCAGTGCCAGATTTCTTGCTGCAGTCCAGTCTTTTCCAGGGACAACAAAGGGCAGGCCAGATCAGCAAGTCCCTTTGATTTCATTAGGCATGGTTCCTATGGGCCCCTGACACAGGCCACAGACCCCAGCTGCAGTTGGACCAAAGATCCAGACATAGCCCTTAGCAGCAGCCAGGTCTGAATGTCATGATTGCCCAAGATGGCAATGTAGGCTACTGAGATCCATACAGCCCGATAACGTCGCCCTCAGACACTAACACGGCTCCATACCTTGGCATCTGCATGGCCTTTGATGGTAGCAGGAGCCTCGGAAATATCTTGATTTTAATAATAGCCTACTTCACTGTGCTATATACAGCAGATTTTTTTTCTGAAGAAACTTTTCACATGAAATTTTGTGAAGGAAGCAGGGAGAGAGAGAGAGAGAGAGAGAGAGAGAGAGAGAGAGAGAGAGAGAGAGACTATGATTTTTTTTAGTCAAACTCATTTTTATGTCCTAATCCTTAATTATCCAGTTGATTTAGTAATATGAAGTAAAAACATATTGTATGATCTGGTACTCAAGAACAGTCTACCTAATAGGACTTTGTGTGACGATGGAAATAGATATACAATGTGATATCTAATATGGTAGTTACTAGCCACACAGAACCACTGAGCCTTTGCAATGTGGCCAATGTGAAATGTCTCATATCTCAGACTGTCCTCTAACTCTATGTATGTACTCCTGACTCTACCTCCCAACTGCTAGGATTAAGGATATGCCTACTATGCCTGAGTGAGGAATTGAAAAATTTTAATATTATCTAATCTCAATCCATTTTACTTTATTTGGATGGTTTTGTGTGGGTAGGGCTACCATACTACCACGGTTCTAGTGAACTCAACGTTCTTCCCTGCTCAGTCATGATGAATCATTTGAGAGTGTCTTTTCTCTGTTAGCAGCATCCACTCTTTGCTTGTCCATTTACTTTGCTAATTTTGGTATAAGGTTATTGTATCAAAGTACACATCAGTGTTCTAGAACCCATACTCAGTGTTGTTTGAAAGCTCTGCTGTTTACGGATGATCAGAAATTCCCTCTCTGAGACCCAAAGCCCTGGCCTTTTACTTTAAGGGAATAAGGATAGGAAATCTTTCACCATTTCCCCATGATACACTTACACTAACAAAGAGAATGAGCTGACTCCTCAGTCATTTTAGTGTGCTCTATGCAGCTCACTGGGACAAGAAAATGAAAAGTCAACAAATGAGGATAATTATTGTCCTCTCAACTCTATACTTCTGTTTATAAACACTAGTGATTTTTTTACACTAGTAGACACATGGTAAATGAGACAAAAATGCTCAGAAATATTCTTTGAAAGCATAAAATTTGGCATTTCTGGGAACCAAATGCAAGGCACTAACTGTACAATAATTTGTAAGTTCTTTTTACATTCTAATAACATTTCTATATGAGCAAATTTGAAGCATAGGGAGGTAGTAACATAAAGACTCAACAACGATAGCCTTGAAATGCCTCGAAATGTTCTAGTTACCATGGTAATTCTACAGTAATTATCTCATCTCCCAGTAAACATGTAAATTCAGGTTTAGTTACAGAATATTCTGAATATATATATATATATATATATATATATATATATATGTTTTGTTAAAATGAAAGCAGCCTACCTATGTTTTTATTAGTCAAAATGCTGTCATATGATGATTATAGCTTACCTTGGACAGTTGGTTAAACAGCTTTTGCAAATTAACCAAATGTAATTTATGTTAAATGTTGTGTATAAATTATGAATTGGAATAGGAAGCAAAAAGTAAGCACTGGTGCCAATAATTCATGCTATTAAAATGATGTTGTAGTGTTGGCATAAAAACACACTGTAGAGTAAATAATACAATGTTGGTATCAATTATCTTGCAGAAATGGGAAAAATCAAAAGAATCAACTTGGCTGTAAGCCTCAAAATATCATGCCTTCATCTTTTGCATCCACTCAGAATGGATATTTAGTTAAGCATACAGTTTCTGTGCCGTTAGAGATGGTGCTTCACATTATATAGATAAATACCCATGATGCAGGAAAGGTAATTGAATGGTGTATTAAAGTACAACATAATGTGACTTAAATGATTTGGAATTGGTCACTAAAATGCAAGATTTTAAAGAATATTCCATATGGACAATATGTTATATATACATGTGTTTATAGCCTATGAAAAATAGTAGACAGAGAGAACTAAGGCTGGAAACATATTTTCTCATTCTAATCTTATAGTTCATCAACATGAGTTCATAAGAAAATCATTCTGATAGCTCATTGCAGTTTACTCACTCATTAAATTGCAATAACATCCATCATGTTTATCTTGTAACCATGAGGCAATGATCAAATTATACTATTAGAATATAGGGAATGTGTGGTGTGTTCTGATTAGATAGGCAGCTGAGGAACAGTTGGAGCATATCTTATTTCAAGACAAATGACAGACATTCCAACTCAGAGATGAATAAAGACTGCACACAATAAAGGCCATTATCATCATTGATTCATTGCACTTAGTATGTAATTCTGTATATGCCATAGTCATGCCTAGTGTAAAAATCCAGATGATTCTATTTCTGAACATAATTCCTTTCTAAGAGCACACCAATACCAAATGGTCACCCCCCAAAAACATACATACAAGTAACATCATACAGACACAGCAGGCTATAATTAAGAGTATATATGGATATACATATACATACATACATGTAATAACAATTAATGAAGAAAGAAGCCAGGGATTTTAAAGAGAGCAAGGGGGGCCTGTGGGAGGGCTTGGAGGGAGGAAAGGAAAGGGAACAATGTTATAATTATAATCTCAGACATTAAAAGAGTAAACGAAAGGAAAGACTATAGCATGAGAAGGAAAAACAGACAATGAAATGATGATTGCAGAACACTGAGAGAAGGGTAGCCATGGGGATGGTCCATGAGATGTCACAGTTATTATATATTTAAAACATGACAAAACATTTTCTTTATTCTACCAAAATGACAGAACAAGAGAGAAAATTGATGAAGAGCTATTAGAAAAATCAAACATGATTGCCACGAACCAATTAAAAATTAAATTAAAAAAAATAAAAGGAGAGGTTAGTTTGCATGTAACAGGAAGCTCCCAACAATGACACACAACATAAATCTGGTGGCACACAGCACTCAGCTGGAATGGCAGCTTATCTTGTCTTTACATCACTATTTTTAGTTAGTGACATCAGCTCTACAGGGCCATATGTACAAAAAAGCCACAAGCCTTTATTCCATGGAAGCTGGTTGAAAGTTGTTCAGAAAGTCTTGGTACTATTTTGTTTTTGTTTTGTGTTTTGTGTTTTTGTTTTTTCCATGTTCTGTTAACCTGAATTTGTTTTAGTGAAAAATTTAAAATATTAAAGAAGGGGAGAATAGCTGTGCTCGAAGGGACCATTACAATTTGACTTAGAGTGGTTGGAGACTGTATATTGAGGGCTGCAGAGAAGACTCGGTTAATAAAGAGCCTGCCGCATAAGCATGAAAACTTGAATTCTATCCTAGGTACTCGTGTAAAAAGCCAAGCGTGGTGGCGGTACCCATCTGTGTTGGAGGAGTGTGTGTGTGTGTGTGTGTGTGTGTGTGCATGTGTGTAGGAAGGGGGTGGTCCCTGAAATCACTGTGATATGGCCTATTGGTGAGCTGGGTTCAGTGAGAAACCCTGTCTTCCAGAGCAGTTGAATAAGATAACTTAACACAACTTCTGGGCTCCACATGCACGCATATGCATGTGCAAAGGAACTGCTTATGCACATGCTACAGATAGACTCACAAAGGCATTTCAAGTGAGAGGAAATGTTCAAGTTGGCAAAATAATAGGAGTTACTTGGAAGTATAGCTTTAAATTTTATTATGTAAGGGAATTTTATGAGTGTATATATATTGTTTCAGAGCAAAAGACTTTACGATCTTCCTTAAGTTTTCAGTGCAAAGCAATCGAGTGAATGGAGGTTTTGAATTTGATGTTTAGGTATCTTCTTAGCCAATAAACTCCAAAGTATGAATTGAAACAAATCCCATGAGTGTAAAACACTGCATAAAAACTAGAAAACCACAACCAAAGTAAATAAACACAAAGTAAATTCAACAATTCCTTGTTCGCCGGAAACAAGCAAAACACAGTTTGTGAGAAATGGCAATGCAAGGAGACAGTTAAAAATGTGCTTCATTTCTTCTGTGAAATTTCCCTGTAGAGGTATGTAGCAGGAATCTTAAAAGTTCTTATTAATAAAATCAAACCCGAGGCGAGTTACTGAGGTCCATGCTGGTAGATCAGAGAGACAGAACAAACCACAGCTATCTCACCTTGCCAGTTCCTCAGCTGGTCCTGTCTCCTCAGACTGGAAGCTTCTGTGTCCTTATCCAGAATGAATTTCAGCTGTGCTGCTCGAAAACCTGAAGCTTAACCAGCCAAATCCTTTAGTTTCTGGTCCTCACGCCTTATATATCTTTTTGCTTTCTATCACCACTCCCTGGGATTAAAGGCTGGCTTTCTGGGATTAAAGGCGTGTGTCACCATGCTTGGCTATTTCCAATGTGGCCTTGAACTCACAGAGATCCAGAGGGATTTCTATCTCTGGAATGCTAGGATTAAAGGTGTGAGTGCTACCATTTTCTAGCCTTTGTATCTAGTGGCTGTCTGTTCTCTGACCCCAGATAAATTTATTAGAGTACACAATATTTTGGGGAACACAATACCACCACAGAGGTAAATTGTCTTACAGGTGATTCCCTTCAACTCAGCTGAAGGCACTTGCTGCCTCCTTGCTAGTGTGACTACCTACAGCTTCCACATGCCTTACATTGCTCTCTCAGCTCTCCTCCTCCTCTTGCTCCTGCTTCTTCTGCTTCTGCTTCCTCTTCCTCTTCTTCTTCTCATAGACCTAAGGAATGTCCTGCACTCTTACTGCTATTCTAATTCTTCCTTGGAAATTCATTGGCATAACTTCTAAAGGAATATAAGGAAGACCTTGGATGAATTAAAAATCAAATAAATGGCATTTTAAAAGTCACTTGTGACAGTTTGAATGTGAAGCATCAGAAAAGTGCCTAACTGTTGGTACAGCTCTTACACAGGACCCAAGTTAAGTTCTCAGTAACCATGGGTGACTCAGAACTACATGCAGCTATATCTCCAGGGGTTCCAACATCTTCTTCTTGCCTCTAAGGGCACCCTAGTCCAGTGAACAAGCCCCTCACATACATACATAATTTAAATAAAAAACAAAATAGTTCTTTATAAAGGATAAATGTTATTATGAGTTGAGTATTACCCATATTAAGTCATTTTGCTGTCTGTAATGGTTTCTCAGGTTATATGAAGGAGTATTCATTCATATTTTGTGGGATGTTTGAATTAAGTGGTGAAATAGTCACTTCTAGGATTTGCTAATAATTCAGGATAGGCGGGATAAGTAAAAAAATCGCTTTGATTGATAACATTAAGGATGAACACTGTAGTCACCGCAGTATGGCTGTAAGCAGCAGGACTAGTTTCAGACTTTTGACATGTGACCTGGATGAACTGTCAATGAGGTGGAGAAAGAAGCTCTTGCTTGGGAAGGGTATCAAATGGGAATGTGGAAGAGAGTTTGTTAATAGCGAGGACTGTATAAGTAGCTGTTTGCAAAAAGGAAAATGGCACCCTTATTAGTCATTTCACATTTTAAGACCTACAATTCCAACTAATCTTATTTGTTTGTTCATCTATTTATTTTTTATTTTTTGAGACAGGGTCTCATTGTGTAGCCCTGGCTGATCTGGACTTGCTGTTTCACTATATAGACCAGTCTGGCTTTAAATAGAGATCCACCTGTCTCTGCCTCCTGAGTGCTGAGATTAAATGTATGCATAACCATACCTGGCTGAACTCATCACTTTCACAGGTGGGATGCTTTCAGGAAAAGTAAATTTTTATTTAAGCCTCAGTACCTAAAATTTATTATTAAATCTTTTTTGGAATGATTTAATTATACTGAGTACTAGTCTCTAAAAATAAAAAAAATGAGATCAGTAATTCCCATTATAATTCATGATTAATCTTTACATGCTAATAAATGCTAATAAATGAATAAAATGTCAAGGTGCTAATAAATTTATTTGTTATACACTGAATAAGATTACCACTTTTTTAGGTTTAAATTTGCATATTGATATCTCAGGTTGAGTCAACCCCAATAAAGTAAAAAGATGCACGGAAAATACAAAAAGAGGAGAAGCAGAAGAAGCGCACAGGACATCCACAGTTACTACGGCCAGGAAGAGCTACTGGTGGTTTTGTTTTATTCACACTTCATTCTTTCACACTTATTTAGTCACACGTTAATCTGTGTTGCATTTTATGGCCACATAAAAATAACATTAACTATTTCAATGGACAGAGGAGCACCTTCACCGGGAGCACTCCACACAATCATACAGAATGTTCTTTCAAAAACGTGAAGTATGAGATGTGGAACATAATGCAGCGCAGGACCCTGCCGTAAGAACATGAAAGGTGATAGAAGAATGAAGCCTCGGTTCCTGTGCATCATTTTGGAAATAACAACTTGCCATTTATTTAGTGCTCTGATGGAAAAAGTAAATTAATGGAAACAATGAAATTCCATTGTCAGTAAAACTTTCTAAAACTTGCTTCTTTCCCCTTGAGCTTTATTTTATTTTCATTCTTATAGTATGAGTATTTGAATATGCACATGTCTGTTTAGGTGCCTGTTTAGGCCAAAAGTGGGAATTAGATTCATTCCCAGGAGCTGGAAGTACAGGTTTTGTGAGCTACCTAGCACAGGGGTGCTTGGAGCCTAACTCTGGTCCTCTTCAAGAGCAGCAGGAGCTCTTAACCACTGACCCATCTCTCCAGCTTCCTCCACTGAATAGTCTTAAGCTTTGATTTAGAATGGAATTATTTGGAACCTATTTGATCATATTATGGGTTTTTTTATGGTTGTTAGGAGGTAGTGTAGTTGCTTGTGGATCAGAGCTAATAATAAGCCATAGCAGAAGCTGGGCGGTGGTGGCACATGCCTTTAATCCCAGTACTTGGGAGGTAGAGCTAGGTGGATCTCTGTGTGTTCAAGGATACAGCCAGCATGGAGACACATGCCTTTAATCTCAATACCAACCTTAGAAGACCTGGAGGTCTGTACAGAGAGGCAGTGACAAGGAGGTCATGCGGTTGGGTTTACAACCAATGAGAAGGCAGAACAGAAAGTCAAAAAAAGGACAGACACACAGGAAATAGGTCTCTTTCTGAGGGGAAAGATGACATCGGCAGCTAAGGGTAAGAAAGGCAGTCTTAAGTCTCAGCTCTCAGCTACTGCTCTGACCTCTTGGGCTTTTAACTCTGCAATTGGCTCTGTGTTTCTTATTTAATAAGACTGTTCATCTACAAGACTTTTCTGTGAAGCAGGAATTTTGAAGGACTATCCCACCTTGTCTTGGCAAAGTTTGGCAGTATTTTTCCTTTGTGACCTGATTGTCCAGTTTGTACAGTATATTGTCGGCAGTCAAGGTAAGGGCAGTCTTTTTTCCCAAATGGCTAGCTTTGCCACAATGAAAGCAAACTCCATATGGAGGTTCTTTGACACCCATCATCCTTTGATGAAGTAGATTGGTGCTCATGGGAGCAGATGTGTCTCACTGTCATAAAAAGCCTTAGGTTATAAAACACCTTTAATGCCATATTCTGTAGTTTTCTGAAGCATTTGAAGATCACCTATCTATCTAAAATATATCTACTTAACCTTGAAAACATACCTAACATGACTACAAGTTTGACTGTTATAGATGAATACTAACCTGCATTGTTAATTATCCTAAACAGTTTGTAACACTAGCTTTCAAGGACTAGAACTTCATATTACATTTTTAAATGAGCTGTGTAGGTACAATACCTTCAACAAGAGTAGAAACATATATGCAGCATAACAAAAATGACCTTAAATTTCTATCAATATACAAAAATGTCTTAAACAAGAGTAGAAACATATCTAGAGTATGTTCTAACAAAAATAACCTTAAATTGTGTTAATATATAGAAATACCTTAAACAAGAGTAGGAACATGCAGAGTATTTTATAACAAAAATAACCTTAAATTTTTATCAGTATACAAAAATCCATACCAATATAAAATATTTGAGACTAATAATTACTTTTTAGTTTAAAGTAGATTCAAAAATCTACCCTTTTATCCTATTATTTCCATATTCCCCCCCCCCTCTCTTTTTTTTTTTTTGTCAGAAAGAGGTCCTTAAGTCCAACCTCCCTTGCTTAGTTTTCTTCCTTACCATGACACACAAACTTTCAAGGGTAACATGTGTATTTGCATTAACACAGATATGGCCTGTGCATTTTACACTAGCCAGCCAAAGATGATTTTTTTTTGTTTTATGTTTGAACAGATAAAAGACATCTGTCAACTTTATGTTTGTTTGGACTGTATAACCAAACCTCTATCCATGCCATATGAAAAGACAACCTATAGTAATAAGTCATGACGACCCTGTAACCAACAAGATTTGTCATGTCTCATCCAGTCTCAGAGTTGTTCCCACATCAAGGGATCAACATATACATCACCTGCCTTGCAATTTTTCTAGGTTTATTTCTTTGATTGTAGCTAAGATTTTCTGGAGGTCTCCTCCAATCACATCTGGTTTCTATTGATTTTGAAGGAATCTACCACATTTTGTTTCTACAGGAAACAAACCTCTCCCCCAATGCAATACATATTCTGAATTCCATTTTAAAGTTAGGACATCCCTAAAGTATCTAGGCTTCTTTAATTCAACAACTCATTTTACAACCATATGTCTTTCAGCAGCTGCCATTCGCTCATCAGCATTAAAAAAAAAATTCAGAGTCTACCAAGCACCATGCAGGATCCAGATTCCCCATGCATTTCTCATTTTTATGTGGCTTATTCTTTTTATGTCACTTTACTCTTTCTTTAAAGATTTTACTTAATTATTTTTAAACTATTTAATTTTTCCCATGACTGTCTATACCCATTTTCTTTTCTTTCATAAGCACCTACACACACTGTATGTAACTCAGTTAAAGGTTTTTGTTTTTGTTTTTGTTTTTTTTCCTGTCTGGACCTGTTTTATTATGCAACTGTATCATTCTCTAACCATGTGAGCCAAACCTTTAACTGCTAAAGGACAGCTAGGCCTTCTGCTGTGAGGCGCTGGCTATTGGCTCTGCACACTCCTTGCGGGGTAAAATAAGAGCTGTGTTCAACTGTGAGCAGCATCTAACTGGGAGTTGCATTTAACCACCCTAGCTCTAGGAAGTTGGTGCCCGCACTTATGGCACGCACTTTTGAAAGACCCCCACTCCATTATGAGGACATGGGGCATTGGGCTGATGTAATGCCCCCCCCCTAATAACTTAGCCTAAGAAACGCCATTCTGAAGGAATCAGAAAAACAGGAGTTCACAGCCGTAGCCAGCCACCCGGCCTTGAGAGAGATAACTATGGCCAGCCATCCAGCCTTGGGAGAGATAACTGTGGTCGGCGGCCTTGGGAAAAAAAAAAACAGTTGAGTCAAATCAGGATATTTTATGGCTGGCCCCCTGGCCTTGAGGAATAAGCAGCTGGGCTGGAAAAACACCCACTATACCCTGGGCACGGCCAAGTCAGCCACCCACATACGACCCCAAGTTCACCCTGGCCTTCTTTGAAACAACCAATAGGGACCCTGTAACTATGCTTCTCGCTTCTGTAACTGCGCCTCTGCCCCTGGAATCCCATAAAAAGTCCCCCTTGCTCTAGGAAAGCGCGCAAGTCCTCCAAGAGACTTCGCCCCAGGTACCTGGTCTAAATAAACCCTCTTGCTTTTGCATCTGATCTGTGGTTTCGGTGTGTTCCTTGGGTTTGGGGTCTCTCCTGAAGGAAGATCTCCCCTGGGAATCTTTCACTTTTACGTAGCTTGTTGTTTCTATTTAACATGCTGGCTGCTCAAGTGCTCCCTGTATGACAGAGCTGCCCCTCTGTACACTATGAGCACCGGGCTACTAGGAAGCATGTCTTTTTTGTTTGTTTGTTTTTCAGCTTTTTCAGGCCCTATGTAGAAATATGGGCCCCATGTTGGGCACCGAGGTAGGCCTACAACTCAGTCTGGGACTAGTTACTGATCACTGCTGTATCTAGTTCTCCCTGTGTATTCCACACAATACTCCATGACTCATGTAGTTCAGCTGAATTAATTAGAGATACACACAATTTCAGGCCATGTATGAGCATCAGACACTGTTGCCTCTCAGTAGGGTTCCTTTCACAGGCCTCTGACAACACTCAACTGAGTGCCTGAGGGAAGGCTCAGAATCTCCAGAACTCTGTCTGTGTGAAGCCCACTTGTGGGCTTTCCATCTCACTCCCTGGCTCAGGGATCCCATCATCCTGAACTTGGGCTCCCCTCTATGGACCATCATCTAAGTGGCCTTCCAAGGTCCACAGCAGGAAACTTGATCTTCTCTGGTCATCTCAGGGATGTCTTTTTGTTGCCTGAAACCCATCGCTTTATAAATTATGCCCCCTCCCTTCCTATGTTCAGAGGTTTGAGATAGGAAGTTATATTACTCCCAATTTTTCCATTTTGCCTGTAAGTTCATTTACCTTTTTTTCATTCAGCAGCCCTTTATACTTTCCCATAGTTTCTGCCACAGTGCTTTCCTGAAAAATTTTCCCTTGCGTCATTTTATTTTCTCTTATTGATGGAACTGGAGTTTATAAACCATCTGCTTTTGTAAATTAGAAATTTTAAGACTTTCAACCTAAAAATGTCACTGAATTCCAGAAATTGTTTTTTATATTAAGTTTAAGAAGTGAAATCACTTTGGACTGATCCAAATACTGATACTCAGTTAGTTCTCAAGCTTCAGGTGTGAGGTAGAGGTCATCCATCAATCCCTTTACAGGACAAAGACAGTGCTTTCTCAGGTTCTGTTTACAAGACAGATTGCTTGGTGACTGGAAACCCAGAGATTCAGAGGTAGAGGAGCAGCTGAGAACTCCCTTAGCTCCCATAGAGGCATGTCTTATTCTGACACTTACTACACAGATGGGTGTATTTCTATTTCTGAAGAGAAAACTCACTCTTTGCAGTATGTGCTAATGTTTACTAAATAGCTGATTAAAGACTCTTGACTGTGGAGAAAGGTAACAAATAATTACCACAGGCAACTGCCCTCCCAAGGCAGCTCATGCTGACAAGGGTACTTAGCTCTGGGAATTTCTTCTTGCAAATATATAACCTCACTATTACAATGTGTTAGAAGTCAGCCATACCCGAATTGAAAGACATTCTGCAAAATACTTGAGATTTTAGGATTGTTGCTTCCTAAAACAGTCAAGGTCATCAAAAATAAAGAATGACTGAGAAACTGTCATGGTCCAGAGAAGCCTAAAGAGATGTGACATTTAAATGTAATCTCACACGAAATGGGTACTGTAACAGGAAATGGACATTAGAAAGAAGGTAATGAAATCTGAATGAAGTGTAGATTTTGGTTGCTAATTATGTATCTGTGTTGCTTCATTAGGCATGACAAATGGGACGTACGAGCATTAGAATTGGCACAGAGGAAACAGGACATGAGATCTAAGAGCTGTGTACAGCACACTACAACAGCAACTTCCAGTAAAAACATTTCTAAAATTAAACTTTCATTTATATGAATATCATCCAGGTACAGGAAGGCTGTATTATACCAGAATACATTGAAAAGAGCAGAGGTGCCCATTTACCCAGCTCTACCACAAGGTCCAAAGCCAGGACAGGGTGGTAGACTGTGATGAGTGTTAGCAGCTGAATCCCAGGTCTCTAGACCTTTGAAAAATCCAGATAATTAGTACCAGAGCTGAATCTCTCTGCCTTTCTCTGTCTCTCTCTGTCTGTCTCTGTCTCTGTCTCTCTCTCTCTTGTGTGTGTATCGGTGTCTTTCTCTTGAGATAGGTTGTCTTTCTGAACCTGGAGCTCAGAGACTGGCTGGACTGGATACCCAGTGAGCCCCAGCGATCCTAGTCTCCACTTCCATCACTCGGCTTACAGGGGTACAATGCAAAGCTTGGCTTTCATGTGGATGCTGGGGATCTGAGCTCAGGCCCCCATGTTTGTACGACCAGCACGGAGACAGCTCCCCAGCCCCTTTATAAACCAGAGCCTTCATAAACCAAGACAAGCATTCTTTATCCTCAAGCAAGTCCTATAGCAGTAGTTCTCAACCTGTGGGTCATGACCCCTTCAAGGGGCGACTGACCTTTCACAGGAGTCACCTAGGACCACTGGGAAACACAGGTATTTACATTACAGTTCATAACAGTAGCGAAATTACAGTTATGGAGTGCAATGAAAACAACTTTGTGGTTAAGGGGTCACCACAACACGAGGACCTGTATTGAAGAGCTGTAGCATTAGGAAGGTTGAGAACCACTGAGCTAGAGGGACGGAGTCTGGTGAAATAGGTTGTTAGAGGGAGAGTTAACATCCGCAGGAAGAACAATTGCTTGTCAAATTTCGGAGAAACAATAACACCATGATCATTTACCATCAGGTATGAATCTCAACACTTCAAGTAGTATCCTAAAAAATGGCATGCCACTTATTTTTGTATAGACAGTCATGGCTATATTCCATCTTATATTCTAAACTCCCTCTTAAGAAATTACACCATTCATTTTAAGTCTTAAATGGAAGACACATTTCTCATTTTGATTAGGTCTTATTCAAGAGTTCATATAATTCATGCCAAGTGACTCATTTTTTTTTCTGAACAAATAATGTAAAAGATAGGAAAATATATATCATGTATCATATCTCTCTGATTGTTTAGTTGATTTTTTATCTTTAACAAATGAGTTAGTAGCACTTTTAATACTTTGAATAAAAATTTTCTGGTCCTCAGAAATATATAATCTATCCCTTGATGTGACCTTCATAATGAGGTGGAGCTGATATTGTAAGGTTAATGAAGCAATCATTCTTACAGAGAACATCAGTCACAAAGGCACAGTGTCTTCCCACCTTTATTAGACACATTAATTAAAATAATTTTCTTTGCTATTTGCATTGGTAAGTAACCATCGTGGATGGGAGGAACGCTTATGACCCCATGTCTCCCAGGCACTCCTAGGCTCTCGGATTTTTAACATAGCATTTTCTTGCATGATAGGTGCTTTTAGAGTTTCCTTGCATGGTTTTCTATGTTTCTTCTTCCTCTTCCTCCTCCTCCTCCTCCTCCTCTTCTTCTCCTCCTCCTCCTCCTTCTTTTTGCTATAAATGCAGAAGTAATGTGTGTCACTATGAAAATCAATTATATATGAAAGAACAAACTTTGAAATTGTTTCTAAATCTGACCTTGGCTATCACCTCAAAGAGGACTCAGTTGGTTAACAGTGGCTTTAATTATACTTTGAGTTTTCTTTCAGATTTAATTGATCTTGGGGTACAATACATGTATATTTTATTAATAAAAGAACATTCACATATGAACATTCCTAACAGAATGCAAATCTTTAATATATTTTCACTCTTCCATAGCAAATTAGTTAGCAAACCTGTAGGTACATAAATCATTAATAAACTTAACTGAGCATTATTTGATTCCAGTGTGGTAAATTCTCATAGTACACTTCAACTAAACCCAACTGTCGCATTTCAGACACATACATCCCTCTGCATCTGGCCATAGAAATACATGAATGCTGAAAATGCAGACTTTCATTTTAAAAACCAACAACGTATTCACTTCGGTAGCTTACAGGACAGACGTATGCTTCCCGAGGACCCCTTTTTCTTTTGTAAAATGCTCTGTGGAGATACTAGGTTGTGAAAATTGGGACTTGGACATGACTGGAAGGGACGAGAAACAAATAGAGGAAGGAAATGGAGAGGCTCACGGCAAAAGAGGAGAGTACCGGGAGCCAACAGAGCCAGTGTGCGACAGTGGTGGTGAAGAAGAGGGCCAGAGCATGCACTTCTAGCTTTACTTGCCTGCCGGCAACTCCATGGTGACAGTTCCAGGAGAGGGATGTCCCTTTGAGAAGCAGGGATACAAAAGCCCTTTCTACCTCTCAAGACCCAGAGAAGAGAGTCAACAGCTTCCCTTAGGTAAGGGTCCTCGGCCTGGGTCACTGGGCCCTGAGCAAGGACCCACCCGTTTCCAAACACCAGTGAGACAGGTGTGTCCTCACATTAAAATTTGGCGTTACTATTTCCAGCACCTCCGCAGTGCCCATGTTTCGTAATGCCTTAGGCACGTTGTCCGCCAGATCAGTGCACTGTGGCTTTTCCAAAGTGTTTCATAAGAATCCGTGAACACATATATACCTAAAATAGAGAGGATGTCTGCTTTTGAGAGAAGAAATACATCAGCCACATCGAGTAAACGCTCTAGCCGTCTCTCCCCTAACCTATTGCAGTATCAGAACCAGAGACCGGCTGCCCAGGTCACACTGCTCAGCAGGAACCATGGAGGAGAAACCATAAGGGTACTGTCTAGACCTCCGGAACCGGAAGAAGCCCAGTGGGGTTCAGCTTTGGTTTTCTGTCTAAGGAAGTGCTGTAACATTGTGCTATTTCTCAAGTGATTTGGAAGTCATTATTGAACACTAATCACTTTTACAAGGTTTAAACTTTGTCTTAAGGTGGCTGACCAATAACCTAGTAGTACCATTAATTGGGCTGGTATACAGTTTATATAAATGCTTTTTTTGGTATATTTTCAACACAAATGACTTCTGAAAGGGAGAAGTTATACGGATTGTGATGATCTTTATCTCTTCTTATTGGATTAGGAAAGAATAGTACAATTAGCCTCTTCCAGTTAATTTCGTAATTTAGAAACTTACTTGGATAATAACTGACTTAAAGTAGAAATGAATGGGGATTATTAAACATTCTTACTTTAGCATGAATTGCTTGTTAGATGACCTTGTACCTAACATATGTAAGACCATCCATGATGAATAATTCAGAGTGCCAACAGAGCCAGAGAAGGAAGCTTAATTCTGAGCAAGGGTCAGTGACACCAGCCTCACTGACAGTGACCTGAGGCAGGTTAGGGCCAAAGAAAGGAGGAAAGTAAGATACGAAGGATCACAGTAAAATCTGTGTCCTTCTCAGTTTTCTCACAGCAACCCATACGCTTATCACACTCAGCTATGGGGTAACCAGAGAGGTGTAGGACGGCCAGAGAAAATGCGTTCTTAAAGGTAATGGAACAAAGATTTTTAAATCTATTTTTAAAAAATGGTGCTGTTTCTCTGTAGTCTCTAGATGCCTGCATCTACCAACAGTAAATCAGTGGCAGCCTTACAAAACGTCACAGACACTTGGCCTCGAGGGTAGAAAGATGAGCAGAAAGCAGGGCTGAGAGCCATCAGACATCCACTTAGAAGCTGCTCACCTGTGGGGACCTGCATCGGGCGCCTTTATTTCATTCTGATGACTAGCTTTACTGTTTCCTATAGAACAGAGAACCGATTTCTAGAAGCATGCTGTTTTAGTGTAGGATTTTACACACACACACACACACACACACACTTACACACTTGTAAAAACAATTCTTTAGAAAATGAGGCTCAACAAATATTTTTGGTGTGAGATTCAGTTAGGGGCATTGAACACAGAGTGGACATAGTCTGTCAGTTGAAGTATGGCTGAAAACATATCACTCTCCATAAGACTTCAGAAAGAATTGAGTGTGTGAAATAATATAAAAACACCGTAAAATCCAAAGCACCTATATTGACATGTTTACATTCTTAATTCTTATCATTTGCTATAGTACTGTGTTTTTGTGGTCTACCAGAATGCTCTAAGGTATGGGAAACACAATAATCTAAAAGAATTATGTAGAAATTAGGTCATACATGGCAGAAACCATTTTCTGCTATCAAAATGTATTAGTCATATTTGAAAAACCTAGACTGACGTGTGGGCTGTCATTTAAGCTTTCTGAATTTTCAATTACCTTTGCTGCCATGTCAGGGCAGAGGTGACAGGGAGTGCTGAGACTATCTAATCTCTAAGGTCCTTTCAGCTTTAATATTTTATCATGTTAGAGTTAGTATCCTTTCTATAATAAGAAGTGAGCCCCCGAAGTAGACAGCAGGTAGATTTCAGGGAAATGTCCTGTTTTGTTTTAAATATCTTGACATTCTTCTAGACACCTTGGCAAACTATTTTTAGTTGAATATTTTAGACATTTATATTTATTGAAGCTAAGTGTGCAATTAGCCATGGTTATACAAGGGTGGCTCAAAAAATAAAAATGCTGCCCTTGAAAACATTTCCTTGACATCCCTGTGTTCTCTGTCAGATCAGGATTCTCCAGAGGAAACAGAAACCACTCGACATAAAGGTAATTATGTGCTAATGACATTGTTGGGTGAGCTGAGGAAGTGAAGATTGCGCAGGGTGGTCATGTTTGATTCTTCAGCACCAGGGAACTGGCCTAACCCCACATCCACAGGTAACACTCCCGTGGCCAAGAAGGCTCCAGGGAACAAGAAGAAGACAGCTCTACTGCTAGCACACTTGCCATTGCCACTACAGTACCCTCATCCCCTTGACAAGATGAAGAAGTCAGCTTTTCTTGATGCTGGAGACATGGAGATGGGCCTGCAGTTCTCAGAACCATGAGCAAGCACGTCTACCTGATGAAAACTGATTCAAGTCTAGATCCCTGCTGTAAGAGATCCTAACCAAAGCAGTTTTCACTTTTTGGAGCAATATCAGAAGATGATGGATCTCAAAGCCTTATCCTTGGTGTAGAAGCACCACACATCCCTGAGAAATTGTGGGAAACATAAAATTGTAGCCTACTGGGCCATGGCCCAGTGCCTTATAATTTCAGGAGACTTGTAGCTGACTCTGATTCAGAACCTGTGTTGCAGCAAATAGGAACTATTTTAAAGGCTCTCCCCTCTCCTTTTGCAATGATTTCGGCTCCACTACATAACAACACATGGAGATAAATGTGCATAGCATGATATGAGCCACACATGACACTGTGCACCTCTAATCATGGCATGTATGTGCCTGTGAGTGCAGGTAGGTACAGTTGGCACGTAGGGGTCTGTGGTCAACCACAGGTAAGGGCCTTGCTTTCCACCTTGTTTGAGATGGGGTATTTCTTTGATGCATACCTCAATCCAGCTGGCCCATGAGCTTCTTGGAGCTCTGCTGTCTCTATCTCATATCCTGCCCTAGGAGCCCTGGGGTTGCAGCCTCCAGGTATCACACCTTGGCTTTGCATGGGTTCTGGAGATTTGAACTCAGATCCTCATGCTTGCATGGCAAGTGCTTTGCTTCCTGAGCTGTCTTTCCATTCCTGTGTTGGCTCACTTCATTTTTGTTATCATTATGCAATTCTTTTTTGATTTTGTTTTTTCGAGATAGGGTTTCTCTGTGTAGCTTTGTGCCTTTCCTGGATCTTGCTCTATAGATCAGGCTGGCCTCAACATCACAGAGATCCACCTGCCTCTGCCTCTGCCTCCTGAAAGCTGGGCAATTCTTTTTCTACATCACTATAGGCAGTAATAACTTACCTACCTCTTAACTCATGAGGTAGTTAAGCACTGCATTGTGTTAGTGTGTAGTCTTGAAAAAGTGTTATTTTTATGTTTCATTCCCCACATTTTAATTACAACAATAACAACATGATAGTCCCTATTTTAAGAGGTTATCTTTCAAAACCTTCCTAGAAAGACTGCCATAGAATTTGCTAATAGAAAATTCCTTGCTGAGTATACACAAACAAAACACTAACAAAACACAACAACAACAACAATAAACCCTCTCAAATCTTATTGACATTCATCACATGGTACATGCACACTGAGACTCACACATGAGTATGCACACAAACACACATACAAAGTCATATATATGTAAATCTTGTATGTGCACATACATACAAAGATTTCTCAAAAGTACAAGAAGGACTGAGTGACACCTTCTCCTCTCTCTGTTCTCCAGACCCAACCCCTCAGCCGCATCCCTAGTGCTACAACAGAAGATCAAGTGCAGCCTCCCCCCACTCCCCCCCCACAACATCTCCTGTGGATCCCACAGACCATCCCCTCCTAACTTCCCTCCCTGCCCCTGCCTGTTTCTGTAACCCAGCCTCCAAATTTAGCAGGCACCCCCTGTTAAACCATAGGCTAAGCCTACCAGAAAACCAGATCAGCTACCTGCAGACATTCTCTTCTCTCTTTGTTCCCCCAGAGCCAATCCCCCATCTCATCCTCATCTCTGCAGGAGAATGCCTGTGGCAGATTTCCCTGCTCCTATCTCCTGTGGATCCCACAGATCTTCCCCTCTAATTTACTTCTTCTCAACTTGTTGCTTTGACCTAGAACCCAAATCCAGCACACACCTCCTGCTAACCCAAGAATTGTTCCTCCCAGGGTATAACATGTAGGCTGAAGGCAGACCTACACCCCTCCTACTACTCCTGAGATCAGTCCCCTCAGTCTTACATCCACTTCTGTAGGTGGAAACCTGCTTTGGTCTCCCTTTCCTCTCTGACCTCATCTCCCACAGATCACAAAGACCTTCTCCTCCAACCTTCCTTCCCCAGTTCATCCCAATATCCCAGCCTTCAACACCAGCAGGCATTCCCTGTGAACACACCAGCTGAACAGGCCAGGAAAACAGGCAACATACAGTCATCACACTTTCCAAAAATCCAGAGAGGAAACAGAAACCAAGGAATGAAACATCCACCCAACAAAGACAAATTCAGAAATCAGCACCTAGAAATATAATCATCCCAAATCCAGATGTCTAGATGCCAGTATAAAACAACCAAGGCAATATATCTTCTCTAGAGCACAACTATCCTATCACACTAGGCCCCAAATATTCCAACATAGCAGAAGCACAAGAAAAAGAGCTTAATACCAGCTATGTGAAGATGGTAGAGTTTCTTAAAGAGGAAATGAATAAACCCCTTAAGAAAATCTAGGAAAACACAAACAAAAAGTTGAAGGAAATGAATAAAACTGTTCAAGACATAAAAATGGAACATAAGCCATCATCGTTCTACTACATTCAAGAAATACACCTCAACATTAAGGATAGACATTACTTCTAGGGTATGAAAGAGTGCTGGAAAAAAAGTATTCTAGGCAAATGGATCAAAGAAGCAAGCTGGTGTAGCCATTCTATTATCTAGCAAAATAGACTTCAGACCAAAACTAATCAAAGGAGGTGGAGAAGTAGGCTGCATACTCATTAAAGGAAAAATACAAGATGACATTTCAATTCTTAACCCATATGCCCCAAACACAAGAGCACCCAAGTTTGCAAAAGAAGCACTACTTTGGCTTTCACCACATATTGACCCTCACATACTGAGAGTGGGAGATTTCAATGCCTTACTCTGACCATGGATCTGATCTTCTGGTCAAAACTAGTTAGAGAAATAGTGGTGCTATCAGACATTATAAACTGAATGAACCAAGCAGATATTTACAGAACATTTTACCCAACCACAAAACAATACACCTTCTTCTCAGCACCTCATGGACCTTTTTCTAAAGTCGATCATATTCTAGGACACAATTCAAGTCTTAACAAATACAAGACAATTGAAATAATTCTCTACATTCTATCAGACCACCACAGATTAAAGCTGGATATCAAGAACAATAGAAAACCCAGAATCTCATGGACTCTCAGCAACTCTCTACTGAAGAAAAAAAAATGGATCAAGAAAGAAATAAAAAAAGAAATTAAAGACTTCCTAGAATTCAATGACAATGAATACACAACAAATCAAACTTATGGGATACACACACACACACACGCACACACACACACACACGGAAAGCAGTGCTAGGAGGAAAGTGTATAGCCCTAAGTACCTACATAAAAAGTATTGGAGAGATCTCATACTAGCAACTTAACATCACACCTGCAAGCTCTAAAACAAAAATAAATTAGGATACTCAAGAGGAGAATACAGCAAGAAACAATCAACTGAGGGCTGAAATCAATAAAATAAAAACAAAGAAAACAATATAAAGAATCAAAGAAACAAAGAGATTGTTCTTTTAGAAAATCAACAAGATAGACAAACCCTTATCCAAAGTAAATAAAAGGCAGAGAGAGAATATCCAAAATAACAAAACCAGAAACAAAAAGAGGGACATAACAGACACAAAGAAAATCCAGTGAACCATAAGAACATACCTTAAAAATCTGTATTCCACCAAATTGTAAAAATCTAAAAGAAATTGATAATTTTCTCAATAGATACCACTTATCAAAGTTAAATCAAAATCAAATAAGCAATGTAAATAGACCTATATAACCCATATTAATATAGAAGCGGTCTTTAAAGTCCCTCTGCCAGAGCCAGATGGTTTTAGTGCAGAATTCCATTCAACTTCCAAAGAAGAGTTTGCAACAAAGCTCCTCAAATTATTACACAAAATAGAAACAGAAGGAACACTTCCCAATTCATGTTATGAGGCCACAGTTACCCTAATACCCAAACCACCTAAAGACTCAAAGAAAGAGATTTGAAGACTGATTTCCCTTATGAACACGATGCAAAAAGATTCAATAAAATACTTTCAAACCAAACCCAAGAGCACATCAAAAAGATCATCTATCATAATGAAGTAGGCTTTATCTCAGAGATGCAGGGATGGTTCAATATACAAAAAAAAAATCTGTAAATGTAATCTGCCATATTAAAAAACAGAGGAAAAAACTACATGATCATCTCATTAGATGCAGAAAGTCTTTGACAAAATCAAACACCCCTTCGTAATAAAAGTCCTGGAGAGATTAGGGATTCAAGGGAAATACCTAAACATATTAAAGACAATTTATAGCAAGCCTAGAGCTAACAAGAAATTAAATGGATAGAAACTCAAAGGAATTCCCCTAAAGTCTGGTACAAGGGAAGGTGGTCCACTCCCTCTATACCAATTCAGTATAGTACTTGAAGTTTTAGCTAGAGCAATAAGACAACTGAAGGAGATCGAGGGGGTACAAATTGGAAAAGAAGAAGTCAAAGTATCATTATTTGTAAATGATATAATAGTATACATAAGTGAACCTACAAATTCCACCTAAAGCTGATAAACACTTCCAGCAAAGTGGCTAGATACAAGATTAACAACAAAAAAATAGCATATATACAAATGACAAGTAGACTGAAAAAGAAATCAGAGATGCAACACCTTTCTCAATAGCTTCAAATATTATAAAATGTCTTGGGATAGCTCTAAGCAAGTGAAAGATTGTATGATAAAAACTTAAGTCTTAAAAAAAGAAGATATCAGAAGATGGAAAGCTCTCCCATGCTCATGAATCAATAAGATTAAAATAGTAAAAATGGCCATCTTACCAATTTATCTTACAAAATCAAAGCAATACCCATCAAAATTCCAACACAATTCTTTACAGACTTTTAAAGGACAATTCTCAACTTCATATGGATAAACAAGAGTCAGGGTAGCTAAAACAATCCTGAACAATAAAAGGACTGCTGATGTTACCACCTATCCCTGATTTCAAGTTCTACTACAGAGGTATAGTAATAAAAAATGCATGGTGTTGGCATAAAAACAGACATGTTGATCAATGAAATCAAATTCAAGATCCATACATAAATCCAAAATATATTAATACCTGATTTTTTATAAAGAAGCCAGAAATACACTCTGAAAAAAAAAGCATCCTCAATAAATGGTGCTGTTCAAACTGGGTGTCTGCATGTAGAAGAATGCAAACAGATCCATATTTAATACCCTGCATAAAACTTGAGCTTTGTAGCTGGAAGTTTTCCTATGTCCCACCTGGTCTGCAGCCACTCAGACCCAAATAAACACACAGAGGCTTATATTAATTACAAACTGTATGGCCTTTCACTCAGGCTTATTACTGACTGCTCTTACACTTAAATTAACCCATAATTCTTATCTGTGTTTAACCACATGACTTGGTACCTTTTCTCAGTTTTGCCTTGTCATCTTGCTTCCTCTGTGTCTGGCTGGTGACTCCTGACTCAGCCTTCCTCTTTCCAGAATTCTCCTTGTCTGCTTATCCCACCTATACTTCCTGCCTGGCTACTGGCCAATCAGCATTTTATTTATCAACCAATCAGAGCAACACACATTCATGGCATACAGAATGACATTTCACAGCAGAGCTTAAGTGGATCAAATACCTCAACATAAAACCAGATACACTGAGCCTGACAGAAAAGAAAGTGGGGAATAGCCTTGAATGCATTGGCACAGGAGACAACTTTCTGAACACTAATAGTACAAACACTAAGATCAATAATTAATAAATGGGACTTCATGAAACTGAAAAGCAATCTTCACCATCAATCTCACAAAGTGGTAGCCTACAGAATGGGAAAAGATTTTTAACAACTTCACATCTAATAGACTGATATGCAAAATATACAAAGAACTCAAGAAAACAAGATACCAAAAAAAAAAAAAACAACCCAAATAATTCAATTAAAATGGGGTACAGATCTAAACAGAGAATTCTCAATAGAGGAATCTCAAATGACTAAAAAAAAAAAAACACTTAAAGAAATGTTCAACATCCTTAGCCATCAGGAGAATGCAAATCAAAACTATTTTGAAATTCCATCTTACACTTGTCAGAATGGCTAAGATCAATAACACTAGTGACAGCTCATGCTTGAGAGGATGTGGAGCAAGGGCAACACTCCTCTGTTGTTGGTGGGAATGCAGACTTGTAAAGCCACCATGAAAATCAATATGGTGATTCCTCAGAATTTTGGGAGTCAATCTACCTCAAGATTCAGCTATATCACTCTTGGGCATATAACCAAAGGATGTCCCATTTTACCCCAAGGATATTTATTCAATCTGTCCATTTTGGTTTTATCCATAATATCCAGAAACTGGAAACAACTTATATGCTCCTCAAAAGAAGAATAGATAAAGAAAATGTGGTACATTTACACAATGGAGTATTACTCAGTTATTTAAAAAAAATTACACCATGAAATTTGCAAGCAAATATATGGAACTCAAAAAAAATCATACTAAGTGAGGTAACCCAGACCCAGAAAGGCAAATACTGTACTTATTCACTTTTAAGTAGATAACAGATGTTAAGTAAATGATAACCAAGCTACAATCCATAGACCCAGAAAGGTTAGGTAAAGTGAAGGGCAGTAACATGGATCTTCCTGGGAAGGGAAAATAGATTAGATTTTCAGATAGACTGAGGACGGGTGGGGACAGAGCAAGAAGGATCAGGTGGGGGGGGGATGATGGAGGGATAGTGTGGAGGGAGATGGCTAGAATTGGGGGGCATTTGGGGAGTGGTGTGGAAACCTAGTGCAGTGGAAGCTTCCTGAAATCTATAAAGATGATCCTCATGAGGACTCCTAGTAATGGGGGGTATGGAGTCTCAATTGGCTATCTCTTGTAGCCAGGCAAGGCTTCCAGAGGTGGGACTGGGTTATATTCAGCTGAGTTGTTGGCCAAGGGGTTCTCATGGAAATACCCAAACAACCCAGTCTGATGCCAAGATAGAGGGTTGTTTCTTCACAAATTGACAGTGCAGCTCCATTGCTGAGCACAACATCCAAACAACTCATTAAACATGGAGAAGTTGAACTGGTCCCTATACGGAGCTTTCACCCTTATGTTCTAGAGTCTTTGGTGTGGGAACGTTCTCTGCAGGCTACTAAAAGAGAGACATGACCACCAACACGGCCACAAAAATCTTTGACCTTCAGTCTGTCCTGCCTGCAAGATATCCTAGGGTAATGATGACACAGAACTTGTGGGAGTAGGCAACCGATGACTGATTTGATTAAGACCCACTCAACACCTGACACTGACTGGGTAATGAAAAACCAGAGACTACCTGGGCAGTGGTGGCACACGCCTTTAATCCCAGCACTCGGGAGGCAGAGCCAGGCGGATCTCTGTGAGTTCGAGGCCAGCCTGGGCTACCAAGTGAGTTCCAGGAAAGGCGCAAAGCTACACAGAGAAACCCTGTCTCGAAAAACCACACACACACAACCCCCGCCCCCCCCCAAAACAGAGACTAAACAGCTCAGAGACCTAGGGTGAAACAAATACTACAGACCTAACACACACACACACACACACACATATACACACACACACACATACACACACACACATACACACATATGATAGATACATAAAATTAACAAAATAATTCCTAATGGTATTCTCTTATACTCATAGATCATTGTCTTATCCAGTCATCATCAGAGAGGCTTGCTCTCATAGTAGATGGGAACAGATGCAGGGACCTACAGCCAGACATTACATGAAGAGGGAGTCTAAACTTGAAGTCTCCATCAAATCCCTTCTCTGAGAGCTCAGGGATCCCATGGAAGAGGAAAAGGAGCGATTGTAAGAGTCAGAGGGGATGAGGACACCAGAAGAACAAGGCCCTATGAATCACCTAAGCAAGACACATATGAGCTCTCAGAGCCTGTAGCAGTATGCACAGAGCCTACATGGGGCTACACCAAGTTCTCTGTATATATTATAGCTATTGGCTTAGTATTTTTATGGGATGCCTGACTGTGAGAATCAGTGGATCCATGACTCTTTTGCCTACTCTTGGGACTCTTCTCCTCCCGTTGAGTTGTTTGTCCAACTTTGAAATAATAGTCTTTGCTTCATCTTCTTATATTTTATTTTGTCATGTTTGGTTGTTACCTCTTAGAAGCCTGCTATTTTTTAATGAGAGACAGAAAGGGAGTGGATATTGAGAGGGAGGGAGGTGAGGAGGAACTGGGAAGAGTAGAGGTAAACTATAATCGGATATATTACATCAGAAAAGAATCTATTTTCAATAAAAGAAAAAAGAAAAAATCAATAAAGGCATATGCTGTGGGATGTTAATGTATGTCCTGTGGGAGCCCTTCTTGGGTTCCTTGTGGCGTTACCCAGCAGGTCTGCATAGAGGATGATTAGGACCATGGGCCTGAGTGCAGGTGTCTGAGATGGTCTGCACTTGGCTGTGCTGGGGGATGGTCTGTATGTCAAGTTGCTCTGATTGGTCAATAAATAAAACCTGATTGGTCGTGGCTAGGCAGGAAGTATAGGTGGGACTAACAGAGAGGAGAAATAAAAGAACACGAAGGCAGAGAGAGACACTGCAGCCGCCGCCATGACCAGCAGCATGTGAAGACGCCAGCAAGCCACCAGCCACGTGGCAAGGTATAGACTTATGGAAATGGATTAATTTAAGCTATAAGAAGAGTTAGCAAGAAGCCTGCCACGGCCATACAGTTTGTAAGCAATATAAGTCTCTGTGTTTACTTGGTTGTTTCTGAGCGGCTGTGGGACTGGCGGGTGACAGAGATTTGTCCTGACTGTGGGCAAGGCCGGAAAACTCTAGCTACAGGCATACACACACACACAGGGGAGAGAGAGAGAGAGAGAGAGAGAGAGAGAGAGAGAGAGAGAGAGAGAGAGAGAGAGAGAGAGAGAGAGAGAGACTGGGCAGTAGCTCAGTTGGTAAAGTGCAACCATGTATCATGAAGATCCATGATCAGATCTCCAGCAGACAGGTGCAATGTTATGCATCTGTATTCCTAGCACTGGGGAGATAGAGACCATGGCCAGCCAGCCTACCTGAATCGGTTTGCTTTAGGCTTACTGAGAAACTCTGTCTCAAATAATAAGGTGGTTAGTGATAAAGGAAGACGCTTGAAGTCAGTCCCTTGCCTTCACACACACTTGTACATGTGCACACACACCTGCACTCATGTGTGCATGGACATAAGCCCATACATACACATACCATACACAGATAAACATTTACAAGAAATTTGAGACATAATGCCTTTTTCAAGTTAAACCTATAAGTTTTCTTGAAAAGTGGGTTGATGTATGCATGCTAAGAAAGCAGAAATTAGTTTGCTGGAACATTTATGTTCTCTATACTGCAGATTTTGTTTTCCTTTTTGTAAGTTAGAGCTTATTGAGTATTGAGGATATTAACTGGTTCTTAAATGTACTGAAAATACTTTCTTTGATATGCATTGATTTACATATATTTTATATATGCATAACTTATGTGTATTTTTTTTCAATAATGAGTTGGCTGCAGCCAGGCATTGTAGAGCATACCTGTAATCCCAGCATTTAGGAAGCAGAGGTAAGAACATCATCTCACCACAAGTTTCAGGGCAGCCCACACAGTGAGACCCTGTTTAAAGGAAAAAAATGATTTTAAAATTTCAATAATTAAATTCATCAACATAAGTTAATGGCTTCAATCCTTGCTGTCTATCTTTTTCATATAAAGTATTCCTGATGGGCTTTTTTTTTTCAATTCCATCATTTTCAGCTACTTTTAATAATCCATACTTAATTTCATTTTATGCATCAAGCCTTGATTATGCCAGTAACATATTTTATGTTAATATATTTCATTATACAGCCATGTAGACCGTGTCACTGGCTGGGTAACCCACATCTCTCCCAGAGCTAAAATGCCACCACTTCAGCATTAAACACTGTGGCCTGAACCTCACCTTGTAATGTGTGCTGTTCACCTTGTACTTTTTCTGTCCGTACCTTTGCATTTTGTGACCACAGTGTTTTAGTGTTAAGCTTTGTCCCTATGCAGTGACTTTTAGACTGGTGTGTTGGAAGAGCCACTTCATTCTCCTCCCAGCAGGTCTTGAAGAGTCACTTGTCTAAAATGTGCAATGAGCCTGAATTCTCTTTCTCAGTTCCTTTCTAATCACTGCTTCTTCAGAGCTCAGTATAAATATTAATTAGCCTTTAATCAGATAGAATGAAAAGTCTGTACAAAATACATACTCATAAACTCTAGGAATATTTGTGAAAATATTCTTCATTTAATACTGCTTGTGTATGATTTTTGCAATTTAAATACTTATTAAAATATTTAAAAAATGTTATTTATTTTGTCTTTCTGTGTATGAGTTTTTGCATGAGTTTTTTCATGCATGTGAGTATATGCACCTCTTGTATGCCTGGTGCCTGCAGGACTCAAAAAGAGGGCAGCGGGTGGTTGTGAACTTCCCTGTAAGTGCCGGGAACTGAATTCATCTCTCCAGTTCCTGAAGTCCTTTTTGCATTACTGTATAAATATTTATAGTTTGTAGTTTATTTTTTAAATAACTGATACACTGTTGGGCATTTGGGAATCAAATACTAATAGAGACAGTATGGAAACATCAAACATTGCTTATCTGAACTTACATTTTAGGGAGACTTGAAATTTAAAATGTTAAATTGTATGTATGTTTATATATGATTTATACATATTTATATATAATTTTAAATGTAATCCATATACTAATATAATATAATACTATAATGTATTAGTATATAATAATAATACATAATGTCAGCTTTCCTTATGGTATTGGCATCCATAGTTTCAGTCCAGCTTTCCCTCAACCTTTTCCCCTTCCCCATCCCCATGTCCTTGCTTAACGTTTTTTGGCCGCAGTATTTCCCCATCTACTAGTATGTCTCATGTGTTCAACTTTCTTCCCTTTGAAGCTTCTATTTTCCCTCTGATGAACCTGTCTACTTGACTATCCTCTAAACCCACTCACTTCCACATACATACATACAAAAATTAAAGCTATTGCCATTATCTAATTACATACAAGAGTAAACATGTGGTGTTTGTCATCCTGAGCCCAGATTATCTTATTTAAGAGGATCATTTCCGGCCCAGCGGTGTTGGCGCACGCCTTTAATCCCAGCACTCAGAGGGCAGAGCCAGGCGGATCTCTGTGAGTTCGAGGCCAGCCTGGGTTACCAAGTGAGTTCCAGGAAAGGCACAAAGCTACACAGAGAAACCCTGTCTCGAAAAACCAAAAAAAAAAAAAAAGAGGATCATTTCCAGTTCTATCCATTTTCCTGAAAATATCCAAATTCCACTTTTCTTTGCAACTCGGCAGAATTCCAGTGTATCTATGTAGCACATTTTCAATATTGATTCACCTGTGGATGGACATTTATGCTGAGTCTACTTCCTACAAGTGATCTTTTCAAAAACAGACCGGAAAAATACGTTTTTAACTGACTAAGAAAATGAAATTACTCCTGTTACATTCTGAATTGTTGTGCAGTGGTATTGAGTCTTATTATGAACTTTGAACAAGTGTTTATTGAGTGTCTTAGGGTTACTATTGCTGTGATGAAACACCATGACCAAAAGCAACTTGATGAGGAAAGGGTTTATACCATTCACAGTTCCATATAACCGTTCCTCATCACAAGCAGTAAACACAGGAACTCCAGTAGGGCTTGAGGGAGGGAAGAGGGAAGGAGGAGCTGATGCAGAGGCCTGGAGGGGTGCTGCTTGCTGTTTTGCTCCCTCTGGTTTGTTCAGCCTGCTTTTTTTTAGAACCCAGGACCACCAGTCCAAAGGTGGTCCCACCCAGCATGGGCTGGGCCCTCCCATATCAATCACTAATTAAGAAATTGTCCTACAGACTTGCCCACAGCCCAATCTTAAGGAGGTATTTCTTCAACTGAGGCACCCCCTCCTCTCTGATGACTCTAGCTTTTGTCAAGTTGACATAAAACTTGTGAGAACGAAGGGTATGCATTCATTATACCATTATCTAAAGAATTCTTTGCCTCTGAGAAAGTCTGAATGATTTTACCCTAGATGCCAAGAAAGGGGTTCCAGGGATGGCAATTGGAGATTTTAGGGATGAACATCCTTTCTTGATATTAAGATTTTTCTCCCCAGTGAAATAAAAGTCTTTATTCTTAGATATTGTACATATTGAGATTTATAAGGAAATGTTACCTAAACTGGGTGTGGTGGCACAAGCCTTGAATCCCAGCACTTTGGAGGCAGAGGTAGGTGGATCTCTGAATTCAAGGCCAGTCTGGTCTACCACTTGAGTTCCAGTACATTCAGGGCTACACAAAGAAATTCTCTCTAACTCCACAACACCCCCCGCCCCCCAAAAAAACCCTGAAACAAAAAAAACAAACTAAAACCCCAAAGGAAAACAAAACAGAAAAAGAAATGTTATCTAAGTCTACTCATGAAGTAACAAGCATTTCATAAATACCCCTTCAGTAGACATATGGGCTAGTGATCAGTTGATTTGATTTAATTGTCATTTATATTCAAAACTCCTAATTTCAGAACCCTCACATCTTCAGTGCAGCTGACTTTCCTGGTCATTTAAAGTTCTATCTAGGATTTGCTGCATGTTGTCACCCAGACTGACACTATCATAATTAGCAATGCTTACATTTAGGAGATGCTGACCCTTTCTGTCTTTGAAAATGCAGGAATATAAGTTAAATCATCCCTTTAATGTCTATATGTAACTGTCTCACTTTTGTGGAAGGTTTTCTAGTTTTTTTTGTGTAACAATTTGTCTTAAAGTACCTTTTATGACCTGTGAATCTAGAAAAATGCCAAGTAGTTAAATGTTAACAAATAGGATTAAAACTATTTTTGTTATTTGCTAAACAAAATGCCTGCTTGATAAACACTGATAGGTGAACAAATTTATTTCAATGATTTGTTCAATATACATAAACTTTCTTTGATTGATATGAAAATGTTAGTGTGAATATTTTTAGGTTCTGTTTTTATTTAACTGATATTTTCATCAATTTATTTTATATAATCATATTTTAGCTCCCTATTTCCATATATCTTTCATTATACTTTCCACAAAGAATACAACTTCTAAAATGCTGTTTTACAAAACCAGATATTCAACTCAAGCCATGTCTCCTGAAACATCTCTAAATACAAAGAAACCTCTTTGTCAGATGCTTAAACAAGTGGTGTTTTATCCATCCTTTGACAGTATCATGAATTTCTGTATGCTGTAAAAACTTTTTAACTAAAATTTTTGTTGATTCTTGGGGATAGTTCCTGTGCTATTAGAGTGCTTTTCAGAAATTTCTTGCTTATACACATATCTTAAAATATTTTGCCTATTTTCCTCTAGTAGTTTCAGAATTTCCTTATGTTTTGGTTGTGAGCCTAGCCTTTAATGGCTGAGTCATCTCTCCAGCCTCAGAGTTTTCTTAATGTCTTTGGTAAATTCTGAGCTGCTTTTTTTTTAGCTGTACACTGCTAGAAGTATTATCTAGAGCCATCTTTTACAAGGACCCCTTGTTGAAGAGTATTCTTTTCTGCAATGTATGGTGTTAGTATCTTTGTCAAAATTCAGGTTGCTCCTACAGTGTGAGTTTACTGCTGAGTCTTCTATTCCATTGATCTTCATGCTTGTTTTAACACCAGTATCATGATGGTTCTGTTCTATGTAGTGTAATTTGAGAAAAGTTAATGTGATGCCTCCATTTCTGCTTAGGATTGTTTTGGGTACTGGGGAGTCCTTTGTGCTTTCTTAGGAGTTTTAAAATTGTGTGTTCTTCTTCTGTGATATTAGAATTTTGATGGGGATCTGTATATTACTTTTGCTAGTATGGTTATTTCTGTAATATTAATTCCACCCATCCATAAGCAGGGGAGGTCTTTCTATCTTCCTTGTCTTCCTATAAGTATTTTTTTCGTTGTCTCACAGTTTTCATTATAGCGGTCTGTGGTGATTTGAAAAAGAAATATCCCTCATAGTGTTAGATATTTGAATACTTAGTCCCCAGCTGGTGGTATTTGGAGGAGGTTTAGGTAGCGCTGCTTTGGTGGAGGAAGTATATCACTGAGGGGATTAAAGGTGTTACACTTCTTCCACATCATTCTCTCTTTGTCTTCTTCACTCTTAGGTTTGAATATGAACTCTCAGCTTCCTGCTCCTGCTGTCATGCTTGTTGCAGTATCTCCTAGCTATGACAGACTCTTTCCCCCTGAAACCATAAGCCCAAGTAAACCCTTCCTCTATAAGTTGCCTCAGTCATGGCGTGTTCTTTTAGCAATACTTTCATTAATTCTTTGAGAATTCCATACAGTATGTTTTGAATATGTTATCTCCCACTCCCCCATCCTTTTCCTGTCAAATCCACTTGGTCACACATGCTAGATTTGAGAGTGAGGCTCCTCATGTGTTGTCAACCCACCAGGGGTCATATCATTAAAGACAACCCTCCAAGCAGCTATCAAATGCCAGTAGCTCCTCAGTTAGTGGTGATATTTCATGTCCAACTTCTCCTCTATTTGATGGGATTTTGTCAGGTAAGATCCGTGATGACCTTTCTGCACCAACATCCTATATAGCACCTTTGGTGGTATGAATGCTACCCATCAGGGAAGAAAACATCCAGCTCTATTCTGGTTTGATTCTTCTGTGTCCTGCAATAGAAGTATTGGTGTACTCAGTGATAGGATCTTGCCCTCTGGTACTTGATGGGAGATGTTTGACAAAGAAAAAAGGTGTAGTTAAAGGATCACTCAGTTAACTGCTCCATTAAGTGTGAGACATGGAAAATCAAATGGTATTATAACAGCTGGTTGGTTTGCTTTTCTATTGCTATGATAAAACATGCTGAACAAAAGCAACTTAGAGAGAATAGGGTTTATTTCAGCTCACACTTTCAGGTAGCAATCCATCACTGAGGAAAGTTAGGACAGGATTCAAGCAAGAGCAGAGGTAGACACCATGGAAGAAGGCTGCTTATGGCCTCTGACTCATGCTCAGCTCACTTTCTTTAACAACCAAGGGCCACCTGACTAGGGTGGCCCTGCCCACAGTGGGAGGGGCCTTCCAACACCAATCAACAATAAAGACAATCTCCTATGTACATGACCACAGTCCGTTCTGATCTGAGCAATCCATCAACTGAAACTCCCTCTTCCAAGGTGACCCTTGATTATGTCAAGTTAACAATAATAGAAACAACAATCATCCAGAAAATTTTATACCATCTTTTTTTGTTTTTTTTCTTTTTTTTTTTTATTTTACAATACTATTCAGTTCTACATAACAGCCACAGATTCCCTTGTTCTCCCCCTTCCTGCCCCCCTCCCCTTCCCCCCAGCCCACCCCCCATTCCCACCACTTCCAGATTAAGGCCACCCCCAAGGACTGAGATCGACCTGATAGACTCAGTCCAGGCAGGTCCAGTCCCTTCCTCCCAGACTGAGCCAAGTGTCCCTGTACAAGTCCCGGGTTTCAAACAGCAAACTCATGCAGCGAGCCCAGGACCTGGTACCACTGCCTAGATGCCTCCCAAGCAGATCAAGCCAATCAACTGTCTCACCTATTCAGAGGGCCTGATCCAGTTGGGGGCCCCTCAGCCTTTGGTTCATAGTTCATGTGTTTCCATTCGTTTGGCTATTTGTCCCTGTGCTTTATCCAACCTTGGTTTCAACAATTCTCGCTCATATAAATGGAAGAAAACCAAGACCTGGAGAATTCAGCATCATGCAGTGAGTAGTTGGTGTGCTGTAATTTCAATACAGTTGTATCTCAACTTTGGTCTGGCTCTAATGCTATTCTGTGTTGCTTCTCATATCATGCACCTGCATTTCTGTCCTAATTGCCACTCAAAGGTCCTTTAAAAACCTTGTTTACCATAGAAACATAAAGATTTATTGGATGAACAAATGAATGATATTCTGAAGAAATGTACATATTTAAGAGCTATATGTTTATTTATATTCTAGTCTCAAAATAGGAAATTTTAATTCTTTGTTTATAGAAGATAATTGAGGTGGAACCCTTCACTTCATCTGTAAGATTTATGCTAGAGTTCTGAATTATGCTTCTTATCAAATACAGTATTTAAAAACCTTATTTACAGCTAGAAACAAAACTCCATTCATCAGAAGTAAGATATTGGATGAATCCAAAATTTTATAATAATATTTCATTTAATATTTGATTCAAGTCTTGACTTATTTGTCCTAACGTTGATCTCTCTCTCCCCATCCCATTTCCCTCCTCTGCTAAAGACTATTGTGTTATCCTGTCAATGCCTTATAACATTTTTGGGGAGCAGTGGCAGAAACTTGAAGAGGGGTAAGGTAAGGGGAGGCCAGGGTGTTTCTTGCCCTCCCCTTCTCTATTTGTATAACAGGGATCTTCTGTGACAACTGTCTCTTGACTCTGGTCCCCAAAAACATCCATTATGGTCACATCTACCAAATAACACTGGCCTTACCATACTGATAATGCTGGTCCCTCAATGTTTCCAGTTTAGAGATGGTTCTGTCTCTTTGTGGTTTCTAATCTCTGAGTTGCTCAATATCTTTGATTGGTTTCTCAGCAAGTCAACTTTGTCATCTTTTTAAAATCAATTCTGCAGCTAAATAGCTTTCATTTTAAATATTAATTGGTAGCTCTTATTTTTCTGGTTGGGTCCTGGCTGATTAAATATTGTATGAAATTATTTTTTATGACACATCTTTTCCCTTTGTATAATGGAAAACCACACAAACACAACAGTGCATCCTATTTTGTCTCCTTCAGAGGAGAAAAGTCAGATTTAGCATTCCAGTGCTTCCCTATAAGCAATGGTGTCTGATTCTAGGGGCGGCAAGTCAGATTTTGTGATGATTGTTGTGTGTGAGTATGGATGAAACGGAGTTAACTGGACTATAAGGAAATTAAAAGTATTGAGTTAAGTTCAGTAAAATGTTTGATCCAGGAATGCGTGCTATAGCAATACACATTTGTGAATGGATGTTTGAAGATGAACTTGACAGCTACCACATTCTTAAAATTACAGTTTAAGAGGTTCTTCTGTCAGTGAAACTACCCTGTGGACTTGTCACACCATTTATCATCTTGCTGTATCCTTGTTTTTTTTCCTCTTGCTCTTAATTCACCACAACCATAAATTAACCATAAACAAGTCAGAAGAAATTCATCTAGCATTTGATTTTCTGCACAGTAGATAGTCACATTCTGAGACATGTTTAATATACTTGTCACCTTGCCACTAATTGGCAGAACAATGAAAGAGAGATTATCCCAGTTTGTTACTTTGATATTTACCCTTTAACTTTTAACTGGCATAGAGCCCTGTGAGGTAAGGAGCTGTATATATGTATTATGTAAATATTTTTAATAGAATTGGATAGTGGATGTCAGAGGATGGAAAAGACATCCATTAAATAATAGTAAGTTTATAACTTAAATTAGGGTCAGGTGAAAAATTCAAGCTTCCAAAGAAAATGGTGGGAAGAGTATTGGATCCTAATTGCAAGATAGAGGTTGAAATCCTACTTTGTTCCTCTGCTTGTTGTAGGGCTTTAAGGAAATTCTTTTTCAGCTTTGTCAGTACCCCAGTCCAATAGACTGGCCACAGATATATAGAGTAATGTAAGCAACTGTATTTTATAAACATAAAGAACAGTGTATTATTATTTTACTTCACACATTCAATGTCTCTATCATCCCCAAACATCACTAAGCTTTAGTAACAAGGGCCATGGATTGATTGTGATGTGTTGTATGACTTTTCTTGCGGCAACAACACTCACACATCTAATCATCTCAGGGAAGGAACTCAGAACAGAGCAAAGTAGTGACTTTGTCAATGTCCAACTTGGTGAATTGGTGAATTTTTATTGGGGTTACTAACAGGAGTGTGGGTGAGCAGTTACTTAGAAGGATCAGTGGTAAATCTAATGCAGCTACATCAGGGGAAAGCCACCCCAGCATGGGTGATGACTCCTGAAAACTGTAGCCCTGGAACTCTCTGCAAAACTTGCAAACAGCTCCATAGTTAGAATCTTGTTTTCCCTGAAGTTGAGCTGGTCAGATTCTCCACCTACAACAATTGTTTATGTCTTGTTATACTGCTGGGGATGAGCACTCAAGACTCACCCAAGTTTCTGTCCTTCCAGTACTAGATCCTACCTTTTAAATAATGTCCCACCTCCCCAAAACACTGCAGACTTACAGTCAAACCTTTAACACAGAAACCTTTTGGATCAAGACCACCACATTGCTGGGGATGTCTTTCTGTATGCTGTGAATGTGTTGCTCTGATTGATCGATAAATAAAACACTGATTGGCCAGTAGCCAGGCAGGAAGTATAGTATAGGTGGGATAAAGAGAGGAAAATTCTTGGAAGGGAAGGCTGAGTCAGGAGATGCTGCCATGAAAAGCAAGAGGTAAAGTCCCAGTAAGCCACAAGTCACATGGCAATTTATAGATTAATAGAAATTGGTTAATTTAAGATATAAGAACTGGATAGTAAGAAGCCTGGCACAGCCATACAGTTTTTAAGTAATATAAGTCTCTGTGTGTTTACTTGGGTCTGAGTAGCTGCCATAGCTGGGTGGACACAGGAAAACTTCAACTACCCCATATGACACATATGTTTCTTTCTCCATTATTTTTCAACTCATCCAGAAATCACTTCCCTACTTGTTTCTTAGGGGCTGGTTGTTTAGGAATATAGGAAAATTGTGGGCATCGTAGCATTAGGTACAGAGTTGTTGGTTACATTTCATATTTCCAATCTTGAGCCCCACAGCCATGTACTGTCTTAATTTGTGTTACCATCATGAACCCTATTTATCCATCAATAATAGTGATCCTTTGGATGACCCACCTGTGAAAGACCTTTTCTGCTCATATTCTATGGTCTCTGGCACTGGCACCTTTGCTCTTAATGTGGTTCAGATAACATGTCAGTCACTTGTCTTCTTGATGCAACACAATTCTTGACAAGAACAACTTAAGGATGAGTTTATTTTTAGCTTGTGGTTCCAGGGGAAGTGGTCCATTAGGGTGGAGCAAGTGAGGCAGAGGAAGAAGGTGGCTTCTGGTCACATGGTCAGGACACACTATCTCCATTTTATTCAGACCAAACCTCCAGCCCTTGGGACAGGAAAATCTACATTTAGAGTGGGTCTTCCTACCTCAATTAACTTACCAAGATAACCTCTCACAGAAATTCCCAGAGATCGTTTCCATGGTGATTCTAAGTCCCATCAAGTTGACAATTAAGATCAGACATCGCAGATGGCCCATGGGGCAACTTTATCTTCAGACACTTGAATTTTGTCTCTTTTCATTCCTCTGCTACAGTTATCTTTTAGTTTATCTTCTCCCAATATGTTCCTGGCAGCTCAAGCCAGCTTCCCTTTTCTCATCCATGGTGAGAATTATAACTGTTTTAGTTCTTTACTCTCATTTGCAGAGGGCTCTGCGTTTGATAAGGAGGGATAAGTTTGCTATGCTCAATGGAGATCTAGTTTTACATTTATAAAACTCCAGACCAATATTGTAAAGCACAGGAAGGAAGCTCAATAGTCTCAAATATGAATCATTTCAACTTTCCTCTTTAAGCTTCTCTCCTTGTTAAGGAGCATTTTAAACAATGTAGACAGGAACCATCTTGTTTTAAATATGGCTCGCTTGTTTATTCTTGCATATTAAAAATGGCACAGCATACTAAAGTAAACTTGAAGCCTATAACCACAGCCATAATTCACATTTCAAAATACGTGGTTCACTATGGCATGCTTTTGAAGAAGCACACTTAGTTGGCAAGATGGTAAATTCTTTTTTAGAAAATAAAATAGTTCATAAAATTTCATCTCTCAATATGAAAAATCGGTGTTAAATTGTGCTAACTTACTTTGATAGCAGCATTTAGTCTCTGATGATATTATCTGGTACTCATTGAGAACTGGCTTTCTGAGCCTCGGATTTTGTTTCTTTGGTCTTATCACTTAGTACAAAGACATCTTTACAGAATTGGAGGATGACAGTAGGAGATAAAGATCAAATTACTCGTGCAAGAAAGAGAAATGGATAACTTATCATGTTTTTCCATTCTTAAGGTTTCTAGGTGAAATCTCCTCCCTGTAAATGTCAGCCAAATAAATATTAGAAGCACCTCAATTTTCTTTTTCACTGAGAATGATATTAGAGTGATTGTGATTTAGTGTGCAGGTTGGACTAAACACAGAGCCCAGACTTTGCCCTACTGTCACTGTTATACTCCTAGGAGTGGATTCTACTTAATTATAATGTCTGAAGCAGGCCTGTGAAGGCATCAACCATGCAAATAGAGATTACAACAAGTTTATTTCCAGAACCTATCGTTTTATTTAGTTTTATTGTCTCAGCTTTCCCTCCATGATAAAGAAATGGCTCATGCAATTTTGTGTGATGAGTTTTAAAGCAATGTTTATTTTTAAAAATGTATCTAAGTGCTATATATTGTTTTCAGGCAACTTATTTAATAGCTCATGAATGTAATGGAATGTATTCTAATAGATGAGAAATACACATACAGGAAAAGTACATCCGATTTTAAACCTAAATTATGCTTTTAAAAAAATGAATTCTTGGGATGTGTCTTTTGTGTATTTAAGTATTTCCATCTCTGCCAGTGAATTCTTTGGGTTTCTGTCACAGAAGAAAATGCAGCCAATTAAAACTGAAGGAAAGCACTCTCTGTGGTTGGCTCTAGAAACACCTCACTCCAGTCTTCAGATAGCCTGGCACATGCATTGTTATAATAGGAATGGAGATGGCATACCCGCATGGGCTCCGCAACAGTCCAAGTCCTTCACTGTGGGCTGACCTTGAAACTGTGGATCAAGTGCACATGGTCAATGATAAAATCTTTCGTGTTTGTGGATCTTTCACTAGTGATTCACAATCCTTTTAAAAGGACAACCTCCTCCTCCTCTTCCCCCTCCTCCTTCATCTTCTTCTTCTTTATCCTCCTCCTTCTCTTTCTTTTTTCTTTTCGTTTTTTTGAGACTGGGTTTCTCTATGTAGCCCTGGCTGCCTTGGTACTCACTCTGTAGAACAGGCTGGCCTCCAATTTAAAGAGATCCACCAAACTCTGCCACCCAAATGCTGGGATTAAAGGTGTATACCATCATTGCCCAGCTAGGACAACTTTCTTAAAGGACCCAGAACAGGACTCCATGCAGTGGAGCAAGTTTCAAGTCTTCTCTGGATTTGCAAAGCAGACTCTGATAGCTAAATCCACATATTAAATAAGGGAGCGATCTATGGTAAATCTTACCTGCATGTTTAAGCTGGTCATAGAAAGTCAAAGTACTGACACACCTGACTAAGACCTAAAATAAATCAGGACAGGGCCACAAGGGGGTTAGACAGCAAAACTAATGAGGACCGGGCAGGCAGCCTGCAGAAAAGGGTACTATACTCCCCTCCCCTTCACGCTCTCTTTTGATTAGTTTTTTATCAGGCTCTGGGGAGCAGGCTCTGCCTCATGTGTGCAGCAGGAGGAAGCTGGTACTCTGTGGACCAGTGTTACCGAAGCAGGAGCTATGGATTGTTCATTGTGAATGGGAATAACACAAACTTTGCAAACAACATAAAAACCTTGTGGGTCTACAGAATATCAAAAATGACAGTATTGCTGGAAAAGGAGTAGTTCATTATAGTCTCACAATCTGAAACCAATCTGCTGAGTGAGGTCAATTTTTTTATTGGCATCTATCTTAAAGGACCCCAATCCATATTTTTGGGAATGCTTAATTGTAGTGTTTTGTTTAATTATTAGTGTAAACAAAGACACAAAATATTTTTAGCTTTCTTAAGGTTCTTAATGATTTCAATTTTATATCCAATCATACTAGCTTTGAATGAAAATAGTGCATCTACAGATGGTACTGAATTCAATAAAATTAATTACATGTGCAAGGTTTCAGTAATTAACTCCAGTATGGCCTGTAAAAATCCATTGTGAACAGAACTCCATGCTTCTTAACCTCCTGGTTTCCAACCTGAAGATTTCATTTGCGGTGTTGTGAAGAAATGAAAGTGACTCAGAACTGCACGGCTCACTCAGGAAATGCATTAAATGTTGGTACAAGGGAAACAAACTCAGGCTTGGAGGATCCCCATGGTTCCCAAGTGCTGCAGGTTTTCATTTATGGGGTGCTCATCTCTGTGGTGGATAAGAAGGTCAACAATGTCTGCGGGAGCTTGTGCTGTTGTCTTGCATACGCTCTCCAGCCACAACACACCTCAGAGACTGGCTAGCATCTAAGACCTCATCTTTTGTACTGCTGTGAGATGTTGACTTCCACAGCATTTTCTGTTGTCTTCATAAAGGAATGCTTACATCTTCCAAACATACTTCATTCAGTTGAATATTTTGAGTGAAATATTAATGTACCTTGTATAAAACAGTAATGCATCTGGTCTTGCTAAAGGGGCTACTGTCATTGGATAAGAAAGAAACAAGGGAGTTTCAGATTTTCAATTCAAACCGCTAATATTTTATTTTTGTTTCTGTTGGTTTGCTTCAGACAGAGTCTCTCTATTATACAGTCCTGATTATCCTATAATTCATTAATAGAGTAGGCTAGTCTCTAGCTCACAGAGATCCTCTTGCCTCAGCCTCCCAGGTGCTGGGATTAAAGGTATGAACCAACACTACTGACAGACTGATACTATTTTAATTTGAGAATTTTTACTAGTTATTTAGATGGCATTTTGAGTCATGGACCTTTAAAATCTTCATGGTTGTGAATTGTGGAAACTTTTAAGCCATTTGAATTTTATCCACATGGCATAATGCACTATTTATAGTAAATATGGAGCCTGTTTGAATAAAGACATTGTATAGTTTAAATATTTACTCATGTGGATAAAGTTAGCTTCTATAATAATAGGTTAAATTAGTTTAAATATAAACTTGGAAGTCTCTCAAAAATAACCAGAGACAATGTATTACTTTTTAAGCATTATCATCCCGGTTCATTATTTATACATATAGCCAAACTGGCTGCATTGAAATGTAACTATGAGGTTCTTCAAGATAAATTTAATGCTAGTCTTACCCCAGACAGAGTGACTCAACTCTCATAACTACGCATATACTCATGACTGAGCAGTTTCTCAGTTAGCATGCATTGAGACAAATATAGCTTATTTGGGGGGGGGGGAAATTGCTAACTTACTTTGCTTTCTAAGGATATAATGTTCATTCTAAGTTCCTTAAGAATCTCATGTCTGAGGAAAGATTGGGATAAATTACATAAATAATTCAACAATTAAGATTTACATTCAGTTTCTGGCATTCCTAGAACTTAAAAACAAAACAATAGATTAGATGTGAAACTTATTTTGAAGAAGAATTGTCTAAATTTTTTCAACACCATCCAACCGTCAAGGAGGAGACAACACCTTAGGATTTGTGAGGCAGTGTCTAAATCCTCCTTCTGACTCTGGGCAATTGTGAACAGAACAGGAATTACTACAAGTGGAAACTGAGCTGATAGGCAAGTCTTTGCTGCATTGCCTCATTCCTATTTCCCGGTCCTGTTCCTCAAAGACAGAGGATGTTTATATTCCTTGCTTCCTGCTTATGGTTCAGCTACAATGTATTATACCATTTTGGACCTCTGTCACATCGTAGTTGACATCCTGGAGAGATAGGAAAGATGGAGGCCCCAATGTGAGTTTTCTCTGATACAGTTAGCATTGTCAACTTGACAGAGTTCAGGACCACCTGTGAGATGGGTGTTTGGTAGTGCCTGTGGAAGGTTGTTTTGATTACAATAATTGACATGAGAAGACTCATCATGACTTTGAGTAGAATATTCCCCTGGCAGGAAATCCTGGACTGTATGTGTAGAAATCAATTTTGGCATTAGGACACACTGCTGTTTCTTGATTGTGGATATGATGAGATAAGTCACTTCAAGGTGTTGTATCTGTGGCTAACTCTTATCTACCATGATAGACTGTCACTTGGAACTACAAGTCAAATGAACTTTTCATCATTAGGTTGCTTTTATCATGATTTTTTTTCACAGCAGGGAAAGGAAACAGAGACACCTTTGTGTCTACATGAAATGGACCAGACCCAGAAACATCCACGGGCCTGTCTTGGAAACCTGGCAGAATGGGAAACCATACCAATTCAGAGTACTTGATAGCATGACGGGGAGATGGCAAGTAGAGAGTATCACTAAGAATCTTGCCTCAGCTGGGAGAAGCTCTGTGAGTTATCAGCTAAAGACATAAGTATCAGTGGCTAACAGGGCATTCAGTGACCAGCAGTGACCAGATACTTCTTCGGTGATGGCAATAAAGGCACCACACCCTCAGATATCACCTAGTCAACTTCATGAGAACATGGATGTCACACTGCTTTCTCTTGATGTAGCTGAACACCATTCTAGAAAAAAAAAATGAGGAAAAGAGATCAGTATGTGAGTGACTATGCTAAAATTTTACCAGGCCATGAAAGTAAGCTTTAAAACTATTAAAATAACTAGGTGTGCTTATTTATTTATTTATTTATTTATTTATTTATTTATTTATTTATTTATTTGTTTATTTGCCTTGGAAGAAAATCATATTATGCTACTGACAAAGTATAGCTGGAGAGCTTCACTCTAACTAAACAAATTTAGTAAAATAGCAGCCTTAGATAATTTGCACTGTAATTTGCACTGTTATGGATTCTTATATGTTGATACAAATGTAAACTATTTTTATATTCCTGTTTAAGATAATTTGTATATTGATACAAATACAGAACTATATTTGTCATAATGTACATGTATTTCTACTCTTATTTGAAATATTTGTATATTGATGCAAATGTAAATTTATATCTGTCATACTTTATGTATGTTTTACTTCTGTTTAGGATATTCTGTATATTGATATATGTTTAAGGTTATTGTCATATTATATATTGCACTATATATTCCTACCTCTGTTATAAGTATCTTGTGTATTGTCACAATTTTGAAGTCATCATTCTTTACCATACATTTGCTTATAAACTGTTTACTTTGTTTACATGAAGCCTTAGTCCTTAGGTTACTTCCGTAGATAAGACTTATAGATGTATAGTCACCTATGCTTATCTCTATAGTTACGCTAGTTAGGTTATCCAGATTTATAGATGTATAGGTTGGATGGACAGGTAATCTTCAAACACTTCATGGACCTAGAGAATATGGCATTTAAATAACTTAGAATTCTGTTGACATGAGACACATTTGCTCCTGGCAGCACCAATTTGATCCCGAGAGAATATTGGGCTTCTAAGACATTTTCATTTGGAAGTTTGTCTTCTTGGCACAAAGTGGCCTACTGGGCAAAGAACTGCCCTTGCCTCGACTGCTGACAGTACAAATACAATACTGTCCTTTCTGGACAAACGGGACACAAGGAAAGCAACCACTGTACTCTGCCAAGACAGGGTAAGATGGTCTTTTAGAATTCCTGCTTCTGAAAATGGTCTGTCAGATACTCTAGGCCTGTAGCCAATTTGAATGCACCAACAATGCTGAGAAACATTAGGTGACTGTCCAGGCTGCCAGCTGTCTCTGTCTACTTTTGCAAGATTCCCGAAAGTTGCTTGCATCCATCTACCATTTCTCAGGTACTATTATATTCCTTCTCAGGTCTTTGATGGGATTGAAGACTAGCAGTTATAGTTACAACATATATATATATATATATATATATATATATATATATATATATACATAATCTTAGATAAAACATATTAAGTATTAGATTTTTTAGGATAAGACACCTTTTGGAATGATCTTTGTAACATGCCATTACCAATGCTCTAGACTGCTCTGGATTTTAGTATGTGTTTCTTGCTTGATATTGTTTACATTGGTTGTAGCTCCATCTTATCTAGGTCATTATCCCTCATTATTCCTGGACAATATTTGATAACCATTCCTTTGTATATAGTCTTGTATTAGGTTAGAACCTTCTTATTTAGACAAAAAAGGGGAGATGTAGTGGGTAGCCATTCCAGCTTTGATCTGGAAGTTCCAACCCCCATTGAGGCTTCGGTAACTGTCACGCCTACAAGGCGGGGCCAGGAGAGGACCCTGAGACCTGAGATTTGGATGGGCCAGCTCTCTTTGTTCCTGGACACTGGACGCTGGAGGTGGACTGAGCAGAGCTCCAGAGAACACCGCTGGACTGCGATACACCTTCCCCAGACCCCACGACCTACCTATCCCTTCATTTGAAATTTACCCACTAAATAAATCTTCCACTTAACTATGTGGAGTGGCCTTAATAATTTCACCAATACAAAGTTAAAGCAAAGTGTATATAAACATTGTTTTGAATATTGGATGACATAAAAGGACCATTATATGTTCCTATTTATTCTACATATTTATTTCAAATATAATTTCAAAAACATTCACTAAAGGACAGTGAGATGGCTGGGAAGGAAAAAAAACTGCTTAACAGGAAAACCTCATGACCTGGGTTTGAGCCACAGACCCTGTGTAAAATGCTGGATTTGGTAGTACACGTGGAATCCTAGCATCCCTACAGTATGGGAGGTAAAGACAGAATTGTCTGGGAGTTCTAACTAGCCCTGAATATGTGGTATAGCAGAAACTGGAGAAACATTGCTTCTAAAACAAGAGAAGAGAAACTGTCACCTGAAAATTGTCCTCTGACCTACACAGGCATGCCATAGCATGTGCACACCTACATTTACACATTCACACACATACCATATACACACATACACACTAATGATAAATACAATTAAGAAATCTTAAAGCATAATTTAAAATTGAAAATCTTTTTGATTTGAGTTTTATTTACATGAAGTATCTCACAAAATTTGAGATTTTTGTAAGTTTTGCTAGGTGTAGTGAATAATATAACTTCAATGATGTGAAACTGAACTGCTAAATTTACTAGTCTGCTCAGGCTGCAGAAAAGAATTGCATTTATTCACAATTCTGGAGGTCTGGTGACAGCTCTCCCACTGGCTGTGAACAGCTACCTTCTCACTGAGTTTATTTGTCCTCTGCCCTTTTCATTCTGTGCGGCCACAATTTCATTAGACTAAGGGCATACCCTATGACTTTACTTATTGTATTTATTTATATATTGCATAATATAGTATTTACACTTGGTGACAGGGTCACAATTTATTAATTTTAGAGAGAAACATTTCTCTATTGCAGTCATATAAATCATAGTATTTCAACATAGTTCTAGTCCACCATAATATATGCATATAAACACAACTTTAGGTTATGCAAGGTTCTGAGTTGGCTTCTGAAGTGTAAGCAAGGACCTAAATTATGTTCATTATATTTCTTGTGTTAAATAGCTTTTTAAACTGTATAGATAATGCGGTGATATTTGGTTGACAGCACAATAAGTTGACCATCCATTCAATCTTTTACTAATTCTGAGAAAATGGAACTCATCATGTTTTCACCTTGGACACCTATTAGAAGATGTTTGATAGTCCTTCCTTCATTTAAGTAAAAACTTTTCTAATGTACACAATAGCTAATAAGCCATTTATTAGTCATAACTAATCAGTCAAATAAACATGCAACATTGGCACATTTTTTAAACCACTTTAGTGTGATTTTCATTCCTTGTCCTTATAACCCATGTTCCTTGGGACCCTTCCCCACTGCAACTGTAGTGAAAGGTAGAAAATACATTTCTTACAAGGCAGTGGCCTTTATCTCAAGGCTGCCACAAACAGCTACTCTGGCTGTGACATGTCTAGTCAGGTTCCACTTATATAATAGGCATTGTAGTTTGCATATGTATTTTCCACAAAAATGTTCCAGTAGATGGCAGTCAAATGTCTCCTTCTACGTAAATCAGTGTAAGATAACAATTTTTTTGATAGGTAGAAATAATGATTTGTAAGGAAAGACCATCGTTTTGTAATTTACAAAAAGATGTTGAACAGGCTAGCTCATTCTGGGTGTGCCTCCTGCAGCATGTGCATGGGTTAAGCCATCTGTAGTCATTCCTGGTTTAGTCACAGACTGAATGAAGATAAGTTACTAACACTTCTTCAACAGTTTCTAGTTCTGCCCAATCTCAGTATCCACAAGGGCAGATTAAAGAGCCCACACATGGATAGAAATATCTTCAGGAAAGAGAGAAGGCATGGAGTTCTTTCTTATAGAAAAAATGAATTCTTTTGACAATATTATTTTAAAACATTTAGTATAAGACTTAAACATTACCTACAGTGAATAGTCAAGATTTGATTATATTAGCTTAGATATCAAGACTGATATATTTAATTTTTCTCATAGAATATTGGGAAGTAAGGATCAATGTTTCTTAATAATACATTAATTTTAAGGCCATTTCCCCCTTATTGTGTGCAAAATGTGTCAGCTCAAGTCCTGTGATAGGAGGGTTCTAGGACAAGACTGAAGAAGGAAAGCATGTAAATCCTTCAGACTATAGATAATGTAGGCCTTAAACCTGTGAAAGGAGAAACTGAAGGAAAGAATTGACAGGAATCTGAGAGAATATATCATATTTCTGTAAAAGCCTTGGTCAAACCAACATGACCATCTAAACCAAGGCTGTCCACAGAAGTCTCATATTGGACAGGAATAGCCAGTCTATACCACCTTTCCCAAGCTGTTACTAGTTGGAAAGAGCCTAGAGGAAGTACATTCTCTGACTTAACTCAATGGCAGATCCAAAGGCATAGCAAGTGGATCTATCCATCTACCTTTTCCATAACACCTGAAGAAATTTTTTAATGAGATGTGAATACATTTTCTGATCTTGCTTTATGCATTTTAAAACATCATTATAACACACCTGTACCTATTCATCCCTTAATACGTGTCCTAGTGTTACATCAATATTTTCAGAATTGAAGGAAGAAGCATACAGAGCTGTAGCAGTAGTGAGACACTTCCAGTCCATATTTTCAATAATAGATGGAGCAACAGAAAAACCAATCATAATGGAGCTGACCGGGACAATGCTAATCAGATTTGGCAGGTACATGATGAACATTTTATGTGACAAGGGTAGGATATGCATTTTTTTCAAGTGCTCACAGAGAATTATCAAGAATATTTTTAGACCACAAAAAATTCTAGTAAGTTCTAAAACATTGAAATAACCTAAGTTATTTTTTTTTTATCACAATAGAGTGACGATAGAAATCAAGTAGGGAAGAAAAGCTGGAAAAATCCATGTAAATATGTAGAAATTAACAACATACTCTTGAACAACTAATGGTCAAAGAATGAATCAAAAGAGAAACATTTAGGCAAATACAAGTAAAAACACACTATAAAAATGTGAGTTGCGCCGGGCGGTGGTGGCGCATGCCTTTAATCCCAGCACTCGGGAGGCAGAGCCAGGCGGATCTCTGTGAGTTCGAGGCCAGCCTGGGCTACCAAGTGAGTTCCAGGAAAGGCACAAAGCTACACAGAGAAACCCTGTCTCAAAAAAAAGAAAAAGAAAAAAAAAATGTGAGTTGCAAAAAAAATATAGTGCTCACTGCAAAATTATAGTCTGTAAATTCTCCTTAAAATGAAGAAATATCTCCAATCAATAACTATACTTTATAATTCATGGAAGTACAAAATGAGGATCCAATTAAGCTTAAAGTTAGGAGGAAGGAGAAAATAAAAAATGCTCCAGGGATGAAATAAAAAACACCCAGAAAACTACAGAGAAAATGAATGAGGCTCAGAAATTGGTTTTGGGCTAGAAGACCCATCAAACACTAAGGATAGAGACCTCCTCGCGGCTGCTTTTACAGAAGAAGAATGGAATGAAAGAGCAGAGTGTATAAAGTTGCACATCAGTAAACAGGATAACCTGGATGAAGCAAGTAAATCCTAGCAACACATCACCAACCAAGAGTAGATTTCGAATTGAAAATATGAATAGACTTAGTAAAGTATTGGCTCAGTAATAAAAATGTCACAAAAACAAAAGCCCAAGACCCACTGACTTTTCTATTGAATTCCACTCAAACATTCAAGGAAGAAATACCATTCTTCAAATCTTCCAACAATTTGAGGAGAAAAGAACACAGCCAATCTCATTCCAAAAGGCTGACACCAAAGCTAGAGAAAGACTTAAAGAAAGAGAAACTGTACACCCTCTGCAATCTGCATGGCTTGGCTCTTGAAACTTCAATAGGGTAGAGAAGGAAGGAGAGACATCCGACAGACCTACAGAAAAGCTGGGGTAGAGTTTGATGGAGTGGCAACAGCCACCACAACTATCCAGAAGCTCAGTGTATTTATCGTGTCCAGCAAGTGGGAAGAATTTAGCTCAGTAGGGGGTTTCAATAGACAAGCAGTCTCAGGCTGTAAAAGTCCTAAAGGAGGAAGCTGCTGTTGCTAGTTTGGGTACACACTAGTCTACTTGGACCAGAGGCAAGCTTCTCCAGTTTTAGCCTCATGGGGTGGGGGTTTTGTTTGATTCTCACGGGTCCAAGACATTGGTTCTTGACATGGCCATGCCCATGTCATCAGTACACACTCTACGAAGACTTCATCTACTCTTTCCACACTCAGGGCTTCCTCACCTCCTCACAGGATCTATATTCTTGATGAATATTGGAGTGAAGTCCTCAGTAAGATCCAGTCTACATAAATTCAACAGCATAAGATTATACATTTAAAAAATATTTTTAGGTTTTTTTGCTTTGTTTCTCTCTCTGTCTCTGTCTGTCTCTCTGTCTCTGTCTGTCTGTCTCTGTCTCTGTCTCTGTCTCTCTCTCTCTATCACTCACCATGTACATCAGTGCAAATATCTGTGGAGGTATTAGATTCCCAAGGAGCTGAAGTTATGGGAGGCTGAGAGCCACACAGCGTGGATGCTGGAAAAGAACTGAACTCTGGTTCACTGGAAGACAGCAAATGTTTTTAACCACTGAGCAATCTCTCCAGCCTCAAGGTTAAATTTTATAATCAAGTAATTTTTATAACTAGCATATAAGAATTTTCTCACATAAAAAATTAAGTATTGTATGCCACACAAATAAAATGAAGAAGGAACACACACACACACACACACACACACACACACACACACACACACACACACACACTGATTGATGAAGAAAAATATCAGACAAAATTTGTAAAACCTCTCAACAGACTAGAATTCAAAGGAAACTCTCTTAACACAATATTCATATATTCCAAAAATCCGATTATCTTTGTATTTGGTGGTAAATGGCTGAAAGTTTTCATCCAACACAAGGGGTCAGGTTAGGGCCGACTTGTATTCTCACCCAGAGAATTGGGTAAGAACATAATACACAGAAGGATTCTGATAGCAGACTGACTTCCTTTTTCTTACTTCACTTGCTTTGCTTTGATCTCATCCTTGTCTCCCTCTCTCCTAGACTTCCACCCTAGTACCTTTTCTGCTCCTTCCTTCTTCCTCTTTTCTTCTCTCCCTGCTCCTCCCATCTCCTTGTCTCCTCTCCCCTTCATCCTTTTCATTGACATTCTAATTGCTTCTTATCTCTGTCCATCTTAGAGCAGATGAGTAAACAAAATGGCATATATGCACAGAATAGAATACATTCGATTTTAAGAAGGAAAGAAACTGAGCTAGGAATTCTCAATGGGAGAATGTTTTCTAGCATACACAGGGCCCTGTGTTTGATCCTAGCCTTGTGAAAAAAATAAGGAAAGAAATTCTGACAAAATGTACTGTAAGGGTGGTCCTTGAAGACTTAGGTTAAGTGAAATAAATCAGTAATGAAAGCACAAGAACTAAATGACTTCACTTCTATGACATACCCAAAATAGTCAAACTCACTTATCTAAGGAAGTAGAATGTCTGTTTCCATAGGCTGGGGGATTATGCTTTAATAGTGTAAAGTGTCCCTTTTAAAGATAAGGAAACTTCTGGAGATGGATGTTCATGGTGGTTATATAACAACAAAATGTACATAACACCACCAAAATGTATTTAAACAGGTGAATTTTATTTTATATATATATCTTATTTATTTTATTATATTATATATAATATCAATTAACATATAGAACATTAAACATGCTATATATATTTATAACATATAATAATCTGGCAGTACAAATCATGAGTAATTTAAGTAATGAAGGTCTATGTCAAAAAAACCAGATTGGACTAAGAAATACTGATTTAGCCATTAACTTATCAAGGGGAAGAATGAACATTCAAATTTCTTTAAAGTATTCTGGATATATTTGTATTTCAATATTTATTTCAGATAAAGTTAAAAACATAGACAAAAAGCTTCTAAACTCAAAATGTGGAAATGTCCCATTGGTAAACTATTCCTGACATTTCCAAGTTATTTTGATGACAGAATAAATTTTGACCCTTTTCTAGAAAAAAAAATTGTTGTGGTATTTCTGTATATGCCCACTTTAGCATGTAGCATATATAGTATTAAAGTTTTCTTGTAGTATTTATTTACACACTTCAATGAATTGAAGGAAATAAACACAGACAATACCATTGTTAGGTGATTGTGTGTCTCGGTCTTTGATGAAAAATTTACCACACATCAAAAGATGTGAAATCAATATGTGGCTAAGGGAAACACAGCGTTATTGAAATGCCACTAATCCCACCAGTTGTCATTATTTAACAACCAAGTACAGCCACATGCCACACAACAGCATTTCATCAATGAGAGACCCCATTCCAACTGTTACTTGGCAGGATCATAATGCAACTGAAACACTCCATCTCTCTCTTTGTTATTTTTCTACTGCTGTGAAGAAACACCATGGCCACAGCAACTTATAAAAGAAAATATTTAATTGGTGGCTTACAGTTTCAGAGGGCTACAGTCCACTAACATGGCAGGGAACATGACAGCAGACAGGCAGGTGCCTGATACACATACAGGAAGCAGAGAGAGAGAGAGAAACAGAGGGGGGCAGACAGAGACAGATGCAGAGACAGAGAGACACAGAGACAGTGAGAGAGAGGCAGAGAGATACAGAGAGACACAGAGACAGAGACAGTGAAAGAGACAGAGACAGGCAGAGAGAGAGAGCTAACTAAGAATGGCACCATCTTTTAAAAGTTCAAAGTTCAAAGCCTGCCCCCTCAGTGACACACTTGCTCCAGTAAGACCACATCTCCTAATCCTTCCCAGACACTTTCAACAACTGGGGACCAAGTATTCACACAAACATATGAGTCTATGGGGCCATTGCCATTCAAACCACCACAAGCACTGGGTGACGCATGGCCATCGTCATGTTATAACTTCATGTTATTCCTCTATGTCTGGTGGTACAAGTGTAAACAACCCCATAGTGTATTGTCAGTGATCGAAGTATAAAATTATATAATTATGCATTGAAATCATACTTGATAATAAAAATAGTTCCTATTTGGGTACTTACTATATTTCACTGTCTATTACATATTCATATAGTGTATGTATAATTAAAATTTCAAGAGCCTCAGGAAGGTCCACCAGGAGACTTTACTGAAGAAGACATTGTTATCGTAGGAGTTGACTTCCCTAAAGACCCTCAAATGAGGCAAGAGGAAGTCATCTAAAACTTTATGTGCTGATGGCTTGATCCTGAACTCAGCAATGTCCAGAAGTGAGCCTTTCAGAGGTAACTGGAAAGTGGGCATCTGGCCTCATCAGAGCATTAACCACTTGGGGAGTCTTAGCTTAATGGAGAACTGGTGTGTGGCGACGAGTTGCAGAAAACTGGTCACCAGGAGCATGCCTTTGAAAGATGAGTTTATTCTCATGCCTCCCTTTCTCTTGCCTTCCCTCTGGTCCTCTGTGAAGCAAGCTGCTTTGCTCCAGTGCATCTCTCTCCATCACAATGTTCTGCCTCACCACAGGCCCAGACCCAGGAGCCAGGCACCCTGGACAAAGCCTCTGAACCATGGGCCCAGAGAAGTTTCCTTCCATTTCCTTTTTTGTCTCCCTTTCTTCCTTCCTTCCTTCCTTCCTTCCTTCCTTCCTTCCTTCCTTCCTTCCTTCCTTCCTTCCTTCCTTCCGTCCTTCCTTCCTTCCTTCCTCCCTCCCTCCCCTTTCCCTTCCTCCTTCCTTCCTTCCTTCCTCCCTCCCATTTCCCTTCCTCCCTCCCTCCCTCCCTCCCTCCCTCCCTCCCTTCCTTCCTTCCTTTATTTTGTTACAGGGTCTCACTCTGTGGCCTAGGCTGCCCTCAAATTAGTGGAGATCCTCCTGCCTCAGTATCTTGACTTCTGGTATTACCAGTATCATTATTCTGACTTTCTCAGATATTCTTCAAACAATAATCAGCTGATAACTGAATACTGATGATGGTGCTAACTGCCAGCAGGACTAAACTAATATATGTTTCTATCTGTAGTTTTGACAAAATCTTTAAATATAAAAAAACCAGAATGAAATCTATCATTTTTAAGATAGAAAATGGTTTGTATAAGACATTTAGAATTTAAATTATTTTCATATAGTTATGCAATGTGTTTATATTTGAAGTGATGAATTTTTACAGAGTTGAAAGTTAAAAAGATTGAATAATTTACTAAGTAAATAGTTATAGTAAATTTAGGTTAATTTATTGCTGGAAAAAAATTTTAAACTATATTTAACAAATATAAGGAGAGAGAGACTCAATGGTCAAGAGTACTGCTCTTATAGAGGACTTGAGTTCTATTTCCAGCATCCAGGTCAGTCAGTTCACAACCTGTAGCTCTGGCTCCAAGGGATCTGACATCCTCTTCTGGTCTCTGCAGGGTGCAGGTAGGTGTACACACACACATTTACACACACACACACACACACACACACACACACACACACACACACTCACACACACACTCACACATAGACAGGCAGATAAATAAATAAATAATAAAATACACCTATATCTACCTGTCTATATGTATATGTATATATATAATATACATATCAGTGTAGCACCCGTGTACCAGAAGTACAGTCTTTAAAGTCTCAGTAACTGACAGTCCAGTCCCTCATGTGCATGTCTCTCACTCACTGATCCACATGAAGTAACTTCCAAACCTGTATGCCCCATTCATAGAAAATGCTCAAATGGTGCACACGTCTCCAGTTTTATACTCTGTTTCTAATGTTACTTTTCTACCCTTAGAGGGTGTGCTTTACCAATGCATTTCAGTTGTCTGAGGTCGTCTGTGTACTGATGTGCTGTACAGGCAAACAGCCTGGGAGCAACAGCCTATGCCAGGGTGTTGCAGGTTTGTGGAAATGCTACCATTGATGTCTGAGGAACAAAAATGGCTGACAAGGCTTTTCTAAGAATGTTTCCCTTTGATAAGTGTTCTCATTGTGTTGATACTGAATAGTTTGAGAGTCTGTAAGACATGAGTTTTTTTTAATGTATATTATGTTCAAATCATTAGATAATTTATACAGTTCTGTCACTTCTGCAAACTTCATGTCAATAAAGGGAAAATATTCCCAAAGTGTTATTTTCTTTCAATAAATAATTATTATTTTCTGATTTAAAAGTTAGAAAATACAGGATGAATTGCATATATACACGCACAAATAGGATTGATACCTCTTTGAGAAATTTCATTTAAATAATAATGACATCTTAAATTGTTTATGTAACAATGAGACTACTTAATGCATTAGAATCAGAGTCAAGTTAGCTCTGTGTCTATAAACTACACATCATCTCCCAGGAAGTTAGAAAATCACAGCTGGTGAGAATACAGGATGTTAAGGAGAATCACTCCCTCATTTGATTCAGAGGAAACCTAACCGAATCATATCCTTGTCAATCAATTGTATTTATATTGCTTGAATGTAAAATGCATGGTTGAAGGCGCTTGATGTATGTACCCATGCCCAGGATCACATAAAAACCAAGTACACAGAAGCTTGTCTTCTAAGTGCTTATGGATCATGCCAGGTTGCTGTATGGTAATAAGCACTGTTATATAAAAAAGGTTGGCTTGGGAAAGGAGATGGATGGTGTGTGGAGAGGAGACAAGAGTGATGTAGTGATGGAGAAAAGAGAAAGAAGATCAGCAAGAGAAAGAAGTGGGGAACAAAAGAAGGGGAGAGGTAGAGAGGGAGATGGGAGGGAGAAAGGGGGAGGGAAGAAGGAAGAGAGAGACAAATACACACACACACACACAGAGAGAGAGAGAGAGAGAGAGAGAGAGAGAGAGAGAGAGAGAGAGAGAGAGAGAGAGCATTTCATGTAATAATCAAAGGCAGAAAGCAGATCCCTACTAAAAGAAGTAAACTTGTTGGCAGCTTGGGAGAGTTAAACTGTGGAAACACGACAACCATCACCATTTAAGTAGAACACATGCATTGAACATACTGTAAAATTTATGTTTTTCTGATATTTTTCCAAGGCTTGAGTTTCACTAATATATCCGCCAAAAGTGAATTTGGAATTGGATTTTTGAACTATGGCAGTATATAGAACTGACTCCAAAGGTCACAGAAGGAGCGTCATTGTGCTTAGGTTTCAATTATGTATATCTAGTTTAATGGTATGTAGGAAACTGAGAGCCAATTTTTAAAGAGTTAAAAAAAAAAAGTACATAGTCTTTAACATTGCTTTCCTGCTTACTCAGATCTAGCAATATCTCCGAACTATTTAAACCAACATAAGAATTTTCATTTTTTCATTTATGTGTATTAGTGGGTTCAGTTCAGACTTAATGTCTTCATTAACCCTACTATACTACCACTCTTACTGTAATAAAACCATCCTCTCTCAGCAAACTAGGAAAGCTTAAAGTCTCACAATTCTCTTCCTATATTACTAATAAAATCTTGCATATGTTTCCATAATCATGCAAATCTATAAGCAAGCCAGTTTCAAAAACATGGTTGCTTTAAGATACATATATGGGCCATCTATGAAAGACAAAAATTTAAAAAGTGTGTGAGAGTAATGGTCTTGGAGGCAGACTGAAGGCCAAGAACTATCTCTGCCACAAATTAGTTATGAGACCTTGGCTGCCCCATTTACACTCTCTGAGCTCCTGCTTTCTTATCTTTTATATGAGAAATTTTATCTCAATGACCTTTAAACCTCTTCCAACTCAAAACCTTTATGTGTGTTATAACGGTTGATTAGAAGTAAGTAGAGGTATTTATGGTCGGTTGTGATACTCAGCTGTAAAGTAAGTATCAACTGAAATCAGCAATATAGCTTATTTGGCGAATTACTTTTAAGTTTCAATATACTATCACCCTCTTCGTATATTACTAAGTAGTTTTGAAAAGTTTCCCAAAACTTTTATGTTCATAATGGTCTAAGCTTTGAAGGAAGGAGAAGAAACTCAGATTTATTTTTTCAAATTATGTTTTTTAATTATTAGCAAATATATAATCATATATGTTGTAAAAAAATAGTACAGACAGATCCTATGTGCCCTTACTTGTTTTATTGTTACTAGATGGTAACATTGTATTGTTAACATTTACGTGTGTGTGTGTGTGTGTGTGTGTGTGAGAGAGAGAGAGAGAGAGAGAGAGAGAGATAGATAGATGATAGATAGATAGATAGATAGATAGATAGATAGATAGATAGATAGATAGATGATAGACAGAGCCTTGCTATGAAAAGTCCAGCTTAAAATCAATTGCATGATCTTCCTGCCTCAGCCTCCTAAATCTCCCAAGTCATTGTTTCAGAGGTGTGCATCGCCATGGTCATCCAGGTGATATCACCTTGTAGAAAATATGGTGAAATCACAACCAGGATTTTGACATTGATATACTCAAGATATGTCAATGTTGCCACATAAAAATCCTTGATACTGCCTTTTATAGCCATATTAAACGCTATAATGCCAATTGGCCTGGTAAAATGTCCCCAAATGGGCAATAGCAGCATGAATGGCATGAGAGTAACCAACTAATTTCTTATTTGACTTAAGGCCCACTCTACAAGATGTCACTCATGCCTTCTATCATTAATTGTCAAAAATCCCAACAAACATGGCTGGCTAGGTTGTGGGCTTTTGTAGCTGGAATCTTAGAAGGGTCTTATTAATAAAAGCAAATCTGGAGCTAGGTATTGGGGTGAATACTGGAAGATCAGAGAAGCAGAACAAGCCACAGTTTCCTCACCTTGCAGTTCTTCAGCTGATCCTGTTTCCTCAGACTGGACGCTTCTGAGTCCTCATCTGAATGGCTCTCAGCTGAACTGCTTCTTGAAAGTCTAAATGCTTAACCAGCTAACAGCTTCTAATTCCTGGTTTTCACGCCTTATATACCTTTCTGCCTTCTGCCATCACTCCCTGGAATTAAAGGTTCAATTTCTGGGATTAAAGGCATGAGTCACCATGCTTGGCTATATCCTTGAACACACAGAGATCCAGATGGATTTCTGCCTCTGGAATGCTAGGATTAAAGGCGTGAGTGCCACTATTTTCTAGCCTCTGTATCTAGTGGCTGTTCTGTTCTCTGACCTCAGATGAGTTTATTAGGGTACACAATATTTTGGGGAACACAATAGCATCACCGGCTTTAAGGGAGAATCTAATACTATTATTCTTCTTAGCAGATATAGTGTTAAATTTTCCCTCATTTCTTTTCTTGATACCTGTAGTTTATTACATCCCTCAATCCTCATCAGACAAGTTTCTTTTTTGTAGTAGATGGTGATTAACACAATTGGTAAATGTGCATATAATAAGAAATGGTAGAACAATCTTATATAATTGAGACACCTATATTATAGTACTTCCATTTGAAGATGAGTGGTTATTAAAGAAGAGGGAATGGAAAGATTATAAGAGCCAGAGACAGTGGATATCTACAACAAATAAATATTTCTTGGGAAGACAAGATCATTGCACACATGAACCTCACAGTGGCTAGGGTTTCATAAAGATCATGCCAGCCAAAATCCCAGCATGAATAAGCAAGGAGCTCATGAAATCTTCCTCTAGCTGAGGAGTTTTGGCAGTTGATTGCTGTGGAAGGGAGAGTCTGTTTTCTTCAGGGATGGGTAAGTACTAAGGTGACTCTTTCATTTAAAAACAAAACACAAAAAGTTAGGAGGGAAAAGTAGTGGAGTGGATAAAACATGAATTGGAGGGGAAAGACTGAAGAATGGAATGATCAAAACACATTATATTATGTATTTATGTAATGAGATTCTCAAACAATGAAAAAAGTTTGTTTGAGCCATTCTTTTTAAAGTCTGTTGATGTTAATTTCATAGTTTCCCCCAGTAAACCTTGTTTTTCCCTTCATTTATGAATAATGTTCTGTCTGGAGATAGTTTTAAAACTATTATTCCAGTGTGCATGATACCCTTGATTTCTGATGAGAAATCTCTCCTGCCATCCACTATTCAAGTAGTTTTTTTTCTTTAGATGTATGATTTCATGCCATAGGACTCTGAGTCTGATTTAAATCTTTTGACTTGGCCAAGAGGTCACCTCCATGGTCACAAGAGCAACACAGTATCAGTTACTGTTAAGTCTCATCTGCACCCTTAAGGTCCTGCAGAAGCAGTATGAGTGCCTTAGCTCTCTGTATACAGAACTGGGAAGAAATGTCCTGTGTAACATCTTGGTGTGAGGCTCATGCAAAGTGAAAGGCACCAAGGCTATGTGGAATGGGGTCCATTTTTGTCATTCTATGTGACATTACCTTCTGCCAGAGCTCCCAGAGAGAAGGAAGACTTCAACGGCATCAGAGACAACTGCCAAACACGGTGATTTAGTCACCAATGATGCCAAGAATGGAAACAAAAAACAACAAAACCAACAACACAGCCTCTTCTATACCTAAAGACAACTGTGGTCTCCAAAGTGTAAGGCTTTTGTCTTTTGTAAGGACACCAGAAAAAACATCAGAAATGTGTACATACAACAACAAGGATGCTAAAAATTCTGGTCCTCCTCTGACACCACTCTAATAGGAATAAGGAAAGATGTCTGTCTCTTTAGTCAGCTGACAGTGGAAAACCAAGCTTGTTGTTTTCTTGTTACCTGGGTGGAGGGTACAAGACCTTCAAGCACTTTCTTAGTCTTTTCTGACACTGTAAGAAGGAAGGATTAGGTGCTCCATTATAGCCATTTCAGGATTGAATATGGGCATACCACTCATATTTGCTGCCATGGGTGAGGTGCTGGCATGTGTTTTCCCAGTATAAAAGCAGCTGTTGTGTGAGAGGTTGCTGTTCTGCTGGGTTTTCCATTCTCTCCTCTCAAGCCCCAAATATCAGGCTTTGTTGCTGTTGTTCCATCTTCACTCGGGTGTTGGTGAATTTCCAGCTTTCTGTTCCCACCCTGGAATACATGGGGTGGAAAACACAACAGTCCCAAGCGAAAGCCCACGGAACTCATCTCTGCATTGTCCCCCAGGTCCTGAAGTTCGACGCAGTCCGTGTTCTCTCCTTCATAGACTTTTCTTGTTCATTTGCTATCAAATAGCCCAGGCTTTCTGGGGGTGATAGGGAAAATGGGTTTGCTTCACTGCCCAGAAATGGAAGTCAAATGTTTTCTGCCTATGATCAAAGATCTAACTTAGAACTTCAAATAGTAACTTAACAGTTAGATGTCTGTGCCCTCATTCTAAGAAAAACAAGAAGAAAGTATCTTCTTTTAAAATAATTAAGAATCTTCAATAAAAATGTATTTACTATGCAGTTGTTCTAGAAACTGAGATGGGTACCACTATGTATATTGTCATTATTTTTGAAGTTCCTTTAGCGTTTTCACTCCCAGATGGTAAGGCCTCACAGGATTAATGTTATAGAGACTTAACTCTGTAGCTTCTCTCTCTCTCTCTCTCTCTCTCTCTCTCTCTCTCTCTCTCTCTCTCTCTCTCTCTCTCTCTGTGTGTTTTCTGCTTCACTTATTGACTAATGCATGTTTAGTCATTGCACTCTCAAGATTGAAAAATTTGTTCCCTCGTCTCTACTCGAACTAGTATTCTTTTACATTTTTTTAAAGAATCAATTGCTTAGTTGTAGATCCAATTGACTCTGATTAATAACAAAGCTTAAGCAATCATAAGATAAAAAAATAAGTGTTTCTGCTTTTGTTATATTTCAAACTGAGTCATTATATGGATATCAGTTGTTTCTGTTTTGTTATTTGTTTTTGTCTTCTTTTTTCCATGTGGTTTTCCAGATGACTGGAAGATTCATAAAATGTACGTAAATTAGCTCAGTTAGAACAAGGGGTACCTAATACCACTTCACTTACCTACAAATGGGAGAAGAAACTCAGAAACCTTAAGTAGATTGCTCAAGTTTATACAGTGACTAACTTCGGTTGGTGAACACTGAATATTGCCGCTCTTCCTGAGGCTCAGGTGAGACACAAGATGAAGGAACCAGTCCTCCACTAAGCTCCTGGGCTGGTTAGATTATTGTTGTTTGGTTGGTTTGATTCTGTTAACTTGGCAAACAGTGGTCATCAGGGAAGAGGGAACCTCAACTGAGAAAGTATCCCCATCAGATCGGCCTGTAGACAGATCTTGGGTGGACATTTTCTTGACTAATGATGGATGTGGGAAAAGCCCAATCCACTAAGGGTCATGCCACCCCTGGGCAGGTGATCTTGGGTTGTATAGAAACCAAGCTGAGCGAGACCTGAGGATCAAGCCTGTAAGCAGTTTCTCTGTGGTTTCCTCTTTAGTTCCTATTTCCAGTTCCTGCCCTTGTAGTCTTTCCATTGGCTTCCCTCAGCAATAAACTGAGATTACAAAATGTAAGCCAAATAAACCCTTTCCTCCCCAATTTGCTTTTGGCCATGATCTTTATCACAGCATCAGGAAGCAAACTAGAACAGCCACTACTGTGTCCAGAATAGAGTTCTGTGTTGTAAGTAGATATGTGCCCAGGAACATGGTACCAGCAAGCAGTACTCTTCAATGAAGGACTTTTCCCCTCTTACCTGTGCATGCATGCTTTATTACTGAAACATTCTATGGACATTTCCAGATGTATAAATGGACCCAGTGCAAAATAAAAATGTGAATCCTCTCTTCAAAAACCACAGCAGGAGGTACTGAAATTTAAAAGGTTTTGTTGCTGTTGTTGTTTGCTTTTTTGTCCAAAGGCTCTTAGTGTCTCTACTTTCTTTTTTCCTGCTTTAACATTATTCTTTGTGGAGAGAAATTACACATTCAAATTGTCAACATAAATTTCTACATTCATCCTTATATTCATGATGGCTTTAGTGCAATATGATACTTGACTATTTAGAATGGTCAAGCACACAAATGTGCTCGTGTGTGGGTTGTGGGTTCTGTTCCTACAGAACAGTGGCAAAGCCTGCTCAACCCTGGCACTAGGATTCACTTCAGGTATGTACTCATGCAGCCCACACATTTCTGTCTCACTGCTGAGCGTGAGGAACAGAACTGCATCTTGCTCTCTGACCCTTCTGCGGTATCATTTTTAGCTTCATTGGCTAGCTAATGCAGGGAAATAGCATGAGTGAGAGAGGATAGGATTGTGTTCCCTGAGTGTTATGTTTTCAGGACATCACTGCTTTGTTTTTGCACTTCAAGCAAATGGTTTGTTAAAATGGAAAGCTGGTGCCTGCTCTCTGAACCGTTTCTGTTTGGAGATTCAAGACAGAGTAATTTAATCAAAATCATCATTAATAAAAAGCTATTTTCAGATTTGTTGTTTCTTTTATGTAACAAATCAAGGTTAATATTCTAGACAAAGGTTTTTAGATCAACTCTGGGTAGAACATTTTGCATATAAATTGGAGGAAACACTTTATGAGAAAGGCTATTCTCTTTTTGGCTGTCTTGCTAGTTACAGCATAAGCTTGGGAAACCTCGAGTGTGGTTGTCTCCCTTGCATCCTGTCATGCTGACCAAACACAAATGTAAGAGACTTAAAATGTTGTTAGAGTGCTATTCTTGGTAGAAAGCATTCTGAAATTTCTGCCGAAACAGGCACTGTCTTCCCTAATGATAGACTTTATGTTGTTTATTAAGTGTCTTTTCTACATGTGACTCAAATGATGTCACACACTATTTACAAGAGTCATTTCTCTTTTGCGTGTGCTCAGCAGATGCCTCTCAGGTCTGCATATTTTCCTGCATGAGTTCTTGCCTTTTTAAGGATTAAAACTAGCTCAGGAGATTAAAGAACATAAATTACAGCATATGTGCTATGACATCAGACCTCACTCAGAAAGCTTTTATGAGTTTCCTCATTTTAAACTGATAGACTAGTATTCATCATGGTGGAACTGGCTTGAGAGTTTTCTGTTGCAAGATTGAGAAAATGTGAATCTTCTATGATAATATATCTACTGTCCTGATAGGGCTTAAGACAACTATTGCTGGGGTAGGTAACCAGAACAAGAAAATTTTGTAAGATTAGAAAAATCCATAGATCTAATTGTAAGAACAAGCTTATAAAAACATTTTTAAATAAGAATATATGTGAGTGAAAAAGGAACTAGAATTGGGAAGTCAGTTGGAAGGAAATCAGAAAATCTCTTCATGTCTAAATAAATCTGAGACCTAGGAATATCTTGCTGTTAGTTTTTAAGTATTATAGAATATTTATGTTAATATAATAATAATGCCTGGCACACAGAATATGCTCATCTGCTAACAGACTCTGTTATTACCATAGTTGTCATGATTTTTATTTGAATGGAGAAAGCTGGATAATGTTTGACAAATATGTAAACCCTAAAATGGTTTCTTGTATCCTTTTTTTCAGATGTGAATAGATACTTAGTGCATGCTATTCAACCTTAATGCCACGGAAGTCCATGTCCCAGGCTCCTTAATCTTCATTGGGTGTTGTAGAAGAACACATGCTCTCCTATCTACTCATGGTGAGCTCAGTGATTTGGAAGTCAAACCCTGAAGCTCCATTACCTATTCAGCTGCTGAATTGTGACACAATTTCATTAGTCATATCAGGTTGTTTGGGAAATACATCTCATCAACCTATAAATTATGGAGCTGTTGTTATAAATTCATAACACAACTGTACGGAAGTGTGCGATTAAGTTCATAGCTCTTTGCCTGAATTAAAATATGAATGAGCTACTTTGCATCCCAGACTGTGGTTCTCTCAAAGTCTGAAGTGGGAGGACAATACTAGAAAAAAAATATGAGAACACAGTGTTATTTGAAGTCTGCATCTAGGCTGTCACTTTGACAGATGCATGTTCTCGGCTTATTTTAATGCTTAGTTTGAGAGAAAAATGTAAGAATTCTAGTTCAGTTTTCTTATGGATTTTCAAATCTATAATTTTTTTTTTACTCCCACAGGAAAGAGATCATGAGCTACTTTAAAAACAGAGAGAAAGTTTTATGTCTGGTGTTGATTATCAATCCAGGAGTCTGTTTACAGTTCAGCTAGAACTTTGTGTCATTTTACCATGTTTTTAATTCACTCAAGAAAATATGTGTACTGAGTTGTAGTTCATATACAATTAACAGATTTAATACCCACCTTCAAAAAGCATGCAGTAAGCACAGTGGGCCATGATGCAGATACACAAAAAGAAAACAGTGATAGAGAGTCCACTGTGTTGTTAAGAATAACACTGAGGGCAAGTGCCACCAATCTTCAGAAATCTGACCTATGCTCTAAACTGCTATAGAGACTTCAGTGTAAGGGAGAGCAGTTAGTACCATTTTGCAGAGAGTTGCAGCCTGGTATCCAGCTTTGATATCATTACTAACCTGAGGTTTCTCACTGTCTCTAGAGCTAGCCCACAGTAAGATTTGCTTAGGGCACAGAAAGAAATATAAAGTGGTCCATCCATTATGGTGCCCTTAAATTCATTTTCAGATGATGTCAATTTTTATTTGTTGTCCTTGTCTGTTGTGATGGTTCTTAACAGAAGCACATGATATGGGGTATGCAATCAAAGTTATATAAAGTTGTTTTAATACATATGTGGCTATCACAACTTACAAATTTTTAAAATACCACTTCAACATAAATGAACTGGACTTTCAGAGATGCACCAAACATATATCACAACCAGATCTTCTAACAATATTTAAACATACCTCCCAAGTGCTAGCCCACCCAGAAAGAGCTTTTGTTTATACTTTATGCATTTTTCTCTGCATGTTTTCCTTCAATCTGCATGTGTATTGAGTATCTGTATCTATTGATTGCTCTAATAGTAATACCAGGAATACAGAACTAAACAAGACATGTGAGATCCACCTCTTGCCTTCTACTTGGAAGATGGACAATGAACAAGTAGGTGTGAACTTTATCAATAATTAGAAGTGCAGGAAGAAAAGTGAGAGTAAAATAATATAGAAAGAAAAGGATTGAAGAAGAGGAGTGTGTCAGCACAGTGTCCTTCCTAGAGGTTTTTATTTGAATGAAGTGAAGAAGTAAGCCAAGATAAGGGTATAAAAAGACAAAATGTCAGGGTGGGAGGCCCGAGTGCAGCTGGTCACTCAGGACAGCCCTGAGGAGCTGTTTGGGACTTTCGAGGGCCAACAGTAATACAAAAATAATTTCAGAGGGACTCAGGTTTTACTGGAAAGAACTTTTAAACTGCCAAGAAGACTTTGGTTTTGCTCTATTCAAGGTAAGAGAAGACAAGATCTGGCTTGGCTATAATAGGAAAACTCTGATGTGATGCAATCAGAACTGGCAAGTCAAGCCGGAAGAAGGGAGAACCATAGAGGAAGTTCTTGTGCTAGACTGACAAGACAGGAAATGGAAGTTTGAGCAGCAGTATAGCTGTCATGTGGGAGACATGTCAAGTGACATGCATGAGAAAGGAAGACATATATGATTGGTTAATAGGTTATGAAGGAAGTGAAGGCTGATGCCAATATTCTTGGAAGCACAAGGTTCCAGTTTCTGTGTACACAGGCTGTTGATAAAGGGTGAGTTAAGTTTGTACTTAGAAGCCAAAATTCTTTGGACTGGGAACATTCATTTGGGGACAGCCATCAGACATAAAAGTGTCGACCTTGAGCCTAGAGTGGAAAGAGCAGAGACCTGAAATAGGACACAGAGTCTTCAGTGTGTATCTGGCATCCAGTGCATGGGCCAAATAAAATCAACAGTGTCTATGCTTGTAGAAAAGGACAGAGGTTAGAGGGCTGTCTTTGAGGTATGCCAAAATACGAAGATAAGGGAGATGGAGTAGAATTATTTATAGTCCCAGGAGAAGCAACATGAGAAGAATATTGCAGAGATAAAATCCAACATGTTTCAGGAAGATAGAAATTTATAAGACATGTAACATGCTGCTGACAGAAGCATATGAGAATAGTTGATTGACCAAAACACTTCACAATACAAAGATTATGTAACCTGTCTTTGAAAAATCCCTTTCCCCTACCTTTTATCTAGCTGATTACACTCACATACTTCATTTCCCAGTGGTGGGGGACAAATGAGAGAGGAAGGGAGGAAAAGAATGTTAAGAATAACCTTTGCAGAGGGAGGAAGGATTTTATGAGTCAGAGGGGTCAAGGAAACTACAAGAACACCCCCAGAAACACTAACCTGAGCTTATAAGAGCTCAGAGTCTGAATAGCTAGGGAGTCTGCATAGGACCAACCTAAGTCCTCTACATATTTGTGACAGCTGTGCAGCTTGGTCTGGTTGTGGGACTCCTAACAGTGGGAACAGGGGCTGTCCCTAATGCTTTCACTGGCTTTTGGGAACCTATTGCCCATAGTAGGTTGCCTTGCCCAGCCTTAATACAAGGGGAGGTACTTAGTCTTAATGCAACTTGATATGCTGTACTTTGTTGATACATATGGGAGGCCTGCCCCTTTCTAAACAGAAACAGAGGAGTGGATTGGGGAGAGGGGAGGGGGAGGGATTGGGTGGAGGAGAGGTAGGGGAAACTGCAGTCTGGATGTAAAGTAAATATAATTTAAAAATAACCTTCACATGTCTTTTGCATGTAAAATAAGCATGTATTGAGCTATAGAACAAAGTCTAGGCTAATTGATGACACTGTCAGATGTTGTGCTGTTGTGTAGCTGTGCCATTGGCTCTGAAGTCACTATAACAGGGCATGTACTAACCAGTGGGAAGGGTCTGACAACTACACTCCTTTCAGCGTCCATTATTCTGAGGACAGAGGAGAGCCAACATTTAGACATCTGCCATTGTTTTCCTGAGGAAAAAAAACTGTTGATATCATTCTGTAAGGCAATTGTTTTTCATAAATGTTTGAGAGTTTCTGGAAGTACAATGCAGATGTATTTTGAATTAGGAAATAAAAATATTTGAGATGCATTATTACCTCCCTAAAATAATCTTTAATAAGAAAACTAGCACTAACATGTGGGTTAAGGATAATACAGTTACCAGTGGACAGTATGACAGTCTACTTAAAAGAATCACGCAACAGATTAAAATAAGCTTTTGGACAGATGTTTCCTTAAGTCTTTCTATTTAGGAGAGAACAGAACTAAGATTAAAATATTCTTTTTTTTTAAAAAATTTCAATGTAAAGCTACAAATAGGTAGCTGTATCAATTATATTAGAAAACTACAGGATACAAGAAAAAGCAAGACTAACAGAACCAGATCATTTAAAAATTGTCACGTCCTAACAGCTTTACCTTTTCAGGAGCTGTTATCTGCATTTCTCCAAGTGGAGGATGCTGACTGTGCCATACCAAGAAGATTTATTTTCTCTTGTTAGTATCAGTCTAAGTTTATAGAGCTGATATGATGAATGCAAAGGTGGATAGTTTGGGTGTGATCCGATGCTTCTCAGAGTCTCATGTGCAGAGAGATTGCCAAGGTTCATTCGAATTCTAGCTCCTTAAGGTAAGAACAAGATTATGCATTTTGAACCAAGCCCCAAGTGATGTCAGGACTGTTGACTGACATGTGAATCTTTGAATAGGGAAATACAGAGGGATTTTTCCTGGGCTGAACTGGAGTTGTGTTTGATTATATTTCAGAACTGACCCTATATACCTTATTAGCATCATTTGAATCTTCATCATTTCTTTTCGATAAAGCTCATGTTCTTGAGGGGTATTTGGGGTATGCTCTTAGAAGAAGTGATGGGTTTACAGTGTTAGTTCCTACTCATTAGGTTTATTTCTTTACTGCTAAGAGGATTGTTCTGGGCACAGGGGAATGAATGTTTTGTGGCTATCAGATAATGAAATAAGTAGACTATTATAAAATCATAAATGTGGTCTGATTAACATTATGTTCTAAAACAAAACTCTTTGCCTTTATAAATGTGTGTGTGTGCATTCACGTATTCGTGTGTGTGTGTGTGTGTGTGTGTGTGTGTGTGTGTGTGTGTGTGTGTGTGTGTGATGAGATTAAAAATAAGGTCAAAGGCTTTTACCCTTTCCTATGACCACAGCACTGTCCTAAACCAAGCAAGTTTCTTGAAACATATGGGCCATTGTGTGAAAAGGAAGTCTATTCAGTAGATAGAAACAAATACAAGACTAACTAAAGTATAAAACAAACACTGCAATCAGTCATCTGAATGAATAACTTGTAACTTCCAACTACTCCAGCCTCTGAGGAGCAACTCCACACTGCCTGCCCATTAACAGTATTGCACATAAACTTTGAAAAATCTAAAGCCCTGCCCATAAAACACCTGTAGTCTTTATTATTATTATTATTAATTTCTGAGATGATTTGTCATTTCCCTTTCTTTGTCATTTTTCAAAAAAATTTAAAGTTATTTTAATTTATAGCTAAGGTTAAAAATAAATGTTTCGAGAGCTGGAAGAAGAGGAAATTTGTAGACATCTCTTTTTGTAGAAAAAGTGTATAAGCCACATATCAAGTTACTGAAAAATAATAAGTATTCAGAAACATTTATTTAAATAAGATATATTTAACTATAACCAGTGAATATTTATTTCTCTACAAAAGATACATGAGTATGATTGAAGACAGCTTTAATATTCCACATTGATTTCTTTGCTTCATCTTTAAGATACAACTATGATTTTCACTAAATTGGTAAGCATTTCCATAGTGCCTGTCTTAGTCAATGTTTTATTGTTATAAAGAGATGCCATGAACACATCACCTCTTATAAAGGAAAGCATTTAGTTGGGACTGACTTACAGTTTCAAAGGTTTAATCTATTATCATCATGGAGGGAAGCATGGAAGTGAGCAGGACGACATGGTACTGGAGAGGTAGCTGACAATTCTGCATCTGAATCAGTGCTAGGCAGGAGAGAGAGAGAGAGAGAGAGAGAGAGAGAGAGAGAGAGAGAGAGAGAGAGAGAGAGAGAGAGAGAGAGAGACAGAGAGAGACAGAGAGAGACAGACAGAGAGACAGAGAGACTGGGCTGGTCTTGAGCATTTAAAAGCCCAAGGCCCCCTCCCAGTGGCACACTTTCTCCAACAAGGCCACACCTCCTAATCCTTTCACATAGTGCCACTCCCTATGAACCTATGGGGGCCATCTTCCTTTAAACTGTACCCAACAGTGTACTTACATCTCTCTATCTGGAGTTGTTAAACAAAATGGAGCTTAAATAAATTACCATCTTCTTGTAATATTAATAATCAATCCTATTTCTCCCTCTTCCCTTTCTCTCTCTCTCTCCTTTTCTCTGCCCCTCTTCCTCCTCTGTGCCCTGAAGCAACTCTACATGCAGTTACTCGTCAAAATTCCCAATACATTCTCTTGCCTATTTCTCTTTGCTGAATCTGAGAGTTCCTACTCTCACATCTTCAAAGTCATAAACATGTGCCTCCTACTAATTTTCAAGGTTGTCCTGAAATGCTGTTTCATGAAGCCTCCCTTCCTTTCCTGGGTAAATTTAATTTTCCTTTCCTACATGAGACATTTAATAATGATGGAGAGATAATTATGGATTACCTTTAATAACATTTATTATCTAGCAGTCATTTATATATATTATTATTATTCCCTTAACCTATAAGCAATTTGTAAGGTAGGACATGAAATTAGAGATTTTTTTCATGCCTAAGTATTATATATCTAATAATAATTAATCCAGTAAAATTCCTTTACATCGTCCCCCTCCACATTTCAAGTCATTTATTTAATAGGTGTTACTCAAATTATGATGGGGTTATCACCCAATAAGCCCCTTATAAATTGAAAATATCAATAAATCAAAACTCCTTTTAATCTATTGAGCATCATAGTTTAGTCATGGGTACTTAATATGTGCTTAGCAGACTTATGTGGCTTTAAGTTTGGGCAAATCATGTAACACAAGGTCTGTTTTACTCCAGTGTAGAATAGGTCAGGTAGGTGTACTCTAGACTACCATTTGTTTACCCTGCATGGCTGACTGGGAGCTGAAGTTCACTGCAGATGCCTAGAGTTCTGAGGAATCTGGTATTGAGCATCTTGCCCTGAGAGAACCTCAGAATTCAAATCTGAACAACAGAGATTCCTCTTTAATACCTAAGAGTTTTTCCCCAAGGCAAAAGTAAGGAATTGTGACTAACAACAGCCTAACCAGCATCATACAGACATGTGCACGCAATTCAAACAGCGCATACAGAGTTTTTTGTTGTGTTTCATTGAACTGAAACTAATATTCAGTATTATGTGTTTTTTCTTATGCATTTTAAATTCAGAAAGATTCTCCCTGGTTTGCTTATCACATTCTAGACCATCAAGATTTTCCTCCTGTGGAAAACAGTTTGCTTTATAAGAAGCTTGGACTGGTGCTCAGAAAGAATGTGACATTATTTATTTATTAAAATAGTCCATATTTTTAAAAAAAAGTCCAGGCAAGAACTAGGTTAGGAAAAGGAGAAAGTTATGTGTGAGCTTCAACAACCTTGAGAAACAGACCTCCATACATTCTATAATACATGATGTGACCAACGTTTGCCATAGGACTCTAATAGGTAAATAACAAATGACAAGACAAAACATTTCACCAGACTACAAATCTTAGATTAACCACCTCCTTGTTCTCCAGATCTCATGCTGTGGCAAAGCAGTCTAGACACCCAAGAATATAAAAAAGAATTCAGTGAATAATTCTTTCTAGGAGGTAGAGAAGAGATTAAAGAAAAGTATTTTAAGATTCTATATTGATCAAACTAGGATTCTGGTGCTGGGCTTGTGGATAAAGACTTCAGAATCCAAGACAAGTGTAAAATGCAAATTTTAAAGGTGAGTATCACTGTGGAAGGCCATACATTTCTGAACTTCTCAGAGGAAAACAATTTCCAAATCAATGTTAGCCTTCAAAAGTAAACAGAAATGAACTGGGTTACTTTTCTGGATATATATTGCTAACGGCAGAGGAAAGAGCCCTCAAGACAGGAATGCAAACTCTTCTGGCTGTTTTCTTAAACATTGAGGTCTTCACATCTATTTATTTATTTATAGTGTGTGTGTGTGTGTGTGTGTGTGTGCTGCAGATGCACATGTGCCACAACGAGTGTTCAGAACTTCCAGGCATCCATTCTCTCACTCTACCTTGCTGAGGCAGCATATCTCTTGTTTCTGCTGTTCTGCACATTTCAGGCTAGCTGGCATTTGGCTTCTGGACAGTTCTTCCCTCTGGTCTTCCATATCTTCCCATCTCATTATAAGAATGTTGGGTTTACGTATACATGCTACCGCCTTTGACTCATGTTGTCAAGCTTGTTCAGCAACACCTGTTTTAATGTGTTTTGTTTTTAATTTTTGAGATTATAATGTAATTATATCATCTCCCTTTTCCTCCTTCCAAATCTTCCCACATACTCCGCCTTGCTCTCTTTCATATTCATGTCCTCTCTTTAATTAATTTTTATTGCATTCATATACATACACACACCATACACACACACACACACACACACACACACACACACACACACACACATATTCCTAAACACAATCTGCTCAATCTATATATTATTACTTTTATGTACAAATTTGGGGCTGACCATTTGATATTAAATAGTCAATTACTGTGCTTTGGCCTTGCCTGGGCAACTGTCCACACTTGCAAGTCTACTGTTGTTATTTGTGTTCAGTTCATGTTTAGGCAGTCATGTTGGTGAGACTCAATGGGTAGAGCTCTTGACATCAATTTGGAGATGCAGTCTTACATAAAACTCTCTAATCTCCTGGCTCTTACAATCTTCCCATCCCCTCTTCCTCAATGTTCCCTGAGCCGTACATGCAGGAGTGCTTTGTAGATATATGCATTGCGACTGGGCTCCACAACTCTGCCTTTTGATTGGTGGTTATCTTCCATAATGGTCTCTATCTGTTGCAAAGAGAAGTTTCTTTGATGAGGGGTGTGAACAAATATTTAAAATGTAGTTAGGGATTATTTTGTTTTAGTAAAGTGGTGGTTGTAGAGTCTTAAAGACCCACAATTTCATTGACTCCAATTAGTTGGCTACATTTCCAGTACCAGGCACCATTTCACCCTTGTTGAGTGGACATATGCACCATAGCAACCACCAGCGTAACACAATAAGCCTAAGCATGCAGCAGTGGGATGCTTACCTTGACAGCAGCCGATAGCTCTCTAATTGGACTTAAAAGCTTCTCAGCAGCACTTTCACCTGCAGGGGCTGTCTTACCGTGGCTTTTGTCATTACTCACGTAGAAACAGTACCCTAAGACTTAAAACCAAACCATAAACAGATAAACAATCCAGTGCTTGGTATTTGAAGCATACTTTTGAGGAGGCTATACATTATGTAAGAGAGAAAAAAAGCTATAGGTAGCATTGTACCTAATGTTGAAATAAATACTTTTCCTAAGAATTAGAACAAGACAAGAATCTCTACTTCTAGTCTTTATTTGATATTATACTGGAAGAGCTAGTGCAAGAAAGCAAGAAAAATAAATAATAAGCATCCTATTTGCCTGCTGATTTACATCAAATGTAGGATGTATCATACAGGAAAAAAATGCTATTAGTAACATGAGTTTAGAACAGTTGCAGGATTTATTATCCATGTACATGTTTCTCAATTTCTGGTAGTGTTACATCTGGATAAATCCATTAGAAATTGAAAATATAATTAAATTGAAAATGCATTTAATATCCTCCACATTCCACTATGATAGCTTAGCCTGAGCTCCCTTTTACATGCTTTGGAAATATTGATATTGGCTTTAGTTGTGCCAGACCATCTAAAAAGTCTATTTCATAGTAGCATGTTGAAGAGCTCTTATAATCTCTTGAATAGCTGTATTGAAGAAGTGATAGCAAGACAGCACACAAGAGAAATGTAACTTTTTATCTTCATGGTTATTGACTGCCTGAAAGCTGAGGCTTGCTGCTACCACCCAAGAATGAAAGATAATCATACTAAAAGTATATTGTTAAGATAAGAAAAACAGTACACATAAAGAGTCAAAACATGATATCTATTGCTTGTGCATCTTTTTAAAAGTCATTATAAAGCGAAGAAATCATAAGTTCAACTATTTTAAGTTTATAATCATCTTTATACAGAAACAAACTGCTAAACTCTATGTGGTGGTAAATTCATGCTCTCTCAATACTCATATAACCAAGGCAGGAGGATTGAGAGCTGAAGGTCAGTTTTGGTTATGTATGAGAGCTTGCCTCAAAACAAATCAAATCAAATAACAATATAAATTGGTTTTTTATATACTAGCAACAAACAACGGACAGTGAAATTATAAAATAATTCCATGGGGACTGAATTATGGGCCATTATGATGAAATCTGTTATTGACAACTCTGAGTATTTTCTCGAATGGACATTTTAAGGCAAGTGAAAATTTGTGTTCAGGTCAGCCTATTAGGTAATAGCATATCAATATTGATGTTCTGTACTTGATAACTTTGCCATGATTATGTAGAGGACTAAATTTTTTATGAAATGCACACTAAAATATTTAAATATTAAGGTTCATCTGAAATAGGCATAATGCATAATACACAAATGCATGAGAAAGAATAAAGCAAGTTCTGGCAACAAAAAAAAAAATAGTGAATCTTGAAACATATGCCAGGTCTCTCATCACTGTTCTTATATCTTCTCTATAAGTAATCCTGAAATTATTTGGAAATTAAATATTAGAAAACAGAACATGAGGAAGGCTGTTCACCTAGAGTCATGCTAAGGAGATAGGATAGTTATTTCCTAAAAGAGATAGATAATTGCCATGTAGTGGTTTGAAAAAAAAAAAATAGCCTGCTGTGGGATGCTCTGTATGTTAAATGTGTTGCTCTGATTGGTTAATAAATAAAATACTGATTGGCCAGTAGCCAGACAGGAAGTATCAGTGGGATAAGTAGAGAAGAGAATTCTGGGAACAGGAAGGCTGAGTCAGGAGTCAGGAGCCAGACACAAAGGAAGCTACAAGCTATATGGCAGCTTATAGACTAATAGATATGGGTTAATTTAAGATATAAGAACTAGATAACAAGAGGCCTGCTGCAGCCATACAGTTTGTAAGCAATATAAGTCTCTGTGTGTTTACTCGGTTGGGTCTAAGTGGCTGCAGGACTGGCGGGTGAGAGAGATTTGTTCTGACTGTGGGCCAGGCAGGACTGGAGAAAACTCCAGCTACAAAAGCCCCCAAAGGGAATGAGGCAAGCTCTCATACATAACCAAAACTGACATTCAGCTCTCAATCCTCCTGCCTTGGTTATATGAGTATTGAGAGAGCATGAATTTACCACCACATAGAGTTTAGCAGTTTGTTTCTGTATAAAGATTTGGAGATGTGACCTTCTTGGAATAGGTGTGGTCTTGTTGGAGGAAGTCTCTTTTCTCAAGCTTCACTCAGGGTGACAGTCAGTTGACTCCCTGTTGCCTGCAAGATGTAGCACTCTCAGCTCCAGCACCACATCTGCCTGTACACTGCCATGCTCCTTGTCATGATGATAATGGACTGAACCTCTGAAACTGTAAATGAGCCACACCAATTAAATATTTTCTTTGTTGCTGTGGTCATGATGTCTCTTCATAGCAATAAAAACCCTAGCTAAGACCAGCCATCAAGCTCTTTTGCCATGGTGGAAGTAGAGAACTGACTCCTTCAACTCATCCTCTGATCTTCATGTATGGGTTGCATGCAAGCATAAAATAAATTAAATAAATAAATAAATGTTAAAAAGAATAGAAGTGAAATGTGGTCAATACAATAGAAAGCATTGAGTATGAACTGCTTGAGAAATTTTGCTGAGGATGAATGATAGCTGAGTGGGCAGGTCAAGATGTGAGAAATGGTAGGCTAGTGGGATAACAGTCCAGTGCTGAGTTGTCTGGGTCTCCACAGCATGCTCCACAGAACTCACTCTTCCCTGTTTTCTCTTCTCTATGACTCATACAGCTATGTCTGTGTAAGTTAAGTGCATCCAGTAAATTATTCTTTTAGTTCTCATGTGTCAGACCAGAATTTTCAATGGATAGCCATATGATTTTAAATGTCAAACATTAAAAACTGTAACAGAAGAATTTTTACAAAAACTTCATAGAACTCCCAACAGGAGTGAGGCAGTCAGTCGCCGTCAGACTGTATTACATGACACTCACAGAATCAGAGAAAGGGGAAGAAAGAATGGATCTGTTATGAGCATGTGCTCCAACTCCATTGTAAAAATAGAGGGAGGAATGAAAGTGAAATGGAATCTCTCCTGGAAAGGACCTTGACGCTTAATAGGTGGCACTATCCCTTAAATGCTTTCAGAACATTCATGGGAACATGGACTATGGGGTCTAATATTCCTTCCTTTTGCTCTACAAGGAAGTTAATCAGAGATGTGGAGAGTGATGGGAATTCTTGCTCATGAGTACTGCAATCAAGATTTCAATTAAAGGTATATGGCTAGGAGAGATGTACTCTATATGATAATTTCCTCAATTTAAGGTAGATTATTGCCTTTCATAACACATGTTTACCTTTCATATCTTAGAATATTTCTCACTGGATGGCAGATATTTCAAGTTTTTTTCATAACAAGATTCTGGAGAATTTGTAGTTCCATCAACAGACACATCAAACAACTACTCTTTGAAGTCTTTTCCTTGTCTTCAGTGGATGAAATTCAATGATTAGTTATGATTGTATATTTCAATATTGTAGGATGACTGATGTCTAGGAAAACCTCACTATACTCCACTGCCAGAGGGCTCAGAATTCATACTTGGGCTCCTATCGATGGAATAATGACAAAGTAAGATAAAATGAAAATTCTTTGTAGTCTCCACACGGGGGTGGGGGTGGGTTGTTGTGTGTGTTATCAGTAGGATTAGGAAATGGTTCTTAAGGCTCAAAGTAACAAGGAAATCAAACAGAATTAAAATGAGAGCTAACTAAGATGACAGATCTGAAAAATAACTATCGACATTAAAGGGCATCTTGTAAATATTGGATACACTTACTACAAAAAGGGAGAAAACATTTATCAATAACAGCATTGAGACTGCCAATCGTTGATGGATATTTGATCACACTGTGACTCTCCAAGGCTGTTAATAAAGTTAACCTTAAATCATGGGCCAGAGTCAGTGATTAGCTGATCAGAATTAGCCATAGAGAAATCAGGAATGTGGATAGAGAAGATGCACAGGAAACAGAAGGGAAGGGCTTGGAGATTCCATGCTCTCTTCGATCTGGGAAGTATAGCGAGAAGGTCAGCCGATCACTCCTCTGCTGCTTCTGTGATCTATCACGTTTTCACCCTAATATTTGACTCTTGAGTTTTTATTGGTAATAGGACAACTTAGAAAAACACTTGAGCCAATATTCATTTTATTCTGTATTTTTGTTTTTACAGAATGTTTATCCTGTAAAATTAGTTTAAGTTGTCTGCTTATGTTTATGTAAATCATGTAAAACTGTGATCTGGTAAAAGACGTGTAGTGATACAAAGCAAGACAAAAATACAGGAGAGAAACCCAAACACAATGCAAGGAGTGTTAAGTTACTTGAAGGATAAAAATTTCAAAACCCTATTGGTAGGTAGTAAAGATAATCTAGATAGTGGATGCCTGTTAAAAACCAAATTAGAATGGCCCTATATAGTCGATGTGATATTAACTGAAATTTCACACTGGAAATAAGAAGGAAATATGGTTTCTTATGTTTGTCTGGTCAAACCTTTCTCAGTAAGCGGACGTCTTTTGACTATACTTGTGATATCCAGCAGCAAGAAAATTTCAGAATTTCAAACAAGCAAGCTAGAAACCAAAAAGTTTGACTTCCAGTAATAATATAGAAAAAAATTCAGTTTACAAAGCTTGGCCAAATTGAAATAACCCCAGATGAGAATCTGTAGGGTATAAAGGAAGAAGAAAAATTGTTTAGAATGTAGTAATGGGATGCAATTAGGGAAAAGAAAATGCAGGCTGAATATGAGAAGCAAGTTCCTAACAGTCTATTAGACTGTGCATTAGTGTCCTAGGGGAAGAAAGGGAAGCCTCATTGCCTCAGTCATTTAGAGCCAGACTGATCCCCAGAGGGTGTGGCAACTGAGAAGGAATGAAAAATAGAAAGTCAGGCAAATCAGTCCAAGTTAATTTTATAGCACAATAAAATTCTGCTCGAGGTGTTACAGGGGCCTGAGTCTCTGCAATAGACATATGTGATCACTTCAAAATGAAGAGTTCACACCTATCCATGTTTCCAGGCCGATTGGTTCTCTAGCACTCTGGGCTAGGACAAAACAAAACCATAACATGAGGCATTCTACAAATAACCACCCAGAAAGAAACAACACAGACTTGGGTCACCTGGTTCCTTTCTTTCTTTTTCTTTTTTAAGTTTATTTACTTATTTTACATCCAGACTGAAGTTTCCCCTCTCTCCTCTCCTCCTAGTCCCTCTCCCAACCTCCCCTCTGCCTGATCTCCTCCTCTGTTCCTATTAAGAAAAGGGCAGGCCTCCTATGGATATCAACAAAACATGGCATATCAAGTTGCAGTAAGACTAAGCACCTCTCCCTGTACTAAGGCTGGGCAAGGCAATGTAATATGAGGAATAGAATCCTCAAAACCAGCAAGAGTCAGAGACAGCCCCTGCTTTCACTGTTGGGAGTCACACAAGAAGACCAAGCTACACAACTGTAGCATACAAGCAGAGGGCCTAGGTCAGCCCCATCTAGGCTCCCCAGTTGTCAGCTCAGTCTCTGTGAGCCCCTAGGAGCCTAGGTTAGTGGAAAAACTTGTGGATTTTCTTGTGGTGTCCTTGACCCCTCCAAAAATCCTTCCTCTCTCTCTTCAGCAGTATTTCCTGAGCTCGGCCTAATGTTTGGCTGTGAATCTCTTCATCTATTTCCATCAGTTGCTGGATAAAGCCTCTCTGATGACATTTGGGCTAGGCACAAATGAGTATAACAGAATATGGTTAGGCATCATGACATTGACATTTTTCTCTCTCCAGTCATGTTTGGTTGTATCCTCGGTCTCTGGGCCATCCAGCCTCTAGGTCCTGGAGATCCAGGCAGTTTCAGGGGTGGACTCACTCTTGTTGCATGGGTCTGAGGTTGGAACAGTCATTGGTTGGGCGCTCCCATAATCTCTGCACCACCCTTAACCTAGCACATCCCATAGGCAGAATAGAGTGTTGATAGAAAGTTCCGTGGCTGAGTCGGAGTGTCCCAATCCCTCCAAGTCTTGCCTGGTCACCTGGCTCCTCTCATGTTCTGTGCTTCTGCTTGTCACAGATGTTTCTCCATAGCTCCATGAGAAGAGATTGTGTCATAGGAAATGCTGTTTCCATTTGGGACCCACTTCCCAGATAGAAAACACTTAAAAGTGCTTTCAGAACTAGTGTGTTCTGTTCACATGGACTTTTTCGGGGACTCTTAGTGTTGTTTATTTATGTATCTTCTCACCACAGAAATTAGATTTTGTGTTTTTGCCTCCCCTCTAAGACTTCTCAGATACTTCAAGATCTAACCAGCATTAACATAAAACAGACTCTAAGGGAGATTAATGCAAGACATCAGCATCATATCTCACAAAGATGAAAAATACCATGCTGACCATAAACATGTGGTGTGACAGTTAATCATTTAAAATTTTTATTTAATACTTATTTAAAGGGATTTTCCCCCCATTGTTTTTTATACATTATGCCAATGTCAGTGTGAGTTTTAAACTGATGAAGTAAGTTACTGAACAGAACCCAAACAATTTCACCTCAACGGTATAGCTTTTCTTCCTCAAAGGAGCTGGGTGTTGGCTTAAATCTTTCCTTCCTCCTCTGAATCCTAGGTGTGTGTCTTCCTGATGGAACCTGAGGGAACCAGCCCCGGCTGCCCAGGTACTTGGATAAAGTAGTCTTTACTGTCTGCCTACAGCATATAAGGCAGAGGATCTCAATTCCTGATCCTTAGAGTAGAAACATCAGCATCCCCAGGAAGTTGTAAAAAATGAACAACTATATCCATTTTAAACTCAGGGTTGTTACTATCAACATGTAATTTTGCTACCCAATACCTTTTTCTATGCCATGTGTAGTGGTATTTGCTCCACCCATGAACTTGGGCTATAGGGCCCGAAGGATGTATGTGACCTCTTAAAAGAAAAGGGAACAGGGTCACATGGGCTTTTTTTTTTTTTTTTTTTTTTAAATTCTGGGATGATCAGATACCTGACAGCCTGGGAATTGAACCTGGGTCCTCTGGAAGATCAGTGTTCATAACCACTGAGCCATCTCTGTTTCCTACATGATCCTTCTCTTTTTCCTTTTAAGAGGTCAAATACAAGGGCAAGAAGCACCGCCTCTTTCAGGCCCTATAGCCCAAGGTCATGGGCAGAGCAAATACTACCACGTTATTGGAATAGTTACTTTCTTGCTGCTCTGATTAAACCCCACAGCAAAGTGTGACTTACAGAAGAAAGAGTTTATTTTTGCTTACAGTTTCAGAGGGATTGGAGCCAATATGTTGGGAACTGAGTCAGCAAGTATCAAGTACAGTGGCAGGAACAGGAAGCTGGGAATTCATGTCCCTACCCCAAGCACACAGCAGAGATAGAATTATAGGTGACATGAGATTTTCAATATCAAAGTCCCTCCCCAGTGACATACTTCCCACAGTAGGACAGGACAACCTAAGCCTCCTCAAACTGTCACCAACTGGGGACCAAGTGTTCCAGTATCTCTGGGCCTGTGGAGGACATTCTCCTTCAAACTGCCATAGCCATCCAAGACCATTAAGCATACAACATTGATTTCAAACATTCCTCTGGAGATGGTTGAATTTCCTCACCATCTGCTGACCCCAGCTCTGTAAAATCTGTTGCCAACACTTTCTTGCTTGGCATACAATAAGCAAAAGTAAGACAATATGCATTTCCTTACCACCCTGTGGTACATGCCTTCCTGCACTCCAACAAATCACTTTGTTTCTGCTTTTCAAGTAAATATATATTTCTGTTTATGATCTTGAGGGTGGGTACTTGTTTCTATATGATTTAAGCGTGTGCCCCACTCTATGACCTCTGAGGAGCCTTTTTAAAAACAGCAATTTTCATTTTAGTGCAGAATCATAACTCAGTCCTTGAAGACATTTTAAATGGCAATTAAACGTAACACAGCACAAATATAATTTAATTAAATGTCAATATAAACAGTTAGGAAACCTTGCTTGTGTGCAAATAATTGCATCTGCATTATAACTGTCACCTGGCTGATAATGACAGGGAGATGTGAAAAAAAATGTATTATTGGGAAATATTTCAAATCCCTAGTTTTTATAATTTCTTCAGGCCTTGTTTACCCATATGGAAGATTTAAACTATTCCTGAGTTAAATCTAAAGTTACTGAGAAGATCACTGGGGTCTTTTGTAGAGACCTTTCTTTTCTACTCCACATGGCAAATACTCCATCTGATGAAAGGGCATGATCTTGAGGGAGAGCCTTTTTTTCTTACACTTTAGCCCAGGTTGTCTGGAATTCACTGTGTAGACCCAGATGGCCTCTGATTTCTGGTGATCTTCCAGCTTGAGCCTGCAGAGTGGTGGGATTACAGGCGTTAGACACAATACCTGGATGAGAAGAACTGTCTTACAGGGTGACAGGCCTTGCTTGACATCAGAACTTTTTATTGCTTCTTCTAAGAGGGGTTGTGTCTTGCTCCAATTACTTAATAAAATTACTTCTTTGTATAATGACCTTTGAGTACTTTCTTCAGAGTCTTTGGGAAGTATCTTAGTTAAATTTCTATTGATATGAAAAAAAAAAAAACACCATGATGAAGGCAATTTATAGAAGGAAGAGTTTATTTGGCCCTTACAATTCCAGAAAGAGAGTCCATGGCTACCACGCCAGGGAAGCAAGGCAGCTATCAGGCATGGTGGCTGGACCTGGAAGCTGAAAGCTAAATGCTCATATCTTATAACACGGAGGGAACAAACTCAAAAATGTCAGGAGTCTTCTGAAACCCTCAAAGCCCACCCACAGTGACATACTTTCTTCAACAAGGACACACCTCCTATGCCTCCCCAAAGAGCTACCAAGTGGTGACTAAATAGTCAAATACCCCAACTAAGGGGACATCTTATTCAAACCACCATAGAAGGAAAGAGCTTTCAATTCCTTCAGGTCTTCTCATGCACTTCAACAAATATCATTAACTGTAAAATGAATTCCTGTTTTAGAGATATGTATTTTACAGCTGATACAAACAATTACAGGCCATTGCATAGACTTTTTGTGTTGTTTGTTTTTCCTTGGCTAAAGCCAGGTGTGGCATGTATTCTCATAATCTATCATCATATCATGAACCATAATCTAGGTTTCACATCCCTGCTAGGGACAACCCCCAACTTCAAGGGACTAATGCAACACACCATATGTCTAATTGGTACCATGAATCCACACTCACTCTCTCTACTTGAAAAAAACAACAATGATTAAAATCAAGTGGTTGGAAAATAAATTTATTTGGGAAGCTAGAAAGCCAAAGAAGGTAGAGGTTATCACAAAGACTATCTAGGCTGCAGGCATAAGAGTTCAATAAGGAGTTTGGGGGAGACTCATCAGATGGGTGGGTACCATGGAAGTCACAAATCTCAGGCAATCTGCTTCTCTGATTCAAGGCTGCTGTTATTATGTATAGGTCAACAAATGCTCTAGGTTTCACAAAACTAACAAGAGTATTGATTAGAAATCCTTATAACTCATGTCCTTTTAGCTTATTCCTAAGAATAGTTAATTGTTCAGTTAATTACCAGGATACAAACTTTACCCAGAAAACAGAGGAAAAGAACAGATAACTATTTTTTCCAGAAGACCAGGGAGTTAGAGAAAAGTCGTTTTCTCAGAGGACGTGGAGAAATATTATTTGCTGTTAGATGGCTTTAGTCCAAAGTGTTTTCTATAGCAAAACCAGTGGGAAACTAGGAATATATTACTGGATGCTATATAATGCCCAAATTAGTAACTTTTAAAGTCAATTAAAAACAAGTCTACAGATGTAGCTAAGTGTATAGCATTTGATTTTCATGCACAAAGGCCTGGGTTCAATCCTTAGCATTATCAAAAAAAGAAGTAAATAAATAAATAGATTAATTAATGAATGAAAATCCAGTGGAGCTGGAAGGTTTACTTGAGTCTTCCCTTGGTAACATGACTGCTACATCCCTTATTCCTGAGAGGCTCTTTAAGGAATACCAACATTGCTACAAAACATGTGTACCTACTCCTAACCCTGTAAATCTGCGCTCCCTTTTTCCAATGAACAAGGAATTACTGAGCACGTAACATGTATCATTTTTAGTGTCAGGCTCTAGAGAAAAAGGTGTGTTAGATAGGTGTGGCTTCTAATCTAAGACTGAAGACTTACACAGAAGTGTCTGTCAGGGATGCTGAGGAGCTGCTGTAGCATCCAGACAGCTTGGTGTCCCAGCTGCAGGGGGCATGAACTGTGCCAAAGCAAATGGTCCGACTGTGAGCTGCATCACAATAGCTTTTGATTTGTATGTATGTTTGACCATGTAAGAGGGCATAATCACACCAGAGTTCTGTGAAGGACAGACAACTTTCAGGATAAAAAAAAAAAAAAAAAAGGCACCAGGGGTTATCTGTGGTTATGTAGGAGCTCCTCTAAATTCTGTGCTAATCTTGGAAGAAGCAAATTTTAAGGTCACTGGAAGAGTTTTTCAGGATTCTGCACACTTTAAAGGAATTAAATGGAGAGAATAGAATAGCTATATAAATTTACCAGAAGAGAGCTTCTGAGAGACACAAATAATCTCCTTCAAGCCATTCTAGGTTTCAAAAGGCAAGTGAATCGTTAATTGAATATTTAATTAGCATTTATTGCTTAGCATATTCGTTTGGCATGACTCACATTTACTACGACAATAGAGCCATTCTTTGCCTCCCACTTGCGCACTTTATAACATATTCAGCCCTGTGTATAATCAACACACGGTTCATTTATACTCATTTTGTAATAGTGGAATATGATTTCCACTTTTCAAAGGATTATAAGAGTTTACGGTTCTATCACTACTTCCACTGGATTCACTAAGAATTTACAGAGGAAACTAAGTGCAAAGTACTTTTCAAAAGACACTGTGAGAGGCATAAAGACAAATCAAGTATCAACGTCTATACTTAGAGAATGCGGTACTTGACAAAGAGTCTGGACAGCCGGGCGGTGGTGGTACACGCCTTTAATCCCAGTACTCGGGAGGCAGAGGCAGGCAGATCTCTGTGAGTTCAAGGCCAACCTGGGCTACAGAGTGAGTTCCAGGGAAGGCACAAAGCTACACAGAGAAAGCCTGTCTCGGGAAAAAAAAAAAAGAAAAACAAAAACAAAAAAACAAACAAACAAAAAACAAAAAAGAGTCTAGACATGATTAGCTGTTAATCTGTATCTAGACATGATAAGCTGTCAATCTGTATCTTCTGTTGCGGTAAAGATTGGAGCTCCCGGGAGGAATAGAGATGTATTCTTCCTTTTGGTAGAAAGAATTAGATTAGAAAAAAGAAAGTAGTTGCTTTTGCAAATGTGTGAGAAAATTTCTTAAAAAAATAAAGGAAGAAAAAGTTCTTTGGGCTCATGTTTTGGAGAGCTCAGTCTATGACTATTTGGAAAATGTATTTGAATGAAACATTGTAAAGATAGAAATATGTGGTTGAGGACAGTTGTTCATATCACAGCAGAAAGGGAGCAAATAGTAAGCCAGGAAGTGGCCAGGGTTAACCTTCCCATGCTCTGCTTCCATGACTTCTTCCAGCTGGATTCTACTTCCCACAGTCTCTGCAACCTCCCCAAACAGCATTACCAAATGGGGACCGAGCATTCAAACACATGACCCTGTGAGGGATATTTTTGTATTAAAACTACAACAAAATCCAGAAAACATAAGGGATATTGGAAAGGAATAGAAGAATGTTCAAGGACCATGGTCAAAAGAGACAAGGAAAATTTGCAGAAATAGAAATGAGTTCAACATGCATTTAAACATGAATATACAAGGTATGGGGAATAGGGAAAGAGGAAGGTCTAGCAGTAACTAACATCATATGCTATGGCATATAGTGGAGAATTGTGGGTAGTTTTCAGTGGACTTTAACATGGGGATGATATGAGTATTCTTTTGTTTTAGAATAATTATGCTGGGAAGGGAAAGAGAGAGATTTGAGGAACTTGAGCCATATTTGTCTACCTAATAAATGGACATAAAAGGTGAGGACAGTGGAGAGGACTGTGAAGTCTTTTTAGTAGCTTGTGAGCCCTGTCCTCCTCTTGGACATGACCCCCTACATTTCTAGCCCAGATGTTGTCCTCATTACTTCTCTGTATAAGTGTGTTCCAGTATTCCTTCATTATAACAACACCATCCATTCCCTCGGCCATACTTTGTAGTTCAAATCGTGGAGGAAACTGGTGCACTTAGCACATTGGTAAGTTCTCTAGCACCATATTTCAGCTACTTGTCTGGATATTCCAAATGAGGTCTGGGATTTAAAATAATCAAATGCTAATCCATATTTTTGTATATTCCGACCATACTGCTAAACAACTGACACTCATTACATCACTGAATGGCCATGTTGAGTCACAAGTAAGCATAGTGGGGCCTACTATATCATTGTGGTAATCTAGAAATTGCTTTCTCTTAAGTTGAGACCATAGTTCATTTTCTTTACCAGCGTCAGTGGTCTCTAGTATCCAATAGTTTAACTGAACATTAATACAGTTAATTAATGTCTCTGTTGATATCCTGCAGACATTAAAATATACATAAACTCAACTGACTTTAAATAAGCACTAACTCTGATGACTTGTGTGGAAATCCTCAGTTATTTAATCAGTTAAAAACAAAGATTAGGCTTTCCTGAAGGAAAAAAAAAAAAACGAAGAAGAATTATGACTCAAGATTTTCACTTAGAAATATTGCCCAAGTTTCCAGTTATACAAACTTTGCATTCAAAAGGCCAACAACAGCTTTATAACTGTGTTGCCAGCCTGTGGCTCTTCTCCATAGAGTTAGCTTGCGAGCCTAGTCCCTGGGCAAATACATGAGCAGATTCTTTCAAATTAAACATCTCTCTCTCTCTCTCTCTCTCTCTCTCTCTCTCTCTCTCTCTCTCTCTCTCTCTCTCTCACACACACACACACACACACACACACACACACACACACACACACACACCACACACACACACACACACACACACTCACATATACAAACACTTTTTGTGAATTGTTCAGTTTCTTTAGAGAACCCTGACAGTTGCTCAGTTGTTGGCTTGGTTTTTTGTTGCTGACTAGAAGAGTAGAAATGAAAGATGGAGGAGACATTCCACCTAGTCCATGCGAGAATGGCATGAGTGCCAAACAATGAAAACTTTAGTAATTAATTTACCTTGCCTGTGGCTCCAATTCTTTGCTGTTCCTTGGTCTTATTATTTTTGTTATGGGGCCTATCTCATGTCCTCTAATTAGACCTAACCTTTCACAGGAAATAGCAATCATTTTTTAGGTCCTAATAATGCTATTTACTGCTGGCTGTTGACTGTCATTAGCTCTATGAACAATAAAAGAACTAGCTATGGTTTAATATTAATATTAAAAAAATAAATATCTTTTTTACCTCTGGCATTCATGCTTATGTTCACGAGCCAATAAACGGTGGCTATTAATTGCTGTCATTTCCATGCAGAACATTCTTAGTATTTTATTTATAAGGGAAGATGCTCAAACCATCCTGATTCTAAAGCACAGAGGTCTATTTTTCCCCTTATGGTTTCCACCCAGTGCTGCTTTCAGAAACCATGGCAAATCTTTTATATTCATTGAAACATTGTGGGTAATGAACCTGAAAGTTTCTAGCCATTCCCTCTAATTAGAGCCTCCCCAGGGATTCAGTGGTGACAGTGGGAAGGAAATAAACTATTTGGGCCATGTATTGATGAATATTTCTACAACAGGAATAGATATGAAAATAAACTTTAAATTATTACATTAATTCAATGGAAACCAATGGGTTGACTAATACTTCAGCTAAAGACAACTCAATGCTGTTCTTTATAAATGACTTAGAAGAGGTTTTTGTTAAGTAGAAACTAAGACTGGGATGGTAGGAAGCAAAGACTTGCAACAAAATAGCCTAAGAAATACATACATTCAGTCTCATGGAGAGGGAAAGATATTTTTTTAATTGAAACTCAGTATTCTATTCTCTTGTGCCATTTTTTCCTCCTAAGATTCACAAGAATTTTCTTGGGAACATTTTGGATTAGTCTGACAAATCCTTATGGTAGTGATCTTAGTCCCATGTTCTATTACTGCTTAATTGTATTATGAAGTATAGTCTCTCAGTTTTCCAGCATGCCTCAGCCTATGGCATTGATACTGAAAGAGAATAATATGGTTGTTCCTGCTTCAGTCGACTGCATAAAAACACCTCCAGCACCATTTCCGAACACTGTTTATACAGTGTGTGTATGTGCCTCCACAGTGGAAGTGGATATTGGTCACTGGCTGTTGAGTGTCATTGATGTCTCTTCATGGTTTCCATACTTGGTTTTACTTACAAAAAAAGGTAAACTGTATCTCTGTATTTATATAAATGTTTAATATATTATTTTCTGTTAAACCACAAAGGTGAGGTGTTTTAGTGAGGAAGCACCACTTGATGAAGTTGCTTCAGGTCGCCCCACAGATACTGTATCCATTTCTTTCTCATAGTTGGGGCAACATACTTCACAGAGCAACTTCAGGAAAGAAGAACTTAGTTTTGTCTGATGGTTAAGAGGGGATACAGATGCTGGTCACACCTCCTTGGCCAGCAGTCTCATGAATAAGAAGGGATACAGATACTGTTCATACTGCCTCTTCAGTCAGCAGGCAGGGAGAGATGAATGCTGGTCTTCAGCTGGCTTTCTTCTCCCCACCCCCCTTTTCAGTCTGGGACCCTAGCCAGTAGGACACTGTCATGCATATTCAGGGTAGGTGGTCTCTGCTTAGTTAATCCTTGATGGAATCTCCCTCTCAGACATACCCAAGAAGTGTGTCTCCTGGGCCGTTCTAAATCCAGTCAAGTTGACAATGAAAATTAACCGCCACAGATTCCAAAATTCATGGCACCTCTTACATGAAATAGTTGAGTATTTGTATTTCACTCACATACCCTCCCCTAAACTCTAGATTATCTGTAATATCAAACACATGGTAAATGTTGTGCAAATACTGGTGCTGTATTTTTAAAGGGACAATGACAAAAGGAAGTGTGATCACACTTGCTATGTGACAAAACATTTCCTGGGGAGATGATGCACATACCATATGTCTACACACACCAGATAGGAACCCACAACAGACCAAAGCACAGATACCACCAAAGTCCAAGTTGATGAACCATGAGTTTTATTGGGGTTACTTATAGGAATATGGGTAAGGAGTTACTTATAGGAGCAGAAATTACTCAAAAATAGCTACATCACCAAGGCCCACTGTAGCATGGGTGACAGCTCATAAAGCTGGGAATCTGGAACACACTGCAAAGCCTGCAGGCAGCTCAACAGGTTGTAGAGGGTCTTTCCTAAGTGACTCAATTGGTCTAAACCACTTCCTGGCTGCTCAGCTGGTTTTTGCTTTTTTGAGGCAACTGGTCTGGTCTCAGAGTCGCTTTTCAGCTTAGCATGTCTGAGAGTCTTCCCTGTATCTCAACTCCACTTGTCTGAGAAAAGCTCAGCTTTTACTACTTACTCTGGTAGGGAGGGAGTCTAGTCAATCTGGTCAGTTTCAGGGACTTCCTAAAGCTGTTTTGAGTTGTTTACCTCTTTATTTAAAAAACTTCCCTACAGGATGGAATGTTTCAATTTCAGAGGAAGCTGTTACACAACAATGTTCACTAAGGGCATATTATTTTTAAATATCTTTGATCCATAATTGGTTAAATCTCTGGAAGCTACCCAAAAAATAGATTGATCACAGTACTTTGCAAAAATAAATTTTGCTTCATAGACACTGAAAGAATTCCACACCAAATAAATAAACAAACAAACACATAACCAATTGGGTAGTTCTCATTTGTAAAACAAAGTTAATATTCTTACAGTACATAAATTTTTGTTAGAGGCAGGCCTTTACACCATAACCACTTAGTAACCATGTAATATCATCATTATCATAAGTGTTGTCTTTGGTATCATGTGTAGTAGATCCTGCAAATGGTTTGTCCTTTCTGTGCAGCTGACCAAAGTTAGGTCTTGCACTGAAGTCTTGCTATGTTTCTTTGGCAACTTAGGTTGTAATAATGATCTCCTTTCTTATTCCCCTAGTTTCCAAATATTTTCTTCATGGAGATGAGAGTCCTAACAGAGGATCTGTGCCAGGCCAATACAATCTAAGGCAAATTTTTTAAAATAAAGTTTACTTACCTTAAAAACAGGGACAGACAGACCTGGCATAACTCCTTGCCTCCTCTGTTTCTGCCTTTGAATGTGGGTTGATGTAGTGGACATCTTTTGAAGACCTGAGGGTCAAAGTCTGAACCTTCTTGGTGGCAAACAAAGGCATAGAAAGTTCCATCACACCTAAAAACATCATTTATCTTTGATACAAATTTTGGTGCATGTTTTTTGTCTGCAAAATAACAGAGACTGACATTGTATTTAGTAATTTGGGTTGTTCTACTAACTTAGATTCATGATTTTTAGGTATATGTCTTTCTTCTCAGTGTATAATTGGAATAGCATATAGGAAATGGGAAACAGAGTCTCAAGAGGGAAATGAATTAAGACTGGAAGAATTTATATGATTTTCCTGAAATTTTTAATAAATGTAACCCTTTAAAAATTTTAAATTCCCTGGTTATTTTGTACTTATTGCTCACTTTTTTCGACATTATTTAAAAATTTTAAGTAATTATACATTACTTTAAAAAAACCTATTTTTAAACCCAGAAGGGAGTATATTTTAACTGAAGAGACTCTTGCAGTTTGTAATGTCTGCGATTGTTTTAGTTACCATTCCATTGCCCTGACAAAACATCATGATCAAGGCATTTATTTGTGGCATTTATTTATTTATTTATTTATTTATTTATTTATAGTTTCAGAGGGTGCGTCCATGTTTAACATGATGAGTATGGAGGCAGGCAGGCATGGTGCTGGAGCAGTAGCTGAGAGCTCATATCTGATCCACAAGCATAAGTGGGGTGGGGGGAGGGAATTGGCATGGCATAGGGAATTGAAACCTCAAAGCCCACTCCCAGTGGCACACTTCCTCCAACAAGTTCATACCTCCTAATCCTTCTCAAACATTTTTACCAACTAGGGACCAAATGTTCAAACATATGAGCCTATGAGAACCATTCTCATTCTGACTTCCAGAATATTTTGGGTTGTCAAATTGAAGGAATGCTTCTTGTGTCTAGTATGTCAGGGTAAAAGATGTTTCCAAACATCTTCTAATGTAAAGGATCTAATGCAAGACACAGGATTACACCAACTCACCAAAAAATGATCAGCTCAATGTCAAGAGTGCTGAATGAATATAAAGAATTTGGTGCCCACTGTTAGGAAACTTCTTTAAGAGGACTGAACCAATTAAGGCTGTTTATCATTAGTCATATATGATAGTCAGATTATGGTTTTGCTAAAACTAGTGCTGAAGTTCAGGTATCCTGAAAGCTGGTTTTTGTGTGTGTGTTTGTTTTTTGTGTTTTTGTTTTTAAACTAGGAATGCTTTCCATGTGCAGCATTTGATTATAAAACTGCATAGAGGACAGTTGACTTACAACTATATGCAATGAAAGTCTGTGTAACAAAGCTGAGACCATCCCAAGGTTGTAACATTTCTACTCTGTTGACTAGTGATAACAGTGATTGTCATTGCTGGAAAGACTTACAAATCACTAGGAATAAAAGCTGAGTTGAATTACTATCATCTTTTACTGAAATAAATGCCATATAGATCAAATAGTAACATACAAAATCTTGCCATTAACCAAAAAGTAGAGTGAGAAAAATCTCACACATTACAAGGTTATAATAACATTAGTGTAGTTTCTATAAACAATATATAAAATGAACCATGTATAAAAGTGAGCAAATGAAGTTGATAGAAAAATATAATTATGAACAATAAATATGTTGTTCAGTTCTATTCACTAATAATTCAATTATTATTCACCAATAATAATCAAAGAAATTTAAATAAAAGACAATTTCATATATATATGAAATTATATATAATTATAAGTAATTTTAATTTTATATATAATTATATATAATTTTACCCAGGAAATTGCAGGATGCATGAATGGTGCAGGAACTGGCAGTGGGAGTACTCACACCCTGTTAGGAGGAACAGGTTCCTTTCTTCAAAGAGCACTTTATGACAGATGCGATAATTATGAAGGGTACTCAATCTTAGATAAGTAAGTACAGCCCTAGAAAACAGTCTAAAGTAACACACAGTGATTTAGAAACAAAGGTGCTCATTCTTGGCAGATTCCAAAAATAGAAAAATATTCCTTTTCAGCTTTTCTAAAAACAAAATTATGGCGCAGCTTTTTAATGGGGAAATGGGTTACATTTACTATTTATTATTTTATGAGCCTAAAGTCACTGTCATAAAAGAGACTACAGTAAGGATTACATAAAATTATGCAGAGAAAAAAATGTATTTCTTCCCCTATCTAGTACAGAATGTGACTATCAATTATATTAAGTTGATTTCCCTTTTTCCAGATTGGTAATCTTGGTCCAACAAAAGTTTTTGCCATGATTCATGGATCATGGCCATAGCTTGAATGCTAATTTGTTTTGATTGAGATACATTTGTGCTCTGAAAGAAGGAATATAATCCCTCTTCTCTTCTTTATGAACTGCTTTTGTTATTGATTTTTAATACTCATTAAACATAGACAATTTACTTTTAATTAGAATCTAGAATTCTTCGGATTAAGTAGTAGAGAAAGGGAAAAATAGACAGACTTGCTTTAAAAATTAAATTGGAATCCTGCAACCTGAGCTAACATTTAACTGCAATTCTACTTTAGATGTCTTTTCATTAACATTAATTTAAGGCATATCTGTGTGCCTGCTTTATATTCATAAGAAATAATGTATTTTAATATTATCAAGTCCACTAAAACCCTTTCAGAAAAGTTTTCTTTGTGCTATTGACCCCAGGATAAGGTGTTCTTCAACAAGAAATACAGACAGGTTGCTTAGGAAAATATTTTTCTTTGCAGAGCAAGTAACACCACTTCCCTTTTCATGGTCTTAGTTAGGGTTTCTGTTGCTGTGAGAAAACACTCTGACCCAAAGCAACTTGTTGTGGGGGATAAAGGGTTTATTTTAGTTTGCAGTTGCAATCAATCACTGAGTGAGGTAAAGAACTCAAGTCAGGAACTGAAGCACAAACCACAAAAAATGCTGCTTAATGGCTGGCTTGCTTTTCCATCCTTGTTCAGTCTGCTTTCTTTTGTACACAGGACTACCTGTCCAGGGGTGGCATTACCCACAATGGGATGAGACCTTCCCCATCAATCATCAGTCAAGAAAATGTCCCAGAGGCTTGCCTTTAGGCTGATCTGATGGGGGAATTTTCTCAAATGAGGTTTCCTCTTCTCCAATGACTCAAGCATCTTTCGAGCTCACAGACAAACAAGAAAACAAAACAAAAACAAACAAAACAAAAACCTTACCAACACAATTGACCCCTTGCCGACTTGACACACAAATACATCATCACTGTTAAACAATACACCTTCCTTTCTTGTTTGTGGCCAAGATCTCATATTACTCTCAATATTACAATATAAAACATTTCAACTTTTAAAAGCCCCACAGTCTTCAACAATACAAACACATTAAAAATTCAGTCTCTTTAGAGTATCTAAAATCTCTTTGAAAGCTCAAAGTGTCTCAACTGTAGGCTCCCGTAAGTTAGTTACATACATTCTGACACCAAGACGAAAGAGCCAGAGCTGTGATTCAAGGCAGGAACTGAAGCAGAGCACATGGAGGAATACTTTCTTCTGGGATTTGCTCTGAATGCTTTCTTATATGCCCCATGACCACCAGCTGAGGAGTGGCCCCACCCACAATAGGTTGAGCCTTCCTACATCTATCACCAATCAAAAAATGTCCTACAGGTTTGACTAAAGACCAATCTGATGGGGGGCATTTTCTTATCGAGGTTCTCTCTTCACAGATGACAGCAGATTGTCAAGTCCATGAAAGACTAACAAACAAACCCTGCAAACTCAGGTATGGCAGGGTAAGTTGAGGGTGGCCCAGCTAATGCCCAACCATTCCATGAAACTCAATTCCATGCCTGTTTCTTTTCTGAGGATACATTTGTCACCAAGAAAGATTTCATTAGAAAGGGTTCGGGTTCCCAAACGTCTTGACGGCAGACATGAATTTTGTTTAAAGGGGTGTGGGGGGCAGGCACTAGGATTTAATAGCTTACATAAGAAGCAAGAATGTCTAGTTCACTTTTTCTTTATTCAGACTATTTTAGAATTTTTGAACATTAGTTCTTTCTAATTTTCATGCTACATATGACAAAGCAGAAACCTTCTCACTTTCACAGAGCCCTGAAAGTCAGCTCACAGGTGAAACTTTAACAGTTCATGCAGATTCCTTCTTAGAATTATAAACCATCTCTTCCTTTTAAGGTGGAAAAAAAAAAAACCCAAAGACACACGTGGTGTTTCTATTGTAAACAGATATTTCCTCCTTCTAGAATTCCCATGAAAGCAAGCTTGGGATTTATGTAGGTGGCTTTCAGATCTGTTTTCAGGCTCCGAACAACCCATCTCCTCACTCAGGATTGCCTTCTTGGCAGCAGTGGCACAGACGGGATACCGACTTCCCGGAGATTTCTCCTTCCTCTTTGAGTATGCAAGTGACATTTTCCCATTCATCCAAAGAATGAAGTAAACCTGATTGGATTTGTTCTCCATCTGGGAGCAGGAAATTAACTTTGAAAATGATTTAAATCTCTTGCCTGGGGGAGGACTTTTACCATCCAAAGTTCAATAGTTCAATTTGACAGAGGCCTCTGACAGAATTCTAATATATAGCTGTGTTTTAAAAAGGATGACGATGTGGCTGCTTTGAATTTTATTCACTGAATATTTACATTAAGCTAAATTCTGAGACTTGTCAGATAGAAAAAGTTGGTGGTGAATAAACATTTTAAGTAGACAGGCATTAGTTTAAAAGAAAAAGAAATGCATGCCTTTTCTATTGTTGAGATGAAAATATTTAGGATTGGAACTTATCCCATGTTAATATTTTTCTTATATTGGTGATTGTTCTAGTTTTCTTTCTGTTGATAGATAAAACTGTGACCAAAAGTAACTTTGGAAGGAAAGGATTTATTTCATCTGATATTTTAAGGATCATTATCTAAGTAAGCAATGGCAGAAATTCAAGGCAGAAGCATGAAGCATGGAGGAATTCTGCTTACAGGCTTGCTTTCAGGCTCATCTTCGGATAATACATATACATATATATGTACATATATGCTTATATATATATGGCCCACAAAGAATGCCCACAAATGGTACTGCCCACAGTGGTCTCAGCCCTCCCACATGAATCAGAAATCAAGATAATGCCCCACAGACACACTCACATATGATCTGATGGAGGAAATTCTTCAGTTAAGGTTCCCTTTCCTGGGCATGTCAAGTTAAGACTCAAGATGAATCATCACAGCCAGAAATTAAGAAACTACATGACCAGAAATTAGGACTGGATGTTTAAATTTAGAGGACAACAAAGGGGTGGGGATGAACCTCAGGTGGTAGGGTTGGCTAGCATACATGAAGCTCTGCACTGGATTCCAAGCACCACATAAACTGGACATAGTGATGGATACCATCACTCAGGAGGGAGCTGGAAACAGGAGGTCCTAGGACATTCCTAGCTAAATAGCAAGTTTGAGGCCAGCCTAGAATACTGGAGACTCTGTCTCAAAATAAAAATATGATTAATAAAGTTATTTTGAGATTCTTTTGATGTATATATACAATTTTATTGAAAGATAAGTGTCCAAGACAGCAATTTACTATACTAAATATCTTTTTGAATTTTTTATATACAAATATATGGTAGTTTTAGGAATTATTTCTTCACACTTTGTTTATCTGCATACATCTATAGCTAACATTGGTGTTGACAATAATCTCTGTGAAGTAACATCACAGAGGCATGAACATATCATGTTTGCCTTCATATAAACTTATATTGGTATGGTATGCACCACATTTCTTATCCATATTTTCTATTTGTTTGGGATCCTTTTCCCATGTTCCTGAATAAAATCACTATTTTCATCTTTCATGTACTTACACTACTGCTTTCTTCTCAGATGAAAGACATCTTTAAAATCTGGCCAGCAGGTAATAGTTGCATTATGCCAATCTGGATTATGGTAGAAAATGACTCAAATCTGCCTCCCTTTCCATATAATTTTTTTCCTGATTTATCTTTAATGGGAGTTGGCTGCCATTCTGATTTATGACATTTTCACACTGAGACATAGGTACATGGAGCAGGTACTATCTGAGGCTGTCTTAGTCATTTTCTGTTGTTAATTAACAGAATACTACAGACTGGTTTAAATGATAAAGACACAGGATTGTTCAGCCCAAGTCTCTGTTTCAAGATTGAGGGGCCACATCTGCTAATTGGCAGAGTCCTAAGACAGGACAGGGCATCTGAGGTGAAACACAGAGAGCATTAAACTCCTCTAAGATTGTCCCTGTAGCAGACCTGCCCTCCTGATAACCCAACAATTACTACTCAATCAACTGTATAAGTGGGTTAATCCATTCCTGATGGCAGGTCACTAACTGCCTCTTCAAGGACCTATAGGTTAGTACTGTAAGTATTAAATTTAAACACGAGTTTCAGAGGGAAAACATATTTAAACCACAGCAGAAATGCCACCAGATCTATGGTACAGGAAGAATGAAAGTGGAATTTTGGATGTCCCCTAAATCTTCTGTTTGTGGGTGACACATACTATTCTCCTTTATATTTAATTGTTCATACAAAATCATGTAGCCAGACTCAATGTCAATGGAGTAGGGAATGTAATTCTCCCACAAGGAATGTCTTGTCAGGTAAGAATTCCAGGTATTCCAAGTATATCAGCCTGTGACACTACGTCAATGTGCAGGGCATAATATATAAGTGTGCACCGAAACCAATCCCAGATCACTGGGGTTGCTTAGTAAAGACTTCTAGAATGAATTATTGGAAGAACATGACATGACATGGTTCGCTCAGATATCCTGATCTTTTTGTGTTCGGTTTTACTTTTGTAAACTGACTATCATTATCCAATAAATGTCAGGATCTGCAACTTTCAATTTTGCAGAATCAATCCTTGATTCTGCGGTTTTTCCAAGAATCAGGAATACACATCCAATGAACATTTCTTTTATGTGTTAGCACTGGTGTTAGGAAGTAATTATAATGAGATGAATTAGTCATTTAAAAAGCCCAGGGCTAATACTGTCATAGCAAATTTAATAGAAATACATGGTGATGAGAGAGGTGTGTGAACTAGTGATATTTGAAAAGGCTTATTCAAGAAAGGGATGCTTAAGTAGGTCATGAACAATGAGGTTTTGAAACATGAGAAAGATTTGTAGAAGAAACTTCACACTATCATGGAGATTTATGGTGAGTTTGAAGCCATCTAATAGGCAGGAGGGCAGAGAGACTTTTCATAACCACAAACTACTCCCTAATTACTAGGTCAGTCAGGAATTCCTGGTCTGTGATTCTGGGCTTAAAGGGCGAGAGAAAAGAGCGTGGAGGAGTAGAAATGAGGGTGTTACTCTATAAATAGAGGAGACTTTGGGTTAACAAGTTCCATCTCACATAATTGTTAGATAAGGTTTGTCTTTGAAGTACACTGAGCTGATTTTCTCTTAAATCCTCCCATTTGAGGTTTTCCAGGTACCAATTACTTAGTTATAAAACAAATTAGCCTCAATTTCTTTATCTATACAAATAAATGCATAATAGCTACTTTGTGCACCATGTAGGAAGTACTTGGCAGCATGTAATAGAAAGGAGCTTAACTTTAATCAAGTAAGAATGGCAAAGATAAGCCACGGTTCATATGGAGATGCTGTTTAAGCCAAGGTCACTGCATTCTCATGGCTTTCCTGCATGATTGCCAGGCAATTGCTGGTCCTCTAACTCTAGCATCCATGTATCAGGATTAGACAAAAGAGGAAAGGAAAGAAGCAAGTACACAGTAGCAAACCACACTTCAGAAACAGCCAGCCAATTTTGAATTGAATTTATTATTAAAGCCGTATCATTTTTAGACAGCTATGCTTACCTTAAAAGAAGTCTGGAAGGACATTAAAAGCCAATTGTTACCTTCTTGTCTTAAATAAAATGAGAGTCATTTGTAATTTTGGAGAAGAACTGCCACATCTACATACCTCACAGATTCCTGAGGGAATTAGTAAGTTTTATACATATAACAGGTTTTGAAAAATGTCAAATAACCTCAAGTATTCTTTTGTCAAAATGAAGAAATCCTCACAATTATGCTTAACTAATTAGTTATGTCTGACATATTCCATTAACACATACAAAATACTATAAAAGCATTTTCAGGTCAGCACTTTATAAAATGAATGGTAGTGCTTAGTAAAATGAATGTTTGCTAATTCATCCATGACAATACTGAGTAGAAAACACGCTTTTTTAGTTTTTTTTTTTTTTTTTCTTTTTAACTCACAGGACTTTGGGCAAAAGCACAAGGATGACTATTATGTGTTTGGTTCCAGGGCCTTTGATGATTAGGTAGCTTGATCTACATTAACCCAAGCATCAACATGGTATAAAAGGTAGACAATGTCTTTTTGTGAAAACGCTTGTATATTCATTTCAATTGGAAATAGCCAGGACAGTGTCCGGGGATGCCTGACGACAACTGAGACCATTGTTATTTTGCCTGGTTATGTCAGCAGAGAGCTATTTGCTAGACTAAGATCACAATAATATTGTGCTGCATTTATTATGATTTTCTTATAATAGTTTGTATCACGAGCCTTCATCATACTGCCTTATTTTCATCTTAGCACAAATATGTAAGGTTATTGATCAGTCGTGTTAGCCAATAATAATAATAATAATAGCAGACACAAAAACAAATGTTTGGGGGCACAGAATCCATGAATGCTTTGACTTACTTCTTCAACCTTAATGGGTTTTCAGTTCTTCCTGACATTTCTGACAAGATCAGAAGTCATACTAATAAATTGATACCACATAATGGCATGTCAATACTTCAAAATTATTTGTAATTCATTAAAACGTTTTCCTTATGACCAATAAAATGAGGTGATAATTTTTTTATGCCAGCCAATTAGCAGGTGTGTTTGCAAGAGCAGTACAAAGAGTTCTTTTCTATGTCCTGCCTGCCTCCCCCCCTCCTTTTTTCCACTTCTCTTCTTTTCTCTCCTCCCTCCCCATCTCCTTCCTTCTCCCCACATGCTCATTGTCCTCTTTCAGTCCTTCCCTCTTTAATCTCCTCCTCCACCTCTCTCCCTCCTTCTCCCCACTTCTGTCCCCTTTTTCATCCTCACATCTCCTCCCATCCTCTTCCTCCTTCTCTCCTCTTTTGTCCTTCATTCTCCTTCCTCCTCCAATTCCACCCTCTTCTCCATCTCTTCTCTCCTTTTCCTTCACCCCTCCTCTTCCTCCTCCTCCATTCCTCTTTTCCCTCCTCCTTTCCTCCCTCTTATTTCTTTTCCTGTATCATCTTTCTCTTTCTTTTCCTCATCCTTTGGGCTAGAGTTTAAACACAGAGCCTCCTGGCATGCCCTCGCTCAATGAGCAATACCCACAGCCCTTGCTACAGCTTCTGAAAAGGTTTACAAAGTTGATCTAGAAATACGCACCTGTCAAGTTTGGATGTACAATCAAATAAGAATATCCATAACCTTCTGAAAATACTAAACTATCCTTCCTGTTTTCAGTTACCTGTGAGGCTAGGTTTTTATCACATACTTTAATCAAAATATATAATCATAAAGTAAATATAAAAGCAATTTGGAGAACAAGTGTCTCTAAAATAAGATTTACAAAGGCAATGCAGCCTTTCACATTATATTTTGCATTTTGGGAAATATTTTTGTTTTCAAATATGTTTTGGTATTAATAATTAATTGATTGCTATTGTTTCCAAATCATTTAATACACTAAGTTAAAGAAATTGAGCCGGGCAGGCCTGGAGATATAGGTTTATAGTCCTAGGTACATGGAAAGCTAAGGCAGGAGGATTGCAAGTTCAAAACTTTTGGGATATAGGGAGAGAGAGAGAGAGAGAGAGAGAGAGAGAGAGAGAGAGAGAGAGAGAGAGAGAGAGAGAGAGACCCAAGCCATATCCTGGTTAACTTAGCAAGACTCTTACTCAAAATAAAAAGTAAAGGAAGGGTTGGTTATATACCATCGTAACAGAGCACTTACCCAGCATTGCAAGGCCCTAGGTTCCTCCTATAGTATCACAACATAAACAACGTAAAATTAAGTTTAAATTTCTATTTTAATTGTAATATGGTAAATAATTGATACATTCATATAAATAAATGCTTTTTAGTATCTTCAATGAATTATAAGACTGTATAGGTTTCTTGAGACCTAAAATACTTATTATTACACCATTGTTCATACAATTGAGGCTTTCATTAATCTGTTGTTTGTGCCATTTATATCCCACAGTTTTTATTTTTTCTTCAATATATGTTTTCACCATTCAGATAAGCAGATAGCCTCCTTAAGCTCCCAATGCTTTTAAAATCTTCACAGCCTACAAGGTCAATATAGTCTCACTATGCTTAAATTCATTTTCTTCAAATATCACATGGTGATTGATATTGCAATCACATCTACATTGATATTGCAGTTTACATGGGTTCCTGCAAAAGGTTAATGTGTTAAAGCCTTGGTTACTACCTATTGGTACAATTGATAGATAACTAGATCAGTAACGGGCTTTTATGAGTTGGGGTCTGGTTGGAGAAGCTGGTCATAAGGAACATGTCTTTGGAGAGTTATGTCTTCCCCAGGACCCATTCTGTGTCTGCTTCCTGTGTACTACCTAAGGTAAGCAAAGTTGTCCCCTGACAGCCTTCCAGTATGATGGACTACCTCATTATTTCTCAGAAACAACAGAGGTATATAATCAAGGAATGACACCTTTGAAACTCCGATCCAAAATAAATTATCATTCTTTAACTTGGTTTATCAGGTGTCTGTCCCAGTAACTGAAAACTGCCTAGCATAGAAAATCAGAATCAGTGAGGTAGGTCACTGGTACAGTCATTGCTAATGATGTAAAATGTTCATAACATTTGAGACTGTTTTATGAGAGGAATTTGAGGGGAAAATTTAGGATGTTGTGTGGTGATATTTTGTTGTGCTCTAATAAAACTTGCCTGAAGATCAGAAGACAGAGCCAGCCACGAAGTTAGCCACAGAGGTCAGGCAGCGGTGGCACACACTTAATTCCAGTGCTTGGGATCACACATCCTAAGTCTCAGTATACTAGGAAGGTTGAAACAGGAAGTGATATGGCTGGGCAGAGAAAAGAATATAAGGCAGGAGGAGACTGGAATTCACTCTCTTGCAGAAACTCTGTCAGGCCGAGGAGTTGGTAAGGTAAGAGGTGGCAGCTGTGGCTTGCTCTACTTCTCTGATCTTTCAGCTTTCACCCTGGATTTTTATTATATCCATTTAGGATTTGTGCAACATCTGGTGTCCAACTTTTGGGGCACAAATTCGAAAAAAAGACATAGGAATACAAACTGAGAATATTACATGCACCTGATTTCAAAACAGGATGAGGATGCAAATGGTATTTGGGTTAAAGCTGACTTGTGTTACATTGCAGCAAAGACCATATCTATATTTTCTTCAAACCCTAAGACTTGGAGGGAAGCTGTTTTAAAAGGAAATGGCTCAATAAATTGGCAAATGAAATTTCAAGGTATCCCATCATTCAGGCAGTCATGTGAATCTTATTGGATGCTTCTTGCCAGATTTGCAGTAAGAAATATCAGAACAAAATGATATGAAAATCTTTCAGTTTGGCCAAGAAGAAAAATGCATGTATAAAGTTGGGGATAATTGATGTGTGCTTTTAAAGAGACTGGCACCATTAAAAAGAATTCAAGGACTTCACACTAAAAATATTAAAGATGCCCAAGAGTACCTCAGGAGGCAGAAAATTCTACTCACTATAGGCTCAAAGGCATAAAAGTATAGACTCATTGGAGTGATTTTTCTCTTGAGAAGAAAGCATTGTTGAAGCATGCAGATCATCTAGGACCAACTAAGGGAGGATTTCCTTAGGTTTAAAGTAGCCTTTGCTGGAGGATGGTCTGTATGTCAAATTACTCTGATTGGTCAATAAATAAAACACTGATTGGCCAGTGGCTAGGCAGGAAGTATAGGTGGGACTAACAGAGAGGAGGAAAGAAAGAACAGGAAGGCAAAAAGAGTCACTGCCAGCCACCGCCATGACAAGCAGCATGTGAAGACGCCAGTAAGCCACGAGCCATGTGGCAAGGTATAGGTTTATGGAAATGGGTTAATTTAAGCTATAAGAACAGTTAGCAAGAAGCCTGCCACGGACATACAGTTTGTAAGCAATATAAGTCTCTGTGTTTACTTGGTTGGGTCTGAGTGGCTGTGGGACTGGCGGGTGACAGAGATTTGTCCTGACTGTGGGCCAGGCAGGAAAACTCTAGCTACAAGCCATGATCCCAGAGAATTCAACTAATATTTTAGCTGGCAGTAAACTTTGGTATTTTCCATGTGATGCTGTCTTGGTAGGTATGCAAAACATAAAAGGTGTATAACTGGGGTCTTCCACCTAGATCTTTAATAAAAACTTCAAGGTTTAGGCAATGTGTGACAGGATTGTAGTCCCTGCAGGTAGCCCTTGAGAGGTCAGTGTCTGAAGCTGTGAAAATGAAGCCTACACTATAGTGGATACAAGAATATTAGATGAAGCAGAGGAATGAACATCTGCAGCATAAAGCCCCAGGCAGTGAGCAAAGCCCATTCAGGAAAGAGACACATGTGGTATGAAGCTAACAAGCTGGAATAAGGCTGAACAAGCCCCTTGGAACTCACAGAATGTCATCACACATTTCAGATGGTAGATACTCAGCTGTGGGATTATGATAGGTAATCTTGGTTATCAATTTGACACATTTGGAAAAAGAGACCCTCAACTGAAGAATTGCCTCCATCAGATTGGCCTTTAGAATGCCTTTGAGACATTTACTTGATTGCTAAATGATGTAGGAGGGCCTGATCCACTGTGGAAAGTCCTATCCCTAGACATGTGGGCCTGGGCTCTATAAGAAAGGAAGCTGAATATGAGCCTGCGGCAAGCCAGCCATCAATAGTCCTCCACGGTTTCTGCTGCAAGCTTTTGCCTTGAATTCCTGCCTTGGATTCCCTAGATGGTGATCTGTAAAGTGTAAGATGAAATAAAGCCTTTCCTTCCCAAGTTGTTTTTGGTCATGATGCTTATCACAGCAACAGAAACCAACATAGAACAAGAATATGATTGTTTTTTGCTTCCTCTTTGCTGTAGGAACATGTATCTTGTTCCACCACTGTGGAACATTGGAATTATTTAATTTTTCTTTTCAATGATACAAGGGCTTACAAGCAAGAGTTGACATTAGTGTTTTGATTTATTTTCTTAAAGTCACATACCTCCCTGTCTATTCTGTAATTTACTGTATAGACTATGCTAGCCCAGAACTCATAGAGATTGACTTATATCTGCCTCCTGACTCTTGGGATTACAGGTATGTGGCCACCACACCTGGCTGCCTGGAGTCTATGAACTTGACTTTTTAAAACAGTGTTGGAACTTTGAAGACTAGTAGAGATAAACTTAATACATTTTATATTACGATTCTTTCAGGGACCAAGAATAAAGCTTTACAGTTTGGATAGAAAATGTGACTCTAACATATTCATGCATTAAAGACTTTCTGCCCAGTTAGGGAAAGCAGCAATGATTACATCATGAGACCTGTGACTTAAACAATTAATTAATTAATTAATTAATTAATTAATTCATCAATAGATCTACAGTTGAATGTATTATGATGAAGTAGTCAAATCTTTAAAAGACAGGAAATGACTGAAGTAAATGGCTTAGTGGGGCCATGCCTTTGAAGCCCGTATCTGTCACTGACTTCATTCTCATTCTCTCTCTGCTTCCTGGTTGCCATAAAAGGAGCAGTTGCATTTCTACCTGCGAATGCTGCCCTGATGCTCTCTGTCTTACTGTGGACCCATAATAATGGAGTCTTGTGACTGTAGAGAGAAGCATTTGAAACTGTGAGACATATGAATCTTTCCTTTGGGTTACTGTGTCAGGCAATCTGTCACTGTGATGAAAAGCTGGATAACATTCATTCTCCTGTTTTAAATCCTTACATTATCTATGGTGACAGCACTGATACCACGGCCAAAAATTAAACTTGATTTGCATTTTAACTTTCTAATCTTCAGCCAGCTATTTATAGCCTCGGTGTGTTGTAGAGACAAAGAAATAACCAGCATCAAATATCCTCTGCTTTTCATGGACAAAGTCACAGAATCTACTTTACGTCTTAAATTTGATTATTTTGTGAATACTTTCATCTGTGTAGATATTAAAGATGAATAGCTTGCCTTAGTAATGCTCCAACATTCATTCTTGCCCTGTAACTTCCTGTCCCCTGGGAGTTAGTTAGAAATGCAGACACTTGTGCTTCACAAATACTTAATCAAAATCTGCATTTTAACAAGTTCCCTAGGAGGCTTATGGCATCATGTTTGTAGCGATGCCATGGAGTTGTCTCAGCCCTAATGATCTCAGCATGCTGCCTTATAATTGGCAAATGGTCACTATATAAATAGAGCTCCCACCACATGTGTTATGTTTCAAGATATTAGCAAAAATATCCCATCCGTCCTGCTTCTCGGTTTCTCTTCTATGTTATTGTTCCCTAGCTAATTGAAATTACCACCTTTCAAATATTAGAATGGTTCTATGTGTTTTCAAAGTCCATTTTAAAAAAATCATTTTTTCCTTTTTATTCTTTTTTGGAACCTAAGATCCATCATTTCAATTTCTATTAGGTTTTTTGTCTCCTTGAAAGGACTGATCTGTAAATTACATGCTCTGTGGAATGATCAGGTGGAGTTGGTACATATTTTCCCTCTCTGTCAATATGGGGACTCATTTTTATGTATTACTGAATTAGCAAAGTGTTCAAACACTGAGCCTCTGGATTCTGTGAATCATCCCCAATTCTTTGGCTATAAAGTTCAACAAAATTTACTATTGTGTAGTTCGAGAGCTTGGCAGAGTAATTGGATATTTTGGAGGAGGAAGAATAAATAAATTTATAGGAATTTAAACAAGTCCTTCTAAGGCAGCTAACTCACCTTGGCTGCACTTTAAGAATTGTCTGGGAAAGGTTTAGGAAGCCCAAGGATTAGGTCCTTGATCAGCTCCTCCATAGACATTAGTTTCCTTAGATCAGTATTGTTTCCAAGTGTCAGTATATTTTAAAAAACACTTTGTTTTAGTCTCCTTTCTATTGCTATGATAAGACACTGTGTCCAAGGCAACTTACAAAAGAAAATGTTTAATTAGGCTCACAGTTTCAGAGGTTTAGAGTCCCTGATGTCATCGTGAAGACATCATGGCAGGAACAGCCAAGAATTCACACCTTGATTGACAAGTAGGAGGCAGGGGGCACACTGGAAATGATGTGAGCCTTGTGAAACCTAAAAGCTCATCACCACAATGCACCTTTTCCAACAAGGTCCCATCTCCTAATCTTTCTGACATAATTTCAAATAGTGACCAAGTATTCATATATATGAGCCTATAGGGGCATTCTCATTCCAACCACCACATACTTAGGTTTTGTTGTTGTTATGTTTTTCTTTTTCTCTTTCCATTTCCATGTGTTTGAGTGGTGCATGTGTATGCATGTGTATGCCTATCTGTATAGGTGAGAACAAGGGGGACCCAGAGTTCATGTCAAAGATTAAGAAGCATTCTTGATATTTTTCCTTCATATCCACATAGACAAGGTCTCTGAATCAATCACAGAGCTCACTGATATGGCTACTTTATCTAGCTACCTTGTTCTAGGATATCCCTTGTCTCTGCCTTCCCAAGTCAGAGTTACAGGCTGACTGCAGTGCCACCCAGAATTTATATGGGTTCCTGGGGTCTGAACTTCAGTTGTCATGATATAGCAGTGTTTTAAGCACTATCTCTCCAGCCCAGAAATACTCATTTAAAATATTCACTATGGCAAGTGAGCCAAGCTAGAGATTAAGGGTCATTATTATTCAAAATGGTGAATCAAAAATAAACATGCCTTGAATAGCCTTAGTTCAAGCAGGGTCCTCTCCACTAAGCTCTTCCTAGGCACCAGTGTTGATAGTGTTTAATATGTCATCCACATGTATAAGGATTATTTGAATATCTGTAAGAATTAGTTAAATGTTTGTTTTTAACCTTAATAAAGGTTTGTTATATCTTAATACAGATTCCAAAGATCAAGCAAACTGATGAGGTTCCACTGTGAAATAAATTACGTAAAATTAAATAAATATCGAATACAAAGTTAGACATATATATGTATGTACGTATATATGTATGTATGAACATATGCATGTATAAAAAGAATGCAAGCATCAAAGTGGATAACAAGTTCCCCAAACTTTAATCCTAGACAGAATATGATGCATGATCCCAATTGAGCCAAAACACAAACTGGCCTAGTATAATAACCTGCAGGAATAGGACATTTCATTTCTTTCTTAGAGTTTTATGTCATTTTGGCATCCTATCTCATAAATGTTTCATAGCACTATATTTCATATATCATAATATATATGCATTCAAGGCACCAATGTAAATCTTCAAATGCAATAGCTATTTCAAAGTTCTTACGTTTAAATTTTATCAGAAAATTTCCATGAGAAGTTTCAGTTAGGTCAGAAGAATAATAGATTAAACTTTTCAGGTCAATGTCATGTATTTTCTTTGTTCTTGATGACTATTTTAGCCTTGGGGCTAAGGGCTTTTTATTTTAAAAATAATAAGAAATTTAATAAAGGATTGTGACATTCAAAAGCAGCTCAGAATTCACCTGAGAGATTGACAGACCCACAGGGACCTTAGTTGAGGTGCTAAGAGCCAACTCTACTGAAATTACTGGTTGATTTTCTGAGGAAGAAAGTGGTTTGATTTAGGCTGCACATCAACAATTTTCCATATCTGGGGTCTGAACTTTGTCTTATACATATCTTTGTGTTTGGTTCTCTATCTTCTTGGCAAGTAAGATAGCAGATACTTATTTTTGATGCTAAAATATTACAGCAGAATTCATGATAATCTGATGGCCATTTTGCACATCTTTGCAGAGATAATTAATATAAATGACAACAACAACAGGCCAAATGACCATGTTTTTAAAAAACTGTATTAAGAAAATCTCAGGTTGAAGAAATGGCTTAGTGGTTGTCCTAGTTCACTCTCTGTTGCTGCAAGAAAGACCATGATCCAAAGCAAGTTGGAGAAGAAATGGTTTATTATATTTTACAGGTTAGAGCCCATCATGGATGGAGACCAGGGTAGAGACTTAGAGCGGGGAACTGAAGCAGAGGTGATGGAGGAATGCACTTGTTCTCTGTGGCTTGCTCAGCTTACTTTTTTATACAGCACAGGGCCACCTGATAAGGATGAAATTGCATCAATGGGCTGGGCCCTCCGACTTCAGTCAATCAAGAAATGCTCCCATACTTACCTACTGCCAGTTTGATAGAAACATTTTCTTAATTGTAGCTCTCTCTTCTCAAATGACTCAAACTTCTGTCTAGTTGATCAAAAACTAACCAGCTCAGTGGGTAAACTTCTTACTATGCAAGTATGTGTCTCTGAGTTCAAATCTCCAGAAATCAAAATCTAGGCATGGAAGTCCAAATCTATAATCCCATTGCTCCTTCGGAGAGTTGGGAAGCCAGCAGTGGAGAGTTGGGAATCCAGTAGTGGAGATTCTGTGGAAGTATGTGGGCCAAGTTGCCTGGCATAGAAACCCTTTCTCAAGCAAAGCAGAAGCCAAGGACCAACAGTTGAGGTTGTCCTCTGACCTCCATACATGTCACACACACACACACACACACACACATACACACACACACACACACACACACACACACACACACACACATTCACATGACTGAAAAAGCAAATACAATATAAAATAATTTGAGACATTGCCACTCAAACAAATAGAATTTCCCTGTGGCCACCTGGTAATATATGTTTAGTTAATTTTTATGCTTGTGTTGGACATAATAATGCTAAGAACTCAAAAGTTGGGGCTGAAGACATTGTTCAGTGGTTTAAGAGCATGTACTTCACCTCTGGAAGACCCCAAGTTCAATTCCCAGTGCCATGTCCAGTGGCTCAAAATTGCTTGTAACTCTAGCTCCAGGTCAGAGCCTCTGGGCATATGCACTCATGTGTATAGAGACTTACACATAACTAAAAAAAAAAAAGATAAATAAAATAAAAAGGACTTAAAAGTTTCCTGTAGCCAGGTGGTGGTGGCACACGCCTTTAATCCCAGCACTCAGGAGGCAGAGACAGGCACATCTTTCTGAGTTCAAGGCCAGCCTGGTCTAGAGAGCAAGATCCAGGAAAGGTGCAAAGCTACACAGAGAAACCCTGTCTCAAAAAACAAAAACAACAAAAAAGTTTACTGTGGCATGGAGGCTTATCCTTGAAATTCTAGCTCTTTGGGAGGTACAAGAATTGCCATAAAGTCAAGGTCATCTTGGTCTACACAGCGAGCTCCAAGCCAAGCCAAGCCAAGGCTACATAGGAAGTCAACACACAGCAACAACCCCAAGGATATAAGGAGAAGTTTGAGAAATGTGTCCAGTTATATCGAGTTTAAAATAAAACCAGGGATTACCATAGCCTGGGAGACAAATTCAGAGAAGGAATTATCTACACAAAACCCACAAATCTTATCTGGAACACAGATTTGTTACCCTAAATTCCATGTTTCAATGTGGAAGCAGTTTCATGAAGTTTTTCTAGTTTTACAGAACAAAGAAAGTTATAAGTTAAGGCAAGTTTAAAGTACACTAGTGGATACATCAGAGAGGTGGTTACAGTGAAATGGGGGAAGCTTTTCTATAGGCCTCAGATGTTATTGAGCTTTGACGTTGGTGGGAGCCAGTGGTCTGCTAACTTAATAGATTTTAAAATGTCTTTATCTATTAGTCACAAGATGGTAGTAGTTAAACATAGAGGTGGACGAGGAATCACTGTGCTGGAGGGCTAGAACTAGTCTAAGATAAGGCAACCAGTCTCTGAGCTTATAGCACTGAAATCTCTCCAGGTCACTGAAATTCTGCAGACACAACTTCTTTCTGGGAGTTTCTCACTCATAGTTCTCTCTGTTGGTCAAGCATCACATTTTGTACATGTGGGGTCACATATCTTTTATTAAATATTATATTTTCTCTCAGAGGTGGGAAGGAACATCCTTAGGATCTGATGTAGAGGAGGTTATGTGGTAAGAAAAACAGCAGTCTTCAAGAGAAAGAAATAATAAAGACCTGTTAATAACTGAAGAAAGAAACTCCTGGATCATGTCATAACTATTAGCAATCATAATCCAGATCTGAATTTTTTACACACCCTGTATCTGACATAACATTTACATGTGGTATTTCACTTAATATGATAAGCAGTCCATCTATTTATGATTTCATTGTACTTTAGGGTTGTATAAAGCTCCATTGTGTATATAGGCCACTTTTTTCTTCTCTGAACCTCTGGATCCTTGGTCACTTCCCCAAATTGGCTATTGTGACTAGAGCCAAACCAAACATGAGTATACATCTTCATTATACGCTTTGAGTGTCACCCACTAGTGGCACAGATGAATCAAATAATAGTTCTATTTTTAGTTTTTGGAGGACCTTTATACTGATGTCTAAGTGACTCAAGTAACTTACATTCCCACTAACAGTATATGATGACACCCTTCCCACCCCCCATTCCCCCACCCTGCCTTGAAACACTCAACAGCTTTTGTGGTTACATCTTAGTAACAGCCTTTCTAATTGAGGTGAGACTGGATCTCAATACACTTGGATTTGTATTTCCTCGATGGCTATAAATGGTGGTATTTTTCACTTATTTATTGGTCATTTGAGCTTCTTTTGAGAAGTGTCTATTTAGACCATTTGTCCATTCATTTTTTGACATTTATTTATTTATTTTTATTCTCTACATGATTTCCACCTTAGTCCCTTATCAGGTAAACATCTGGCAGAGATGTTCTCTCATTTTGTGTCTTCATTCTGCTGTTTCTTTTGCCATGCAGAAGCTTCTTTTAATTTCATGGAGTCCCTTGTATTAACTATTATTTTCCAAAATACTAGTGTTCTGCTTGGGAAGCTGTTTCCTATGTCTATATCTTGAAGTGTTTTCTAGAGCAGTTTCAGTGCTCTAGAAATTTCCTAGAGCAGTTTCAATGTTTCAGGTCTGGCATTCAGGTCTTTGATCTATTCTGAATTGTCTCTCTGAAAGAGATTTCACACAGTTCTATGAGATGAGACTGAGCACACCATTATGGGTCAAAGGTCAGCAAGACCATATCTTGACCAAAACTGTTTAGATGTGCTTATCCTTTACATCCTATTTAAACTTTTATACCACTTCAGGACCCTGAAGATGGACTTGGGGTTTTTTCTGCATCTCTCTGTCCCTGTTCTTAATGCAGCCACATTAAAAACAATCTCCTTATTTGCTTTCACTATTAAGCTGGCTCTTTTTATTAGCTTCTTGAGAACAGGGCCCATGTTAAAATGCCCAAGCTCAATAACAGATATTTGAGACTGTCTTTTCTTCAGTGGTTGTTTTCATTAGTTCTATCAAAATCTCAAGGGCTGTGGCTCTGAGGGACTGCTCCCAGGTCCTAGGCTTCATGGATCTGTGTATCAGTTCCTGTGCTGGTGCCATGTTGCTTTGTCCCCACCTATGATGTATTTGAAGCTAGGAATTAGACTCTTTCCAGTGTTGCTTGTATTGATCTGTATGGCTTGATTTACTTGATATCCTTTGTTTCCATTTAAATTTTAGTACTGCTTTTTTCTGTTTCTATAAAGAGCTGTTGTATTTTCCATGGCTATTGCACTGAATGTTTCTCACTTGTCTTAGAGCTTTTCTGGTTTACTAAGCTATTATATTTGAGTCTTCCCTATTTCTACTTTGTTTACTATTTTCTAGTGAGATTTGTTTGTTCTCAAGCTCTTGTGATTATGTGCATTTTCCTCCTCTGTGGTAGGACAGGCCCATAGGGTCAAGGAAGTTGGCTCAAACCAGTTGCCAAGGCATGCACATAATGTACTTCCTTATGAGCCAACCTGGAGTCTGCCTGAAAGCCTAGCAACAGGTGCTGTCAGAGTTCCTGGTTGCTATCAGAGTTCCTGATCATGCCTAGCCAATGAGGGATGACCATGCATTGCCATCAGAATGGGACACAGCTTGGGTGCAGGGAGGAAGGCATATAAGGCTTTCCCCATTATTGAATAAATGAGTTTGCTGTTTGCCTTCAACTGGCTTCTGGTGTGTGCTGTGGATATCACTCTGTATAAATAAAATGCTGATTGGCCAGTAGCCAGGCAGGAAGTATAGGCGGGACAAGGAGAGAAGAGAATTCTGGGAACAGGAAGGCTGAGTCAAGAGATGCTGCCAGCTGCCACCATGAGAAGATGTTAAGATACCGGTAAGCCACCACCCATGTGGCAACTTATAGATTAATTGAAATAGGTTAATTTAAGATACAAGAACAGATAGCAAGAAGCCTGCCACAGCCATACAGTTTATAAGCAATATAAGTCTCTGTGTGTTTACTTGGTTGGGTCTGAGCAGCTGCGGGACTGGCGGGTGAGTGAGATTTTTCCTGACCGTGGGCCAGGCAGGACCAGGAAAACTATAGCTACAGATGTCTGTGTCGTCAACATCTCACCTTCTTACCCCCTCCCCTGAGGGAGCCATTAGTACCCAGCAACATTGGGAGCCATTAGGATCCAGCAACACTTCTCTGTTTATAGATTCTGTATAGGTATATTCTGTGGTACTGGCTTAGTGGTCATAATGTTGCTTTAGTTTGTGGACGGTCTTGATTTCTTCTTTACTTTTAAAGTGTAGCTTCAGTGGAGACAGTAACTGTGGCTTCTGTTTCTTTTCCTTTCTATTTTTTTTATTAGTTTATAAATGTCATGCAACATGTTTTGATCAAATTCATCCCCCATCAACTCCCCCAAGATCCACCCTTATTTGCTACCTACCCAATTTGCATCTTGTTTTTTTCTTTAACCTATCAAGTCCAAATTGTGCTACTTAATTTGTGCTGCCCATATATTCTTGGATGCATGGCCTTACACTGGAAGTGGAAGTATAGTCAACTTGCTAGGGGCCATTCTCAAAGAAACCTGACACTCTATCCCACTAGCTATCAATTGCCAGTAGCTCCTCCACTAGGGGTAGGCCTGTGTGCTTACCCTGACCCATTTCCTGCACTGAGATTTAGGCTGGTTTAAGCTTTCACAGATTTTATGCAAGTTACTATAACCACTGAATTAGTATGTACAACTGCTCTGCTGTGTCTGCAAAATAATCTTATTTTACTAAATGGAAATAGTATTAAGCCAACTCCCAATGACTTATCATTATATCCATTGACGATGCATCTCTTGACCTTCATCAGAGAAGCCTTTTTTTCTCCAGAAGACAGTGATTAACAAAGAGACCTACAACTGGCCAAAGCACAGAGAATAGGAGCATGTAGAAAAGCCCTAAATGGGACACCTATTTCACATCCACTTCTCTCTAGGTTCAGGGATCATTACAGAAGATGGTGGGAAGGAGTATAAAATTCAGAGGTGGTAATGACTCCAAGTTGGTTATTTTCTCTCAGAGCTTAAAATACACAATTCCAAGTTCCTTTGGCTTTATTTTTCCTGAGAAGTCTGCTCTACTACTAATAGATTCTCTTCAAGTGACTTGATATTTCCCTTTTGTGGTTTTCATCATTCTTTCTTTGTTCTATACTTTTAGTGTGTAGTATACAAAGTGAAAATGTACTTTTGTAGTCATGTCTATGTGAGTTTATAAATCTTCCCTATATCTGGATTTCTATGTTTTCTCCATGTTGTGGGAAAGTTCTTATTATTGTCTTGCTGAATAAGTTTTCTATGCCTTTAGTCTGAAAATTTTAAAGCTTTTGTTTTTTAAATACCAGAGATTTGTAAATATGGATTCTGACTCATAATCAAAAGGCTTTTAAAGTTGTTACATAATTTTATATTTTTCTTTATCACCATTTGAAGTAATAAATAATCAACCTTTTATCCATACACTGGTTTTCTATCCTTTGTCTGATAACATCTGTTAGTGAGGGACCTTTTTTTTTAAGTGAGCTTTAATTTTCTACATTTTTGTTTGCTCCTTTTCCTTGATTCTCTCTTTGTTGAACTTCTCATCTAAATCCTATGTTGTCTTTCTTATTTTACTGGGTTATTTATATCCACTTTGAGACAGTTGATTATTTTTAAAATTAGACCAATAGACTGATATTTTCTTGGGTTTGGAATTCTGTTATTGAAACTTGTGAGAACTTACACTAGTCACAATGCCTTCTTTCATCCTGTTTGTGTTTCTATATGTAATTTGTGTCTGTTGTGGCATTTCTTCAACTTCATATGCAGAGATTCTCTGTGAACAATATCATTTGAGGGCTTAGTACTCAATACAATTCAGGAATGAGAAGACAGTATAGTAACAATGTCGATACCTAAACAAAGCAGTTACATAAATAGAGTCAGAAGCCTTGCCCTACACTCCCAATAACAACAGAAATAAAGGGGCAACAATAATGCTGAGCAAACCAAGAGGGTAAAAACTAATAAAGTTAAGAGTAGTGTTATTAGAGTGGTAATAATAAGAGGATGGGAGAGATGAGAAAGAAAGAAGCAGAAAATAGAAAAGAAAAAATATGAATGTAGATATGGAAAAAATGAAGGAACACACAATAAAAAATGTAAAACAGAACAACAAAGAAAAAATTAAATTTTTCTCTTTTCTAGGACCTAGACATATCATTTCCTTGGGTCTCCGGTTCTAGAGTACACCAGTTATGAAGGTGGAATGCAGTGACTTACCAAGTTTCAGAAACACTCAACATTTCAAAGAGACTAGGTATTATGGAGACTGTGTCCTGCCCTGCCTTGTCTGTGGATGCAAGGTGAGCCATGACAGGGTGAGGCAAGACCATGTACCCTGCTGGACTGTAGTCACTGTCAGTGAACTGTGTATGGGCATTAGAGGTTAAACTTGAGGCTAAACTGGTACATGTCTATTCACACCTAAGGGACCTGAGAGGGGATGTTTAAGTACTAACAGCACATATCTTCCAAATGCATCTGCACATCACTATGTGAAGATTGCAGGAAAAAGCTCTACACCAGGGGGATATGGTGACCCATAGTCTCTAGGGCTTTGGAGGTGGAGAGCAGACAGTTCCTGTTCTACTCATCACTCTACTCCTTAGGAATCCAAACATACATGGTATGACTTTTCTCTCAGAACTCAGACCAGAGACTAAATAGAAACTCCTTCCCTTTCTTCCGCAAAGCACGCCATGGTTTGTACCTCATGGATTTATGTCTGTGAATGTGTGTCTAATAGTTATATGGACCTATACTGCCTGGCATAGAGAGTGAAGAGGAAATATCCTTGCAACTTGGAAATAAAAGAAAAATGCCAGTAAGCTCAGACAATAAGATCTCTTTGAAAGTATCCCCCTCATATGGTTCCTGTAATTAAGCTAAAAAAACGCAGGGGACCCCATTTTTTATTATTGTGGATCATTTTGTCCTTTAAATATCATTTTTATTTTTTTTAATTTTTTTCCTTTTATTTTATTTTACAATACCATTCAGTTCTACATATCAGCCACGGATTCCCTTGTTCTCTCCCCTCCTGCCCCCTCCCCTTCCCCCCAGCCCACCCCCCATTCCCACCTCCTCCAGGGCAAATCCTCCCCCGAGGACTGAGATCGACCTGGTAGACTCAGTGCAGGCAGGTCCCCATGCTCAGCTTGCCATGACAATTGCCGGACTCCCGTTTTACACTGTAATACTTTTTTTTTTTTTTTTTTTTTTGGTTTTTCGAGACAGGGTTTCTCTGTGTAGCTTTGCGCCTTTCCTGGAGCTCACTTGGTAGCCCAGGCTGGCCTCGAACTCACAGAGATCCGCCTGCCTCCGCCTCCCGAGTGCTGGGATTAAAGGCGTGCGCCACCAACGCCCGGCTTTTACACTGTAATACTTACAAAGCATCTGTTTCTGTGTTTGGGGAGCCCTTTGCCTGCTATTCCAATCAGCTCTTCTCCCACCTTGCTACCAGTATTTGCTATTAGAGTTCTCTCTTTTTCTTTCTTTTTTTTTTTTTTTTTTTTTTTTTTGGTTTTTCGAGACAGGGTTTCTCTGTGTAGCTTTGCGCCTTTCCTGGAACTCACTTGGTAGCCCAGGCTGGCCTCAAACTCACAGAGATCCGCCTGTCTCTGTCTCCCGAGTGCTGGGATTAAAGGCGTGCGCCACCACTGCCCGGCCTCTCTTTTTCTTACAGTTCTAAAATCCAGTATTTCTGTCACCAAATGGTTGATGACTGTTGCAACCCACTGACTTCCATGAAACCCCACCTCTCCCTGCAGCCGCATACCTATTGTTTAGAGTCAGTCTATTGGACATACAGAAAAGTTCCAGTATTTTCAGTCTCCATCTTCTTCATCATCTACGTGTTAGTTTATTGCTCATCAAATAATAAAAGATTTTTCTATCCTATTACAATTATATGCTATTACAGTTCTATCCTACTACAATCTTGTTTTGGAGATTTCGTTTTTAATTCTATTTCCCCAGCACTGATTCCTAGTAATCTTATAGCACCTGATGCCCAATTTGTCAGTTTCTGGTGTCCAACTATAAGTGTTTGGGGACTCTGTTGGATATAAATTTTAAAATGTAGCCTTAGAAGATTCCACTTTCTCAATTGAATTTCATTGTTCTCAACGTACCTATATCTTTACTAAAACGTTGGCAAATATAGAGTCCTTGGGATGTGTTGTATCTGATAGAAATGTGTTTTACAAATGTCATCTATGCATTCCTCTCTTCTCTACATTCCTGAGAAAGGAAGTATCTTAACTCTATCCTTTGATTACAGCCTGACAGACATTTCAGCCTTAAAAGGTAAATGTTAATTGCCAATACTGAGTTGAATTTTAACTAAAGTTGGTGACCTTCCCTTTATTAATATTAATATTGATTGGTTCAATCTAATTTACTAACAATGAAGAGAAGGTGCAGACATTGTACAGAGAGTCTGTAGCATTTGGATTTACAGGAATTAGGACTTTTGATGCTAGCCTTTTCACTTTCTGAAAGGCTTTCATTTATCCATGACTTGTAGTTGCTCTTTCCAAGCAAAATATGTACAGAGGGATGTCTATTAAAATAGATTCAAAATACATCACACAGAGCCTAAGGGGGAATGGCTTGTTGATGTGAACCTAGGCAGTTCATGGCAGCTGGTGAAAAGGTATCTGGAAGGTCATTTGCACATAAACAGAGAGTTTTCTTCACTGTGGCGTGCTCAAGCTTTAGAACTGTGCAGTACTAGAAGAATAGGAGTCTGCTACACCCTTGCCAAGACGGTAAAATCCAGCCATTTCCTTTATTTTCAATGCAGTGATCACAGACTTACAACAAGTCACAGGATTTTCTGTATAGTGACTGCCATGAGCTCACCAGTGTAGAGAAAAGCAGTAGCAAGCTTAAGGAGCCAAGAGCTTCGAAGGTCCATGTCTAGGCCTCAGAGCGCAGATCAGTCCCTTCATGTGTCCAGCTTTACTTCATTGGGCATTTACCACAGCCCTTTGCAAAATACCCTAAATTCTGTGAAAGGGAATAGAAGGTATAGTTCTTGCCCTTTAAAAATTGCAGTATTTAGTTGGAAGGAAGATGTTCCTGTTGTCCCAAGTAACTTCTGTCTGTCTACAGCATTGTGTGATTCTCTCAGGAATACCTTCAGCCTCTGTGTAAAATAGAGGTCTCCTCTGAACCAAGAAGCTAAGGTTCTGAGACTGCATCCGCAGCCAAAGGAAGGAAAGTTCAAGACAGGAGCAAAAACCATTGATTTAAAAAACATTTGGTGTGGGGCTGGAGAGATGGATCAGTGGTTAAGACTACTGGCTGCAGAGGTCCTAAGTCAACTCCCAGCCACCACATGGTGGTGGCTCATAACCATCTGTAACAGGAATGAATGTACTCTTCTGGTGAGCAGGTGCACATGCAGACAACGCACTCATATACATAAAATACATAAACGACCTCTAAAAAACTCAGTGTTGTTTATTGGAGCACCATAAAGAAGACTTTATTAGGGATGGTGGTGGTAGGAATTGTATTTATTGCAAAGGGTTCTTGAAGTGGGAGAGATGGGTGTGGCTCAGCTCTGGCCACAGACTGGGAAAGTACAGATTTATATCTAAGGATCAGAGATGGCAGATTACCGGGAACAAACGTCAGGAGTAGAAGGAAGTCTGCCTGTATTACCCTAACAGCATTCTTGCTGAAGACAGGGCAAAGTGATCAGTTATCACCTGGGGGATAATGGAGGACAAGTGTCCAATCATGTGTGGAGAAACTATGGGGAAGGGGTGTGTGTGTGTCTAAACTGACTTAGTGGGTTTTTTTTTTTTTTTCTGAAACAATTTTACAGCACTGCACAGATGGTCTAGCAGGAGGTTCAGGAACCCGACTCACATTTGGACAGGTCAACAATCTATGTCGTTGTTCATTTCTGCTTTGCTTGTGAAGTTTTATTAAGGAAAAGGGGACCGTGGGAATGGATTTGAACCTGACACACTGGGATGCAACTGTATTAAACGTTTTTAACTTTGGACGTTACTTCTCCATGGCCCTGGCATTTCCCACTTCTCTATGTTGGCTGCTTCCCACAGAAAATATATGGCTTCAAAAGCCGTCTTCCTTTGAGTCAACCAAACTGTCTGCAGTTTGGGGATCTGAGAGCCATGGTGGCAGTGGATGGAGGGTGTGTGTGTGTGTGTGTGTGTGTGTGTGTGTGTGTGTGTGTGTGTGTGTATGTGTGTGTGTGTGTGTGTGTGTGTGTGTGTGTGTTTAGCTCAAGATGAGCTAAACAAAATTAGAGAACTGGCAAGAAATGAAATGTCTAAAGGACAAACAGAACAGGCAAGAACACTACTCTGAAGGGGAGGGATGGGAAGATTTTCAAATGCTGGGATGAGATCATGGAAAATTAGGGAAGTCCATGGAAAAACTTTAGGGTGGAGACTGGGGAATGTGACTAGACCAGATGGTAAAGTCAGGCTCCCTCCTATCTTCCCACAGACGGAGAGACAGGGGCCCTATCTCTTTAATAGTTACTTCTCCAAAGGATGGTTCCCAGTCTGAGAGCACTATCACTGGATTATTGAAGATTTACATCTCAAAGGGACAAAGAAAAATTTTACAATTTTGTTTTACCAAGTAAATGCACTAAGGAAAGGAAGATCAAGAATTCAATGTGATGAAGGCGTCTGTATAAAGTTTAGTTAAACTAAGGATTACATGTGTAGGGATTACATTTAGCATGTGTTGGTTAGACACACATGGGTACAATATGTTCAATGATTTGACTGTGTGTGTGTGTGTGTGTGTGTGTGTGTGTGTGTGTGTCCATCCCTCTTTTTCTGTTCCTATGTTTGGTTTCTCCCTCCCTTCCCTCACCTCTGTTTCATTCTCCCCATCTTTGTCTCTTTCTTTTCCATGAAACTAAGTCTTTATCTTTAAATCTGGATGACTTGACTGTGGCCATTTGATTGATCAAATTATCATATTAATCATAGATTGACCAATAAATGATTAGAGTGTGGTGAAATGTATTTAGCATAACAGTAAATATAATTGAGCTTACCATTTAAAAGGTAATTAAGATGTTTTGTGGGAAGGAAGAAATTCACTATTAGTTGCATAAATATCAAATGCCCTAAACTAACTATGGATGCTTTATAATATGTGTGGAAATAAAACAGTGCTATATGAACTTTTCCTGGGGGAATGCTAGCAAATGCCCACTCTCCCCAGTTAGGGCATCAGCAACAGGCAAAGTGGCAATTCTACCAAAGTCCAATTGAACCAATGAATTTTATTAGGTTTTACTTACAGAAGTATGGGTGAGTGTTTACTCACATGAAAATGAGTGACCCCCCCCCCCCCCCGCCCCTGCCCCAAGCAGCTTCATCACCAAAAAGTCTCATCCTAGCTTGGATGCTGGTAGATTCCCCGCTTCAGTCACACTTCCACACTCGATATACTCCAGTGCTTCTCAGGACTGTAGCACCACTGGGGGAATTACACATAGTTGACAGGGAGATCCAGGAAGAAGAGGTTGGGATCTCAGGTGGGAGTGTGTCAGATGACCTTCCCACCCCTCTTTCTGTGATGGAATGTCAGCAAGTCCAGTCTTAGTGGCATCTAATGGAGGTGTTAATAGTTAATGTACTCAGAGGGCAGAATTCCACAAGAAATATGCAAGATAGATTTTGATTATACAATGGTTGTGAAAGATAGTATATGGAAATAGTATTATTTTCCTAAATGGGATATAGAATATTTGGCATTTCCTATGTTAAGGTTAATATAAAAGACTAAAATATTTTTGAAGCATAAAAATGTGATTAAGATCCAAAGTAAAATTTGATGTTAAGTCACTATTTAAAGAAATATATTCCAAAATATTCTTAATATACCTTGACTCCATTTCACTGTTTGTTATGTTCATTGAAATCTTTGTATACAGTCTTCTAGAACATGATTTCTATTATGTATTTTAGTACAAGTTCCACCTACTGGTAGCATGTTGTTAGCAGATATACGAATACAAAATCTCCCAGGACCTGACAAAAAATCTGATTGTGTATGATCTCTATTCACTCCTATGGGGAAGGGTTATTGATTGCCTTCTTGTAAAGCCAATCAAAGAAACTTACTTTTAAAGGCCTATACATTTAAGAAAGGATATGTTTACATATTTTAAATCTCTCTCCTCTCTCTCTCTCTCTCTCTCTCTCTCTCTCTCTCTCTCTCTCTCTCTCTCTCTCTCTCCCTCCCTCCCTCCCTCCTTCTCTCTCCCTCTCCCTCTCCCCCTCCTCTCTCTCTCTCTCTCTCTCTCTCTCTCTCTCTCTCTCTCTCTCTCTCTCTCTCTCTCTCTCTCTCTCTCTGTGTATTTGTACCCAAAGTGGCCAAAAAATGCAGTGGATCTCTCAGAGCTAGAGTTACAGGTAATTGTCAACCATTCAACATGGGTACTGTGAAGTACACATGAGAAAGATACTCAAAACTTTTCCACCAAATTCTATGATTTCATTTATTTATAGACCTCTATCTGAAACTCTATGGTTGTCAATGCCTGGGAATGATTCAAATTTTAGATGAAGATCTCAATTTCTTTTGACTACTTTAAAAATTATATCTGCTATAACAATCTTCACATTTTGTTTCCTGCCTACTTTGCTTTGCTCTTTTGATGTTTTGAGTATCTTCCCTAAGTTTAGAAATCTTATTATCTTGTGACACTATAATTTGAATCATTGTTGATTTCAATATGGATTTTCAGCCATTTGTAGGCTTTTTACTGGTATACCGGTGTCTTTTATTGACTCATATGTACTGGAAACATGGCTTATGAAGGAGATCACACCAGTTCTCTTGATGTGTTCTCACACTATGTCCCACATACATGGATGTAGATGTTCTGAGCAACCATTCACCCAATTTTTACATTTTAATTAATTAATTTTATATGGAGGGGTTGTACACATGCCCTGATGTGCACATCAAGGTCAGAGAACAACTTCGTGGAGTTCTGGGGATTGAACTGTGGTCATCAGACTTACATTGTTGGGCAGCAAGTACATTTATTAGATGAGCCATCTCACTGGCTTCTAGGCATTATAAATAATCATTTTAGTGACATTCTTCCTATTAACCATGATCATACCTTTTGTAAAACTTTTTCATGTTGGCTAAACAATGACAATTACTGAAACTGAAGTAATTTGGGTCCTAGAACTAGAGTAATTTAGTTCTCTATAGTCTTCCCTTTGCTCACTGGTGCCCACTGGTGACCAGTCAGGAGAAGTGGTTTTCCATCGTTTGACATTACTAGCAATGAATGGGCAACCACCAACTGATTAAAAATGGGGGAATCTCAATCTCCTTCCCATTCAATTTCCTGTGGAAATTTTAAGAATGGACCACTCCTCTGACTTGGGTCATCTCTTTAGAATCTCCGCCACATTAAGGTCTATCTATCTGTGGTCTTACTAACTCTTCTAATAAATCTATTACCCCCCCCCCCAAAAAAAAAACTCTGCCTCAATGTCCTCTTTGAATTCTGAAGCTGAAATATTATAACTGCTCACGCAGAAAATTTCAATTATTTAATAAAAGTGATATCTTTTAAGAACCTCTCCTTGGTATAATATCTAGTTCTGACAGGTAAATACTAACAATATTATTCTACACTTTTCTACAGATAAAGCTCCATGCCATCCTATATTGTGGCTGCGCTTGTCTTCCACACACCTGCATACACCTATGGTAGAGGAAAATTCCTTGAACTACTAATAGAAATTCAGTCATAACTTACTCTTTCTGTTTTGGAGAATTTAATTGCCAAAAGAGAAGAAGAAAGGGTCCAAGTATTAGAGACATAAAGCATACAATTTATAGTCTTCTCTTTCGATGGAATAAGAGAATAATAGAACTCTTCTTCCATCAAAAATAAGAGGAGGTGAAGTTCTTCTCCCATGTGAACTGATGTACAGTGACTGCCCTGGAGAGACAGCAGGAAGCATGCACATTAATGCATGCCGAGACTGTGCTGAAGAGAGAGCTGGGAGTCCCCACACTAATGTATGCTGTGACTTCCCTGGAGTGACAGTTGGGAGTCCTCACACTAATGTATGTATTGACTGCCATAGAGAAAGAGCTCAGATCACAGGCCCTGATGCAGTGTACATGCCTCTCATTGCAAACAAGGTATCATAATAAAGAGACATGGGTAAGTCACAAAACTAAGGACATGATGGAGGAGGGTCTGACTTGATTTGTATGTATGTACATCATGCCTGGCAGTAGCTCCCTTTGGTTCAGATGCCTCCTGAGTCTGTTTTATCCATGCTGACAGGAGTGCACTGAAGAGATACCTGCGGGTCATCAAATAGGCATTCATTATTGAACTGATATAATACCTCTCTTAGTAGCCTGCTGTGCTTCTCATGAAATTTTAAATTGTACACCTAATTTCTTGATAGGTCCTTGTGTGCAGAATCAGTAAATCCCAATATGGAGCCTGAAGGAGAAGGCAGGGGAGAATCATGGCAGGGCCTGTGCTTGATATCTATAGCCCCAGCCAAGCTATGCTCAATTCAAATGCACATGAACAAGGCCACATTCTGGTCGACAAATCTGGTTGAATCTCTTAGAGCATGGGGCAGGACATTTAGGGAGATGTTATTTCCTTATTCATTTGCTTGCAGAAAACTCTGTGAGGAGTCACCATCCAATTATTTCATCATCGATTGCTCATAGCAGCTCATATTTGAAACTAGTGGTCTAGTCCTCAGCTTAAATATGCCCCTCTCAGATTTACTATAAGTATGATACCCCAAATAGTGGGCACACAGATATAATGGTGGCCTGCACAAGATCAAGCCAGTCAACATTTCAGCATGGAGGAGGGATGGGCTCATGGGCCTCACTCCTAGATGAGAAGTTATTGATAGTTGATTGCTTCTGGAAGAGTGAGAGTCAATTTTCTGTAGTGATGTGGGCCAAGGGAGACAAACTTTTATCCAGTGAATGGTCACAAATTCATATGTATAACGACAGCACACATTGGAGTCAATAGGTTATAAAACAAGCAAAGAGAGGATATAAAGTTGGGGTGTATGTGTGCAAAAGTAAAGGATGGACCAGGAAGGAGTTAGAAGAAAGAATAGCAGGTCAATATGATCAAAATAAATTATAAGCATAGATAAAATTCTCAAAGAATTACTAAAATATTACATAGTAAAAGAAATATCTGTTGAATGGATGAATGAATATACAATGCATTTATACCTAAATGCCCCTTTTATTTGTTTGGGTTGTCTGAGAGGGACTCAAGGTCCAGATTCAGGCTTGCCTTGCCTTTGTAATTCTCCTGACTCACCTCTCTGAGTGCTGGTATTGCAGGCTTGTCCCACCATGCCTGGTTTCTCATGTTCTGTTGAGGCCATCTTTTTGAGTGAAATTAAGTTTTACTCATTTCTATTTAAGTTGTAGATTGTAAAATAATCTGCATATGATGAAGGAGGAAAACCAGGATGCTGTGTGGCTTTGCTATTTGCCTCCCTTGCTCAGAATTTATTTTTCTGATGATATGGGCCATGTGGGTTGTTCCTATTTTCCTGCCACATTTTAAAAAACCTGTATTTCATCAAATTAGAATACAACAAAACACCCTTGCCATTGATCTCCCAGTGTTAAATGAAACCTTTAGCAATTCTCATCTACCAATATATACAATTTATTCTTCAACAGATCTTGAGGCATCTGGTATCAGTTTCTCTTATATTTATTTAAAGTCAAATTTCACAATGTTCTGGCCCAGTTGAAGGATAATGGCTTTCCCACTGATTGCCTGTTGTCCATACTTTCAAATCTGACCCTTCTTTAACTCTTATAATTCAGAGAAATAGCTCATGAGTGTTATAAATTGCTCATACCAAGTGCTACAAGCTATATTTTATTGCTTGTAAATAAAATTAAAAGCAAGAAAATAAATTTATGTATTTTCATGACTTATAAAGTATTATAGGGACATACTAATATACTTATAAAACATTATAGGAACTATTAACATGCCATGCCTGTAATTCTGCACGTTGGAAAGAATGGCTGAAAAACATATCTAGTAGTTTTTATTACCATTAAAATGGCCCTGTAGTTTTAAGTGGCAAGGAAGGCAATGCCTCCTTCAAGGTAAAGGGGTAAATAAGATAAGTGCTTATTTTGGTTCTTATTGATAGATGACATTCCAGTGAGTAAATGACAGTGGGAGAGTAGGAGGTTTACACAAAGCAAAGAATCTAGAGCATGTCCGACTTTACCTAAGAGAGTAAAAATACTTGGTAGAAGGATGTATTTAAATTTTGAAATTCTTTAGAAGTTAATAATGAGACAGTCTGGGGCTCTGTTGACCCTTGCAACAGATTCAGCCTTCCTCCCTTACCCCATCCCTTTGTGTCAACATCCAATACCCAGAGGCACTCTATCTGGGAACCTGCTGGCCACGACAGCTTGGAATCAGGGTGATTTTCTCTCTTCTTCTAGTCCTTCACTGCAAGTCTCCTGATCTCATCCCCAACCCTCTAGGAGACTACTTGTAGGGTCCTGTCTTCTCTCTCTGTCCTCATTTCATGGGAGCTTCATTGACTCTCCCTGCAGACCCAGCTTTCCTCCTTCCTACACACCTTCTTAAATCTGAATCTAGCCCACCGCCATTCCCCAATACCTAGAAACATGTTCTACTCAAAACTTCCAGTGACCACACTTGGCAGGGAATCAGAAGCTATCTACCAGGCAACCAGCAGTCACCACACTTCCCTAGGATTCAGAGAGGGCAACAGACACCAAGTGATAGAACACCCACTCAACAAAGACAAGACCAGGTATCATATCTAGAATCACAATCATCTCAAGTTCAGATGCCTAGAAGACAGTGCAAAAACACAACCACTACCAGCCAGGACAATATGTCTCCACTAGAACCATCAACACTAATATAAAGAATTGTGTTGGAATTTTGATAGAGATTGTATTGAATATGTAGATTGACTTTTGGTAAGATGGCCATCTGGATGCCAGTATGGAGAAGAATACAAATAGATCCATGTCTATCCCCATGCACAAAATTCAAGTCCAGGTGGGTCAAAGATATCAACATAAATCCAGTTACACCAAACAACTTAGATGTCCACCAACAGATGAATGGCTAAGAAAAATGTGGTACATTTAAACAGTTAAATAACATTCACCTACTAAAAAAAAAACAAAACAAAAGGCCGGGCGGTGGTGGTGGCACACACCTTTAATCCAAGCACTTGGGAGGCAGAGCCAGGCGGATCTCTGTGAGTTTGAGGCCAGCCTGGGCTACCAAGTGAGTTCCAGGAAAGGTGCAAAGCTACACAGAGAAACCCTGTCTCGAAAAACCAAAAAAAAAAAAAAAAATGAAATTCACAGGTAAGTGGATGGAGTTAGCAAAATAAATTTGAGTGAAGTAACCTAGACCCAGAAAGATAAAAATGGTGTGTGTTCACTTATATGTGGGTGTTAGCTTTCATGTCTTCAAGAAACAGTCTCCAATCCAGATAACCACAGAAGTTAGGTACAGCATAAGGGACTAGGAGAGGGAAGTATCTTCTGAGGAAGTGGAAATAGAGTAGATATCTATGGCTGGGTGGGGTTGAGGGGAGAATGGAACACTATGAGAGGGAGAGGTGGATAAGGGAAGAAGAAGATAAACTAAGAGTCATTTGATGAGTCCTATGGAAACCCATTACAGTAGAAGCATCTTAAAATGCATACATACATGAAAGCAATCTATGTGGACTTACCAAATCACAGGGGAGACAAAGCTCCAGCTAGACATCTCTCACCACCAAATGAAATCTTCAGTGCCTGGAATGGATTGCATCTAATTGAATTGTTGGACAATGGGGTCCCATGGAATTACACCCCTCCCTCCATCACCAAAGCTATTGGCTGTTCTCAACAAATGGATGGTAAAGCCCTGTTGCTGGAGACAATGCATACACAACTCACTGGATTCAGAGAACTCAGGCTGGTGCCTGGCTAGGGCCTTCCCTTTATTGACTAGTGTTCATGGTACTTACTATAAGGCACTCAGCACACTACTACAGGAGAAAGGTGAACATCAATCTAGCTACAAGCTCTTCAGTGTATAATGGTGACTTCCTGGTCCAATAGTCGCACAAAATTTGTGGGAGTAACTAATTAATATCTGATTGGATTTAAGACCCACTCCATGGGATAGAATCCATACCTTATGGGGTTTATTTGGCTAAGAAACTGAGACTAGATAGGCCAGAGACAAAGGGAAAAAAAATACTACTGTTCTGCTAAAGAAACATGGCAAGAAAATGGGTTCTAATGCCATTCTATTATATTCATAGTGGAATTCTACTATCCTCATGCCTTGCTCGGCCATCATCAGAGATGCTTCCTCTTGTAGCAGATGGGAACAAATACAGAGACCTAGAACTGGACACTGTGAAGAGAGTGAGAGACCTTGGAACACTCAGGCCTAAATGGGAGGTCTCCATGAAATTCTTCCTATCAGGGCTCAGGGAACTCTGTGGAAGAGGAGGCCAAGTGATTGCAAGAGCCAGGAGGGATGGGAGACACCAAGGACATAAGACCTTCTCAGCATAACAGTACTGATGTATATATGAATTCATGGAGACTGCCACATGCACAGGGCCTGCACAGGTCTGAGCCAGATGGGGTCTCAGTGTTGAGATGGGAAGTGGACCCAGTTCACATCCCTAACTCAGAAGCTATCTTCAAGTGACAACTGCTTGCAGAGAAAAAAATTAACTTTCTCCCACTGAATCTCATTTGGCATAATAACTACACATAAGGGCAGGTCTCATGCCCAGCAGTAGATGGCCAGCGCAAGTTAACTTAATAGCACCCTTAGAGGTCTTTTGTCTTATAACGCTTTTTTTCTGTTGTTTTTTTGTTCCTTACAGGACTTTTGCATATATGTTATGGTTTGTGGTTTTGTGTGTGTTTTTTCCCAGTGGGATTCCTGTGTGTGTGAATGTGTGTGTTTCCGTGTTTGTATGTGTTACTTGTGCTTTTCTTTTGGCTCTTTTTTTCCTGTTTGTTTGCTTTGTCCTATTCTGTTTGTTTGTTCAATTTTGACTGTTTTCTAATGAGAGAGAGAAAGAAAGGGTACATGGATTTGGGTGGGTAGTGAAGTGGAGAAGATCTAGGGGGAGATAGGCAAGGGGAACGATGATGAGAATATATTGAATAAAAAATCGATTCAACAAAAAGCAAAATAAATAAGTTAATAATGATTTAGCCTGTTCTTTGATTTATATTAATATTCTTTTCACCTATTTTTAAAGAGACATTTTTGGGGGGATTTCATGAAACATGCTTTGATGGAGGGAAGGTGAATGTTCACCTGCACTCGGGGCAGGTCTTCACACATCACTTAAGGCAATTAAGACAATTCTGCAAGTGAGCATCCCTACTCAGGTCATCCTAATTTGTGGCAAATCCCCATTAAAACCAACAAACCCAACAACTCATATGATTTTTAGTCAGTTCACATGTATTTTTTTGCTAGAAATACAATCAAGAGAAACCTAAATTCCTTTAATTGAACTTTAAACTCAAATTGGAAATTTATGAAATTGATAAATTGCCATCTAAGTTTTTGTGAGCTGTTTTCTTACACTGAGACAATGGTGCACAATGCCACCAGCTTTTTCCCTCTCCTCACCAACATAATGAAGGACTGGACTTCCAGAGTAGCATTGTTTTGATCTTAAAGGTACTCGTGCTTATGAACCAAGTTAAACATATTTGAATTTTTTTTTAGAACTTTGTTTCCTGTTCTTTGAAAAATATGTTCATATTATTTGCCCATTTTGGGGGGTTCACCTTTCTTTCTCTTAATAGAAAGCTTTAGTAACAGTGCTTTATATTTTAAGGGAATTAGATCATGGCTGAAATAGGTTGCTGTAGCTTGATTTTTCCGCCTTGCCCACAGTCAGGACAAATCTTTATCACCCGCCAGTCCCACAGCCGCTCAGACCCAACCAAATAAACACAGACACTTATATTGCTTGCAAACTGCATGGCCGTGGCAGGCTTCCTGTTAACTGTCCTTATCTTGCTAACTGTGCTTTTATCTTAAATTGATCCATTTCCATACATCTATACCTTGCCATGTGGCTGGTGGCTTACTGGCGTCTTCACATGCTGCTGGTCATGGCGGCGGCTGCAGCCTCTCTGGTCATGGCGGCGGCTGCAGCCTCTCTGGTCATTGCGGCGGCTGCAGCCGCGGCTGCAGCGTCTCCTTCTGCCCTTCCTTCCTTCCTTCCTTCCTTCCTTCCTTCCTTCCTTCCTTCCTTCCTTCCTTCCTTCCTTCCTTCCTTCCTTCCTTCCTTCCTTCCTTTCTGTCTTTCTTTCCTTCTTCCTTGCTTCCTTTCTGACATTATCTTGCTTTGTACCCAGACTGGCCTTGAACTTGTGACCCTTCTGCTGCTGTCTCCCAAGTGCTCCAATTCACTGTTTTCATTTGTTTAGCAGTCTTGCCAAAACTCTGGTATGTTTTGTTATTTTCACTCCATAAAAACACTTCTAACTTCATTTCTGATGGAACCTAGCCTTGCTTCCCTTCTTCCCTATGTCTTAGGGGTCAGTGTGTTTGTCCCTTATTGTAGCTAGGTTTCAGTCATCAGGTCTGATTTGTAAGTGAGCATGCAAATCCAGCCCTGTTCCTCTATCTTGGGCTGAGTCCTGTGTAATCAAACTTAATGATTTTATAATTTATGGCATATGCCATTTGTGTTCCACATAGAAAGAGCTCTAATATCAAGAGGTTTTTGTTTGTTTGTTTGTTTGTTGTTGTTGTTGTTTTTACAAGTTTTCTTCTAGTATCTTGTGTTTGTTTTTCTGTAATTTATTTTGGAGTAAAACATGAATTATAGGGATAGAATACATATTATTATCCACCTTACATACACCCTAGTTTTTTACTGAGTAAATTATTATCTACCTCACACAAACCCTACTATTTACTGACTACTGACTGGAGATATTTGCCCCAGACTAATTCCAGTATGCATTCAACTGTATTTTTGTCTCCTTATTATGAAATTACCACCCATCCATGAGCCAATTCCACAGTTTAAATGTTTGACATGAAAAATTACAATAATATTGAATAGAATTTATCTGACTTTCTTATTCTCCATTTTTTAAAAATTTCTTGTGTGTATGTATATAAATCAATATTCATGTCCATATGTATGTGCTTGTGTGAGGGTGCATATTGTGTGTGTGTGTTTGCATGTGTAGGCATGTGTGTGCATGTAGGTGTGCAGGTGGAGGTCAGAGGACAGCTTTCAGAAGTTGGTTCTCATATTTTACCTTGTTGAAGCAGTGTTTCTTATTGCTTCTGCCGTGCAGTATACTCCAGGATAGCCCACTCTGAAATTGTCTGGGTGATTCTCCTGTCTCTACTTCCCATCTCTCCATAGGAGCTCTGGGATCTCAGATGCTTGCCACCACATCTGGCTTTCTACGTGTGCTTTGGGTTTCAATTCAGGTTGTCAAGTGTGCACATCAAGTGCCTTTACCCTCTGAGCCTTTTCTCCAGACTCCGCCTACTTTTATTCTTCAGGCGTGGTCTATCATGGTTAGTGAGCTCCAGAGATCCACATGTCTTCACTCTGCCCTCAGCATGAGATTGCCAGGCTGCATGACCACACCTGACTTTTTATTTCTATGAGGTTTGGGGTTTGAACTCACACTCTCATGACTGCAAAGCACACTACCAACTGAGCTATTTCTCTAGCCCAGTGATACCCTCAGGCATACTTGTCCCTGTAGAATTTGAACAGTTTGGTTTCTGTAAGATGTTGTGCCATTTTACATGAATTACAGAAAACCTTTGCTGATTTTATTCCATTATATTTTTACTATTTTGAATTTTAATTTTTTCATATATTAAAAATTCCCAATTTTTTAAAACCGTGAAATGTTGCATTACTTTTGTAAGTATAATCTTTTTTTCTCTTGATCTTTTAAAGCAAAATTAAAAACAAATCTTTTGTGGTTTGTTATTAAAACAAAAACTGGTTGGTGCACCTAGCATTAATTGTGTCATCAAACTTACCTTATCTTTGTTGAGTTTTATAAAATAAGTTCTTTTTAACCTTAAATGGAGACACGAAATGAACACGCATTCATAGCAGCCAGGGTGGGACCACAAGCGAAAAGAACAGGAACTTCCAGAGATGTCTGCATACAGCTGTGGAGTCGCTGTTTGGTTTTCATACCACCCTCATTCAAGACTTTTCATATTCAGAAAAGACAATAAATTGCCTAGAAGACAATGAAATATTACATAGAATTAATAGGATTATTTTCAGAAATCACTTTTTGTAACACGAATCTTAAAAAGGTCTTATTAAATAGAAACACAGAGCCAGATTTAGGGGTGAAAAAGCTGAGAAATCCGAGGAATAGGAGAAGCCACAAGCCAACCTTACCTCACTGACATTTCAGTCTCCAAGGAGACCTACTTCCTGTATACCCACGCCTGTATGCCTTTCTGTTCTGCTGTCTCATTTGCTTTCCTGTCCAGCTACATCACTTCCTCTTCCTGTCCAGCTCTGTCACTTCCTGTCTGTCTGTGCAGACCCCCAGGCCTCCATGATTAACCAGTGTTGGAATTTAAGGCATATGCCACCACTGCCTGGCTCTGTTCCCAGTGTAGCCTTGAACTCACAGAGATCCACACAGATCCCTGCCTCCCAAGTTATAGGATTAAAGGCATGTGCTACCATTGCCTGACTTCTATGTTTAATATAGTGGTTGGCTTTTTCCTCTGATCCACAGATAAATTTTATTGGGGAACACAGATAAAATATCACCACAACTTTTTCTAAAATTATATCTTTTATAGCATGTATCATACAGATTAATAATACTGAAATTTGAATTTTGATAACTGAAATGATGTTCTTTATATAATAGGTATTTTGTATAGAGTTAAAGACAGCATAAAAGCCTTATTCTAGTAAAGGGTCTATTTGGAGTAACAAACTGTACTGGGACAGCCAAAATCCAGCCTTCTTTATGTTTTAATATTCCCATCATGGCAGACAGAGGAGATTTAAAAATCTTATTCAAGGTTAAGATCATTTTTCTCCCAAATTTTAATACAAATATGATTTCATAAAAAATTGACTTGGTCTAATAAAATTAGTATCATTGAATAGACAGAGATTTGGAAATTACTGGTAAGAAGAGAGTCTTTTTATAAATAAACATTCAATCAGATTATTTTACTGTACTCATATATTCATAATTAAACTTTAAGACACAAAGGCTAAAGACACAGGACTCCTGGTAGAAAAGGCTTAATGTGGCCGTGTGGAGATTGCTCAGCAGTTACTAGCAAAGACTGTTCTTGCAGTGGGCCTGAGTTTGATTCCTGGCACCTATATGGCAGCTTCCTACCATTTGTCACTCCAGTCCTAGGGCATCTGATGTCCTGTTACGACCTCTGTGGGTACTCTTCACATATGTTGTACAGGTATCTAGGCAAGCAAAAACGTCATACACATCAAATCACTAAAAAGTTAAAAAAAAGGACTTAGAATCCAGATGGGGTGGCATGGTGGAGGGGTAGTAGAGGAGTGTGAGGGTAGAGAGGTGGAGAAGTGAAGAGAGGAGAATGGCAGGTCGGGTCACAGGGGATCAGCTTATCTTTATAGCTCAAGGATGACACATTGCATCAATATTCTGCCAAATGTTTGTGTTGTTCATTGTTTATTTTCATCTAAGAGCAGTCATCTTGAAAAATGGCAGAGCCATGCTCGTGAGAGATTCCAACGACAATTGCACATCACGGTTGCCTTTGGAACTGAGAAGACATGTGGCTGTAAAACCACTGACTTTTATAGAAGATATTAGTTTAGTGGGCCAGGCATTTGTTCCTCCACAGCAGTAAAGCTTTCAGTTACACAAAGCCTTCCCGATTCTGCCTTTGCTTCCTATAGTTCATCTAAATCTACTTTTATTTGATAGTAAAAAATTTGCCTTATAAAAACCAAATGGGATTCATCATATCAGATCAGATGCATGTGAGGTCTATTGCACATAGGTCAGCATTGTGATGGCAAGATATTTTTTTAAAGTCATAAAACTACATTTTCACATGTATATCATAGTAAAATGATCATGGTTAGATGCATGGACAATGAAACTATCCTCATCAATTAAATAAAAGAGGTCCAATTTACTGAGGATGGTGAGAAGGTTTTCGTTTTCCTTCATCACTTTAGAAGCAAATTATATTTCCATGGGATATGCACATTACTGGTAATTTCCTTTCTTGGCCCAGGAGGTAGGTTGGTAATAACATTAATGCTATTTAAACAATCTCACAGTGTAACAATTTGTCACAAAATGTTAGCTCTATGTATCTTGAAGTAGGGATAGAGAGATACGTGGGAATCCAGGACTAAGGTTAATGCAGAATAAGGATGGCACATTGCATGGGTCTAGAACAAGCAGAAGATGAGCAGTGGTGCTAAGAGCTGAAACCACTGACAGACACCTTGGCCTTTTGCTCTAGGGCTCTCAGAACTTCCTCTGCAGGCTTTTAATTATGCAACTGTAATCTTGGCTGAGTCCTTTGTTCGTTAGGAAGGAGAGATGATGAGGATTGGTTTTGAAATGGCCCTGTATAGTTTATATATTCAAGTCCAGATCTCCAACTGGTAGAACTATTTTAGAAAAAGGACGCATCCTTGGGAGGTAGGTCCTATATACAGGAACAAGGTCTGCTGTGGATATCACTCTATATAAATAAAACACTGATGGCCAGTGACCAGGCAGGAAGTATAGTCAGGACAAAGAGAGAGGAGAATTGGGGAAACAGGAAGAAGGAGGAGAGACACTGCAGCCACTGCCAGGAGAAGCAGCATGTAAAGATGCCAGTAAGCCACCAGCCATGTGGCAAGGTATAGATTTATAAAAATGGGTTAATTTAAGATATAAGAACAGTTAGCAAGAAGCCTGCCACGGCCATACAGTTTGTATGCAATATAAGTCTTTGTGTTTACTTGGTTGGGTCTGAGTGGCTGTGGGACTGGCGGGTGAAAAAGATTTGTCCTGACTGTGGGCAAGGCAGGAAAACTCTAGCTACAAACGTCATTGTGTGCATATCTTTCCATAGGTCCCCTCCTTTGTCTCATTTTTATTTATTTATTTATTTTTGCTTCCTGGCTTCTGTCGTGATATTTTATTTGTACTGAAATGTTATTTTAATTTTATGTTAATAAATAAAGTTGCCCTGGGGTCAGAGCTATTAGAGCCATAGTAAGAGCGTGGTGGTTAGAAGAGCTAGGTAGATTTCTGTGTGTTCAGGGATACAGCCAGTATTGGAGACATACGCCTTTAAGACCTGGAGGGCGGTACTTACAGGCAGTGATGAGGCAGTCATGTGGTTGGGTTTACAACCAATGAGAAGGCAGAACAGAAAGATTATTTAAACAGGGACACAGGAAGTACCTCCCTCTCTCGGGGAAGCTAGGAGCACTGCAGGAGGTAAGATTTTATCTCTGAGCTCTGACCTCTCGGCTTTTCTCTTTTACCTTGGCTCTGTGTTTCTTATTTTAATAATACGATTGGTTACATCTACATCTGGCGCCCAACGTGGGGCTCGAACCCACGACCCTGAGATTAAGAGTCTCATGCTCTACCGACTTTAGGCAGTCTGACAATGGAACAACTATATGAAAAGATTAGTATTATGGGAATTATGCAGTTAATCACCATGCTTATTCTCATTTTACTATTTAAAAAGATAGTCGATTTAAGTGCCAGGATAACAGCTTTAGAAAAACCTGTTAATTTTAACAGTGAAGTTGGTTCAAGTTTGGATCATAAGATTACAGAAAGAAAGCCTGTTTTCACACAGTCATCCTTAATTTATCCTGTCCCATAGCAGAAAATGGCTCTTTCTGGCATGATACAGGGAGTTTGCATTTTCCTTTTAACAACATGCTTGAGTTTGAAGAAGGAGAGAGCCATTCTCCAACTCCAAAGTCAGCTTTAAATTTTAATTGAACTGGGACTATTAGAAAACCAATAGTGTTAAATCTTTAGAGAAAAGCAGAAACAAACATTTAAGAAGACATAAAATTTTTTAGATAATATATACCCATATGCCATATACTCCCATATACTCTGTTTCCTGGGATAGATGATTTGTCCCTTTTCTTCAGTTGTCTCATTTGTCTTGTGTCCTTCAGATTCCTTAACCTTCATTCTCCTAAAAGACAAAAACAAAAACCTTCCCCCAAGACTAATTTTGGGGATGTTCCTTTTTGGCAAGTTATTATCTGATTAAATGAAAAGACATGTGTTACAGGTACAAGTTAGTTTAAATTCGATGTTCATGCTGATTGATGAACTATCACCTCCTCTAATTAAGAGGTTTTTCTTGTTTAAATCGAACCTTTATCAATTTTGATGGTATCCACAGCTTATCTTCTCCTGTAGAAACAAAAGCAAAACCTCGTCCCCAACGTAATACATACCCTGGCTTCCATTCTGAGGTCAGCACATCCTTAAAGTATATAGGCTGATTTAATTCTGTAGGCTTCCATAAGGTAAGCAGCTTTCCTCTTTTCTCTGAGATGTTTCTGTCTCGCCACAGGCTTTAAAAGCAAGGCAGTCAGCCCATCTCTGTAGACTGAAACTTCTGAAACAGCTAAAATGAACCTTCTACCCCTTTGTGTCCGCCAAGTATTTGTCTCAGCTATGAAAATTTGACTAGTGCAGAAGTGTGGGTGCCTTTTTATACAAGTTTTTAGTACCAGAATAAGATGTTTAGTAAATGTGTGTGGTTAAAGTACGGAGCTACTGGGGAGTACAGAATATACAGAATTTCTTCTTGTTGATGGCCAGAACCTTGAGTTGTAACTGGAGAATCATAGACTGACTTTACATTCCCCATATTCTGTTCAGCAGGAACACCCACTCTGCTCAGATGGTGCATGCACTTTATAAGTCTTGCTGTGCTCTTTTTCTCATGGCTTGGCCAATGTATTGAGTCAGGTGTATGGAATGTTGGCCTTCACATTCTCGTAGTCTAGTGGATCTATTCTCTGAGAAATCGTGCTGAGCTTCAATGTCATTTAAAAATCACTTTGGATTAATCTGGTTCAATCTGGTTTTGATCTCTCTAACTAACTTGAGTTTTCTTTTCTTTCTTTTTGAGACAAGATCTCACTACGCAGGCTATGTGGCCTCAGAGGTCGTTATGCAGTTAACAGACTTGGCAAATACATTATAATCTAGCCAGGATAAATTCTCCCATGGTTATGGTTCTCAGGTGACCTGCATGGTACAGGCCCTGGGATGAATTTAAAATGTGACAGTGTGGTTGCCTGTTTGCCACCTTTCTTTCTGATTCCTTCCCTTGGTTGCCATGATAACTGTTTCCAATTCTCTCTAGAACTCACTTTACGTTTTAATTCAGTGTGTTGTGCATGGGCACTACAGACTTGTGATTTTCCGTGCCTGTTTAATATACATCTTTTCAAACTCTTCATGGAATAACTTTTCGAACAATTAATTATTTTAGTTAGAATATCTTAAAAAAATTCGTGCCCACAGGAAATTTGTAAGTAGTAACGTGAACTTCTACCTATTGTTCATTTACTTAGTGTTACCATTCAGCCCCATTTGCATGCTCACCCTTGTTTAGTAAAATATTACAACTGGACTCAGTTTCTCATCATTGTTCTACAAATTTTCTTTCATTCCTTTTTGAGTGAACTTCTGTCCCTGAGAAGTAATCATTAATCTCAGATGTAACCACTAACAATTTTTACCTATTCTAGAGTCTTGTTAATCCAAATAGTCTATCTTTTATATGTCAAAATTCTTCAACAACATATTTTTAAAGTATTATTTGCATATCCTAATGGTAAGTATATGGTATGATAATTTGAAGATATGTGTAAAATATGCTGATCAAATCAATGTAAAAAGCCTTTCCATCTGTTCAAGCAATTCTATTCATTACTGACTCTCACACTTTTCTAGTTACTTTGAAACATATCATTCATTGTTGTAATCAATGTCTACCTAGTAGGCTTTTCAAAACCAGAGTTACTTCTTCCTCTATAATTGTGTATTGGTATCACTTATGTAGCTTAATTTCTGTCTATCCCCTTCTCCTTCCTCTTCTCTCTTCTCTGTAGTGTCTACTATTTCACTTTATTCTTCCAATGAAACCTTCCAGAAACCAGTGACAGCATAACAGTATGGGGCTTCCTGCCTGTGACTTACTTTGGAAGTAATTATTAATTCCACCAGTTGAGAATGAAACCACTATCAGAGTTTAAAGCCAAATTTGATGCAAAACTTAATTAAATACTGGCCAAGTTGATGGACTCTCTCCAGGCCCACCTCTGGTTTCCCAGGAAATGGCCTTGACTCAAGTTTTGCAAGGGTTTATTAAGGCAAAACTCATAATTCACTGCATTTTGCATGAGATCTAGTCAGGGGCAAGCATACATCCTGATATACTTCCTGCCTGCATACCTCTTTCCTATATCCAATCAGGGCAAGAATACATCCTGACATATTTCCTGCCCACATACCTCCCGCACACATGTGATTAAGCACATCCGGTGCAGATGGGTCAAACAAACTTGTTTAGGGAAGTGAAAACATGTGGCTTGTTATATCCCATAAACAGTAGCCTCCAGCATTTCAGAAAGTATCTGTCCTTGGGCAAGGAGCTTGCAGATCAGAGGCATTTTTGTTTCGTGGATCTCTTAGTAATTAAGATGTTACACATTACTTAAAATGTAACTTTGGCTCTTAGTTTATGTCCTCCAGTTCCATCCATATTGTGGCAAATGACAGGATTTCATTCTTTGTTGTGGCTGTATAGTAGTCCCAACCACACATGTACTCTGTTTTCCTTACCCACTTCTTCACTGATGATCCCATATCTTCATCATCCTTCATGTCTGCTGTTGTTAGGAGTGCTAACTAAACACAGAAGTGCAAGTCTAAGAATTTCATTTCATTTGCATATTTATGTAGCTGTGGGACTGCTAGACTCTACTGCAGTTCTATTTTTAACTTTAAAACTAATCTTAATTCCATTTTCCCTAGTGGCTGTATGAGTTTACAATACCATCAGTAGTGGACAAGTTCCCTTTCTGCATAGATCCACCTGTGCAGAAAAAAAAATGTTTATCTTTTACTTTTTTGATGATAGTTTTTCAACACAATATGCCACCTTCTTTTGGTTTTGATTTGTATCACCATGAGTTATTGATGTTGGGAAGTTGTTTATATGAAGCTGCTGGCCATTTGTATGTCTACATTTGAGAGATGTCCAATCAAATCTTTTGCTCATTTTGAAATTAGATCTTTCTAGTGTTGAGTTCCTTAGATATTCTGAGTATTAATTTCTCGTAGGATGAATAGTTTGTATTTTCTCCCATGCTGAAGGCTGTTTTAACTAATTGGCTTGCAGATACTTCTTAATTTGTTATAATTCCACATGTATCTTTACTTCTGTTGTCTGTGCTCATGGGTTGGTTATAGTCCATCCCAATGTTTTGCTATCAATAATTTAATTCTGATTTAATGCTGTATATGTGTATCCAGTTCTGCTAGTATACATTTATTGAAGAGACTGTCATTACTCCAACATCAGCAAAGTGATTTGGAGAGTCATCTCTATTGTTGAACATGAAAGTTGTCTGTTTTCGTGGAGTCATTTCTGTTGCCAAATGGGAAAGTTGTCTGTTTTTACAGAGAGTCATCTCTACTGTTGAATGTGAAAGTTGTCTTTTATGACAGAGTAGTGTCCTACTTAATAAAATAGAATTAGTCTCTTGCTCCTGTGATTAACATCTGCATTATTTCAAATTTTTAGTTATTGTAAATAAATGCAAGTATTATGAACATTATGAAAGAAAAAAGATATTTTAAATACGACTATGTAGTTCTTTCAGTATCACTTATTTGAAATTCATCATTTCTTCCATTGAATTATTTAACTGCTTTGGTGAAAAATCCTCTGATCATGTTTGTGTGACTCTTCCTTTCTTCTCTGTTTCATCCATTGGCCTGTATGTTAATCTTTTGGCCATGCTGACTTCACTACTGTGGGTTTATTACAAGTACAATAATTCGTCTGAGTTTGTTCTTTTGGCATATTAGGCTATTCTAGCTTGTCTTTTAAACATTTTTTCAAAGCTAGACTTTACAATTATAGAACAGGTTCTACAAATATGTTAATTTAGATTGAACTAAATTTATGGATCCATTTATGGAAAATCAGCAGCTTAAGGGTATTGAATATTCTAACTCATAAACACAGTGCATCTCTCATTAATTTAAATCTTTAATTGAACTCAGAAATGTTTTATCATCCTCAACACAAATGTCTTATAAATAACAAGCATTAAGTTTTTGCAGAGGTGTTTTGCTGTTTTAAATTCTATTGTAGATGGTATTCCTTATTTCTTATTCAGATTTCATTGTTAGTATGTATAAAAAGCTTTGATATTTATAACTTGGTTTTATATACCATGACATTGATATACTTTCTGCTTTGAAGGTTTTTGTGATGGATTCTTTTGGACTTTCTACTTGACATTGTCTACCTGACAAGGATTAATATAGTTTTATACCTTCTTTCCAATCTTCATGTATGGTGGTATTTTATTTGTACTGAAATGTGATTTTATTTGTATGTTAATAAATAAAGTTTCTTGGGGGTCAGAGCTAATAGCAAGCCACAGCAGAGCTGGGCATTCGTGGTGCACGCCTTTAATCCCAGCACTTGGTAGAAGAGCTAGGTAGATCTCTGTGTGGTCAAGGATACAGCCAGCATTGGAGACACATGCCTTTAATCTCAATACCATAGAAGACCTAGAGGGCTGTACATACAGGCAGTGACGAGGCAGTCATGTGTTTGGGTTTATAACCAATGAGAAGGCAGAACAGAAAGACAAACACACAGGAAGTAGGCCCCTTTTTGGAGAAGTCTCTTGGCTAGCTGCAGCAGGCAGGTAAGGCTCTTAGCTCTGATCTCTTGGCTTTCTTCTTTGCATTGGTTCTGTGTTTCTTATTTAATAAGACAGTTGGTTACATCTACATTCATGTCTGCTGTTCCCACAGTTATGAACTGTGCTGGCTAGTGTTAGAACATGGCTACTCGAGTAGAGACAGTAAGAGTTCACATCCTTGTTGACTGCAGATATCAGAAGATGCATCCATCATCCCATTTCATTGTTGAGTATTTTCTCCAAAACTTTATGGTTCCTTTTCATGGTTTATAAAACTGATTTTCTTCTGGTAATTTGTGGAGCATTTTAGATGTAAATATCTATCAAAATTATCCATATAACTAGTTTATATGACTTTTCATTCTCAGTCTGCTAGTGCTGTGAATTGTATTGACTGATTTACATATGTTAAACTAACTTACTATTTGTAAATCTCAACTCTTTGTTTTCATATTGATGAATTTGATTTGTTAACACTTTAAGGATTTTTGGACCTATAATTTAAGGGTTATTTAGGAGAGTTGATAGTTTAGTAAACATGTTGACAGCAAGGTAAATTTTGCAGATAATTATTATATGAATATGGAAGCATGAAAGGGTATGCTTCTTGGTTGTCTGAAGTAAATAATTCCTCTTGTAGGGTTGTTTGGTGGCTTTTGGGCGACAGAAGATAGAAGAGATATTGTGAATATAGAGATCAAATATCACAATATAAAAATGAATTTCCATTCCTTTTTTCAAAACTGTTAAAGTGGAAATTTACTGTCGAAAATTTTCTTTCCATATTTATTTTTTCAATTGGGATTTTCCTTTGTTTTGGTGAGAATTTGCTTTAAAATTATTAACTTTAAAAAATATGCTCATATTCATTTCATAGAAAAATAAAAATACATAATCAGAAAAATAAACCACATAATTGCTACAGAACAACTAGAATGCAATGTATTCATCGCATTACTCATCATTGTTACTTAAAAGCACTGGGAGCTGTTCCCTTGGCCAGTTTTCATTCAATGCATGAAAGGATGATAGGAACATGATGCAGGAAAGGAAAGCCAGAGCAAGCATTAGCACAAGTGTCATTTGTGAAAATCCTCAGATTATGTTAAACAGATAAACATGGCACTCCGTCATTTAAGAGACCCTGTTCATGGATGAAAACATCTACCACACAGTGTATAGTATAGGGCTGGCTGTTTCCAGGATGGTGAGCTGGAAGAGCACAGACACTAAAATGGAAATCACAGCGTGACTTTTTGTAGCTCTAGACATCATACCACTTTTCTGACCTTGTGTGCTATTCTCAGTCATTGGCTTAGTCAACCAGGTGTGTAAGGTTTCATGCCTAAGACCACACCTGGCAACAAATAGCAGTCATCACCATGACTCTAAAGTTTCAAACATCCTGAGAAATTATGTTCTAAATGACTATTGACATGAATATCTTCTGTGTCTGTCAGCTACTCCCTTTTAGAAACAGTGGTCAGATATTGTTTATCAGGACATTCATTTTTTTTTCAGAGTCCATTGCATCAAGGTTGGTGCAAGGCTTAAGTTTAAAATAGCTGTAGGCCCATTGCCCTGATTTCAGCAATTTGTGGATATGGATCAATGTAATTGATCAGTTCAACCTTAGATCTTGTAATTAGATATTACGGAAAGTGTACTTCTGTGCTACTGTGAATAAGAAAGCACAAAGCCCTGGGTGTGGTCAACAGCCAGCAGGTCACAAAGGAGAAGTTGATAATAGAGCCAAAGCTTAGAAGTAGAAAAGGAAGACCTGGCTCTGGGTTGCAAATGATTTGTGTGAGCTTTCCAAACAAGCTCTGTCAAAGACAACCTTCTGATATCTTTGTTTACTCAGTTCTCACTACTTTTCTTTGAGTATTGGTTATCTAATCATACTAAAAGATCTTGTTGATATTAACTGGGAAACGCACTTATTTACAACATACTTCAGGGAGTATATGACTTCCTACATTACACGTCCCCTAATAATAGCTCAATCTCATTTTAATGGTGATTTCCCTAAATTTCACCATTACAGATGTAACCAACCGTCTTATTAAATAAGAAACACAGAAACAATGCAAAAGAGAAAGCCGAGAGGTCAGAGCTCAGAGCTAAAATCTCACCCTTCCGCCTGCGGTGTCCCAGCTTCCCGAATGAGGGCTCTATTTCCTGTCTGTTCGTCTATTTAAAGTATTTTGTTCTGCCTTCTCATTGGTTGTAAACCCAAACACGTGACTGCCTTGTCACTGTCTGAATGTACAGCCCCCTAGGTCTTAAAGGCATATGTCTCCAATGCTGGCTATATCCCTGAACACACAGATATCTATGGGATTAAAGGCGTGTACCACCACCGCCACACTCTTGCTATGGCTCTAATAGCTCTGACCCCCGGGCAACTTTATTTATTAACATACAATCAAAATCACATTTCAGTACCATTAGATTACCACCACACACCATTTTCTCAATTCTTTTCTTCAGGAAATAGATGTCTTTCTCTTAAGAATGTCTTCCATGTTTTACAACTCAATTCTTCTGTGAGTAGTTTCCTCGGATAACTCCCTGAGTCTCCCTGTATAACTCCTCCAGAATCTATAAAGACAATGCCCCTGAATCCCATGCTAGCTCCAACCTATCAAAGATTCTAGCTTTCTCAGCAGAGTAGCTAGTACACAGTTACTCATGGCCCTCCAGAGAGGAATGACACGTCTTCTTGAAATAAGTCTTCACATTTAGAAAGAGGAGTCGTTTCTCTGCTTGAATTTCTCAAATGCCTTCTTTCTGGTCACCTCATGGAAATACATACAGAGAAGAACAGAGTCAATGCAGTAAAACTGGAGAAACGGAGAGAGAGGGGAAGCTCCAAAGATGGCGGGGCTTGCAAGGCAATGTCTGAAGCCAGCTTCATTCTTGAACTTCATTGTTCTTTTGGGTCAGTAAATCCCCTTTTGAGGTTAACTAGCATGAGTCTGTTTCTGAGTTTCTCAAATACTGACTAATAATACATTAGAAAACCTGTTCAAATTTCTCTATGCACAAAGATAACTCCTGACTAATTTAGAAGCACACCTGCTCCCTTCATGTCCTCCTTGTCATCTGCATTATTTCTCAGCATTTGATGTTCCAGCAGAGCACGGGAAACTCATGGCACATCCTCCCTCTCTACATAGTCTCTGCTGGTGATGGCTTTCCTGACAGCAAGTCTCCTAATGAGGGAGCCCCAAGGCTGGTGTTTCGAATCAGTGCCTGGGCCAAGTATCAGCTAAGCTTAACAGGCATTTCTTTAGGAGCTGCCCAACATCACAGTTTGGTTTTCATAAAAGTTTATAAAAATCTCAGCATCCTTTTGCTGACCATGTGCCTAGCAACAGTCAGCTGGAAGCAACCAAATTAGGAACAGACAAAAATGCTATAGATTGCTTTGCAATTTTTTTTCATAGGTACACCCTGCCAGGAGAGCACATTCTCAAAGCAGCAAGAACACCTATTCTCAGTAGTTTCCTTGTGTAAATTTAACTCAGTGTTATGTCTCAGCCTTGTTTTTGTTGCAGTTTAATGGAAACTTACACACTATTAGTAGGTATTCAAAAATGATCTTGACTCTGTATGGATGGCCCTACCTTCCTCCATCAGGAGGTTTGTCTAATACAGGGCTACACTTAATGAGCTATCACCGGAGACAAAGGCATGGCATTTTTAATTGTGACAGGTTGTTGTCCTTTTTAATATCATAATTTTAAGTTGTCTTAGTCTCCAAATATCATTGGTTACAGTGTATATCTTCATAATAAACTCCTGCTGTCTTTTCTCTGATGCCATCTTTCTCCTATTACCCTTCCTCCATGGAGGGCACAATTCTACTTTATTTGACAGTCACTCCATTCTGAAGTTTAATGTTGGTATTTACTGAGTCACTTAAAAACTAATTAGAGCCGGGCGGTGGTGGCGCACGCCTTTAATCCCAGCACTCGGGAGGCAGAGCCAGGCGGATCTCCGTGAGTTCGAGGCCAGCCTGGGCTACCAAGTGAGCTCCAGGAAAGGCGCAAAGCTACGCAGAGAAACCCTGTCTCGAAAAACCAAAAAAAAAAAAAAAAAAAAAAAACTAATTAGAGACAGTTTTCCTTCCTTCCCTCCTTCTTTCTTTCCTTTCTTCCCCTCTTTCTCTTTCATTTCTAAGTATGGAACCCAAGGCGTGTGCATGCTAGGCAAGCATTCTACTATGGAGCGACATCCCAGATCTTGGTTTTCGGAGCAAAGTCAACTGAGTTTACCATATAGAGGAAAGTTAACGTTTTCTCTATATAGCCCAGGCTAGCCTGGAACTTATTATCCTTCTGTCTTATCTTCAGTGCATTCTCTGGGAATGTACCATCACGACCAGTTTGTGTTTCTCATTCTCGCATGAAAATATGTAATTATCTTACATTGCAAGTGATGGGCTGCTTCATCCTTTCCACCCATTCCTAGTTCATTAATTTGCAGGCATTTATGAATTGCATGTTAAGAGCTCTATGGAGAATACAAACATGGCACATGCTCCCATCAAACTAGTCAATGATCTGGTGGCCCTTAATTCTATTCCTATGTGGTCAACTGTTTTTCAGAATTTTTAATGTGTTGTCTCAATCATTCACAATACAATTATTATTTGAACAGTCTTTGTAAACGAGAAGGCTGTACCAACATGTATGATTGTGTCAAAAACTCTAAGAGTATCCATAAGACAAGAAGATCATTTGTGGGTTGGGTATGATGGCCCACACCTTTAATCCCAGCACTTAAGAGGCAGAGGTAGATGGATCTCTGTTAGTTGAAGGCTAGCCTTGTCTACAGAGTTGTAGCTAGAGTTTTCCTGCCTAGCCAAGCTGGCTTTGGAGATGGAATTGGCTCACTCCTTCTCTAAACCCAAGCATATTGCTAAAAGAAAAGTTTAAGAGATTCTTCAGTCCCATATCAGAAGAGCCCTCTGGTGTGAGACAGAAGGAAACCAATAAAAAGGGACCATTGTCTTCTAAATTCTAATTCTCTCCATGCTTACACTTGATTTCTCAGAATCCTTTCTTACATGCTATGTCCTCTTTAAATCCAAACCTCCCATTTTTGATAACAAATAAGTTTTTCCAATAGCGACCTCAGGAGTCACCAGAAGGAAGATGGGGCCCCAACAACAACTCTACCCAATCCAGAATGATGCCATGGTAATCATCATCATACTACACTTCTTGCCAGAATTTCAGACAATCTTACCCATTACTCTAAAACTTGCTGCAGAACCTACAGTTAGTCTAACTGAGATTTAACTATCTGAGCTTTCTCACAGTACCCAACAGAGATAACATCACCCCCTAAACGGCAGGAAGCAATTCTAAGAAAACGACGCCCCTTCTCCCTTAGGTTTCATAATTCTCAGGGTTATGGATGACGGTTATAGGGTTGGGGGTGGAAGAAAATATTAACTCAGGATTGTAAAAAAAAAAAAAAGGGGTGGGGTGGGGGGAGAAGAAATGGAACAGATAGGTATAAGATATGATGGTAAATCATTGTATATACTAGTAAACAAACTTAGTAAAATAGCAACCTTAGATAATTTGCACTGTAATTTGTACTGTTATAGATTCTTATATGTTGATACAAATGTAAACTATTTTTATACTCCTGTTTAAGATAATTTGTATATTGATACAAATACAGAACTATATTTGTTATAATGTACATATATTTCTACTCTTATTTGAAACATTTTTATATTGATACAAATGTAAATTTATATCTGTCATACTTTATATACGTTCTACTTCTGTTTAGGATATTCGGTATATTGATATATATTTAATATTATTGTCATATTGCATATCGCACTATATATTCCTACCCCTGTTATAAATATCTTGTGTATTGTCATAATTTTGATGTCATCGTTCTTCACCATACATTTGCTTATAGACTGTTTACCTTATTTACATGAAACCTTAGTCCTTAGGTTATTTCGATAGATAAGATTTATAGATTTATAGTTGCCTGTGCCTGTCATCTCTATAGTTACGTTAGTTAGGTTATCCAGATTTACAGATACATAGGTCAGATGGGCAGGTAATCTTCAAACACTTCATAGACCTGGAGAATATGGCATTTAAATAACTTAGAATTCTGTTGACGTGAGACACAATTGCTCCTGGCTGCACCAATTGATCCCAAGAGAATGTTGGGCTTCTAAGACATTTCCATTTGGAAGTTTGTCTTTTGGCACAAAATGGCCTACTGGGCAAAGAACTGCCCTTGCCTTGATGGCTGACAGTACAAATGCAATGCTGTCCTTTCTGGACAAGCGGGACACAAGGAAAGCGACCACTGTACTCTGCCAAGACAGCGTAAGATGGTCTTTCAGAAATCCTGCTTCTGAAAATGGTCTGTCAGATACTCTAGGCCTGTAGCCAATTTGAATGTACCAACAATGCTGAGAAACATTAGGTGACTGTCCAGGCTGCCAGCTGTCTTGGTCTACTCTTGCAAGATTCCCGAAAGTTGCTTGCATCCATCTACCATTTCTCAGGGACCATTATGTTCCTTCTCAGGTCTTTGATGGGATTGAAGACTAGCAGTTATAGTTACAACTTAGTATATATAATATCTTAGATAGAACATATTAAGTATTAGATTCAGGTTCTTTAGGATAGGACACCTTTGAATGATCTTTATAACATGCTGTTTACCTATGCTCTATACTTCTCTGGATTTTAGTATGTGTTTCTTGCTTGATATTGTTTGCATTGGTTGTAGTTACATCTTATCTAGGTCATTATCTCTCATTATTTCTGGACAATATTTGATAACCATTCCTTTGTATATAGTCTTGTATTAGTTTAGAACCTTCTTATTTAGACAAAAAGGGGGAGATGTAGTGGGTAGCCATTCCAGCTTGGTTCTGGAAGTTCCAACCCCCATTGAGACTCTGGCAACTGTCACGCCTACCAGGCGGGGCGAGGGGAGGCGCCTGGGGACCCGAGAGCTGGATGGGCCAGCGCTCTCTCTGGGCGCTCTCTTGGTGCCGGAACGCTGACCGGTGGAGATTGATTGTGCAGAGCTCCGGAGAACACCGCTGGACTGCATTACACCTTCCCCAGACCCTGCGACCTACCCATTACATAATTTGTGAGTTACGCCATTAAATAAATATCCTTTTAACTACGTGGAGTGGCCAAAATAATTTCTCCAATACAGAGTGGGTTCCAGGACAGCCAGGATGTTGGGATGACATACAGAGATCCAGTCTCAAAAGAGTCCATGTTACTGCAGCTGCAAGTGTTTTGCATTTGTTTTCTCTGTATTCTTTTTTTGCCCCTGGGTTTCCATTTGCTCTTCTTTTGAAGTTTCACAGATTTGGGGAAATTAAAACGTCTCTATCTTAGTCACTGTAATGACAATGTTTATCCCTTTATTGCCTGAAGATGTGACAGTGATATGGCTCATATGTTTGGGTTTGAATATTCTAAAATTAAACTCAACCATAACTTAAAAAATAGATACAGAGACCTCATAGATACCTTGTTGGCTTCATGATTGCAGCTGGATGATTTAGATAATTCTAGGCTCCAACTTTTATATTCTAGAAAGAATCAGAACCACTGAGGATCTCAGGAGATACTTTGCCTTTCTGGGGACAAAACACAAATTTAATGCTGTTATTCAGAAGTAGCATATCTCTCAATAACTAAATTCTAGTACATTTTCTCATGAACAGACTTTTCTTTTTCTTTCTTCTATGTGTAATTTTCTTGGGAGCCTATGACACAACTAACTAGCTATATCATGCAAATGTATTCAAAATGATACTATTTCACCAAATGAGATATAATTTCATAACAAACAATAAGCTGGGAAAGAAAGGACTGAAATAGCAAAAATTCCTGACCCTTGATCTTAGTGCTGTTTTGATCCTGTGTCCTCATGGCCCAAGGTATTTGGTAATGGGGAAGAAATTTGCTTGCTGAGGGGAAAGCTTGTAGTTGTTGGAAAATAATCTCTTCAGTAAAATTTGCCTGAGTATTATTTTCCCCACAGAAGACTATAAATAGCCCCTTCCACATTCTCCATGGGTGTTATAATCAATGCTAGCTACAAGCAGATGAAGAAGGCTACCTTAAGGCAGTCTTTCAAATACCCAAATGTTCAACATCTCAGAAATAGCCCCACCATGACAACAGAAAGGCCTACCATTGGATGTCCCTCCTTCCGGACATTGTAAACACATTGTGTATTCAAGAAGCATCTGCTAATGAACAAAATGCCAACTGCAAGAGAGACAAATATTAGCCATGGAAATGGTTCTGTACAGTTTTGTGTCAATTTGACACGAGCTGGAGTCATCTGAGAAGAGGAAACCTCAATCAAGAAAGAGCTTCTATAAGATCCAGGTGTAGGCAAACTTGTAGGACATTTTCTTAATTAGAGATTGATGTTGGAGGGCCCAGCCCACTGTGGGTGGTGCTATCTCTGACCTAGTGGTCCTTGGTTCTATAAGAAACAGACAGAGCCAGCTGTGATGATCAAGCCAGTAAGAAGTACCCCTTTATGGACTCTGCATCAGCTCTTGTCTCTCCAGGTTCCTGCCCTTTATGAATTCCTGTTCTCACTTCCTTTGTTGATAGACAGTGACATGGAAGTGTAAATCAAATAAACCATTTCACCTCCAGTTTGCATTTTGGTCATAGTGTTTCACCACAGTAATAGAAACCCTAACTAAGACAGAAATCCTGTAGTTTAATCTGTGCATAGTTTTTAATTCCAATAACTTTTGCATTCCTGGATTTATTATTTTTGTCATAAGGCTTGGGATGCTATAATATTAAAAAATAATGTGGAGTGGTTAAAAAAGATTGTTAGAAGTATGGCACACTTGTACAGCATAGAATCTTGGCTTTGAGTATACACTTCAGAAAGCTGTAAGTCCTAAAATCTCATTAACTACCATATAATGGACATGTCTTAGGATTTCTCTTGGATACAAAACCATCCTGTGCTCTCCCAGGAACCATCAGGGTGACATTTGCCTTAATGCATTGTGTCTTTTCCCAAAGGCTTATGTGAATAAATAAGTTACTTAAAATAACAGATTTATTGAGTCAAGTAAATGTATTGGATACATGGCACTCCACTCTAAAAGACTGTTACTGTAAGGATTCCTGCCAGAAACCATGAACTAATGAAATATGCTTAGCACTTCACACAGCACACCTCTAGTCTTTGAAGCGAGTTGTATCCTGTGGCTTTACTCTGGGACATGGGACCTCCTGTGGCTTTTCTTTCTGATGGCCAATGAAGAATGCCAAGCTACTTTCTCAGATGAGAATGCTGAGGTAAGAAGATGGTATAGTCACTAACTTGGCAGCACTAACATTCGAATTTGAGTTACTTCATTTCCAACTCCAAATAGTCTCTGCTACACATTGAAAAGTTTGAGCTTTCACCTTGAGGTTTTATAAGCAAATCTTTGTCTAAGGTTCAGAATGTTCTACCTATAGTGCTGAAGGTCCATGGAAAGATTTCCAGAGGATACAGTTTTAGGCCAGAATACTTAATTTATATTATAAAAAAAGAAATTGTCTTGGTGAAGATTAGAACCTTCAGAATGAATCATTTATTTATATGGGATTATTCATTGCTTCTGAAAATGTACAGGCACTTCAACCACAGCATTTTGCTTCTGATAGTAAGTTACAAGGAAGATTTGCACAGGTGCACAAGTTACCTAAACAAACACTTGTTGTTATAACTTGTCTCTAATTAAAAAAACAAACAAACAAACTAACTAACTAACAAACAAACAAACCCTAGAGCTAAATCTCTAGTCCATCCTGAGTTAATGCAGTAGTCAGGTTTAATTACTATGTCAAAATACCCGAGGTATTAATCTTAAAGGGAGAAATGTTGTTTTTTTTTTTTGGGGGGGGGGGCAGGGCTTTGAACATTTTGGTTCATGGTCCATTGACCTGTTACAAGGCAGTATACCATGGTGAGTGGGAAACAAAGGAGGGGGGCAAGACTGAGACAGAGAGGCAGAGAGACAGAGGTTAGAGCCAGGATCCTAATATCCATTTCAAGGTCATATTCCCAGTGACACAACTTTCTTTCACTTGCTCCACATCTGAAGGCTCTACTACCTGTCGATGGTGTCACAGGTTGGCAACCAAAGTCTTCAACACACGAAGCTTTGAGAAGCATTCAAGATTCAAGCTTTGTTTTCTTTTTTTAGAAATAGTGTTGCTATATAATCCTGGCTGGTCTGGTACTCTCTCTTTATATATCCCCGGCTAGCCTCTTACAGACATCTGCCTGGCTCAGTCCACTGAGTGCTGGATTTATAGATGTATATCACCATGCCTGAATCAAGATTCAAACTTTTGCAAGTAAATGTACGTTGGTTAATATTGAAGGATCTAGAGGCCATGTGGTTGAACTTTAGTTATTGAAGAGTCATGAAAGCATTGCCAGGTGTAAAGAATGGAAGATGAGAGTGCTAGGGAGAAAGGACTGAAGAAGGGATACACTGTTTTCCATTGTGCTTACCTCTGGGCACGTGGTTACTTTTGAGAAAGGATTTAACAATTCTCCTGTGTATATTTTCATATCTTAAAATAAGAATGGTTTTTAAGTAGTTAAAAGTTAGCATTGTCAGAAATTTTCAGAACTCAGAGATAATGTCTTTCTGAAAAGTGAAATAATTTTAAAGAATAATTTTTGTAGAAATGGTAAAGGTGTTTTATCACAAGTATTGATGCTTAGTCTTTCTCTCTACTGCTTTTACAAAGCTGTTTATTATACTCACAAATCCATTTCTAAGGTTGTCTTTAATGCATATAATTTTCACAGTCAAAATGATACTGTTTTAAGGCCACACATGTTTCTTGTGAGGTGGCTTCAAGGCTATCTGTGTCAAGGCAAATACTGTCCTAATGTTCACTAAAACAAGTCACTGTTTTTAGGGATGCTTTGGAGCCTCAGCAATGGAACAAAGAAAATGGTGAAGGATTAGTTGATTTTGAGTTAGCTTTGCCTGTACCAGGTAGGAAACAGTGATGACATTTAAATGCCAGGAGGAAGCTGGTGGATCTATAGCCATCAGTCTGGTCATGGTAGGAGAACAGCCATGTTCTAAGATTCCTTTTCTCAGAATATGTTCTGACTCATTTCAACTTTCCAGATACTTCAAATTTTGCAAGCAAAGAGTTTAGAGAACAATGTCTATTACATTAACCTACTTAGAATTAAAAAGCATTCAAAGTTCCAGTAAAATAATTCCTTTTCAGTATGGGTTTTGAAAGAGTTTTCCTCGTGGGCTTAAAATTTCCATCCTTTTATTCATTCTGATTTTTTAGAAGTTTTTATTAGTTCTTTGAGAATTTCATTCAATGTGTTTTGATCACATGCACCCAGCTCAACTCCCCCCAGATCCTCCCAGACTTTCTACCCACCCAACTTTATTACTCTTTCTCTCTGTCTCTCTCTCTCTTTTTCTACCAATAAAATCTAATTTTCTTGTCCATATTTGCAGCCACCCCTAGAGTGTGGTTGACTTACCAGGGACCACACTCTTAAAGAAAACCAACTCTTCCTCTCCTAGCTGGTATCAATTGGTAATAGCTTCTTGGTTAGAGGTAGAACTTCATGCTCATCCCGCCTTTCCACGCTGGCATTTTGTGTGGCTTGAGTTTGCAGAAGCCGGGGGTACGTGGTTATAACCTCTGTGAGTTCATATATGTATCTGTCCTGCCCTGCCTGTACTCATCCATGACCTCTGGCTCTGACACTTTCTGCTCAGTATTTTCAAAATGACTTATCACTCTCACAGTGGTGAGACCTAGGGTTTGAGAGGAAAGGAATGGGATAATTCTTAGGCCCAAGGAATATCTGAAATGAAACCTTAAATTTGCCTTTTCTCTCTCTTGTGCTTTTGAAACATGTGAATCCGGGTACAGTAAATCTTCATTAGAAGTAGCAAACCAGTTTGCTGGTGATTTGCATACATGGGAGAATTCATTGAGTTGGTCCTACCCGTTCTCCTTTTATTCTATTTTAAAGCATTTTAAATACCATTCTCCATTCAGGAATGATTTACATCAGCTGCATAGAGAAGACCTGAAGGAATCAGATAATTTCAAATGCATGCCTATCTGTAAGTGTGCATAAAACTTAAGACATGGGAAACTGCATATGCATCCTGTCATGATCACATGCAAAGGGGGAATGACTAGAAAAAAAATATAAGCAGTATCTTCAAGATTTCCTGCATAATTTTTTTTCTTGGAAAATTTGCTAGATTGAAAGCTCCTAGCAACATTCTGTCTATACAATTTCCCTCATCTGCTGCCTTCGTGAGACTCAGCAGCACATTCCTTAGGACCCTGGGATCTCCTTGATCATGTTTCAACACAGATCATGTTTCCACATTGATAATGTTTCTGCAATGACCACACAGCTCACAGGCCATCTAGTCATAAAACTGGAGTTGAGCACTAAAGCCTAAGTGCTGTCACAAGAGTTTGGAAGTCACGTGGTTTATTGGAATAAATATGAGCTTTGGAGTGATTTTCCAAAATGTTCAACTACTGTCTGTGAGACCAATATTCTGTCTTTGTTTTCTCATGTATTATATGAGCACAATCATGTCCACTTGTAACATTGATACATGTGGGAAAATTAGACAGTATCTATAAATATAATAATATTTGACAAAATCAATCAACAGATAACTTATATTCACAATTTATTGAGTATTTACTTTGTCATGGGAAATATGCCACCTCCTCAAAGTATCCATAGAAACAAAAATTCACAGACAACTGGGAGACTAGAACCCAGAAAAAATATCTCCAGGCGACTGTTCAGAACACAGAGGAAAGAGCACCTTGTCCTTCTTCCATAAGGTCTCTGGATAGAGTTGGTTAATGGATGTTAGTAGATATATGAATATCTTTGATAATTACTTTTAAAAAATAAAATATGACCCCATTTGAACAATTTATACTTGTAAGAATTTTGAGCCAACTGGAATATGTAGTATGTTCCAAGCCAGAAGAGCTACAGTATGAGACTATTTGAAAAACAAGCAGTAATTTAGATGCATAGAAATCGAATATAAGATAAATTCAGAAGCTTGCATATGTCATTGACCAAACAGTAAAGCAACCATACTCAGATCAGGATGTACTTGGCTGCCTAATGTTTAGTATCTTTTCCAAAACTATTTATAATATTGTATTATACCCATGAAACATGAAGTGCTTTTAATTCTGTGACACTGATACATTTTCAGATAGGTTGATGAATTATTTTCTTGAAACAGGGTCGGTCTCATCCTGTAGCCTAGATTGGTTTGGGATGTAGTTGAGGTTTGCTCAAAATTCTTACAAGTAGGAATTGTTCAAATGGGGTCATATTTTATTTTTTAAATGCATTGTCAAAGTGATTAATATATCTACTACTAGATGCTAAACAAGCTCTAGCCAGAGTCCTCAGGCAAAATGGAACAGACAACTTTTACTGTGTATTCCTGATGGTCTCTTATATAACTTCATGGATACTTTGAGTATCCAAAATAACCGAGAGAGGTAATGTAAAACAATGTCCTGCACACACAGGGGCTCAGGGATGTTATAATTTGATTGTACAAGGGGTAGATGAGGGACAGTTGAGGGGTGGGGACAGGGCTGATAAGACACTCATTATGAGTCAGTCTTACTTACATGTGTATAATGTACCCCAGGACTCTGGCTGTGGGGCTTTCTGATAGAGACTCAACTACCAACTCACTACAGAGTCCAGTAATACAGTCAGTAATCAGGATCCCTCTGCTGTTAATGTACTTGCTATAAAGATTAGCAGGAAAAGCCTACAATTTGTTTATTTCAAATTTATTGTTGGGATTAACAATACTTGCAGAAATTCATGAAAATTAGTGGGGGTTTTTGTCTTTGTTTTTTCTCTGTTCTTTAAATTGTTTTCATATGGTATGTTTTTCTTGGCTTTAAAATTGTGAGCTGGAGATTTTGTACCATGTTAAGGGCTCAGACTTTAAAGTTGGTGAGACCTTGGCTTACTTCAGCCTTGAGACACTGGATCTCTATGACATTTCACAAGTGAATCTCAAGGAACATAGAAATTATAGAAAAATCATTCAGATGTTTAATGTCAAGATTAAAAGAGTTACTACAGGCATTGTCCTCAAAATAGTGCCTGACTCAGTTAGTATGAAATAAATACCTGGTGAAAATTATCTTGAAAAGACGTAGCTTAACTTTTCCTGGTCTTTGCTTACGTTGGGAGTAGATGTTATCCACAACACAGAAACAAATATGCCAAAGGAAGGAAGAAGTCATGTGTGTGTTCTTTCTTTTCATACTCTACCCCTATTTGTAGATTCAAAGACCTTGTTTTTTAACCTGTGAAACTGCTAACTTGGAGATATTGATTGATAATATTTTACATGCATTTCTTGCCAGAGTCAAACATCAGAGATATAGCCCAGAGCTCCTGAGCTTTGTAATGGCAGTTGAATTCGTTCAAAGTTCACCAATTCATAAAAGTCTATGAAAAGGACATTAGGACTGCTTCAGTATATTATAAAGAAAACCAGTCATTTTTCCTTGAAATGCCACTTTTCCTTTCCATTAAGAGACTGAGTCCTGAGTTGGATAGATTATAGTACTGTCTCAAAACGGCAGTTTCTTCCTAAAAAGGACTGACTTTTCACAAATGTCTACTTTTCTTTGTCTCCCGCACTAGATGGACAGGAGGAGGGAGGATTAGAACACAAGCAAGACTTCTATTTATCCGAAAGGTGCTAAAGATACCATTAGAATGCTTTTCTAGAAGACTGGGACCTATGATTTATGATATGGTTTTGTGGTATCTCTCTGCTCCAGGATGGCTATACCTCAATGTGGAGCTGAAGGAGGAGGAATGGTGAGTGAGAGATGAGGAACAAAAAGGAATTGAACTGGTTCAACAGTAAAAACATTCTGGCAAACTTGTTGTTACAAGGTAAAATAATATTTATATGATATGCTGTTTTCCTCATTAAGATTTATTTTAGTTTTATGTGTTTTGCCTACATGTCTGCCTTGTCTGTGCAACATGTCTGTGTAATACCATGGAGGCCAGAAAAGGGCATCAGATCCTTTGGGAACCCAATTGGGGAGTTTGAATAGCAACAAGTGCTCTTAACCACAGAGCCATATCTTCACACACACACACACACACACACACACACACACACACACACACACACACACACACTGTGCTTCTTTATTTTAAGTGGAATGTTTTAAGTGGTACATAAAACATGATATTTATACATAGTTATAGGTTAGCATCTGATGGATGTTTCAATTATGCAGCATTGAGGTCAGGGTAAACATATTTATTTCCTCAAACATGTATCAATCATGTTAAAACCTTTACTTAAAAGTCCCATTCATGGGGCTGGAGAGATGGCTCAGAGGTTAAGAGCACTGCTTGCTCCTCCAAAGGTCCTGAGTTCAATTCCCAGCAACCATATGGTGGCTCACAACCATCTGTAATGAGATCTGGTGCCATCTTCTGGCCTGCAGGGATATGGGCACTGTATACATATAAATAAATAAATTTAAAAAAAAAGTCCCATTCATGAAGTACATGGTCTGTTATCATTACAGTGACTCTCCTGCATAATAGTGCACAGAACTTATCTGATTGCCTTCTTAACCAGCTATTGCATGAACTATTTTATATCATTTCCAATGTTCAAGTGACTTAATTACTTTGAATGGTTTGTTAGTATGGATCTTCTGCATTTGTTAAGGCCAAATATGAATGAGCAACTTGCAATCCTGAAATGCTGATGTCACTCAACACTGTGAAAGACATCTTTTTTTTTTTTTTTGGTTTTTCGAGACAGGGTTTCTCTGTGTAGCTTTGCGCCTTTCCTGGGACTCACTTGGTAGCCCAGGCTGGCCTTGAACTCACAGAGATCCGCCTGCCTCTGCCTCCCGAGTGCTGGGATTAAAGGCGTGAGCTACCACCACCCGGCCTGTGAAAGACATCTTAAGTAAAATAAAGAAATACCAAGGAGTCCAGTGTCTTGCAGAGCCCATGTAGCCAGATCATTAAATCGTAGAACAGACTCAGCTTCCCCACTTTCTAGTTGAGAATTTTATTTTTCCTTAATGTCCCAGCTTAACTGATTTTTTTTTCCTTCTTAATTATAAAAGACCAGCCTTAGCTTGGCTTCTTTCTTTCTTTCTTCCTTCCTTCCTTCCTTCCTTCCTTCCTTCCTTCCTTCCTTCCTTCCTTCCTTCCTTCCTTCCTTCCTTCCTTCCTTCCTCTCTCTCTCTCTCTCTCTCTCTCTCTCTCTCTCTCTCTCTCTCTCTCTCTTTCTTTCTTTTTCTCCTTTCCTACCTTCCTACCTTCCTTCCTTCCTTCCTTTCTCTCTCTCTCTCTCTTTCTTTCTTTCTTTCTTTCTTTCTTTCTTTCTTTCTTTTTCTCCTTTCCTACCTTCCTTCCTTCCTTCCTTCCTTCCTTCCTTCCTTCCTTCCTTCCTTTCTTTCTTTCTTTTTCCCTTTTATTTTATTTTACAATACCATTCAGTTCTACATATCAGCCATATCAGATTCCCTTGTTCTCCCCCCTCCTGCCTCCCTCCCCTTCCCCCCAGCCCACCCCCCATTCCTGCCTCCTCCTGGGCAAAGCCTCCCCAGAGGACTGAGATCAACCTGGTAGACTCAGTCCAGGCAGGTCCAGTCCCCTCCTCCCAGACTGAGCCAAGCATCCCTGCATAAGCCCAGGTTTCAAACAGCCAACTCATGCAATGAGCACAGGACCTGGTACCACTGCCTAGATGCCTCCCAAACAGATCAATAAAATCAACTGTCTCACTTATTCAGAGGACCTGATCCAGTTGGGGGTTCCCCAGCCTTTGGTTCATAGTTCATGTGTTTCCATTCATTTGGCTATTTGTCGCTGTGCTTTATCCAACCTTGGTTTCAACAGTTCTTGCTCATATAAACCCTCCTCTTTCTCACTAATTTGACTCCCGGAGCTCCACCCAGGGCCTAGCCGTGGATCTCTACATCCAGATCCCTCAGTCGTTGGATGGGGTTTCTGGCACGACTATTAGGTTATTTGGCCATCCCATCTCTAGAGTAGGTCAGTTCCGGTTGTCTTTCGACCATTGCCAGCAGTCTATTGTGGGGGTATCTTTGTGGATTTCTGTGGGCCTCTCTAGCACTTTGCTTCTTCCTTTTCTCGTGTGGTCTTCATTTACCATGGTCTCCTATTCCTTGTTCTCCTTCTCTGTTCTTGATCCAGCTGGGATCTCCCGCTCCCACAGGCTCTCTTTCCCTCGACCCTCACCCTTCATTACTCTCACTCATGTCCAGGTTGTTCATGTAGATCTCAGCCATTTCTCAGTCATTGGGCGATCCTTGTGTCTTTCTTGGGGTCCTGTTTTCCAGGTAGCCTCACTGGTGATGTGAGTAGCAGTCCAGTCATTGTTGTTCCACCTCTAGTATCCTCCTATGAGTGAGTACATACCATATTTGTCTTTCTGAGTCTGGGTTACCTCACTCAGGATGATTTTTTCTAGATCCATCCATTTGCCTACAAACCTCATGATGTCATTGTTTTTCTCTGCTGAGTAGTGTTCCATTGTGTATATGTGCCACAATTTATTTATCCATTCTTCAGTTAAAGGGCATCTAGGTTGTTTCCAGGTTCTGGCTATTACAAACAATGCTGATATGAACATAGCTGAGCAAGTGCTCTTGTGGCATGATTGAGCATTTCTTGGGTATATGCTCAAGAGTGGTATAGCTGGATCTTGGAGGAGATTGATTCCCAATTTTCTAAAAAAATCACCATATTGATTTCCAAAGTGGTTGTACAAGCTTGCATTCCCACCAGCAGTGGAGGAGAGTTCCCCTAATTCCACATCCTCTCCAGCATAAGGTGCCTTCAGTGTTTTTGATCTTAGCCATTCTGACAGGCATAAGGTGGTGTCTCAGAGTTGTTTTGATTTGCATTTCCCTGATGATTAGGGATGTTGAGCAATTCCTTAAATGCCTTTCAGCCATTTGAGTTTCCTCTGTTGGGAATTCTCTGTTTAGTTCTATAGCCTATTTCTTAATTGGACTGTTGGTCGTTTTGATGTCTAATTTCTTGAGTTCCTTATATATTCTGGATATCAGTCCTCTGTCACATGTGGGGTTGGTGAAGAACTTTTCCCATTCTGTAGGCTGTGGCTTTACCTTGTTGACCGTATCCTTTGCTCTACAAAAGCTTCTCAGTTTCAAAAGGAGATGGGCACACGTCAAGGCAGATTTTTTTTTTTTAATTCAAGAAAAACTTTTTTTTTTTTCTGAGTAAGCCTATAACTGAACTTGCTAAAAGCAGAAATGTTGAGATGACTATTTTAATTCTCAGGAACAACTTATTTTATTTGAGCACCTCTCTTTCTTTCTTATGTGTGCAGAAAATTGGAATGAGATCACAAGTGACACTAAGTGCCAGTTGAGACAGATTTCAAAACAAAAGAAACAAGAATGTCGATGCAGGTGAAAAGCAATTAAGCATTTGCGGCAGAAATAATTGATCTACTGGGATTTTAAAATGCATCTAGGATATAACTGATCTGGTTTGATATGTGTACTTGCTGGATCTTAAACCTTAAATTTAGAATCATTAACTAGTTTCATAACACATTATGAACTGCATTTTCTCTACAGCTCTGTACACCTGTAGTTTAAAGACTGGTACATAACAACAGCAACAAATCCACTTCAGATTACTTAATCAAACAGCTAGCATGGCTGCCTAAATGGCATTCTATGTACTAAGTTTCATTTTGTTTTCTGCAAGGTCCGAGCCTGAAACTCATTTTATAACCCAGCCTGACATCAAATTCATGGTAATCCTCCTGCCCCCGTTTCCTGAGTGCTGGGGATTTTGACCATGAACCACCTTGCCTGGCTTTGGGTATCCATTTTTGAGGACAGTCACAAATTGATTCAGCTTACTTGTCTCCTTTTCCTAGTTATCTTGTTTTACTTATCTTCTTGCTAAAATACTACCTGTTATTAAAGCCATTACCCATGATTATTCTGTGGCGGCACTGGTGCAGCGTTCCAATTCCTGTAAGCGGTATTTATTTTGACATGTTAAACAGCCAGAGTATGTGATTAGAACTGGATATTAAAAATACAAATTGAGAAAAATATTAATTAATTTTGCTCCAAAAGCTTATTAACTCAAGGAGGCTCTGATTTTTTTAAAGACCTATTTTATGTATCTCATGTCAGTGGCACCATGCTCATAGTACACCTCATTAAATAAACCAATTAACAAAACAGTGTCCAAATGAATTCTAATAACTTTGAAGACATTAGTAAAATTGAATTTGTTGAGAAATTGTTCTTTTTTCTATGCTTAGATACAAATGCAGGAATTAATTTCCACATATGTCCAAGACATTGAGAATCTCCACATTCTTATTTTTTATAAGTTTTAATGAATATCATGAAGAAATAAATCCTATTTGGTCCCTGTTGTCAACTTTGCCAGGAAATTAGCACTATTTTACCTCAGTTTGCCATTCATTTCCAAATTCTTTTCTTCTCATAACAATTCAGATACAGTTGCTCTCTATGCTACTATACACAAATTTTGGAAATTAGGACCAAAGCAGAAAAACTACTCTTGTTAGTAATGAATTAGTGAGCAATGATAATCATTTGCCTCTTTTGTTTAGGGATAAAGTCCCACTATGTATCCAAGACTGGCCCTAAACCCTTAATGCTCCTGGGGTAGCCTCCTAAGTGCTCAAAGTCCAGTGGTGTTACTGTGATACACAAATGATAATCATTGGGAAGACCAGTCTTTGCAGAGGCCCTAGAATTCATGCATCAGTCAACAAGATGTGCTCATGCCATTTGTTAGTCACTGGTTTGAACACTCTTGTCCAGCAGGGGATATGCCTCTGCTAAATGGTTCTCTTTTCTTGCTGGTCTTTTAGTTACTGACCACCATGAAATCTAAAGCCTACCAGACTATGTGGGCAATGTCTAGTATGACTGACTTTGGTAATTTGGGGGGAGATTAGTTCTTTAAAAAAAGTTAATTCCATTTATTTATTTATTTGTGTGTGTAAATATGTGTGCATGTGTGCCTGCATGAGCACACACTCATGCTCATGTGTATGTATGGACATGGGCGTTGGCATGCATGCTGAGGTGAGAGGACAGTTTGCACCACTCAATTCTCTTTTTCTACCACATCAGCTCCAAGAATAGAACTCAGGTCATTGGGGTGGTAGCAAGTACCGTTACCTCCCAAACCATCTTTCTGGAGAGGACAGTTTTAAAGGACTTTTAAAAGTGCTTTAAGTTCTGCCTTGCATGTTTTAATTAATCAACTAATATTTATTTGTGCACCAACCTTTGGAGTTCTTTAAAAAGCATCTGCTGCTGTTCCTGTATATGGCCTGTAAGAGCCTGTTTGGGCTCTAGCTGGGGAGTTCAGCTACTCTACCCTTGACCTAAGCCCAGTCCAGCTCTATGGAAGACGATCCTCTATGACCAAGTACACAGCTTTGGGAAGGATACACATGGCATGATAGTGGGTACTTTACTGTCCAGCAAGATCAGAGAGGGTGATCAATGGCAGACAGACATTACAGCAAGATTGGCCTCACAACCAGTATTGTCATCATAGTTTCCTTACAGATCGCTTTCAGAAGTGCTTGAACCTATCTGTTTCTACCTTATTGTTGCTTCTCTTGCTAGAACGGTGATTAAAATACTTTTTCTGTCCTTGTAGAACTTAGTTATTTTCCTGCTATGATGTAAAGAGTAAGTGAGCTAAGTTTTGTGAGATTAATGTTAAAAAAAATCTAAGCCTTAATTAAAATCAGTCATTTTGCATTAAGAGCTCCATTCTATTTAATAGATAATTTGCTCAGTTCGAAATGAAGAGCAGAAATGTTACCATTCTGTCTCAGCAAAATGCTTGCCTCATGGTAATCACTCCATTTCTATTGGTTATTTCCTACACACTTCGTATGTGCTTTTTTATTTGCTTGGAGGAGTTTTAATTTTACAGAAATTCATTATATTTGTGAAGTACACATAGTAGTGATATAATTTAAAAGGTGAAACTGTAAAGTTCAGCTACTGAGAAGCATGTTCTACCTCTGCCTTTTCACTCTTTTCTTTGCACATACTTGGGTCATCATTTTTAAAATTTTCATATTTCACCTACAACCATCACTTTAAGTAAATGGACTCAAAGAGGATTATTTCTTGAGTGTTGCCTTATCTGTATTATTATTCATGATTCTTGAAACTTGTATTTTTTAATGTGTATATGTTATGTGTTTAAAACAATGATTATTTCCAAAGTTCATTTGCTGAGCCATTATGGCGATGCGATATCCTGAAAATATCTCTTACATTCTAAGAGAATGAAACTTTTCTGGAGCTCACAGCCAGCATTAATAGCACATCTTGAGGTTACTTAAGACTTAATACTGCTATCCTAGTGTGTACTCAACTTGTTTGTTTAATCTGCCTTTAAGAGAACAATGTAACATCAACCTTACTTGCTATGAATTTCCCACATTTACAATCTAAACTAATGCAGAGCTCTAATCTCGAATCATCTCCTCTTTCATGTCCTTGGCCCAGATAATGCCCGTATATTGTTTGCTGAAAGCAGAAAGTACTTTTGTATTTTGAAAGCAACTTCCTAAGATCTACCAGGAAAGTTGAAAGCAACCATAGGTCTTTGGTTGATGAACAATGGTGTTTGGTGTGTGCTATATGGTATTTCGTTTGTGTTCTGACAGATGTAGCTTGCATGGAGATCAGAGGGAAGAGCTAGTCACTAGTTGAATGTAGAGGCCAGGCAGTGCTGGTACACAACTTTAATCCTAGCACTTGGGAGGAAGAAGCAGGAAGATCCGGAGTTCAAGGTCACCCTGGGCTACACGAAATTAAATCAGTCTAAAAGAGAAACAGAGTCAGGCAGTGGTGGTTCACACCTTTAATCCCAGCACTTGGGATCTCATGCCTTTAATTCAGCACTAGGGAGGTAAAGACAGGAATATAAGGTGGGTGAAGACAGGATCTCTGCCCCATTCAGTCTGAGGATTCGTAGAGACAGGATTCCCGCCTTGGTCTGAAATTTCATAGAGGTAAGAAGTTTTGGGTGACTGGCTGCTTTGTTTTGCTGGTCTTTCAGGTTTCATTCTTGATATCTGACTCTAGGTTTTTATTGTTAAGATTAATTAGGATCACACTTCAGTTGTGTGGGTCAGTTGTTATCATTGGGAGTCAGTGACTGAATCCCTTGTTAAATATTATTGGAAAGTATCTCTTTTCTTACCCATACACTTTTTGTGCTGTTCAATAAATAGAATGAAGCTCTTTGTTAAGGCCAGAAACAGACAGACAGTTATATACATATATATGTGTGTATATATCTATATCTATCTATACACCCACACACATATTCATAAATACATAGGGACAAACAGATTCACAAAATATCCTTCAGATAAGTTCAGATTCAGACTCATACAACAGGCAGGCAGAGAGCAGAAGACACAGAGAACATGTAACAGGGAATTAAAATCTGAACTTGCTCTTGGTTCAATGACTCCAAGGGAAGTGCTTTGGTTTCTTTCCTTAATGTGACATATTGGTAACTTGGAGTTAAACAATAATGTTTGTAATTCATGCAAACCAGAGGGAATAATGACCTACTGAAAAGAAGGCGCAGACTTTTGAACATCTTCCAGACTCAGAACATCCTTCAGTCTCAGCCTCATCTCAGGCTCAGCTTCACTCAGAAGCCACAATTATCCCAGGGCCCTGTAGCCAACAGGTGCCTGAGCTCAGAAGGGATAGTGCAGGCAAACCATCTTTGCTTTGAATTTTTCTCCTTGGTGGTTGAAACATCTCTCAGAAGCTCCTAGTCCCTAATTCTCCTTTCTTTCCACATTAATTTCACAGGTGTTAGGTCTTCTTTGCAGTCTCAAAATCACATTCCTACTCCTGCACCTGAGGTACAGTCCTGATATTTATCCTAAATAAAGCTCTTATACAATTTACCTTGATGTCTGCTTCTCACAGGACTTAAAGTAATCCAGTTGCTGCAGAAGTGGTCAAAAGGCATGCAGTAAATGTAGTTTAGGGACAGCATTGCTTGTACCAGCTGTGTGGGGACACCTACTTGAGTAGAATATTCGGCATGCAGGTAGAGGACCAGTTGCTGAAGATTGTCTACTGATAGCCTAGGATAGCCATCTTAATGTGAGGAATATCCTTGCCAGTATTGTGATCCAGGCATCTGAAATATATTGAGAGAATGATGCCTGAAAGAAGGGTAGAGTTGTCCATTCATTACTAATTTGCAGCAATGTCTGCAAAGGGAAAAACTAGAAACTGAGGGAGGGTGGCAAATCGTTTTTAAGTGAGATAGGAAGCTAGTAGACACCTGTGGTGGTTTGAATAAGAATGGACCCCACAGGCTCACATATTTGAATGCTTAGTCATCCAAGAGTGGCACTATTTGAGAAGGATTAGGAAGTGTGGCCTTATTGGAGTGTGCGACTTTGTTGGAGGAAGTATGTCACTGGCAGTAGACTTCTAAACTGTAAGCAAGCTGCAATTAAATGCTTTATCTTACAGGAGTTGCCTTGGTCCTGGTTTCTCTTCATGCAACTGAACACTGACTAAGACCTCTTTAGTGGTTTATGTGACCCTTACCTCATTTAGTGAAAGCCATCATGGCTTCAGAGCAGCTGAAGATTGGCAACTGAACATTTAGATTCTCAGGCAAGTGAGGACTGTTTTAATAAGGCCGTGATCCTGCTTAGGAAAATCTGGTGTGTTGGAACATCAGCTGTAAACCTCTAGGTGGATAATCCCAAATACTCTTTACACTTGTGATAAACAAACCATAAAGTGATCCTTAAAGATCTACATTCTTGAGTCATCTCTTCTTAGCAACCAAATGGGACCTCTGACTCAGTCCTAACCATAGTAGAATGTGGTGAGAAGACTTAGGGCAGGACAGCAGTAGATTGTTTATTACCCATGAGACCCGGAGTTTAAGCGCAACATACACACACACACACACACACACACACACACACACACACACAGAGACCAGTGGACATGAGATATCACTTCTGAGATTTTTTTTCATTATATAATACTCCATATTAGAGGAATGAAGAGACTCTCTTGCTTCTGAGCCTGTTTATGGAGAGGGTCAAATGACATGGAATTTACATATCTCACATATCCTTTAGGATTGGAGGGAGGCTATAGCTGAGAACCAGTAAGAAGCTTGAAACCTCAGCCACACAGTCTTAAAAGTTAATTTTGACAGCTTAAATGGGTTCAAAAGTTTTGCCAGGCAAGCCTCCCACTGAGAATACAGCTAACCTTGATTGTAACCTTGTGTGAGCCTAAACAGAGGATCCAGCCAAGCTAAAAGCTATGCCTGTACTTTTGACCGACAGAGACTTTGAGATAATAACTGTATGCTGCTCCAAGTTATCAAGCTTTGGGTAATTTGTTACACAACAACAACAACAAAAAACTAATATAGCTCAGTAGAAGTTTATAACATCCTTAATTCCTTGCATAGATGTCTTCCCTTCTCCACCAAGGAACACCAGTAAAATTATAAGGTCTCTGCAAGACCACAGAGTCATGACTACATTGCTTAGGAGTAGTCACACCTCCTCTAGGTAGGTTGATAACTAAGGTGAAAGCTCAGTATTGCTTGGTGGGAGATAAGCTGAGTGTGATAATGGAGAAAGAAGATTATAGCAAAAGGAGCTGCAAAAAGTCATAAACATGAACCAATTAGATCCAAAGACACTCCCCTATGATTTGTGGGTATTTGATCAAGTAAGCCAGAATGTAAATCTGAGCAAACAAGACTTCAATAGCTCAGGTGTCTTCCATTGCAGCAGAGGCCTCAACACTGTAGCAATGATCTGTGAGACAAAAGGAAAAAACTCAGAGTGAAAGAGCAGCAATTAGAACTCAGGAGAAAATGATGGTGTCTGCTTAACAGAGTAGAAATGTCTGAGATTCCTTTGAAGAAGTAAGAAAGGTTAGAAAAGTGGGCTTGCTGGCATGGATGGGTATATTATGTGAGACCAGACGACCAGCCAAAGGACATGGAAGAACTCAGAGGACACACACTCCTCAAGACCTTCTAGAACAGCAAGTGGAAGGCACATCATGAAATGCAGTGGTAGCTCTTCTGTTCTGTAGGTCAGACATGATGGCTGAAGTGCTCACAGCTCTGGGTTCATTAATAGTGAAGGGAATCAGGAGGCACAAATTAATAAAAGCCATTTGGTGATGTTTGCTTGACTAATGTCATGGGATCTCAGTTACAATGGCCAGCAAGACTGGAGTAACAATCATAGAGAATTGTTTTGCAATCTGTTGAGGGTAATTATGGCATCTCTAGAGAAACTGATGATAGCCAGTAAAGGTGTTGTTTAATATCTACTCACAGAACAAGGCACATCTGGGAAATATGAACTGCAGGTAGTCATCTCTACTAAAGGTAATGATCTCTTGTTAAGCTCCTGGATCTGGATAAATTTTATGATATGAAAACTATGGACTAAGAGATGTGGGCTATAGGCAAAAGATGCTTTCACAGTGTGGCATGACCAGGCTGCCCAAATTCCCTCAGTCCTCACACTGCAGTGCTGGATATGTCATTTGGGGTTAATGAGGCAGAATGTAGAATTTATTATCCCTAGTGGGACATTTACAACATCGGTGCCTAGACTATTATATTCTTTCCAATAAACAGTTTCTGTTGTGTTACTGACCCCTGGTAGAGACAGACTATTGCTATGGGTTAATAAGTGACCTGCAATCAAAATGTTGCATAATAAAGTAGATTACTGGCAGGAGTAATTGATTTACAGCAAAATATAGCTAACTTTACTATGAGGAGACAGAGAGAATATGTGGATTTTAGATGAATCTCCTGGAGGCCTTACAGTAGTCTCAGAATCAGTTAGTAGTGAGCAGACAAGTATTGTTGTCCTGGTGTGTTATGCTTACCCAGGGCCAGGGATGAGTAAGTGCGGACAGGATTGTGATCTATTCTACTCTTCCTATTTTAAAGCTTCTCTCAAGACTAAAGGCCCATGGGAATGAGTGGCTATGTTATAAAAAAGTATAGATAAAGATTCTTGGAGAGATATGGAGGGTGAGATGCAAGAGAACCAGCTGCAGAAGTGCTTGGATAATTAATAGTCCACAGTTGCTACACTTTTGAGATATACCAAAAGTTTCCTTGAAAGGCCACACATTCTTCCTCAGCAATTTCCTGCCCATAACTAAACAGAACAGGACTACTAGACCCAGGTGATTTCAGTCCTATGCAATGCTCTGCTGATAGTCAAACTATTTCATGACTATTGCACACTGGTTCGGGACTATAGCTGTCTTCCTTTTCTTTTTCTTGTCAGAGATACCAGACTTCCCTCAGAGACAGAATCCTTGTCCTCTGGAGAACCCCTTATTTATCCTTCCTTTAAATCACTGGTGTTTTTAATTGTCTCAGAATCTGCTTCTCACAGGATACAAACTGACACATTGGATAATGATCATGAAATTCTCATAATTGTAACTAAAACCAAAATGTCTATACTTCTTAAGCCAATTTCTCAAGTATCTTAACTATGGGTCTATGACTATTTTTATGGACACAGGTCCAATGACAGAGGGATATAATCACCCCTTACCAAATGATTATATTTATTAAATAGAAATGAGAAATACTCATCTATATTTTTGTAGGCAAAGAGAGCAGTTTAGTTGATCTTCTTGACTAGGTTATAGTGATCTGTGAACAAAAAGTTGAGAGAAATTGACCTTTCACTTATCAAACAAGAATAAAATGTTTGAGTTATTATTTTGTCAACTTTAGATTTATAATATATATATTATATATATTTAGAATATATATATATATATATATACATATATATATATATCTTTGTCCATTGATTAATCTGGTTGTAAAGGTTGCTACATTTTAGGCATTTGATTAAGAAAGAGAAAATGATGTAGTTTTTTAGCTTGGGGTTTTTGTGGGACTCCTAATAGTTGGAGTAGGGGTGTCTCATACTCTTTTGCCTGCTTTTAGGATCCTTTTGCTCTTACTGGATTGTTTCATCAAGCCTTGCTAGAGGGCTTTTGCCTAGTTGTGATGCATCTTGTTATATTTGGTTGATGTCCCTGGGAGATCTGCTCTTTTCTGAAGGGAGCAGTGGATCTGGGGGAGAAGGGGAGGTGTGTGCGTGTGCGTGTGCGTGTGCGTGCGTGCGTGTGTGTGTGTGTGTGTGTGTGTGTGTGTGTGTGTGTAAAACTGGCAGGAGAGAAGGGAGGAGAAATGCATTTGGGATATATTATGTGAGAGAAGAATACATTTTTTTTTAAAAAAAGAAGGAAAACAATAAAAAAGAAATTTGTTTCTATTTATGGTAATGTCTACATCAGGCTAATTTTTTTAAAAAATTATTGCTATTTGTTTAGGTGCCTTTTCCCATGTATACCTTCCTGTCAATGTGCTGAGATATGCAGCCTTTGTAGAGGTGCTGTAGTAAAGCTGACACTGAACTTCTCCGCCTGACTGTTCACTTTGTAGTCAACAGCACAGTTCTGGTTCTCATTTTTCTGTCTTTCAACTCTATGTTGTAGTATGCACCTGAGTGGCCCTGGTTGCTGTATCAAGTTCATTCTGCTGGAAAATAAGGAATTTGGCTTGCACTATGCTTGGTTATTTGGAGGGAATCTCTAAATCCTCTGACTTTTCAAATGATAGGATTGTGTTTGATAGTCATGGTAGTCCTAGTGACCATACCAGTGTATACGAAGATTAGTCCTGCAAAGTGCCTAGACTGTTTATTCTAATGAGTCAGGATGAAGACTGGTAGTTCTAGAAAGAACATTTCTTGTGATAAGAAGTGTGTGTGTGTGTGTGTGTGTGTGTGTGTGTGTGTGTGTGTGTGTGTGTGTTTGAAAGTTTGAGTACATGCAATTCACAGTGTGAATCTGGTCACAGGACAGTCTTTAGGAGTTGATTCTCTTCTTCCACTATGTCGGTTCTGAGACTGGAACTCAGGTCATCATGATTGGTGGCAAATGCTTTTACTCACTGTGCTGATTAGTTTCAAAGGTCAACATGCCACAACTAGAGCAACCTGAGAAAAAAGAAAAAAGCTCTGGTTGAGGATTTGTGTAGAGCAAGTTGGCCTGTGAGCATATATACAGGGGATTGTCTTGATCATTAAAAATCAATAGGAAGAGCCAGCCCATTGTGGGTAGGACCATTCCCTGGACAAGGGTGTCCTGAACTATACAGGACAGGAGAAAGCTTCGTGAAAGCAGGGAGGAAGCAGCAGTCAGGGCACATTGATCTCTTTCTGGTTTTGACTGTGGAGGTGATGTGACTGGCTGTGTGGAGATCCTGTCTTATCTTCCTCTCAACAACAGGCTGTGCTCTAGAATTATAAGCTAGTTAAAAAACCTTTCTTTACCAAGTTGCTTTTCATCAGAATGTTTTTATCACAGGAACACAAATGAAAGCAGGACCTCCAGGGAACCACTCTCCGGCCCAGCCAGTTTATGCTTTTGGTTGGAGTGCAGAACTTCATGTCTCACAGAATTCCTGGCCTTGCTCTCTACATTTCTTTGTCCGGTCTCATTTTTTTTCCCTCATACAAAACTGTTAAGACTGGTGCTGTCCCAAGCTCTGGATTTATCCAGTAAATTCTCAGATCTGACTTCAGAAACTTCAGAAATTTGCCCTTCCTATAGGCAGCTGGACTGCCAACCCTTGTGCTTAGAATGTGAAGCAAAGGCTGTCGTATGTTTGCCCTACATGTACATTTGACCTAACTTGTTGGCTTGAGGACATCATTGCTTTCCATCCTGAAGCATTTTCCTCCGTGAATCCCATCATCTTACCTTCCAAACTGTGCCTCTTTTCCTGCCTATCAACCATTTAATCCAATTACTTCTTCCTTCCCAGACTTCACAAATATCTCCTTCAGTCTAGCATGACATACATTGACTCTTTTTCCTGGATTGTTTTAATTCTATACAAGGTGTTTTGTCTTATTTTAACTGATAGTGCATTTATTACTCAAATTCCTTGCACCCACCATTCAAGCTGAAATTTCATTTGCAAAGATATCTGTTTAGAGTTGATTGAAAATGTTTCCTAAGCAGCAGATAACCATTGTTAAACACAGGTCTCCATGAGCCCCACAAGGTGATTCTGCACAAATCTGCAAGAATAACTAATATAAACTTTTGCTGTGAATCAAGTTACCTTACATTATTAATATTAGTAACAAACAATATGGATCCATTCCAATTAAAGTAAGTGCAAGATAGTTGGTTTTAGAACTATTCAAGTCCAAAACTGTTTTTCTCTTTACTGGCCTAAACTCCCCTCTGGGTGTATTTGGATTTTCCCATTTCTCTGGGTTTTTTCTTTCATCTTCAAATTCTTTGTCTGTATATGTGTATATGAACGTGTGGGTGTGGGGGACTTGAACTCAGGTCCTCACACCTGCATAAGAGTTCTCTTTCCCACTGAGCCATCTTCCCAGCTCAGTTACTTCTGAACTCTTGAAGCATGCATTTTGTGCATATTGTGTATGATGACAGCAGTTCTCACTGGCTGCTAGTCTAAGGCACCTAGAAATCTTATTTTTTATTATTCTGTATCCCTTTGAGAACTACACCAAGGACTTTATAAATAACATAATGTTCATGATCTGAAGCATGGGTGTGTAAGATGTTCATGTGTCTTTGAGTTCTGTTACAGTTGTTATAGTTACAGTTGTCTTTTTCTTCTAATTTGTACCAGCAGCCATCAGGGCTTCAGTAACAAGGAGGGAACAGTAATGTAACTACTAATCCCAGAGAGTTTCTAGTTGATTCCAAAATTAAATATCCTCAAAGTTTTAAGGATAGTATTGTCTATATTATGTTATTTGTAGCTACAGTTGTAGATAAGTGGATATTTATAGGTCACTATTCAATTGAGTGTGTGCATGTGATTTTTTCATTTATTTGTAGTAATCAAAATTTTCTCACTGGGGGCCCAAAGCCAACAAGTCTCCTATCTGTCACTGTAGAAATATGCACCTATTGATCAGGTGCATAAAGGGGTTACCCTTGCTGCTCCTGAACAGAGAAGGAACTGTGTTCCAAGGATTTATTTGAGAAATACAGCATGTTCAGATAGTGTTGTGACTCTTACTTTGGCATTAGTGCTTATATTACTCATATTTCTACAAGCAGCTGAAGACTACACACAGGCGTTCTTTAAGTTTCTCATTGTAGAAAGGATAAGAAAACAAGACTAGTTTCACTAATGATGGAGGGTACATAGTAGTTCAGTGTTCACTCACCAGACATCTGCCTTGGGAAAAACAGCTTTGTGGTATATAGCATCATTTTTTAAAGTATCAACTGCTGGAGGGAGCTTCAAGGAATTTACTGATGAGCTCTTTGTGAAAATGGGTTCTGGGAAAATATATCTACATTTGTTTTAAACAGGTTTGTATGGTCTGGACTTACATGATCAATAAAAATGCTGAAAAAAAAAAAAACCCCAGAATGTTATAAAGCTGAATTTTATCATTCAGTATGTAATGTCTGAATAAAAATAAATGCATTTGAAAATAAGGATGAAGTGAACAATGAACATTTACTTCCGTGAAAAGCCTTATCCAATAAATCTCAAATTTCCTATGCGTCCACATCATTTTTACTTACTGTCCATGAACATACATTTATAAAGATTTGTTTTGTCAAATAAATTTTTACAATTGCTTTGTATTCCTACATCTAAGTTAGTGGTTTCTCTCAAATAGCACGTTCAATCATTTACACCTTTATGGGTCAATACACATTTTAAATTGCCCCGTAGGAAAAAAATTCAAATTAATTCCTATCTGTTCAAAGGAATGGTTAAACTTTGTACTCATGAAATAGTCTCTAAAATGGCTAAAGTGACTGAAAGGCTCAATGATATTTGCTTTTAAATTCTGCCTCTTGAATCAGTTATTATATTGACATTATATTATATTATATTATATTATATTATATTATATTATATTATATTATATTATATTATATTATATTATATTATATTATATTATATTATATTATAGGCTTGACAAAAAATTCAATAGTAGTAGAAATGTACACATGTATATATTTTTGGTACCTCTTTATTTTAAAAAAAAAGTCACCGGTAAGATGCAATATGGGAAGCCCATCATTCAATGAAAGTCGCATTTGTTTGAGTCAAGGCACACCTTATTTTCACCAAATAGAAAAGATAAAGGAATGATTTACTTTGTCTTTAGAAAGACTCACTTCTAATCACTGGATGTTCCAGAAGCCCCAGGAGTGAGAAGGAATCTTTAACTTTGAATATAGCAAACCGGACACACATGGATTGAGAAACTATGCTTGGGAGAGTTCTCACAGAAAATGAAAGGTTCATGTTACACTAACTACACAGTCCATACTGGAAGGGAGGAGCACATTCTAGCACTAGTTCTGAAATGAGAAAACACGGAAAGGCTCCCAATAGGGCAATTCCATCTCCTAAGAGTCCCATCCCCAGTAGGCGGGGCAGAGACAGAGTAACTAGGACACAGAAGCCTGGGTGGAGAATAGAATGTAGATTTTATTCTACCAACAAGGGGTGTGAAGTTTGGACTGTAAGTATGGGGGAGGTTATAGCCCAATAGACACTATTTCGGAGTTCAGGGTATAGGAGTAGGGCTAAGGTTGTACAAGAAAGCATGCCTGGTCAGACAATAGTGCATATTTGCCCCGTTGGCCAATCTCCAGAGTGCTCACATTGCCCAGTGCCCCTCTTCTCAGAGCCCATTACCTCAGTGCCTATTCTTCTAGTTTTTAATCTCCTTAGTGCCCATTTTCCCTGTGCAAATCCTCCTCGTGCTCAAGTCACCAGTTCCCACTCTCCCCAGGGTCCAATTTCCCCAGTCCGTAGTCTCACCAGAGCTCACTCTCCTCAATGGCCATTCTCCCCAGAACCAACTCTCGACCACGATTTCTCTCCCTAGCTCCTCTTCTTCATAGTGCTCCCTCTTCCCGGTGCTCAGTCTCCCTACTACACACACAGACGCTCAGAGACAGACAGGCAGGCAGGCAGGCAGGCAGGCAGGCAGGCAGACAGACATACCCAAACACTTTAGTCATAAAGAAGAATGAAATAATATGATTTTTAGTGTAATGATAATTCTAACTCAAATGCAGAAAGACAAGTATGTTTTTTCTCATATAAAGAATCTAGGCTTTTCTTTTAAGTCAGGGGAGCAGAAGAGTGATTGTTTGAGGCCAGTGATGGGCACAAGAGAGGATGAGAGGGGATGAAGATGAATGAGATTTTCATAATTGTTTTGTATAATTAATATATTCTCACAAAATCAATTTAAATAGAAGACAGGAACGACTGTGTGAGAGGATTGCACCAAACTTGAATGTGGCCACTAGAAATGTGTCCATTAAAACAGCTCTTTAATATATCTAAATATTATTTCCATGCTGAAAGATTTTTTTAGGGGAAAATAATAAGGAGGCAGGTTGAACAGTCCCGGTAAGAGAATTTCACCATCCCAGAATAATGTATGATCGAGGTCACAGAGTAACAAGAAAATAGAAACAATCACATCAAGCATTTACATTCCAGATGCTGTGGTAGTCACTGTGTTAGAAAAACAGTAATGCCTGAGCTAGTACATGTATATATTATATTTTATCATTTGGTTGAGAAGTTCTGTAGAATGACATCAGTTTATTAATCACATAAAGTTCCAACACAGCCCAATTTGAAAAATAAATTAGAATTCACAAAGGAAATATCCAGATAAAATTCAGCTTTTAGGTAATTAGTTGTCAATGGCATATTCCTGAGCACACAAAGCTTCTACTTTGTTTAAGCGCAGTTTGTTAATGCCTGTGGTTTAGGTTCTGGCCCTAAGAAGACAGCCATTTTGCTTACACTGTTGGTAGAAGCAACTCTGTGACAGGATCATTGGCACATTTTTCTCAGTGATGAATTGCTTTAAATTCATCACTGCCACAGACAAATTAACAAAGCAAATATCCTACAGATCTCAGGTCACAACCACACTCGGAAGGACAAGCATAAATGAAAACTAACATCCCTCTTCCTTAGCTCTTCTAATTTATCTCCTAGCTATCTGTTTTGAAGTACTCATGCTTCGAGTTAAAAAAAAAAAAAAAGAAAGAAAATAGTAAAAGCCTACTTACACAAAATAAATTACCCTCTGATATCCAGTTCAGTAGCTTAGCATTTAAAAAAAAAAAAAAAAGAAGAAGAAGCAATGCAAAGTCTGTGGTGGATTTTCTGCTTTGGTAAATAGGTCACAGTTTGTCAAATCTGGAATATATTAAGGCTTTGTGGAGTTCTGTTTTTCTCATAATTTCAGAAGTAGATAAATCATATTTAGCAACCAAAGAGAATTGCCTCTCAGCTGACTGATAGGAAAAGTAAGAGGAGAAAGAAGGGAAAATATAGGAAAGTTGACTTAGAAAGGTGTTCCCAAGATACAAATATACAGAATTTTAAGTATTTCCTAGGAATGACAAAATGTAGGAACCATTTGCCAAATGGATGTGAAGAACCATGGTAGCTCTCCTCGGGTCTTCAAATACTGTGAACAGTTTATAGAAGCCACAAGTCATGCCTATGTTTTCTTTATAAGAAACTTCTGAGATTTGGGGTTAGAATTTTAAGCACAATAGAAGAAGAATAAGCGACATTATAAGAACTCATTCCTACTCTGCCTATGTGTTTTTCATCGCAGTGGTAACATGTTTTACATGAACTTATTTAATTTCCTCTCTTTTACTAGACTAAATATAATAATGAAGGAAAAACACTGGAGCCCTTTGGCAATTCCTCATAAAAGAGAAACATAATGGCAATGTACTTCACTTTTCAAATAAAAGAATGAAGTATTTTCTAAGTTTTTACTCAAAATAAATTTGAGGCACCAGAACTCTTTAAGGTGATAGAACTATCACACAATGCATATATGTATCAAAATGTCATTACCTCATTAACATATACAAATTTATGTGCATATGTATTAGTAACACATAATGTAGTTTTAATAAACAAAATTGGGAAATATAAATGGAAAGTGCTGATGCCTTATTGCAAGTTTCAGTGTAGAATTTTTCTGCCTCAGTGCAAAGCAAACTAAAATCAAACATTTACATGAGATTCAGATACCTTCCTTTACTCATGTTTACAATAAGAACAACATAGTTGGGTGGTGGTGGCACACGCCTTTAATCCCAGCACTCGGGAGGCAGAGCCAGCCAGATCTCTGAGAGTTCAAGGCCAGCCTGGTCTACAGAGCAAGATCCAGGACAGGCACCAAAACTACACAGAGAAACCCTTTCTCGAAAAAAACAAAAACAAACAAACAGAAAAACCACAGCAATAAGAGCAACATAAACCCTGATTATACTAAAGTTTCCAAAGTCCTGCCAAAGAGTTACACAAAAGAAAATTCCTTTACATAAAAATATCAATAACAAAGTTAACATAATAATACGAGTTGTATAAGATGCATTCTAAGGACTGTTATAATAAACGCTACTTCCTTAGGGCTTCCAGGCTGTGCCACTTCTAGCAACAAACTAGAACCATCCCAGAATCGTGTCATTCTCAACCACTTCTCACATCTTACTGTGATCCAGACATTAAGCCAAAATAAATAAAATTTGGACCAAAAAAAAAAAATGGGGTTTTCTGACAATCTGAGTGTTGCATCATTTTTAGGAAAAAAAATCAGTAGAGGTATAAAGTCACATAGAAGGATTTAAAACGATTTTCAAATAAGCTCCCTTCTTCACTGACAGCCACTGTGACGGCCTGATAGTTCCCTTCCACAATGTTACAGATCAAATTAAGAAAAACTGGGGATAGCTTTTGAGACCCCTGGAAATCACCTTCCACCTAGAGACACAAGAGCAGACATGACCAATAACAGGGCCCATTTGGTCCATTTATTTCTTTTGAGCACACTCATACTCTCTGATGCTTTGCAGGGGGACTGGGGTGGATTTTGGTTCCCAAGACTGAAGACATGGAGCCTTTGATAAAGCTTTGAGTGGCTTGCATGGCTTCCTCCTGCCCAGCCCTCCTCCCTCAGCCGAATGTCTTTCTGTCAGAAGCATGTGCCATTTACACAGACTGGTGTGCAGTGGGTCTGCTACTGTTAGCTGAATCCCCCTCGTGGTTCTTACTGTCATTAATTTTGGGAAAGCTTCCCAATACTGTGGATCATCTTCAAATCTGTAAAGTGAGGTAGTGTAGGCGTAACAGCCTCAAGTAAATGTGCATCCTGAACTGGTTTAATCACCTTATTAATATTCAACAGCGTCATTTCCATTTCTGTAGCCACTGCCCTAGTTCATGTAAACAAACATTCATTTGTATCTAATAAATTGCTATTAATGCTGTAGAATCTTAAATATTGCTTTTAATAAACATTTAGATTATTGCACCACCCATTTAACTTCTCTCACACAACTCTATTGTATATCTAGCTGCCAGAAAGAGAAATCTCCTGATTTTATGACCATAATATGTACTTTTCCCATTTACGAAACAAGTTTATTATGTAACAATCAAAACTACATGTGCCTCAAGTGACATTTTTTTTTCACCAAACTCCTGTATTTTCAGTTCTACTGTCTAGATGATCTTTCCTGACTTCACCATGTCTTTATATTTTAACAAGCACACTTAAATATTTTTGTGACTACCAAATAAAATACATTTATAATCTCAAAAACACAAGTTTTCAGAATTCCAACATCAGCATATACTAGTGCATGGGTAAACACAACAAAGGCTCTTGCCTTGGTGTCTTGGGCAGAATGGACGGTGTGTGTGTGTGTGTGTGTGTGTGTGTGTGTGTGTGTGTGTGTGTGTGTGTGATGTGTGTGTATGTCTGTGTGTGTGTGATGTGTGTGTATGTCTGTGTGTGTGATGTGTGTGTATGTCTGTGTGTGTGTGTGTGTGTGTGTGTTTATCAAGTGCCTGAACCTCTGCTTGATTTTATTTTCCTATGTTAATGCCCTATCCTCTGTACAGAAGAAATTGTACATCTATACAGAATATACCTCTGCCCAAAGAAAGAGAAGAGTAGAGTTACTAACCAAGGGCAAACTAGTTTAACTGTATGGTTTAGTTATTCAAGCAGGGACTCCAAGGGGTCTTCACAGCTTAGTTGTATGGCACATAAATGGTACTGAGTCATGTCTTGGCCTAATAATTCACACTGAAAATGAGAAGATGATGATAACCTTAAACTGATGCTCTCAAAACTATTGGAGAAATATGGAGCCTCAGCACTGCCTCCTTGCATGGTGAGAACCTTGACGTGTACTAATACTCATTTTAGAAGTCTTCATTGGGGCTGGGCAGATGGCTCAGGAGGTAAAGTGCTTGCTATGGAAGCATGAGGACCTGAGTTCGGATCCCCAACATCCATTCAAAGGGCCGGACATCATGGTGCACACTTGTAACCTCCTTCTGGGAGGTGGGATGGGGCATCCTTGAGGCTTGCTGGCCACCAGCCTAGCTTAACTGGTGAGCTCTGGGTTCAGTGAGATGGACTCTGCATCAACAAACTAAGGTGGAAATTCACTGAGGAAGACACCTGGCACCCACCTATGACACCACAGACACAGCTATACACACAGACACACAGACAAACAGAGACATAAACACATACACAAAAAATTTCCACTAAACAGGAAAATGCTGAACACTTGTTCTGTCCAAGGCTTTAAAATTTAATTTTTTTCTTTAATGAGACTGTTCAAAAGCCCAGATACATTCTTTCTGTGTCATGCTACAGCTGCTATTTGGAATCATACATCTTTAGCCTCAATAGTCTGCAACATCAGCTGCAAACCTTCCACACAGAGTCCCTGAGTGACTGAGAAAATCTGTTGACTAGTCCTACTGTGTGTTGACTCTATGAGACAATCCCAACAACTCACAAGTCAGACACAGACACAAGGTTCAGAGTTGAATACATGCTCTTCCCTCTCATCACCCACTGGGACACCTGTCCCCAGGATCTCCAATTTCTTCCAGATAGATCCTTCATTGAATCACACCAAGCAGTTTCTTATATAGATTAATACCACATACACATTTCCAAAATCATGTTTTATTAAGTTACTTTGTATATTCAAATAGTATTTCTACAAAATGAAAAAGTCTTTTTATTTAAAGATCTCAACAATTTGATTGCTTTTTATAGTGCTGGAGTTTCTATTATTCCTTTATACATTTTTATTAATTATACCCCAAACACTGAAAGCTCCATGGCCCCTAAACACAACTTGTACTTAATTATGTCTTTTTCAAACTTGAGCTTAATCACCTTTTCATTATTTTGTACTCTGAAAATGCTTTATTTCAAGTTAGTTGCATCAGCCAACAAACATTATGAATTTTCCTCAGCAGTGTGTTGTCTTCATTAGCAAATTGCATTTAGAAATCTCCTAATCCAGTAGTTCAAGCTGCAAGGGATTTTATTTCCATTCTCACTGGACTTCTGGCAGTATCTGCAAACAGGAAACAGTTTTGGTTGTCACAATTGAAGAAGTGATAGTTCTTCAGTCCTAGGAAATATTTTATCCCAAATGTCAATAGTTTTGTTAATGAGGAACCCTAACCTAAAGCAAATGATTTCTTTATTTTAATCCTTTTACTTGGTGGTGGTGATGTATGTAGTATGTGCATGCATGTATGTGTGCATGTATTTATTACTGTGGTGTGTCTGTGTGTGTGCATGAATGTGCTGTGGTATGCATAGTTTGTGTTTTGTGTATAGTGTATGATTATCTATTCTTGAATGTATACCACTAGAATACTATGATTTCTTATGTGATTTTATTATCTTCAAAGCCTGGCATAAAATCCTGACATATAGGTACTCTAAAATATTTTTAAAATGTAAAATTATATAGACTATCTCATTCATAATTTTACAAAGAATAAACATGCAGGAAGAAATTACTTACCAATAAATCTGTGTCATATTCAACATATAATTTCTTTGATGAATTTGATAACTCAGTTGCCATTTGAATATTTCAATAATGAAAATCAGTATTGTTCTGGTAAAGAAAAAAATACTATGAGTCATTTATATTTGCCATCAATGGAAAGAAAACACACACTTTAATAATAGATGAAAAGTTGATTTTGGCAGATCTGTGTTTATTAGATTTTCCTCATGATAAATTTGTCAAGATTTTATTGTATACCAAGCTACAGCTAATTCTTGCTTGCAAAGGCCTCTGTGCTCAGCTGTAGTTGATTAAATCAGCTCCAATTTGTTTGGATTTTCTAAAAATGGAGAATCTAGCTGTTGGGCAAAATAAAACATTAAGTTTTCTTGCAAATTTGTCATAAATATTTTAAAATTAATGCTATTGGAATGTATAAACCACTTTGAAGTCCCTTGTGAAATGATGCATTTTGCCTATTAATGAAACATAAAATTTTACATAATATCCAATAGTTTCCCATATATGGAAAAATGAATGGGTCTTGTAGTCTCTTGTCCTGGAAGACCACATTCAAATTATTTTGCTTGCCATTTAATATTCTCCCAAGCCAGACCTTACATATGTTTTTAGGCAAATCTTTTACATATGGTCTATACTGACTGGCATATTTTATTCAGTTTCCCTTGAGAATGTCTCTCATTTTCTCCATGTGATATTTTGTCTCTATACCCTATATTTTTTCACTTGGAGAATGAACTTGTTCTTCTGCCTACAATTTGAAATTACGCAGTGAACTTTTTCTTTTGATTTCCTCCCAACCCAACTTCCTCTTAAACTACTAATTACCGTGACCTGTCCATCTGATCTGCTAAATCCCTCCTAAAGCTCAGTTCATCTCTTAGTTCACCCCTCCACCTAAAACACTGTAACATTTATCTCTTAACTAATTTATATGACCATCATTTATCCTTACCTCTGTGTATTTTAATCTTTATTTTTCCTCCAGATTCTGCAGTCCTGGAGGTGGGGACCTGATTTACAGATAGCTGTGATTATTTACATTTAGCATCCAGTATGATGTCCTGTACATGGCAATTATGACACAGCTGGATGAAGGTTAGATGAGTCACAGTTTCACCTTAGAAGTAGAAAACAGTGCAAGTTATAAAACATGAAATAATATCACCCAACATAAAAATGTAGAAAAACAAATGGAGGGAAGCATGCTAATAATCATTAAATAAAATGACCATAGTATGTTGTACACATGATAGCCAAAAGTAAAGTGTGGATCTTGTTTGGATCTGGATTTGAACAAATTATAGAGGGTCATATTTCATATAAATGGAGAAATATGTATACAAATGTGTAAAAGAGAACATTAGAGACCTATGGTATAAGAAAGGGGTATATAATTTATCAAAAGTGGTCTTTATCAGAGGTAAACACATAATTGTTTTTAAATAACAAGATGACCTTTGCTTTAAATATTCCAATAAAAATAATGAGGGAATAAGCCAATTAGCAACATTAGGCAAAATGTTGATCATTCCTGGCACAGTGAGGGTGGTATACTGTCCTTTGTACTGTAGTCAACACAGGTCTAAACATGTCTATCACTTTACTGACTTCTGCTGGTCTTTTTTACTTCTAAACTTTTCTCTCTTCAACATTCAGTATGGGTCACTTCCAGCTTAGACTTCCTGAAATTGAGCATCCACTATGGTCCCCTACATTCAAAAGTTTTTATTGGTTTATGACTGCCTACTAAGTAAAATCCGTTATTTTCTTAGCATCCCAGAACTCAGGGTGGTGCCTGTAGTGTCTACATTTTGAGACTTCCTATAAACACTATGTCAACTGAAACAACTGCATTTCCCTGAAATACTTCACATGTTTGGGTCTCTTTTCTTTGCTTTAAGATGTCCTTAACTTTTCTACGTATGATAACCTTCCATTCTGCCTTTCATCCCCTGAAGCATGAGTCATTTCCTGTCTTTCAGAATGAGCCTGTTTCTCTATAAGGTGCTAACACGCCCTGTGTATGTTTTCCTTGGATAGGGATCTATCTTGTATTATGATGCAATATAACCTTCACCTCTGGAGTTAAGTATAACCTCTCTGAAAATACAATTTACCTCAAATTTCTGACATAGATCTGTGTGTAAGATATATTTAACAAATACTTGTTAACAGGTGGGTGGAAGGTTACTAATAGTTGTAAACAATGATAGTTTGAGATCAAGAAAAGGCAGTGTTCTCATAAAAATAAAAACCATGACTTTAAAATTTAGTTTTGCAGTGATTGTCATTATTGGAAATTACCAGGCATTGGGACAAGTACAGCATTTTCACTGCTATGTTTACTCTTCTCATTCTGTAATTTTATAGACGAGGAACAAGACTTGGCCATATTAGGTAACTTTCATGAATAGAGTTCATCTGAGTTCAAACACAAACTTCTTTTATTATTTTTTTTTTACTGTGTTTGAGAAGCCCGAGTTCTGAGGACATGACTAAACAGCTATTCAGAAGATTAAGCAGAATGTAAACAGATGGTGTTGCCCTTCTTCTCCCTACAGCAGTAACTAGCTTCTCTCTAATTGGTTTTATGCAATGTTTAAAGTTGCTTTTTAGTTTGCCCTGAAAAAAAAGATGTAACATCCACATTTATATTTGCCACTATTTTCCATTGTCTTTTACATAAGGACTCCATGTATTTGAATTACTTGACTGAATGCATGATAACACTCCCCCACACACATTGAAATGATCATGAATTACTTTAATCTGAAAATTAGAAATTGCAAGTACTGCCCTAACACAGGCATGTGCCCATGGGCCTATTAGTCAACATATTGTAGCACACACTCACTTCTGTAATTGCTCTCAGAACCAATTTAAAATTTCATAAGAAAATTAATGTCATTATTTGATAGTTTCAGATCCCACTTGCTTTAAATAGTCTTGTTTCTTTTCAGAAAAAAAAAAAATCCTCCCTGGAAAGATGAGATAATTGTGAGAATACTTAAAATGTTCCTCTAAATCAACTCCAAAATTGTGTTTTTGAAAATTTTTTTTGGGAAATACATGGCTCTCCAAGGTGACCATTTTAGGGAACTGCTTTGAATATGTAAACCATGCTATAAATGTATGCATATATCTGCATACATTCTCCAATATGTCTATATATAAACATGTGTATGCATAGGTTGATATGTATCTATATTTCCATAGTTTATATGCTAATTATCATAAATTTACTAAATATTTGACATTTCTCTTGAGAAGAGTGACAGTAATATCCCTGTAAACGGTCCAGGGAGCGTTGGCATAGACAGGTGGATTCCTTAAGAATATTCAGGTAAGTCATTTTAAAGCATTTCCTGGACTGCTAGATGCACAGCATGCTTCTATGCTCAGAGAAGGAGACTTATGAGGCATGGCAGCCTATTAAAGCCTCAGAAACATTTGTCAAGACAAAATGTTTCATTAAGTCTCCAATACATAACATAATGGATGACTCTTCTTTTCCTTTTTTAAAGATTATTTTTATTTTATATGTATGGTTGTTTGTCCTGCATGTATGTCTGTGCATGAAGTATGCACAGTACCTTCAGAGGCCAGAAGATAACATCATATTGTCTGGAACTGGAGTTAGATAGTTGTTAGCTACTATGTATGTGGGTGCTGGGAATAGAACAAGAGTCCTTTGCAAAGTCAACAAATGTTCTTAATCTCTGAGCTTTCTCTGCAGCCTCTGCTTTTCTCCATAACCTTTTGTGACATCCTACTGTCTAGTTTACATGGATCCATGATAGCTAGGGTGACAATTGGAATGTGGTGCAGATGCTGGGGTTGTGTTCCTCTTATTCCTTCCAATAAGCACACACATTTTTGTGTTTTGATTAGTTTCCAGGGCTTTTATTCAGCTTCTCTTTTTGCAAATTGTATTACTATGGCACACTTTCAAATCACTGTGAGTGTCAGCTTCTTTATGTATAAAATAGAGATGACCTCATATCTATTAATAGTTATTTGAAAAATCAGTAGTGTGCAATATGCTTAGAAATATATTTGGCTTATCACCAGTGTGGTCTTGGACAATTCCAGCAGCTCAGTGGGGAACATTAATATTCTTATAGCAATAATCTTCTTTACAGTAGTTACAGAAATGTTACATACCCAGGTTCCTGATGCTGTAAAGTGCTTTCCCAGCCATGGGCACTACATAAGGTCTGGGATTACCAAGTATTTTAAAGTAGATGGTGTTCAGAGTCCTTGCTTCTCAGACACAGGGGTAGGTGAGTGGCCTTGGAGGAGAAGAGGAAGGTAGAGAAGGACAGTGTCTGGTAATTATGGGGAAATGTTTTAGAACATATCATCGATTGCCCTTGTTTTTATTTTTTCTGAATGTGAGCATCTGTATGTAACCTAAGTTGGCCTTGGTCTTACAAGTCTCCTCGGTGATAGGATTAAAGGTATGCTTCACCATGCAAGACTAATTCGTCTACTATAAAAGACCATTATTCTGTTTTGTTTTAACTTGTAAAGTGATGAAAATACAGAGTTTTTGACCTGCCTTTTGTATGTGTTCAGAAAAGTTCCTGATGTTCCATGACACACAAAGCATCAGCTTCATCTGCTGGGAAAGAACTGCATCCTTGGGGCAATTTGGGAAGTTTATTACATTTTAATTTAAAAATTTTTTTTGTACTTCTGAGTCTAATTTTACTATTAGGAAAGAACAACTAGAATATGAATACATATGATGTGTATTTAAGTATGCATTTATTATCTTAACTTTTAGTTTTCTAAAAGTAAATTAAGATCATTGAGAAATAACCATGAAACTATTCTATAAGTGGCAAATCATTATAAAAACACTTAGTGATAGCAAAGGCAATAATTTGTATGGGGGGAGTTTGATAATTAGGCTTCCAATTTAACTGGAGAAGAGGCAGGGGAGCAATACAGAGAAAGAGAGGCAAAAAAAAAACATCAATGGCAATTGAAAAGACTACAAGGAAACATTATTTTGTGCTTATTTAAAAATTAACACGCACACACACACTAATATTAGTCTCTCTCTCTCTCTCTCTCTCTCTATATATATATATATATATATATATATATATATATATATATATATATATGCTGCTTGGGGTAACAATACCCCCTCACAAGTGGCATAGACTATTTAACACAAACCTCAGTGACATAGGAAAACTCTCCTCTAGTTCTTGGTCAAAGGAATCAAAAAGACTCTGTAAATAATGCAGGCAATTTCTATTGCCCTTGCTTGTCTTCCATAAATTGAAGGTAAGAAACTAGTGCTAAAGACACATGACTTGGAGGAATCAAGCTGGAACTGACCTGGAAGCCTCCTTCCTGAAGACTAGTTCTCCTAGTATCTGAAGGTGTTATACAAGCTTCCCAGGAAAAAAATCACTACTCTTTCCTAGCTGTAAAGGCCATGAGCCACAACATGAACAGCATGACACGATACCTCCAATGTTGCAATAGTAGTGCTTGTATCATGGTGACCACCAACAGCCATTTAGTTGGATATAAGACCAGCTCAGTAGAAGTGAATTCATGCCTGGTACTATAAACCTAGTCAAACTACCCATGGCTGTGGATGTCACAGACCTTTACAGATCATTATATAAATCTACAACTGGTCAATATGAAGAGAACTGACCTTGCAGTACACATCTTCAATTCATTCATCTATAACAGAAGCCTTTCACCTAAGTCTCAATTAGCATAGCAGAAGATGGAGCAAGAAAATGTAAGAGTCAGAGAACCAGGGCTTCTATTGCGAAATTGATTTTTCTATATATTGTGACAGGGAGTTGTACCCCTAAAATCTTAACAATATGGCCACCTAAGCAAGACCTGAACAATGAAAATATCAGCTGACTTCCCAAAGTAGGTGGGAAAAAAAATCTCATAGTTCTCACTCATGGATGAAGAGCTCCAGGTGGCTTCTGGGAAATAATCAGTTTTCCACCCCAGGGATGAACCCCCTGAGAGGTTATCCAGTCCCAAGTGTGCAGCCTTAAACACATACGTATATGAGCAACACTAAGTTGATTCAGCATATTGTATTTACACACACACACACACACACACACACACACACACACACACACACACACACCTCATATAATTGAAGAAGTCAGGAATTTGAGAGAGAGTCAGGGGGAAGTTGGAGGAATTGGGGGACTTAAAGGGTAATGTAGAAATGGCATAAATACAGTAGTCATGTAAGAAATTCTAAAAAAATTTAAATTGAATTGTTTTACATCTTAAACGAAGAATCAATCACAATCAGTATTTTCACAAATGTATCAATAAATCCAAAGATGTGATATATGTGTAAGTTAATGCATATTTATCTACAATTATGGATACATTTGATACTTAAAACAGAATTCTAATGTTTGATAACTGATCCTCTCTGCCCTGAAGATGAAGTTGCTTCAGTTATTAGTTGTGACACAATGGATTAGAAGATCAATTCTAAGATGCACTTAGTGAGATTTTAAAATTTAGCATTCAGCTGCTTCTCACAATGTCCAAAACTTGCTGATTTTTCCTTTTGTACTGAAAGGTTTTCATTAAATATGTAACATGTCTTATGTTCAAACTTTTGGCACAGCTAAGGAAATAGGAAGTATTGTGCTCCCATGTGTCTAGAGACCTTGCAAATAATTTTGTATTAGTTTTTTAACCATAATGAACCTGTATCTCATTTACTTTATTATTATTGTTGCTGTTGTTTGACACAGCATCTCGATATGTAGCTCTGACTGTCCTGGAACTTACTATGTAGACCAGACTGACCTTGAAAACACAGAGATCCTTTAGCCTCTGCCTCCCAAATTCTAGGATTAAAGGTATGTGCCACAACATGAGCTTCCTTACTTATTTTTACTATGAAGTATTATGTCATCTGAGAGGAGGGATCATCAATTGAGAAAATGTCTATATAAGTTCCAGCTGTAGGCAAGCCTGTAGGGCATTTTCTTAATTAGTGATTGATGGCAGAGGGCCCAGCCCATTGTGGGTGGTGCCATCCCTGGGCCCATAGTCTTTGTTCTATATAAAAGCAGGCTGAGCAAGCCATGGGGATCAACCTAGTAAGCAGCCCCTCTTCAATGGCCTCTGCATCAGCTCCTGCCTCCAAGCTCCTGCCCTGCTTGAGTTCCTGCCCTCACTGCTTTTGATGATGGAACTGTGAGTGAAATTAACCTGTTCCTTCATAAGTTACTTTTGGTCATGGTGTTCAGTCATAGCAATAGTTACCCTAAGACAAATGCCAAGTTGTGTATTAAGAAGAAGTGTTTTAGTAGAAAATATAAGGAAAAATAATCTAACTCATAACATCCTGGGACTAGCTTTGCTTCCTTGATTGAAAGCCCAATGACAGCAGCACTGATATCAGAAAATGAATGGTAATTAAGACCAGAAAAGTCCCCTTAGAAGTGACTCAGATTGAGATCGCACACAACAGGAGCTACGATGCCACTGTTTCTTTATCACAAATTTCTTTCTAAAGAAGGTAAGTGAATTTAATATAAAGTCAGAAGATGAATTATAACCTAGCCATTGGTGTTGTGATGACTGCTAGCTTTTGCAGAACTAGCTGTTTTTGTAATTAACTGAACTATTTACATATAACTCCATCATTTCTCTAGATAGTTTCTGCCATACAATATGTGTACACCCCAAGTTCTAAATGTTTATATTTCAGATAAGAGCGAGATCTAGTTTGACACTAAAAATAAGATTAGAGAATACTACTGTCACCATGAAAGCTAAAGATGTCCTATCCTGCCCAAGTCACCTGTAGTCTATCAACAAAGCACCATCACTAACTTTTCATATTTTACTTTGGCCATATCGTTTATCCATTCACTCACTTGTTCATTCAGTCATTTAGAAATATATTCACTTAGGACTCTATACCAGATGTGCTAGATCTTTGAAATTTAGAGATGAACACATATTGTGCTTTCAAGGACAATTTTGGGTGAAGGCAATAGCCAGATGCTTATGGTAATGTGATGAAACCACAAGAAAACTACAAGGGTGGAGAAGAAAAGAGTGTATGTGGCTATGTCATGGAGGAGGCAGTATGTCCTAAAGGAATCACCAGTGCATGGCCAGAATGACTGAAAGTAGGCAGACACTGACCCAGTGGTTATATGCATATGTTTCCTCTCTAAGTCCCATATTTTACAAGACACCTGATTCTCTAGGTTCTTAAAGTAACACATTGATTCTCACTTCTAATCTTTTCCAGAAAGATATCTGAGGGAAGATCTCTCCTCCTCCTTGGGCTTTTTGGGGGTTGAGGAATTTTTGAAACTGATCAAGAACAGTGGTAAGATGGCAGTAGCTCACACAGATTCAGTGGGCCACTTTGACAAACTCTAGGGAAATGGCCCTTATCCGCAAGTCTTTTCCAGAGTCTGAGATATGGAAGGGTGTAGGGGAGGACAAAGGAATCCTACAAAGGAAAGCATCGGGTTGTTGGGGAAGTAGGTGCCAGAGAGGTCCAAATACATTTGAGCTACGATTTACCAACTACCAGAGATGTGGAGTCAGGTTTGATTAGGAAACACAGAGCAGGCATATCTTTAAATGGGTTAAGATTTTGTAGCCTACTTTAAGAAAAAATAAATGCATGTGTAACATTTTGTCCTTTTTTTTTCTCCTGGAGTCATTTTGAACTAACTGGTTTTACCCTGTAGGGAAGGAGTTAAACAACCAAGGGGCCATAGTGCAGAGGCCATTGACAGAGGAACTCCACACTAGTGTGATCCCATGGCTACTTAGCATCTCTGTTGGAATGCCAAAATCATATCATGAAAAGACCTGATCAAGACAGAAATCTTATTTCTACTATTTTTTTTTCTTCAAGTGGGACTGTCACCGAACACATGAAACAGACACCTCAGGCTTTTACGTGGTTCTTCCCTTTCCAATTCAGTCACTCCTAAGCATGTCGGAACTACAAGCATCTTCTCTGGCTTGCACTGTTCTGGTAGTTGTCTTCCTATTTTATTTACATCCTCTTTCCCCGTGGTCTCCATAAAGCAGCCAGGAGTGTCTCTTATAATATGTATTAAGCCACAGTGGCCTGTTTAAATAACTTCTACATTAAGAACACTCATATCACAAGAAGCTGCATTCTCTGATCAGCACTTGTTCCTCCATGCCCTCCTCATGGTGATCCTCCCATGGCTCTCCATGTCCCACTAAAGATGCATACATACTCACTCCACACCATGACACCTGTACGGCTGTTCTTTCTGTATGCCATGGGAATCTTGCCCGGAACTTGAATGCCTGCTTCTTCTCTGTCTTCAGATGATGCTTAAATGGCAGTGTATTGCCCTAAGATAGCCTTCAAACTTCCCAACCTCATCATCTTATCTAAAGCTTTCAACTGATTTCTGGTATACATTACTGGCGATTTGCTGTTGAGAGCTGTAATTAGACAGAAGCTTCATGGGAGCAGACTCTATTTGTTGATGGCTGCTTGGTTTGTGGTTTACGTTTGTTTTTATATCAGGTATCTAGTGCAGTGCTGTGTCCATAGAAGAACCTAAATAAATATGTATTAAATGAATCATACACGTATTAATAAAGAATCAAAAAGGAAAGAACAGAGTGTGAGAGGGTCTCTTACTTTAAGGACTAATCGTGCTATTTATAATGTGTGGGGAGAATGTAATTGTGCCCTTTGGGATGAAGGAAAGGGGGTCAAAGAGCCTTTGAATGAGGTAGTTTGCTAACCACCCAGTTAAGTCAGTGTAGACTCCTCAGCAATGCCAAGCTGACTGTGGAGTGGATGGTGATTAATTGTTCTCCAAATTGCTTAGACTGTGGGGGATGCTGTAAGAGTAGTGTTCATTAAGTTCTTGGCAGGTATATGAAGTCATATTTTCTACTGGGGCAAGAGTGAAAGACAGCAAACAGATAATCCTGTCTTTCTGCTGCACCTTTTCATGTTCTCCTACATCTTTTCTAATGCCGTCTTTCAATTCTTGCTATTACTTATGTGAGTTTTTCATTTCCCCCACTTACTAAGTCTTGGTGGAAATTTAATCATCATGTATTAGCAGCAATCCTATCTTAATTTTGGGATGGCAACAGACAAAAGTAATTATAAAAATGACAAAAATGACTGAGGAACAATTATTAAGCATGTTGGACATTATTCCAAAGGCTTTGTGTGTCCTGTTATTTACTTCTAGGATGAGGTCTTATGAATTCAATGATTTTAGGATCTCTGCATAAGAAAGAAGGTGGAGAGAGAAGAAAAGCAGAGGTTCACAACTTGTTTGCAATCTACCACTTAGAAAGGATTGAGGCCAGAACCTGAAACCAGATGGTCTGGTTCCCAGTATACTCTTGTGATTATATTGCATTCTTCCTCTCTTCTAAGTAGTTTTGATTTGTGATAAGTGAACAAACACTCATATAATATGCTCTAGGTGTGTTCTGAAGACATCTAGGTTGGACCGTTGAGGAGAAGCAGGATGCTACAGCAGAATGGGCCAAAGTGTCCACTTACTTTTCCATCTCACTGGCTGGACAGCAAGGTTTTACTGACAGGTATTCTCCCGGAAGAGCTGGGGCTTCTTTATTAGTGGGCAGCCATAGCAGTGAACAGCAGAGGTTTTCCACCTTTTTCTTTCTGTGTCAAGCCGAAAACAAACAGAGAGGAACGGGAGCTTTTTCCCTGGAAAGGCAGATCATAAACCCATGAAGTTTTAGAAGAGAAAAAAAAGCAATTTTTTAAGGCTCCTAGTTTTCTTCTTTCTGTACTTTTTTGCTCAAGATGACTTAAGAGCTGATATAATTAATGATTAGAAAAAGCTGTTGACTTCCACTGATTCATTCCCTCAATGAATATTTATAGATATTACTATGTGCCAGGCTTTGTGTTAGACTTGGTATTTGTTTACTGGAGACAGACCCTTAGGTACAGAAAATCTATGGAGGGAAATAAAATCAAACATAAAACCCACATTTATACAAACATGCATATGGTTGTATTTTAAATATGCTACTTACACATAAACATACTTTATGTATACTATGTATTTTACACATTTATGTTTAAAATTCCACATTTTTATATGCTTATTACAGGTACAGAGTTAAAATATGCATATAATATCGTTATGTGTTTTGAAGAAAAGGGCTAGGTTCTATGACAGAGACCTACTTATCAATGATGAAAGTACTATAAAAGTAATGGTGAGTCCCTAGGGAGGGATATTTAAGGACACTCCTTATTGTTTTTATTATTATTATTTGTTGTTAGTTGATTATTTGTTTTGAGACAGGTTCTTTCTATGTAGTGCAGACTGTCCTAGAACTTACTATGTAGACCAGGCTGTCCTCAGTCTCACTCACGTAGACCTGCCCACCTCTGCTTCCTGATTTCTGGGATTAAAGTCTTAAGCCACAAGCAGCAAAGTCCCTGTAGTCCCTGGGCTGCCAGGCCTAGCCCACAGAGTATCCGGAGAAGGGACCACTCTGACCAGTGCTCTCTATAGGCCACCAAATACCCATTTATAGTGGACCTATGTACAGTGTGAGTACACAGTATGTTTATTTGATAAAGAACTAAGACACCAGCACAGATAGCAGTAAAATCTAGAAGACATTCAATTCGCAAGCCTATGCCGTGAAGAATGAAAGAAAAAAACACTGCTGTCTGTAGAGCTCCGAGTCTAATTGGGGCGAATAAACAAATGCATGAGAAATGGCACTGGAGGCAATGGACCACTGTGTGCAGAGACAGCCATTATAATTGAATAAACAGAGCACGGCTGAGCTCGCCCTCTGAAAGGAAATGAGTTAGAGACGCGGCATTTACTTAATTGATGGTGGAGGCAGCGAGGACATATTTAGATGGACATGGAAATGAGGCTTAAATTTAGGCAGACAGACTCAGAGAAAGGGTGCAACTTCTGCTGGAAGAGAATGTAGCCAAGAACAGATTGGAGAATTTTCATCTCAAGTTGCTAAAGTGCTTTCATGTCTTCCCAGTGTCACTGTTGTTCAACAAAGGTATAAGTTCCTTTATGAACAGGGAACAAATAAAATGTCTTAGAAAAGTAACCAGTGTGTTGTTGAAATGCGACTTAAAACTAAGAACGGTGAGAAACAAAACACTTTCTTGCCGAGAGCTCATGGTAATTTTGACCTAGCCCATGAGACCCCAGAGCTGTCAGCACTGTTTTAAGAGTTCAGCAAAAATGTTTTAAATGACACCTAAGTGTCAGGGAAATTTCTGGGCAGTAGATGAAAGAAGGCAGATAGACTTTTTATTATGGAGACTCAAATCTGTCAGAAAAGGGAAACATTACACTTCAAATAATGCCCCATTGGGGCACAAGCAAGAAGCTGCTTGGGATGGGGGCGGGAGGGGGAAGTTCACAGAGCCTAACAGGGGGAATTGGGAGGAGAAAGGGCCATTTGAGGAAGAGAAGCAGAGCAATAGCATGGTGTGTATGAAAGGAGTGTGGGAAATCCGCCACACAAGGCTATTTGTAGAAACTTGACATTGGTAGATGCTACAATGTTTACACCCCCAAGAAAGCTTAAGAAGCTGCAAGGTTGCAGACCATCAGTTTGGCACATGTGGTGTAGGACAGGTGAATAACTGTAATTGAAACCTTTTTGAACTGGACATGTTTTGTAGCCCTCACTTCTTTCATTGGAAAGAAAGCACAAGGAACAGGATTTTAGAACAGGAACTAATATACCATATATTCTAATTCTGCTGTTTGCACAGAGGGGAGTCTAGGAACCTCATTATCCTTTGTGACTTACTAGACCAGTGGTTCTCAACCTTCCAAATGCTATGGCCCTTTAATATAGTTCCTCATGTTGTGGTGACTCCCAACCATAAAATTATTTTCATTGCTACTTCATAGCTGTAATTTTGTTGCTGTTATGGATTATAATGCCAATATCTGTGTTTACAGATGGTCTTAGGTGACCCCTGTGAAGGGGTCATCTGACCCATAGGTTGAGAACTATTGAACTAGGAGGGGGGCACTATCTTTTCATAGGATAAACCAGCTCCCATGACATATATGAGGAATTCTCTGTGAAAAAGAGGGCTAGGCTAAGTTTATGCTCATGGGTAAAAGTTGAGTGTGTCCTGACACTACAGTTAGCAGAAACTAAGACAGTATTTCCTGTCCCCACCTCTGGGAGAGCACAGACAGAGCTCAGGTGGCATAGTCACTTAGCAAAAGAGAAGAGATGTGAAGGGAACACTGTTTGTAGGAGATCCTGACCTGAAGTATCTCTGAGGTTGGCATGACGATGACCGGAAAGATACTACAGCCAAGTCTTTCTTCCCCAGGAATTTAGTAAGAGCAGGTGGTCCAAGCCCAACCTGGAATCATCCAGCCACCAATGAGGAAATAAAGATTCACTTGGAGTATCTGCATGAGTCTGTAATGTAGGTACTAAGAGAAATAGGAAATTGATTATTACCAAAAGAGAAGCTATGGAATAGGAAAAAAAAAGGGGGGGGGGATGAACCAGAAATTAATACCAGGAGTAAGTCACACCAAGATCAGACTAGCATAGCACAGGGGAGTGACTGTCACAGCATGAGGAGCTGGTTGCTATCTGGTGGGAGCCAGAATCCAGGCACATCTGAGAGGGTTCAGTTAGGAGACGAAGCTGCGGCAGAAGTGACAAGATGAGTGAATCTCAGTGAGGGCTCTGTCTTCTGCCTGCTCCATCTCTAGTCTCCAGAGGCTCCACTTGGAAGAGCCAGCTGCGCCAGCTGGGATGACCCTGAGGGAAAAGAGCCCTGGAGAACAGATTGATCCTGATTGAGCCAGAGGAAGAGCAAGGGCAGGGTTCAAGGGCAAAGACCTAGAAACTGCAAAACCCAGTGAAGAGGGTTGAGCTGTAGAAAGCACAGAAAGGAAGCTTGCACTTTTTTTTTAGATTGTGTGCATGAAAGGTAAATATGTGCAAGACAAATCTCCCATCTGCTTGGCTTTGCTTGGCCAGGTCAGGAGGGAACAGCGATGTGCCCACTAACTACAAGACACAAATGTGCAACCAAACCTTGGTTTCGCTTTGTCTAGGGATGCTCATCAGAAAAGACCAAGTGATTATTTTTCCTCTCTAAAAAGAAATTGCTCTTTCATCAAACTTAGAATTAAGAATTTGTGTTACTAGTATATTTTATTCAGTAATTCCTTGAATTTGTCAACAAAGGTTTATTTGCCTAAATTACCATGTTGCATCAAGCTAAGATAGGGGGTTTGCTTTGAGTCTTTACTGACCTGCGGCACTTTGATAAATGTTATTGCCTAGAAGGATTCAGTAGGAAGTTTGGGCACCATCGGTGTTTGCCTCTGTAGGAATAGTAACTGCCCGGAAAAAAATCTGATGCTCATTTAAAAGATGCACTATATGCAGAATCCAAGATGATCCCTTTAACGTAATTACTGCACCTTTCGTTGACACAGCTATCTCAAGCTGCTTTGATGTGCTTTTATCATGGATTTCTACAAAACTCATTCAAGTGGGGCATTGGCTTCTAGACAATGTAAAAGCTTGGCTGATACTATGCAATCTTTAGGAGACTAAAATGTTATCTAGTCTAATCCTCTGCTGATTTGCCGGAACACACTCCCCAAGCACTTTCTCCATGCCAGACACTTTCTAAAAGGGCAACATGATGGTAGCTTATTAAATAGATTGTTTCATCAGGCAAAGAATCATAAAAGAGCATATATTTTCTTCTCACTTAAGGAAGGAGAGATTAAGGCAGAGGTCTTTTCCTCACTGTTAGCCGATTGCCAATGAAAAATTCATACCTAGGCAATCTAACAACAACAACAACAACAACAACAACAACAAAAACTATTTCTCCCATACAATGCCTTCTTTAAATAGTTAATCAGCCAGCAATATCACTAATTATAGAGACACATGTTTAGCTTGCTCAGCTACGTTTTTTACACACCCCAGGCCTATCTACCTAGGGATAACACTACAGTTTGCTGGGTCCTTCTACATCAATTAGTTATCAAGAAAATGCCTCACAGACTAATCAGGTGGAGGTAATTCCTCAATTGAGATTCCAAGGAGTGTCAAGTTGACAAGTAATAATAGTCATCACATCAAGGATGTGATGGTCCATGCTTGAAGTATCCTTAATACATGGATTCATTGTATTCTCAGCTGTCTCATGTGGTCCAAGGTAAATGAAATATTTTGGATCTGGTCTTGTTCAATCACTACTCATAATGAATTGTGCAATTATGAATTCCCTCCCACTGTTCACTTGATGATGATCAGGCCTCTGCATGATGAGGATGAGAAGGTAGGACAGTGCAGTGCCAGTCACCGAGGAAGTCAGGAGAACAAAGCTTTTGAGTGGGGCTTATTTGGCAGCCAATATAAACACTAATATTGTGCTGAGTAATTTGAAGTTGTGAGGTTTCATTCAGTTCTGTATTTCATGTGTCTGTGAGAATCCAATTCCCTTCAGAGTTTACTAAATATTACTTCAGATGGGAGGTCACTTTTTAAAAGTGTTTCTATCTTAGACAGAAAGGTCAAATGAATCAAAATCAATCAATGGGGAGGGCCAGCCAGGATTTCTTAAAGTGATCTCAGGTCTAGGCCCCCAGTGACCTAGGGCTATGACAATAGCTTCTGCCCAGGCTCTTCCTTCCAGGTCCTACATGCTCTCATTTCCTAATTCTAAAAGAAGTGGCTATCTTTACTACTAAAATTGTCTCACCCTGAATGCATGTTCCATGTCTTATGAAGTGATTGACACACTGTTAGAAAGATCAAAGCTTTCTGCCATCAGCTCACCATAATATTTTCCTATCTGTCTTCTGCTTTCTTTTCATTCTTTATTCTTCCTCGTATCTTCTCCCTCTGAACATGTTTCAAAATGTCTCCTGAGATTCCACCCGCAGAATATGAAAATCCAACCATTCTCCATCACAGAAACCAATGCTAATGATGTTTGATCTCACTGTGGCCAATAAGATTCTTGGTTATCTTTCTGGCTATGACTTTAAAAGCGTTCTCTATCTACCCAACCAAAACAGTGAGAAACCAACCATCTCTTGCTAAAAGATAGGAAGCAGCAGATGGAGCTTGAGAAAACTTGGGAAGCCAGGGTACTGTTGATGGATAGGCTTGGTGGCTTTGCTGCTTCCTGTGGAGGGACTGATCTGAGTGAAGAGCTGGATGGCTTTGGCGGTTTGAATGAGATGTCCTCTGTAGTATCAGACATTTGATCTCTTAGTCCCTAATTGGTGGCACTGTTTGGCAGAAGTATGTCACTGGAGGTGGACTTTGAGAATGTAAGGACTCCTGCTACTTCCTGCTGTCTCTGCTTCTGGCTTACGGTTTGTGATGTGAGCTTGGATGCTCCTTCAGCGCCCATGCATGCTGCCTGCTGTCTCCATACTGCCCCCACGGACTCTAATCCTCTGAAACCATAAGCTTGAATAAACTCTTTCAATCTATAAGACACCATAGTCATGGTGTTTTATCACAGCAGTAGAAAAGTAAGGAATACACCAGCTGTTCTCAGAAGAGAACCTCCTGCAGCTAACTTGTTTACAGCTCCTTTGCTGTTCTCTCTTTCCTTCTGGAAAATAAAAAAGCCGTAAAAGCTTGCTTCATAAGGTTATGATAATTGTGAGAGCCTTTGGTTCCAGAACAACAACAACAAAGCAAAAATAAACAAAAGCAAACAAAAGCAGCACCAAACTGCCACAGCTAAAATAATCAGTCTTTACATGAAAACGACTGTAATTGGTATCATGGTGAGGGGGGGGGGAATAAAGCAAGTGTCTGAACTGTCCCATTCACTTAATAACTATATGATATACAAAGTCTAGATGCTAACAGCTATGTTAACAATCTAAAGATCAAAATGTGAACAAAGGCACACAAATCCTGCCATTGTAAGTTTGTGGTCTAAATTAGGTTTACTAGCTGTGTATAAATTTATTACAGATATTAATATGAATGTGTAATCATATATAAGATCTCAAACATATTATAGCTCTTTTATAAACTTTCAAGATTTATTTTTATTATTTTAAAATGTGTGTGTGTGTGTGAGAGAGAGAGAGAGAGTCTGAGTGTCAGAGTGTGGGTATGTGCATGTATAAGATAAAGGCATTGGCTACCCCAGGAGTTGGTGTTATGGATGGTTTTGAGCAGCCTGACATGGGTACTGAGAATTGAACTTAGGTCCTCTGAAAGAATAATATGGAGCTTTTAACCACTGAACCATCTCTCAAGCCCTAAAGACAAGACACTATTAGTTTCTGCTATAGAAGATAAAGTTTCTTTCACTTACTTTTTCTCCACATCTGATCATTCCATCCAATCTCATCTCATTTTTGATGACATTTTTTTTCAGCCCTGGGCCCAATTAACTTCATCTTTAGTCTGTAATGACAGCACACAGCACAGTCCATATTTAGAGGCATACATTGTATCACTAAGTGAACTGTAATCATATTGTGCGTAAGCCTGGTTGTCTCTACTTGCCTTTCTATAACACAAAGAACTTAGTGTATACTCACATGGATTTCCACTTTTTACTAGAAATAATGACTAGATATTTATATATAATAACATTTCTGTACTGCTATTACATATGTTTTATATTCACATTGTTTACACAGTTGTACAAGAAAGTTGATTATGAATACATATTATTCATGTTTATTTAATATTTTTTATCAGAAATATTTCTAAATTGGAGCAATATGTAGAGATTTCAGAGACGAATATCCTGTATAGCACAGCAGAATTGAACTTTTATTGGTTCAAATACAGTTCTCTTCTTACTTGAGATATGGTGAGGAGAAAAACAAAATACAAACAGTATGTAAAGTACATGTCCTCATCAAGTATTCAGTACATGATAGTAACTATAGATATGAGAGGTTGGGGAGTTCTTCTTCCTCTAAGAATTTTCCTTTTATTTGGATTCTTTGTCCAGTATCCTGATAATAAGTTACTCCCAGGTGCCCAGGCATAGAAGTTTCAGTGGTGGGCAATCTATGGAAAAAACATAATACCTCATTCTTCATTTTTAACCTGTAAACCAATTTAGGATTAATAGCTGAGGCAATGTTTGTGTTCATGAGAGTCACATACTTTGTCTTGTAGAACTGTTTAATAAAGTTGTGGTCTAACATTGGGAAAAAATCAAAATTACAGTGCCTGGCATAAACAAATCTTTCTGCAAATCTCTTTCATTAATATAGAGACATCAGTGTCTTGAACTACTACTTGGTTGAGTTCGGACTTCTGCATCTTAAAGATCACTTGGTTTTATAAAAACACAGTTATAAAAGCTTGGGATAGTAAAAGTAGAAAAACTGATAATATTTGAGTATGTTATGCAAAATAATTAGTTATACAAACTGGTAAGTAGGAAAAGACTATGCCATCTTCTGTTGTAGGCTGAGATCTAGGCTTGCACACTGTGAGAGCACACCATGCTGTTCTATTCTCCCTAATTCTGTTTCTTTAACTGTTATGAGGCAATAATAAAGTACTTGACTCATTATTGCTACTCCTTTTTTCAATGTTGTACATAGAAATCAGGGCTTTGTGCGAATGATCTACCACAGAGCACTATGTCCCCAGCCAATGCATTATTGGGTTATTATAAAGAATTCATTATTCATGGAAAGCATTTTAAGGTCTCTAACAATTGGCAAGCATCTAATAAATGGGTAATAAATACTGAGAGCCTTTTATTATTGTTCATAGATAAGGCTACCATACTTTCTCATGCATACTAAAACCTTGAAAATGAAAAGGTGGAATGGGTCAGATCTACAGCAGATCAACACTGTAAACTAAGACCCATGGGCACTCTGTTTACAGTGCATACATTCATTTCTCCGTTTGCTTTAGAGAAAATTAGAATTTCAGGAGGGAACTCATGGCCTTATTCTATCACATTCTGTTCTCTCTGCTCAAATTCATATTATTCCACAGATATTTACTGAATGCCTTCATGCTGGCTCTTTGCAACAAAATAGAACTTCCCTCTAACATAAAAAGGTGAAACTTGGAAAGATGACCACAATAATTCTTTAAACAGAAGCCCTATATATATTTATCAGGTTTCATAGATGACGTTTTTCTCCACAGCTACATTTGTCTCCTGTTCCATTTATTGTCAAAAATCGTTCAAACATTTATCATGTTCTTTCAACAAAATTCATATCCTTGTTGACTTATTTTGGTTTTCTGTTTTACTCTAATACTCAAGAATTCATAACTTCAAATTCTGGTGATATAAGACCTAAAAGTCATGGGCAAATGAGAATCAATACATTATTGTTTTGTTGCTATAGTCTACAATAAAATCATGAGTTTTTCACTTGCTTGACAATAATTTAATGCACCACTCAGCTTCCATCTGATACAAAGAGTAGTTTCACTTATTTAAACATTTCTGTGTGGGCTCACAATAACACTTTACACTCACCTTAAAAACAGTTCACGAATGAAATCACAAATGGATGATGAAAGGTTCACCTCACTGCTAGAAATATTGACCCTCCAAACAACCAGTGTCAGATTTATGCTGCTCTTGGGCTTTCTATTATACATCATCACTTATATTCTTTTTTTGTTGTTTTGTTTTATTTTTTCGAGACAGGGTTTCTCTTTGTTGTTTTGGTGCCTGTCCTGGATCTCACTCTGTAGACCAGGCTGACCTCGAACTCACAGAGATCCACCTGGCTCTGCCTCCCAGAGTGCTGGAATTAAAGGCGTGTGCCACCACTACCCAGCTGTCACCTATATTCTTATATGAATGGAGTAACTTTGACGTATTACGCAATCACCCAGATAGGCATCTCTTAGGGATTCACATAGAGGATTTCAGTTCACCACATGGCAAATTTAACCACAAGCAGCAGTTGTCAGGCGGACTCAAAACACAATAAATTATCAATCTCACCTTTTATAGTTAAGTGCTTTTATGTTGCCTGTTGTAGTAAAACAGTTTAACATCATTCTAGCTATGATTGGTCTTTCTTGAGCAAGTTTTTATGAGTCTGAGTGAAGATAATGACAACCATTAATCATTGTCATTGGTAGAAGACATGGCACAAACAGTGATATTTATAAGCAGCTAAGACATGTTGGAAAGCAGATGACTCCCTCGGACTTGAGCAGGCATCTGACTTCAGCTGACTGTCATGCTAGTGAAACTAGTACTATGCAGTGGACAAGTGTATCATGAGACATAATTTGTCTTTCTCTACAGGGCACCAAGCTTTATGTCTCTACCAACCCCAAGCAAGCACCCTGCTTAGTGGCTACCAAGTGATGTTCATATGCTGCTTTCATATCCTTAGTTATCCAGGAATAAACTCTTTTAAGTCATTTGAAAATAATTGAACTTAATGAAACTTCAACAATTCTTAAAAACTCCAAGAATTCTTATAGGATCTCATTCTATCACCTAAATGATAAGGATTATGCATCAGTATTCAAAGTTCTTACTTTGTATAGGAACTTAAGACGAGCATGAAGAAACGACTCTTACAAGTTGAATTTTACTATACTAACACTGAAGATTAAAGTGGGGTTTGAACAGAGGAATGTGTCAGACAAACTCAAAAGCAAATCTTAGTTTGGAGTACCAGAATTCTCACCTTGTCTGTATGTAACCTATAATACCACTGATATTCTATGTTTATATAAAAGTTATCACATATAAAGCAATAGTTGATTTATGACATATTAACATGTTCCCTCTAGTTTGTAGAACTGCTAAAAAATATATGTTTGCAGAAATTGGGTCAGTTTTTAAAATGGAAAAATTATTTCTGGCTTTATTGTTATTTGGACAGAACAGATTACAACCATTCTCTTTTTGTTCTAATATAAAATCTCTGATATCTCCCACACTGGGGCTGTTAATTAACTGATCAAGTTAGCTGAACATCCTTGTTCACGGGGGGAACTGAAATGCATACTGAGGAAAGGAGAACACATTTCCTTTGCACAATGAATACAGCCTCACATCACACAGAGCACGGCAAGGACCACGACAAATGTATTTTACTAAAGCTGTGGCTTTCCTCTTCTTGTCCTCTGCCTAAACTCACCTCCAGGAGGCTCAGAAATGGTGACTGATGATTGAAGGGAAATTTAAAACCTTGCCAACTTCACACTGTGAACACAACTAAGTAATGACAAACTTGATATTCCTGATCAAAGCTGACTGCTTTGGACACTTAATACAATGGGCTGTTCATTTCTTAGTTGATTTGGCATTTATTAAACACTATTGAATTAAAATATATGCAATTGAGTTGATTAGAATTTGATTATTTCAGCTCTATATTTTTATTATTTGTCATAAGTAGGAATTATTTGCCCATTGTTAACATTCTAACACAGAATCCCTATGTTTTCAACAGTTAAGCTGGTCAGTCCATATTTGTTATTGTTCCAAATGGGGTTGGCCAGCCTTACATACAGAGCATTGAAGAATGTGTTACCTGAGCAATTGGCTTATTTTTATTTACTTTACCTTAATTGTGTGTGTGTGTGTGTGTGTGTGTGTGTGTGTGTGTGTTAAAACAAGTCATTGTACCTCCACTGAATATACTTTGTTTAATTCTGCATATTATTATATATTAATTCATATACTAATTGATGTGCTTATTTTTAAAGCTATTGAGCATCCATAACAAAAAACATTGGGCATGTTCTCCTGGCATTTCACATATAAACTGATGAGAAATGAAATAATAAATCCTTAATCTTGCCTCCAGTTAAAATTAATACAACATGCTACTACAGATACTTTATAATTGTTCCTTATATATTAACAATTAAAATACAAAAGATATTTTATTAAAAACACTGGGGATAAACTTTAAGTTTTATATATTCTAACACGAACCATAAGTTATTGTTAACTGTAGCTAGAATTGTTGGGAAATGTTCAAGTGTTTTATGTTATAGACATTCTGCTAATATGTGTACACTTTGAAATACTGTAAGCGTATTGTTTATAATATGACACCTGGATCACCTGTAAGTAATGCTAATTCTGTAACTGAAACGTTTGAAAAAATGGTTCAATGCTTGTTGACTATTTGGCAAGTGTCTTATTTATGATAGACAACTAGTTTAGTAAATTTTTTTCTATTTTTCTAAATTTTATTGTTTAAAGTAGAATTCTGGCTTAACAATAAAGTCAGAGTCATGTAAATCCCTGATGTGTATATTAGAAATTTTATACAAATAATGTTTGTTTTAAATCTGCAGTAAGAATCTCATTTACTTAGGTAAGTTTTGAGACGACCTGTATTCTTTGAATGACATAACAAACAATATTCTGGGCAATACAAGACGTTGTTGGTGGTTTTTTTTTTCATTACACTTTTAATATTTTGTATGTGTGCATATGCATATAGAACAGTGTAAGTGTGGCGCTCAGGGGACGGCTTGTGAGAGAAGGGTCTATCTTTCCATCATGTGGGACCCTAAGATTGAATTCAGATGGTCAGGTTGGATAGCCAATGCCTTTACTCACTGAGCCATCTTGCTGGTCCTCATTAATATTTCTATCTTATGTGTATGAGTGTTTTGCTGGCATGTATGTCTGTGCACTATGTGCATGCTTAGTGCCAGTAGAGGGCAGGAGAGGGAATTATAACCACTCAAACTAGAGTTACAGATGGTGATGAGCTGACATATGGGTGCTGAGATTGATCCCAGGTCCTCTGGAAGAATAGCCACTGCTTTAAACCACTGAGCTATCTATCTCTCCAGCCCTAGTTTTTATTTTTGACCATAAAAGTATTCTTTGTTTTTTGAGACAAGATTTTATTGTGTATCCACCACTGATCCTAAAGTTAGGAATTTCCTGCCCCAGGTTCTTAGCTGCTGAGGTTATAGGTATATGCCATAACACTCAGCTTTGTGGCTTATTGTTTTACTTTAATAATTTGACTTTAAAATTTAATTCCATCAAAATACATAAACAAATTAACAGCCTGCCTGGTCCTAAAATGTCTACTTTCAAATCATGTTTTCCTATTTGTATTAGGAAGGCAATTACAAATGAATAACTATGCCTAGGAACCTCCCATCAGCTAAGTTGGACAGTTATAATTTATGTCATCTGTGGTCTTACTAAAAATAAAACCATGCTATATATACAGATTATTTGAGAAGTGAATCTGCCAATCATATTTATTGCCTGATAAGTCCATTAAATTAACTCCATTTGCAGCATAGTCTCATCACTCAGAGTTATTGAAGGAGATAAAATGCACCTTCCCAGTGGAAGAAAGTCTGATCAGATAACTAATCGGCACACTATTTTCTAATTAGACAACAATTACATAGAAAATACAAAGTGTTTGTAACATCATATTTCCAAAAATAAATCAGCCTCAGAAGAGAAGGAAATGGTGTCCGGTTAGATAGTTACGAAATGCCATTATGAAATGGTCTATCTTTCTATGTGGGTTTGTGCTCTAGACACTCTCTTACACACTCTGTATATGGTTTTTCTGCTGTGGACACTGGCAAGGTAATGAAAATCTCTCTCATTTATTCTTAGGCCCCCTTTTCCCTTGCACTGGGGTGCAGAGAACGTCATGAGACCATCTCATTACAGATGCATCAATCTATGTCGCCATTTTCAGGTGTCACAAAAGTACATTTTCTGACTCCCATGGTTAGCCAGAAATCTGTGAGGTCCTGAGACACCAGGCCCCGAGGTATAGAGCTCACCGAAGCTGTGTAAAATGAGCAAAATTCAAGAACCTGTTTCCAGTTCAGAAATGAGATTTCTCCTGGAGCCGGAGAAAGCTCAAAACTCTTACATATGCTGCTTTTTTTATTTTTATTTTTTTCACAGAAAAGGAAACAAGCCATCTGCCCACAGTAATGCAGCAGACATGCTTGCAGGCAAAACACTGTCACTTACAAAAATGACAAGGTTAATTATCTTAGAGAGAAGATGTTTCACACCAAGTCCCAACATGAAGAATTCATGTGAGTTTTCTTGAACAATCCTTTTTAATTTCAAGAAATCTTATTTTCTTATTTTAACAAAGACGATTAGACAAAAAAGTCTTGCAGGCCAGTGCAACAGTTCAGTGCCAAAGGTACTTGTTGCCAAGTCTGATAGTCTGTGTTCTATCGCTGGACCCACACATGGCGGATGGAGAAAACAGACTTCCAAAGCTTGTCCTTTGTCTCCCCAAATGCATGATGTTGCATGTGCTTCCTCAAATAGATAAATGAAAAAATATATATAATTTGTAAAATGTATTGCTTTCTCCATAAAAGACAATTTGCCCTTCTTGGTTGAATGTCTTTTCTTGCTTTTTACTACTGTGATAAACATCATGAGAAAGCAACTTGGGGGAAAAAGGGTTTATTTCAGGTTGTGGTTTATAGTCCATCATGGAGGGAAGTCATGGCAGGAATGTGGAGGCAGGAACTAAAGCAGAGGCCATGGAGGAGTGCTGCTTCCTGGTTTGTTCCCCATGGCTTGTTCAGCCTGCTCTCTTATAAATGCAATGGCCACCTTCCAAGGGATGGCATTGCCCACAGAGATATGAGTCCTCCACATTAACCATTAATCAAGAAAATGCCCATAGTCTTATCTGTAGGCCATTCTGAAAGAGGCAATTCCTCAGTTGATATTTCCTCTTCCCATATGTCTAGGTTGTTGACAAAAACCAACCAAGACACTCTGCATTATATTAGAAATATTTTAAAGTATAGAGACTTACATTTGTAAATATATTCGTGCACATATAATGCCACATAGAACATCAGCACTTTACATACATATCAATATGATAATCTGCAGAAATCATAGATAATACATAAATAATATAAGACATGAATGAGTTAGAGGCAAAGTGTTACATGTCTATTCAGTATTCATTTGATGACAGCCTCCCATCAGCCTAAAGTAGTATCCTGGCTTAGATTTCAAAAGTTATACTTTTTTCTAGGAGACACTGATTCTTACAATGAGGAAGGTGAAGTCTGTCTGTTCTTTCCAAATATTTCTTGGAGATATTAACAGAGATATAGCCCTTGATGCTACTCTTCAGTGTGTGGTAGCTAAGGATGTAGTCAGCTTAGCAAATATTTTAGCTGTAGATTTTTATAAGACTACTCTTTAATAAGGGTCCTTCATTTAGTCACAGGCTATCAATACAGTGTTATTTGCTCTTATCTCCTGTGTTGAAACCACACAGTTACTGGTAGAAAACTATCAATTCTGTAAGTCATTTGGATATTAAGATATACAAAAAACTTAGAGTTAAGCCCTAGAGAATTGAAAGTCCCAATGCCTGGTACCAGGTTCATCAAGAAACTTTATAGCAATTAACCTGTTATCATAATAATCTAAAAAGTTTATCAATAACATAAATGCATTAAATGAGCAATGAATTCTTATTCAAACCCCCTTTAGAATCAACGCTTCTAGTAGCACTGTACACTATAAAGTTACAGGACTCCAAAAACATAAATGGTTGGACACTGTCACTTGAAAATACCAGTGGTGTTATAAGGCAGTGTGGTAAGGTACCTGTAGAAACAGCACTCATTGATTCTGTACTTGTTTCTTAAAACCACTATTTATGTGCATGAGTGTTTTGCCTACATGATATCTGTGCACCAAGAACACCTGTTCAGTGTCCATGAAAGCTTGAAGAGGCATTAGATTCCTGAAACTGGAGTTACAGATGGTTGTGAGACACTAAGTGGGACCTGAGACTCAAACCTAGGTCCTCTGGAAGAGTAGCCAGTGCTCTTAACTGCCAAGCTCTCTCTCCAGGTCTAGATTTAAATTTTCTTTTAAATCTCTGGACCAGTCCAAAGATGTGATGTACAGTATTTGTAATTTCCTAAAATGTGAGTTTAATTACCAAAAATCGTGAGTTGTCATCAACCTGCACTGTTTACTTAATATTGTACACATAGAAAAATTCAAATTTGTAAAAGTCACATGGGAAAGTTCAATGACCTAAGAAAATGGTGATAAATAGTTGTCCTGTTCTGGGCACCATGACACACAAATGGAGACACAGCCACTTGGCAGGATTGTAAGCTCTTATTGCTAAGAGCACAAGGCCAGCTGAGGTGCCACAGGAAATTCAGATATGGTCTTTAATGAAAACCTGCATGTGGTGGAGACTGGAGCCAAAGCCTGCTCTGAGGATGTAGGATTAACCTTGTTTCTCATCCCCTTGCACTCAGAATGGACCCTTATTTTTTTCTCTCTCTGAGTCTAGTTTGTCCTTTATTTCTGTGTTCAGTTTTATTTTGGCATCTTAAGTATAACAAAAGATAATGCACATTTCAGTTGTATTGTCTGATAGAATAAGGGATAACACCCGGAAATTGTACCATATTTTGCAAGAATATACATAGAGACTCACCAATACAAGAAAGCATGTCTTCAAGAAGAAGTGACCATGGTTGTTGTTTAAGACACACAATTTCCTAGTTTACTTTCCTTTTTATTGAAGTTTTATGTTACTTGGTTATTTATTATATCCCTATATCAAAAGGCTTATGTATTTAGCAATATATAGGTTTTCTGGCAGTCAGATGCCAGGTTTGTGTAAAGTAAATACTTTCACCCAGGATTATCTACATCATATGTAAGGATATTGGGAAAATAAATGAAGATGTTTTTAGGTGCTTAAACCACAATTTGTAATATGTTAGCCATCATTGCATCAGCCATTTTCTTTACATTATTAATTTAACAATTGTACCAAATTACTGCTGGAATTACCTTCATTTTGGCACGTAGGACATATTTATATATCTGTATTTTCATCATTTTATAGGATTTTTGTGAATATAAGTATCTTATAATTCCCAATATTTATCTGACATATGTGGCTAAAGAATAAATATGATAATGAATATTTCATAATTGTGTTCTAAGACATTATACTACATAAATATTAGTATTAGAATTAAAATATTTTATTAAAATTAGAATATTTTAAAAAGTACATTAAATTTTTCTAGCAGAAAACTTATCTGGATTCTAAGGCTTTCTTACAGGATAAATTTTCATACGCCCACTTGAAATACACTATGAAGATGTCAATATATTTAGAATTTGTTGACAAGGAGAAAGAACCAATTTGAGGGCATCACAACTAAATTTGGGAGAAAACGCAATCAATCACTGGTATCATTTTATTTCATCTCATGATGCTATGTGCTAACGCTATTATTATGACTATTTTACCTATGACAAAACTGCAGCTGAGAAATTTAAGATAATTTTGTTCACACTCCAGCTCATTCCTTGTTCCCAGCCAGTTTATACAGCCTTCATCCTCACATACACACTAACTTTGGCAGACTGGGTTTCAGATTACTTTGTCCCTCTAAAACAGAAAGTCATTTCATTTCTGAGAGTTGAAGTCCCATGTATTTAACCTGGTTGTGATGGTGCACAGCTGTAATCCTAGCATGTGTGATACTGAGGCAGGAACATCATGGTTTTGCAACCAGCCTAAGCCCAACAGAAATTTGAGAACAGCCCTTTCTTCATAATGTGAACTGCAATAAACAAATAAAAATATCAAACCCAAACCCCTGGAATGTTGACTGTATTTATCTATTAGCATTTTATTTCAGATAAATAAACATCACCTGAAGAAGAAAAAAAATACTGAAGGTAAAGAAGATAAAGTAAAAAAATTATTTCTAAGAAGTGGCATTATATACCTGAATTTTACAGTAGGCACTCTGTTCACCAACTTTGTTACATGTTATTTTAACAATCATAAAACTGAATCATTTAAAGCAGTATAAAACAAAATAAAGCCCTTCTGAAAATTACCCATTCACGGTAGAATCTGCCCTTTTTGGAGACTATAATTTTCAGTGTTCACTAGAGATATTTTTTTAATAGACAAAGAGTTAACAGCTAGAAATTCAGTCAATTTATACTAAGAAGTCATCAATGATAAAAGAATTCTAAAGAAGTTTCTAAGAAAGTGTGATATATATGTTTTAAATATTATTGCCCACAGTGGGGCAGGGCAACGGGGGGCCTGAGAGATGGTTCAGCAATTAAAAGCATTCACTGATATTTCAGAGGACCCCAGTTCAATTTCTAGCAACCAACTTGGGTGGCTTACAGCCACCTCTAACTTCAGTTCCAGGGAGTTATGAGGCTTCAGGCTTCTGTGTGCACCTGTACTTATATGCATATGTCCACACAAACATCCACACAATATAAAAAGTAAATCAAATCTTAAATAAAACATTGTTCATACATCCGACAGGCGTACAACAAAAAGCTCACCAACACTATTTCATCAGGAAAATGCAAATGAAATTCCCAATGAACTATTACCACAACCCAATAAGAATGATTATTATAACAAATAACTCTCGAACCCTTTTATGGAATATGAATTCATATGGCAATTATATAAAATGCTATGAAAGTTGAACCCAAACTAAGAATAAAATTATGGTACAGTTCAGCAATCCTACTAGTAGTTAGAGCCAAAGGAAATGAAATGGGTATGTTGAGGAAATACCTGCATTCCTATGTTCATTGCAGCTCTATTCACAGTAGTCAAGACATGGAAATACCAGAATGGCCATCAGCCGATGAACAGATAAAGTAAATGCAGTCCATATGCATAGCAGAATACTATTCAGCCATACAAAGGAATGAAGTCCTGTCATTTGAAACAACATGGATGGAATTAGAGATTATTATGTGAAGTGAAATAAGACAGGCACAGAAAACCATGTGTAGAATGCAAAAATGTTGATCTCATAGAAGCTGAGAGCTGAAGTGATATAAGAGAGGGTTGGGGAAATTAACCAACGTGTGCTAAGTTATGTGTAGACAGGAGCAAAACGCTCTGCTGTTACAGTTCAGGGGAGTGACTACAGACACCAGCCATGCTACTGTGCATTTCTAAATGCCAGGAAAATGGTTTTTCATGTTTTCTTCACAAGGCAATATATTTGAGCTGATAGATATGTTCGACCTGATTTAAACATTATACAGTATAACATGCACCAACTCATTATAGGATATCCCATTAATATGTTTTAAAAATGTGTTTATGTTGCTGTTAGAATAAATTTAGATAGAAAAGAATGACAATTTGCACATGATCTCACAAACCTTTCTCCCAAGAAGAGAATGTGAGCTTCTCTCTTGTCCTTTTACTATGCCACGTGTTACTAAGAACGTGATGGGGGGGGTATTAGGAAAGGAGGTCACCATGGCCTCAGAGAACATGAAGAACATCATAAAGTCAGGCTATAAGGTTACAGGATAGGGAACGTGATATTCCCACGTGAGGCAGACAGAGTGAGATGGGGAGAGTGAATAGTCTCATCAGTTGAAGTCACCTTAAGAGACACTAAGGTGGCAGAAAACTAGTGGGGATCCTATCTCAAGGAAGATTCTGAGAAGAGGAGCCATCTGTCTCTAGTCTCTATTGTAAGTAAATAAATAATTCATCACGTAGCACCGTGAAGTGGAGACACAGTGGATCAGAACCATAAAACATTATTGATGTGTAGCTGGCTAACCAAGTTTAAAGGGGTGTTTTCTCTCTCTCTCTCTCTCTCTCTCTCTCTCTCTCTCTCTCTCTCTCTCTCTCTTCTCTCTCTCTCTCTCTCTCTCTCTCTCTCTCTCTCTCTCTCCCGTGTGTGTGTGTGTGTGTGTGTGTGTGTGTGTGTGTGTGTGTGTGTGTGTATAAATAAGATAAACCAGAACCTCTTAAGATGTGTAGTGTGTGTGAATCAGACATCTCATTTCCTCCCAATCCTTCTCCTTACCAAGTACAAAAGACTCAGATGTAAAATGCATATTAAGTACAGTGACCTTTTCTCTCTCACAGTAAACAATCTTTCAAGAACCAATTAATATATTCTGCATAAGGAACCAGGAAATTAATCTCCAAGCTCAATGTAGAAGACTAGTGTTGGTCAGTCCAGGACACTACTGTTTGTGAAATCAGCTATTCATGGGGACACCAGAACGTCCAGACAAATGGAATATATTATCCTAGCAGCAGAGATTTTAAAAAGTGTTTCAGATGGGCTGCTTCCTTCAGCTGTGTGCCTAACACATGACTGTATGGCTACACAGCAATATTTCTGTGTTGAAATTGACCCTATTTTTTTTTTAAATAGAGTTCTGATCTTTGATTGCAGAACAAAGGCCTGGAATTGCTTTTGTGCTCATCTAATTATGTGAGTGTTTTATCATCACGTCAAATGGAGCTTAGACTACAGATGGAATCTTTGACTCTACAAAAGGCGACAGTCATGCTTCGTGACAAACGTGTGATGCTTTTACCTGTGTCTTTCAGTGACTGAGTCAGACATTTTAGAAGGATGATGTTTGTGGAGATAGCAAAGTAAAAATGCATTTCAAAGTAAAAGAAAAACACCACTGTGTGTTTTTTTTAAAAAGTATTCATTTTATTGCTACAGAATAAAAACTAGGGTAAATTTGAGGTTTTCATATTTTCAAATTTCTTCAAAATAATGACTCTCTATATGACTATTTTTAAATTTATTTATGATTGTGTTTGTGTGTCTATGTAAGTGAATGCCACAAATGTGCAGGTACTCATGGAGGCCAGAAAAGGGCATTGGATCCCCTGGAGCTGCAGTTACAGGAGGTTGTTAAGAACCCCTACTTGGATGCCTGGAATCAAGTCCTCTGTAAAAGCAGCAAGTGTTTTTAACTGCTGAGCCATCTCACCTGCCCCTTTCCATGTAAATGTTAAAAATATAAATTCTTAAGTAATAAAAGAGTAAAAATAACAATAGCATGTGGGACAGAAAACTTTCTTTTACCATATTCTTTGCTTCTTATTAGCAGTAAGAAATTAATGTTTTTTTCTACAGAATGGGGATGCTTGCATTATTCCATGTGTCTTTTTTTTTTAAACATGACATATGTTTAATAGTAGTATTTATGTAAAACTTCTGGTCCTGTGTTTGGCATGTGTGACCAAACCCAAAAGGTTGCATCATGATTACTGTTATTATTTTTGATGTTCTGCCCTATATCACATATTAATCTATATGTAATTAATTTATAAATTGCCTTATAATTGCATATTTCCACACATTTACTGTGGTATTTTTTATAGTAAGAACTAAGCCTTCCCATGGAGTCTGCTGGAGTGGCAAACAATGGTTTCAGTAACAGGTATCGTCACGCTGGAACCTGAAATTGAACATGGTGCCCACTCAGACTTCTGACCAGCGCTCTGTGTTCCATCAGTACCAAAGAGAACCAAACCCTGAGTATGTCTATGTTGCATGAACTCAGAGAGAATGCTATAAAGGGTGTCTTTCCAAGGGCATGTGTGGTTTTGAAAACACAAGCCCAAGTCATTTTTAAATGAACCACTAAAGGAGTAAAGGCGAGAACTTAATATATTTCTAAAACATTGATTTATTTCATTGAATTTCCAAGAATATTTATATGTCATTTTATGTCGCCTTCATTTAAAAATGGTTTGCAGTTCAGTTGTTATCAAGCCAAATGGCTTTGGGTCCATTAATAAACTAAAGGTGAATACTATCTAAATATCAAGACTTGAAATCACTGGCTAAGTTCTCAAATGCAAGCAAATTGATTCAAATCTAGCCAAGCTTGAGTATAGTAAAACTTGGACAAACACAAGCACAAAACTTTCTTAATTACCAATGTGACTATTATTTAAAGTACTTTGTTAAGGGCTCAAATTTGGTATTTCAGTGAGTTCCCAGTTGTCATGGGATTATCAGTTGACCAATAGAAACTTCATCATCTAAAGGAATCCATAGGAAGTTCACACAGAGCTTCAGAATGTATGTACACAGAGTGCACAAAGATTGATTTGAAGTGTGCTGTGCAAATCCCATCACTTGCATGAGATGGTTTCAGACATGAAAATATTCACCATATCTAGCAGGCATCACTTAGAGTTCCTGAGAGCAGATATGATGTTGGCAGTGGAACCCAGCATAGCTTTCTGCTGCTTATGGGAGAAGCATCTTGTTAAGAACACTGGGTCAAAGGTTGTCATTCTAACCTAGGAGAAATTTCATTCCCCAGCTCCAGAGAATCCCACTGTATTCATTTCTAATTATTTGAAGAGTTGGTAAATTATCCAGTAAAGAAACATGCTTATGTATATATAAAATCATGTTTTCCTGTTCCTAAATTTGATTTCATATTACTCTGTGTATTCTTCCAGGTAGGGAAAAATAACCTTAGGCGATGCAGACTAATTTAGGCCATGAATTTCTGTATAACTCAAGGGATTACTTTCCTTCTTTTCACTTTGTGGTTTGATTTTTGAGTCTTGGAGGTGGCAGGGACCAACTGTTCTCTCTTTTCCACTTGGTTGTGTCTACTGACATTTCTGCATCCAAGTTAGTGAGGTCCCTGCCTTTCTGCAGATGACTTCATGTGTGTATAACTCTCTTTGCCTTTCTGCAGAAGGCCTGCACATGACTACGGGTCTTCCAAACAGCCTCACCCTTGCTCCCTCTAATAAGCCTGGGGGAACACACCATCGCCTCTTCCACAGAGAGTGTTCTGTAGTTATCCGAACAACTTGAATTTGGAGAACCACCTTATATGAACACATGCCTATATAACTACAAATGGCTCCATGTGGCTTTGACCTTGTTTCCCTGCAGACGTTTTCTGTCTAATAACCCCTCCCCCTCCTGGCTGTGCTTCTGCAAAGGTTCTCCTTAAAGATCTCCAAGGCTGTGAGTTGAAGAGGCATTTCCAACAGCCCATTCCCTTCCCCAAGGGCTCTTTCCTCCCCATGGAATAATGTCTCCTCTGTTCCTTCCAGTCCCTCCAAGTTCTCGAGCTCACCCCAGGTGCTAGAATCCCTTGGAGCTTCACCCAAAGAATGAGTATTTATATAGTTAAAAAATACAAAAACAAAGAAACAAATGACCAGAGACAGAAAGCTGGGGTTGGGGGTATTAATCTTTCCTTAGACATTGTACACAGTCATTTCAGTTTTCCTTGCCTCTGGTCAGCCTGCGGCTTTCATAACTGTCTGTGTTTGGATTTCACTCAGAAGTTTATTGGCTAATATTTTCAGCTCCCTGTGTACAGAAGTTAGGCCTCAGCTTCCTCTAGTGCTTGTTACTCAATAACTATTTGCTAAATCAAATAAAATGGCGGCTGAGGAACAAGGAGTTTTTCAATCACTCGAGGACCAATTGGGAAAGGCTGGGTGGTGTTTATCTGACTGGTCAAAAGGGATGGGGGTGATAGCGTAAAAATTGAACACCTTTTCTCTTCCTCTTAACCTTTCTTAAAGATTATGTTTTTCTACTTTGTATCTTCAGAGTACTAAAAGTTTTAATACTGTGATTGTACAATTGGGAGAATAGTTTGTAGAAGAAAAATTCATTGCAAAGGAAAGGGCTAAATATTAACCACTACTTCTTATTTCCTTTCATGCCAGTTGACTGCCAAGCCATATCTTTATTGCAAAGATAAGTATTATTCAGCTTTTTAACAAAAATCTAAGCTTATTCAGTATACCAAAACGTGTCATATTTTGGTAAAGATTATGTCAAAGGTGACAGCCATCAGCTTACCTTTATCCTCCTTAGCCCATCACAGCTGCTACCATTTATGGTGTTCTTTGTGCATACCTGAAATAGTAAGAAAGAATAGAAAACAAAAGCATAACTGAGCAGCATTTATAAAAGGCAAATGCTTACAGTTTTAATTGATGACAGACACACACGTCATAAAACTATTAGCATGCAACTCCAGCTGCAAGAAACTAAACAGCAAAATGCCTCAGCTGATAAGCAGCGAAAAAAGTAAACCAATCACATTGACAAAAAGCCACCATAAACAAAAAAAACTATGTTAAAGGAGTAACCGTTTTGGCATCCATCCCTACTATCCAGTCTTCCACTTTCTTTTTCTCCATCAAAATTTAGCTTACGTTTGATGTTAGCAAGAGTTGCATTACTGTTATTGCTAATTTTAGTTCTGTTTATTACCTTGAGGGTTATATATTGTAAAATAATTTTGGTGCCTCTAGTTAATGTTGATTAGTTGTTTTAATAGCCTATAGACCTATTTGTTATGTTTTTGTAGGTTTACTTTTTTAACTATCAGGAACTTAATAACTGAGAATATTTAACATTACTGTTGCATAGGCAAACTTACAGTTACTATTAGTGTTACCTGTTTAACGTTTAGTCATCCTGTGAGTCCTGCGACATATTTCCTTAATAATCATCAGCCATCAAGTCTGATAGTCTCAAAAGAAATATCAGCCCTCTAAACTGCCTTCAAGGGCGGTGATATTTAGCACTGAAAATTACAAATAAAGTTTTTGAGGTTGAATAGCAACAACTAGCCATTGACACTGATGATTTGTTTGTCAAACAAACTGTTAGAAACTACGCAAATGAAGTCCACGCACTCCTTCGAGTGAAAACAATAAAGTGAATCTACGCAATGCTTACATGTTGGATGGGATATTTAATGTGCGGGGAAACTCAAAGGTTGAAGAACTAGGCATTTAGACAGTGGTAAGTGGTAATCTTACCTCTTTATACTCCATTACTCTTTCTCACGAGAGACAGGCTAGTGCAAACAAGTCAATCAGAATTTGTGTTTAGCAAGATAAAGCTTAGAGGATAGTTTAAAATCCATTTATTATTCTAAATCCATTTCTTCCATTAACATGTTATACATTAGTGTTTACTAACCATGATTCATGTAACAGTTTAGTTTGTTAACTTTTAAATTATTTAACAACCATAAGTTATTAATACATTTTAAGTATTACACAGATAGCTTAAAACAGACTTGGGTTCATTTTTGTAATTTTTAAATAGAAAACATTTTAGGCATCTCTTGAAGAAGAAATAAAGCAGGCATTTAAAGTTAGAAAACAAGTAATTCCAAATTTAGTTTTTACAAAAGCCTTCAGCTTTATTGACAAATTATGGCAAACATATTTGACAAATTGTGGTGCCTATTTAGAGAAGCTTACACATGGAACTTTATGTGTGTTTTTTCTTTTTCTTTTTTTTTTAACAAATACAGGTTAAAACACTGAACAAATTCAGTTAGCTACATACATACAGTAGCCACTTGTTTTCAACCCCATTAAAACAGCATTTAAAAATTAAATTTACAACTTAATATTGAACATCTCCATCTGACTAACAGATATTAAAAGACAGGTTAAAACATCTTATCTACAACTTTATTATCAGCTAGTTCAAAATCATATTACAGTCTTTTATCAACCCTAGACAAAGGTTATGCTAGTTGGTTGAGACTCAAAATCTGCTAACAGATTCATGCTCTTTCTTACAAAAGAAAAAGGAAATGATACTAAAACAAAAAGGGGTAAGGGGTTTTACACACAACAGTTAAAAAAAAAACAACCAAGAGAGTATCATCCTACTGAATGGTTTATAAACTATGCTTGCCAATGATTTTTTTCAGTCTGTTTTGTAAAATAATACTAGTTTCAATGTCACGTCAACAGTATTGAGGGAAATACAAGAAATAAGTGGGGATAATTATGAGCATTTATCCCTAGAATAGAAAAAACAAACAAACAAAAGGACTATTACTTGTCTTGTTGCTGTTTATGTGGAGACCAGAGGCTATGAACTGTCTCTGAGGAGGTCACAGGTGAAGAGGACCTTCAATATCTACCATAGGGGTGTTCCCTGTATCCCCCTCTGGCTGACCTTGGTGGTGGTGCCTTCAGGCTGGAACGAGTTGTGGCCCATTCTTCTGGTGCTATGAGTAAGAGAAAGATAGTGACATTCATGTGATTTCACAATCACAGTTAACATCTTCCAAGAAACAACGGTTAACTAACACAAAAATAATAAAATGATCTCAACAGTGCAAGCTAAAAACCTTTTACTGTTTCAGAAAGTGAGACTATACCAAGGATATGTACATGTCCATGACATGATAGCCATTTAAATTAAACCTCCCTGGTGTTTTCCAAAGAAGAGAACATTTTAGTACTAAGATAAATGAACATTTGTTATGTGTTAGATTTCAATGCTATAACATTGCAAGAAGGGCATAAATGTAATCTGGTCATTTAGTCTTTCAATACAAACTTCTAAAACAAAGTGCATATAGTAAACCAGTAGTTCTTAGCCCCTGATTATCTCGAGAATCAAATAAGACTCAAAGCAAAACAAAATGAATGCCTATTCTTAGTCCCACGGACCAATTAATTGAAACACTCTGTAATGCAGGATCTGTGTGTTGTATCTTTTCAGTGCCTCTCATTTGGTCCAGAGTTGAGATCTATGATAAGCCTCACTACACAAAGTGGGAGATGAGCAGGGCCCAGGACAGAGAAAGTTGAAGTAGGTGAGTAGGTACAGAAAGATTTCTCATATCCCCTCTTCCATAAGCCACTCAGAAAATAAAATGGCTCTTAAGAGACTAGGAAGAGTTGTCTGTGACATGGAACTTAGACTACCACTCCAGAACAAAAGCAAATATCAAAAGCCAGCCAAGCATGTGAGAGCTGTGGGAAATAGAGACTGTATTGACCGTTTTCCCGAAAGTGACCCGCTTCTTCCTCCCCTTTGCTTGTGGGTGGATTTATTTCAACAATCTATGTGATTCTAGAAACTAGCATATCTAGGTCTTTCACTTATAATTTACTCCTTCAGAGTCAGACAGCAGACACTGGAGAAGGCAAGTACCAGAAAGAAAGACACACTTGTAAAACCAGACCAGTAGAATCAATGAAACTATCAGCTGGAGAAACCTCACTGAGGGCAACTGATGCAGGTCCTCTGCCCTGTGATGCATCTTGCAATTAGCTTTTAAAAGCTTCTAAATAGGGATAAGAACATTTTAGTTTTCAGTATAAGATAATGACCTCAATTTTATATAAAAAAAATCAAACATATATCAATATTTGAAAAAGACTTCATTTAAACAGATGTTTCAGAGATGATCATGGAAACATCATTATGAAAAATGATAGTCAAGACTGAAATATTCTGTGTTCACTATTTAAGACTGCGCTGGTTTGAATGAGATGATCCCCATAGTTTCGGGCACTTAAATCCTTGATCACCAGGTGGTGGTGCTCTATGCGAAGGCTTAGATGTGGCTTTGTTGGAGAAGAGAAGCCACTGAAAGTGGCTTTGAGAATTTGAAGACTTTGTACTGCATTATCTTTAAACATTGCATTCCATTTCACACACACACACACATACACACACACACACACACACACACACACACAAGTATTCATCTGTGTGAATGAACACAATGCTTTTGTCTCCTTGCTCTAAGCTGGGAAAATGAATAATACTGTTAGCTCACAATAACTGAAACTATGAAGTTGGGCAAGCAGCAAAAAATGAATTCTTATTCAGCAAATGCAAGTGTTAGACTTTCCAAGATTCTTTGCCATTAACAGATGAAACCAAGGGTTTATGTCTCTTAATTGGGACCTTTCTTCTGTTTTCTACATTAAACCCAACCATAACAGTGAATCAGGGTTTGGAGAATTGTAATTTCTTTTTGTGTCCAGTTTCCTTCCTCGGTGTCTTTCCCACCATGCCCATGTTTGATGCGGTTACCATGACATTCACCACATTGTGCAATCAGTAGCAGTACATGCATGTGCAGTACTTTGGCTTCTCAAGAGTTCCAGCTCAGTAAGTGTTTCCCATTGTCACAACTGACTATGTTTTCAAAGTTTTTGTTGTTAGTGTCTCACCCCTCATCTATAATATTTGTGATCTATGATAGTTTCATTAAAATAAACGTGATTTTAAGAACTCCAAGGCCATCCTAACCTGAGTCAACTATGGAACCTTGGGCGGGGTTGGGGGGGGCAAGAACAGAAACTAGAGAGTGAGAGGAAGCATCACAAGGTTGATTATGCTGGAGGTTTTGAGAAAGATAAAGGTATAAAACTTAGAAATCCATTTGGAGTTTAGCTGCTCTTTTAGGAGTCCATTTACTACACACTAAGATTTCAAAAATATTTTCAAATTAAGTACAAGGTTTGGATTCATAGTCAATTATTTTTAGTCCCATCATGCTGTTGCAAAGTCACTTAAAAATATCCTCACAGTGAAGCTTGAAACTGTCTGTCTTATTGTAAATAACAGAGTAAACATGGTGCTCTAAGTATCTAGGGGATTGTTGTATGAGAAACATTGGCTGGACTATAAAATAAATGAATAAAAAATTACTTCTCAGAGAGGGTGCTAAGTATCTCTCTGCCACACTGAAATGACTAGACTACCACAGGATTTATAAAACATGAACTGAGTTCATATTTATTTATGAATAACAGTATCATCAACTTTTCCTTTATGATGCATGTCATTAGCCTATGTTCTGATTATGAGCAGAGTCAAGGACAAACCCAGAGAAAAACGTGTGTCAGACTTCAAAGATTATAGCACATTTATAGCCAGTCTTTTAGGAAAACCTTGAGAAAAGTGGGGAGGAGGGAACCACAAACTTTCATCCTTTACCTGAACTTAGATCGACATCTAACATGTAGTGATCTAGATGAGGCTGTTCTGAGCAAATCTACAAATTCACTGGGAACTCAGGTGGAATTGAACCTATCCCAGATCATTCCTTCTCTAAAGACTTTCCTACATTAATTATATTTTATCATCTTGCCTTAATTCTAAAGTGGTTCTTGAGACCTATAAGGAAAGGGACTTTGGATAGTGGCAGTCCCATAGTAGAACAGCATGAATGAAAAGTGCATAGAAATCATTGGTGTTACTGAACCGGGAGGAATTTTTTTTTTCTTTTTGAGACAGGGTTTCTCTGTGTAGTTTTGGTAACATATTACTTCAGTCCAAATGTACCCTTAACTGCTTCTTCTTAGGTTTTCATGTTGATGAAGATACTAACCTAGCTGGGAACCCAAACTGACTGCCCTTGTCAAAATCTGCTTAGGGAACCAGGAATGTGGCTCACAAGAGTCACATGGCTATCCTGGCTCTGAGTCACTTCATAGAAAAGCGCCTTTCAAATATATACTTACTGGTTGTTTTCAAACTGTTCATAAAGGATATGATAAGCTTAGAAGTTTTGCAACTCATTATGATGCCAATTTCTTTTAGTATAGATCATCAGCAAGCTTCACAATTTTCCTATGAGGTAAGGATTACTATTGTCTACCTTTAATCTATGAGTAGTATAGATCAGTGGGTTTAGCTGAGAGAAGAAACAGCTTTCTACCTTCATTATTTTACTTTGGTATGGTGTAATGTTTTTAAGGAAGGATCTTATCTTGTAGTTCAGATTTGCCTGAAATTGCTACATAGCTCAAAATGCCGGTGACAATGAGTCTATTGTGACTCACTCCTGTACAACAGAGGACCACAATATTTTAATTAAACATCTTCTTATTGTAGAGTTCAGATCTCATCTCAATAAAAGAGGAGACAATGAAGCCAGCTGAAGAAAGAATTAGCACTATGGAAGGTAGAAAACAGAATGGTGAGTGACAACTGAATGCAATTTAGAAACTTATCTCACTTGAATCTAAACTGTACTTTATTGTCCATCTAGAGTTCATCCACAGACTTGGAAAGTACAAGAGGACTGTATGAGAAATAACACATGGAAGAATCAATTGGTAATATCGAGTACTAAATTACAATTCTTTCCCTTTAGTTCAGTGAAGAAGGTGGGCATGATTACATTGCTTCATTGATAAGAAACTCAACTTCTATCTACCAGCTTCCTTTACATCTCTTTTCAATTATTATATAGTGTTTGGTCCCAGAAAGACACTCAGCATGGCCATTAGTAAACAAAGAAAGAAAGAAACAAAAACCAGGTTTTAAGCTCCAGGATCATGGAGACTGTGCTTCCATGTTGATTGCTTTGGAGATACAAGTGCCGCTCTTGCACCCTATTCTTAATCATCCACAGAATAGTACTATCTCATTGTGTACCCCCCAACTAGCTCGTGGTGTCCAACAAGCTTTTAAATCATCCTTAACACATGTCCTTGTCTCAAAAGATTTTTGACATAGCTGATCAAAAGTTAAAACTAGTCTTTTCTTTTTTTTTTCCTAAGCTTACCAGTGTAATTGAATTGACAATCTCTAACATAGGCAGATGCAGGTTTCCAGATTGCCTTAAACTATTCAATTGAGAGTAGATAGTTCAAAACAAAACTGAAATCTTAAATATAGCTAATGTAAAAAATACCAACTAGGCAATGAAGTAGTGAAGTGGTGGTGGTGGTGGTGGTGGTGGTGGTGGTGGTGGTGGTGGTGGTGTGTTTGTGTGTGTGTGTGTGTGTGTGTGTGTGTGTGTGTGTGTGTGTGTGTGTACACTCATTTCTGGGTACGCAACCTATGGAGAGCTGAGATCAGCCTTTATGTGTTAGCCTTTGTCTTTCTGCTTGTTTGAGGTAGGTTCTCTTCAGTAAACCAGGCAGTTAGCCTCTGGAGAGTCTCCTGAGGCTGCTTCCCATACTCCTGGAGAAGAGACACTGGGGTTATAGGCAAAGGTGTGACTGCTACAGTGTCCAGCTTTCACTTGAGTTCTGAGGATCCCAACTCAGGTTGACAGACTGGTGTGCCAGGACATTAACTCACTGAGCCATCTTCCTGCCACCCTGCAATTGTTCAAGTTATGCTGCCTTTAGGAAAGAAGATATCCATGTATTATCAGAACTCACTGTATTAGATGTCATTTAATTGCAATTTCTGAAATAGTATAAGGGAAAATTAGTTTATTCTTAAATTACAAATGAATTTTTTTTTTGGGGGGGGGGTTTCAAGGCAGGGTTTCCCTGTGTCACTTTGGTACCTGTCCTGGATCTCGCTCTGTATATGAGGCTGGCCTTGAACTCACAGAGATCTGCCTGGCTTTGCCTCCCAAGTGCTGGGATTAAAGGCATGTGCCACTGACACCCATCTACAAAGGAATTTTTAAGATACTTTTTGAACACAATTCCTGTAGGTTGTCTTTCAGTTAAAAAAAATAAAGTTCAAAATTTTACATTAAGATGAAATAACTCTGTGTTGTTGTGGAATATTACTTTAACTAGGTAACGATGTGTTACATTTGTTAATGTTGTGGAATATTACTCTAACCATGTAAAGATGTGTTGCTTTGCCTGCCTAAGGCACTGAATGGCCAAGAGCTGGTGGTAGAGGGATAGGCAGGGCCGATTGGCAGAGAGAAGTAGGAGGAGGAATCTGGGCTCAAGAGAGAACAGAGAACTAGGGATAAAAAGAGGGAGAAGTGGGGGGGCAAGCAGGCAGCCACCAGCCAGCCAGACACAGAAGAAACAGGAAAAGTAGGACATACAGAATGCAAGAAAGGTAAAAACGCCCTGAGGTAAAAGGTAGATGAAGAGAAACAGGTTAAATTAAATTATAAGAGCTGGTGGGACAAGCATAAGCTAAAAACAGGCATTCATAACTAATAATAAGTCTCCGTGTCGTGATTTGGGAGCTGGTTGGCAGCCCAGAGAAAGCCTGCTGCACTGTGTGATATTATTCTCAGGAATACAAAAAAAAAATTCAATATTAAATTCTAGGACAAACAAACTGTTTGCATGTATTTTATTTCCAATGGCTTTTATATTCATGGCAATTTTAGAAAACTCATCTTTTGTAAAATCAATTTCTCAAATGTGTATCTCTATTTACTGTTAAATACAGCAGGCTTTTTGTTCTTCAATCCCAGGGCTGGCATGAATGCCAGTTGGCTTCATTTTCTTTAGCTGTTTTCACAGATTAATCAATGCAGGCTTATTTTCGCACTGGGATAATAATCATCAAGCTCCTCAACGAAAAATGAGGATGTTCGTGTTCTGCAATCTACTTGAAGAGCCGCACTCCGGTGCCCTGGATTGAAATACAGCCCCCAATTTCTTTTTGCTTCCATTCATTTCAAGATAGTGTATTAATATTATCCTCCTTGGTTCCACACAGCTGTCACTTAAAATGCCACTAACGAATGGATGCATAATTAGCTCTCTGGTTCATACATTAAATACATTTTAATAAACAGCTCTTTTCTCTGAGAAGATAATATTGCTGTCCATTCATAGCTGTCAATCTCAGAGAGAATGAAGAGGGTGTTTCTCATGTGAAGTCTTGCTTGGGTAAGCTGGTGCTTGGCCTGTAATTAAAATACTTCCCCATTGAATTATGAGCTATTCAGACATATCCAAAATAATTTTAGTAATTCTGATTTAATTAGAAAATATTTTAGATGTGCAGAAACTGATTTTAAATTCTTACCAATCTAATATTCATTCTCTAAAAATAATACATTCTAAAAATGTAATAAATATTAGTTTAATAAAAACAGATCTGATAACATACTAAATATTAAGTGATCTTTATAATCAATACATTTAAATATTTAGTTATATTTAAATTTAGTATTATAGTGTTGCAAGGAAAGCATTTAATATTTAATGTCACCTACAAATATATAATTTGTATTTTTTACTTCAACAATGAAACATGAAACCCAGTGAGACAAAAATTCTTTTCATCTCATGATACACAAAATAAACTGTATAAAATAGAGGCCCAGACTTGGAGTCCCAGATACTTGGGAGTTTAACTGCAGAGAAGCACTTGAATCCACAGTTTGAAACTAACCTGGGCAATGTAACAAAATGTTGCATTCTTAAAATTATGGAGTAAATCAGTAAATATTCAGTTACCACATGCATGCACACACACACACACACACACACACACGCGCGCGCGCGCGCACGAAAATGTGTTGTTTGTCTTTCTGAGTTTAGCTTATTTCCCTTCATATAAAGATCTTCAGTTCTACCTATTTCTTGCAAATGTTATGATTTCATTTTCCTATCCAGCTCAATATTTTACTGTGTATATTTGCCATGTTCTACTTTTTCTGTTGATGTTCTTAGCTGTAGTGAGTCTGGTAGCAATAACATCGATGTCCAAGTGTTTCTATGATAGGACTTAGAGTCCTCTGGATATATACTCCAGGGTGATATAAACTGAGCTATTCTATTTGCAGTTTTCTGAGAATCTTCTTTATTATTTTAATAGTGGCTAAATGAATTTATGTTACCACCAGCAGCAAATAAGGGATCTTCTTACCCCACATCCTCAACTAGCATCTGTTGTCATATTTTTTCCTTGATGTTATCCCCTCTGACAGGGGTGGGAGGGGATTTTAAAGTATTTTCAATTTTCATCTCTCTGATGGCTCAATATGTTGATTACATTTTTCTTGTGTTTGTTGCTATTTCTATTTTTTTTTCATCTGAGAACTATCTATTCATTTTGTTGGTTCATTCCCTGATTGAAGTTTTTTTCTCTTAGGACTGAATTTTTTTCATCCCTTCACAAACCATCCTGCTGCACATCACCAAATGCAGCACTGATTCCACTGCATATGATTCCTTAAGGAAAGACAGCAGCTATTTTCCTTACACCGACATACCAAATGTGAAAAATGACGACCATGATGAAAATCTCAAGACGTTTCATGAATAATAATCTACCCCCTCATTAGAAAAGAAGTTCCAGGAGATTTTCATCTGTAGTATTCCACCACTGAGAGCATCACTTACATTTCATAGCCACTTAACAAGCATTTTTAAATGAATAGTGTTCTCCAACTTTGTACAGATCTATGCCAATTCAGAACACTTGGTATCTGAATTCTGGGTTCTAAACTCATAAAGATTATAATCTGGTGTAATATGTATACAGCCATCTATTACTGAACAGGAAACAACAGGAGCCATAGAAAAATAATATCTACTTTGTACACCACCGTAAAGCTAGCACCTACCAACGCCTATGTGCAAAAAAGAAGAATACATTTATAAAAAGCTAAGTTTGTATCTTTTCTTCATCAGATGATCATTTGTTGAAACACTCTCATGTTGCTCTTACACTAGCTGAGCTTTGACAGTACCACTGCTGATGTCATCAATGATGTCATGAGGGTGGCAGTCATCCACATTGCTGTGCACATATTGTGCAGTACCCAGGATCTCCTTAATAGTTCTGGAGAGTTCTCCGGGTAAGACTAGTCCCACATCTATCAGACAATGTTGACAATCTCATCAAAGTGGTATTCCCATGGTTTCTAATGCTTTTCTGCTGCTTCCTGCTTCTTGGTGGCTCCATGAAGGCTTGCTGACCAGGATGAAGGCAGAAGGTACATACTTAGCCTGGGTCTGTTCTAAATGGCCAGTTTGACTATCAGTCTCAGACCTTTCTAACCACCAATTGCTTGGGCAAGGTCATCACTGACATTTGGGGGGACATACCTGGGAGATGGACCTTGGAGGTCATCATAGTTACTTCTCTATTGCTGTGATAAGAAACCATAGCAGAGGCAACTTACAAGAAAGTGTTTAATGTGGGTTTATGATTTCAGAGGGTTAGAGTCCATGATAGAGGAACAAAGGCATGGAGGCAGGAACAGCTGAGAACTCCATCTTGATGAGCAAATAGAAGACAGAGCTCACACTGGGACTAGCACGAGTCTTATGAAACCTCAAAACCTGCCCCCAGTGATACACTTTCTCCAACAAGGCCCTACCTCCTAACCCTTCCCAAAGAGTTCCACTAATTAGGGAACAGGTACTCAAGCATATGAGCCTATGGGAGACATTCTCATTCAAACTGCCACCGAGACCAAGGCAGATAAAGCACTGATCTTGCCTCTGTGTGGTAGTTTGAAAGAAAATGGCCTCCACAGGGAGTGGCACTCTTAGGAGGTGTGGCTTTGCTGGAATGGATGTGGCCTTGCTGGAGGAAGTGTGTCACTGCAAAGGTGGGCCTTGAGGTCTCATATATGATCAAGCCACACCAAGTGTTTCAGGTTACTTCCCGTTGCCGTTAGATCAAGATGCCTAATTCTCCAGCAGCATGATTGCCTGCATGCTGCCATATTCCCAGATGCCATGCTTCCCCCCAAGATGACAATGGACTAGACCTCTGAAAATGTAAGCCAGCCCCAATTAAATGTTTTTCCTTTATAAGAGTTGTCATGGTCATGGTGTCTCTTCACAGCAATAGAAACCATAACTAAGACAGTCTGATGCACCTCAGGTACATGACTTTGATCTCATTGGGTTAAAGATGAGGGGAATGGTGGAGGTGGCTGGTTGTTAGATGATCCTGGATTCAGGATGACCAACAAAAGCTACACCTCAGCACCCTCACTGATGAAAGCAGAAAAACTATGTTTGTATCTTATTCTTGTATCATCTTTGGTCACTAACTGGACAAGGTATGTGGCTTGATTCCTGTACAAGGAGGAGTAGGCTTGGAATTTGATAAGACAGCTATTTTCTTGTTGAACCTAAGGAACTATGGATGCCACGGGTGTTCAGCCCTGTACCTCAACCTAGCTGGGCAGTGGTGACCTTACCAAGATTAAAAGTGTCAGATCTTATTCTTTCCCCGATAATCACTGCTCCCATTTTTAGGGGGAAATGTCAACCAGACACTTTGGGGTTTCATGTTAACTGTTCCACTGAGGAAAAGTCACTTAATGCTACAGCCTTAGTTCCTCATCTTGAAAAGGCAGGCAATGTGTGAGAATGTTCTCTAGAGGATGGTGATGCAGATCCTATCATAGGCTAGGATCCTATCTCTTGCTAGTGTGCTATGGTGTTCCTAAGTAATGACTGTTTCTAAGGATGACTCCATTCTTCTTTGTAATCTTTATTCTTTCCCTCCCCATATGACCATCTGGGCTGTGCTCCCCACCTGACCATCTGTGATGTCCTCCCTACCCAATCATCTGTGCTGTCCTCCCTCCTGACCATCTGTGCTGTCCTCCCCACCTGACCATCTGTGCTGTCCTCCCTCCTGACCATCTGTGCTGTCCCCCCCCACATGGCCATCTGTGCTGTTCTCCCCATATGACAATCTGTGAGGTCCTCCCCATATGACCATCTGTACTGTCCTCCCCACCTGACCATCCATGATGTCCTCCCACCTGACCATCTACGCTGTCCTCCCCTCCTGACTATCTGTGATGTCCTCCCCACATGACCATCTGTGATGTCCTCCCCACATGACCATCTGTGATGTCCTCCCCACATGACTATCTGTGATGTCCTCCCCACATGACCATCTGTGATGTCCTCCCCACCTGACCATCTGTGATGTGCTCCTCCCCACATGACCATCTGTGCTATCCTCCCTCCTGACCATCTGTGAGGTCCTCCCCATATGACCATCTGTGCTGTCCTCCCCACATGACCATCTGTGCTGTCCTCCCTCCTGACCATCTGTGCTGTCCTCCCCACCTGACCATCTGTGCTGTCCTCCCCAACTGACCATCTGTGCTGTCCTCCCCACCTGACCATCTGTGATGTGCTCCTCCCCACATGACCATCTGTGCTATCCTCCCTCCTGACCATCTGTGAGGTCCTCCCCATATGACCATCTGTGCTGTCCTCCCCACATGACCATCTGTGCTGTCCTCCCACCTGACCATCTGTGCTGTCCTCCCCAACTGACCATCTGTGCTTTCCTCCCCACATTACCATCTGTGATGTCCTCCCACCTGACCATCTGCGAGGTCCTCCCCATATGACCATTTGCACTGTCCTCCCCACATGACCATTTGCACTGTCCTCCCCACATGACCATCTGTGCTGTCCTTCCCTGACCTGGTCTTCTGCACCTTCCTTTCCTCTTTCCCACAACATTTGTTCTTTCTTCCTCCACACTGACATAGCAGTACACTCTCATGACATGGAGCTCCAAACACCTAGATTACTTCATTGTCTTTTTTATTCTCCATCAGAGAAAGAGGGGGCCTTTGTATAAATTTAATGAAAATCCAAGAACATAAATGTCTAAATGTCATTTTCAAGGCAAACCTGCTAACTGAACATTTTATAGAACCAGACCCATCAAAATGTTGTATTGTGTAAATCGATCACAGGCACAGCAAATGTTTAAATAGAATTATGGTTAATTTATAGTGATTTTCTTGATTCATTAAGGCACTTCAAAATCAACTTTGTGGACTAATATTTTTATCAAATTTTAATGCTCACACGATAAATGTTATTTGGAATTTAAGAGATACATATGATAGAGAAATAATTTGAAGATTATTACATAATAAAAATTATCTGTACTTATAAGTCTAAAAATATTTTAAATTAGATTTTACTGGTATCTGTGAGACAAAAGGAGAGACACGATGTTGAGGTTACATCAAAGGCTGGAGCAATGGGCATGCTCAAACAAAGCAGCACTACTGGCTGCTCACCGACACTGCAGAAATGATCTATGATTGTGATTAATTTCTTTTGAAATTTTGATCAAAATTGATCTGTTCAATTTTCTGCACTGGTTCTGTAAGTCAAATCTTACTGTGAAATTACATAAATCAATGTAGCCAGTACTTCTGTGAAAATGGGGCCGGGAGGTGGATATAGAAGTAATTTCTGACTTGTCAGTGACAGATGGTAGTTCTGATCTCATAACCATAGGAAGGAAAAGGTCTTACCGTAGCTGTCGTAGGCATCCTCATTTACTCCATGACCGTAGTCATAGTATTCAGGCACACTGCAACAGATTTAGACAGGAATCAATGATTCTGTAAGCAGAAGAATCAAAACTAGAACTTCACAAGAAATTCAAAGCCAAACGTGTGCTAAGGTAATATCCTGGTAACCTCCAGCCATAAAACACCATCCTAAAAAAAATACTCAGTGAGAAAAATAAAGGCTATTAACTAGAAGTGCTCTGATCATATTTATCACCTATCTATCTATCTATCTATCTATCTATCTATCTATCTATCTATCTATCTATCTATCCATCTATATCTTCTTCATCATCATCATCTAACAATCATCTATCTATCATCTACCTATCCAATATATTTTGGTGCTGTTTTAGTTGGTCTTCACCTCCATCTTCCTATTTAATAAATTAAATTTCCCCTCAAACACAAGTCTAAGACTTCAAAAGTTGATAAGAAGAAGGATATAGAGTCTATTTTGAAGAAAACATTGCCATACAAATTGATGATCTGATATGTGTCCTTTACTACTGGCAACATTAAAAATATACATCTTTTCTAGTCTATAGACTTGTTAAATATTTGAGCTATTTATTTCCACTCAGTATTTCCACATTGAATAGCTATGAAAGTGGCACTTGTGTTGTTTCTTTTCAAAGGATCACAGAGTCGCCCCCCCCCCCCAAATTGTTTCTTTCTTGGTCCTGCAGCATCACTGCTTCCCTCTTACAGACCTCATTCCAATTAGCATCCATCTTTCGCAGTGACTAGCCCCCTCTATGTGAGCTTCCACAGCAACACTTCCTGAAGGGAAGGCTGTACTCATTCTTTCCACCCACAATCCCTTGCTTCCTTTTGATGACACCAGGCTGCTATATCTGTGGATCCACTGAAAGAATTCTTGTACAGATCCTGACATGTTCCAATATAATAAGAATTCATTGTAATTTTCCTCTAATGTCATGTGATACCATTGGCCATTTTATCCTCCTTTAAGTACCCCTCTTGCTTTGAGATATTTCTAATTCATTCCTTCATTTTTCTCTATTAGCAAACTTCCCATGGCCCAACACCTACTCTCATTTATTAGAAATTTTCTCTTCTTATTCTAACTCCAAAAGCAACCTTGTCTGTGTCTGTGGTTAAACACCCACTCTCTTCCTATGGCTTCTCAATTTTATCTCTACCATTGGCACCTCTCCCTTCTGCTCTCAAGTATGTGAGCCTCGTGTACATTTCTATTTGCTTGTCAAAGTGAACTTTTCCAAATTCAAAAATGAAAATGATTTTCTTCCCACCTCATACTTGTTCCTTTTACACTCTTCTATCATTATCATTGGATACATGTTAGTGTGACTTAAATGACAATATGTGGGCTTCTCTCTTTTATCTCATGTGTAACATTTAATCCCAACAGCATGTTCTTTAATTTCTACTTGCAAATAAGTATAGAACCTGAACATGTCCCAACATTTTCACAGCTGCAGCTGGAGTGAAAGAGTTCTCCATTTCTCTCTCAAATGATTCAACATCCTGCTTACGGCTTTTTTTTTTTTTTTGCCCTATTTTTGTCTTTCTATTTTCTACATAGCAGTCATTGTTACAGATATGTTAAACTGTCTGAGTTCTCTACTCAAAGCCCTTAGATGTCTTCCCAAAGTCCTTTAGAAAAAAAAAGAGAAAACGTTTATAAAAATCTGTTATTTCCGGCCCCACTCTGCCAGTTTCCTCCTTCCTGACTCAATTCAAGGCACACCAATGCTACAGAATGTTCTCTGATCACGGAAGACATGCTATTGTCCCAGTGTCTGTCTTTCTATTTGTTGACCTATTATCTGAAAAATGCTTTTCCTCGGTGCTCAGCTGTCCCCATTCTTCCTGTCTTTAACTTATGTCACTCACAAGAGGTTCTCCTGATCCTTCTTCTGACTAGCACTCAGCGTGTGTCCCCTGCTGGTTCCTCTTGGCACTTGCCAATCACAGCATATTATCATGTAAACTCAAACGCACATCTGTTCATTTACTCAGCAGCTGTTTCCTACTTGTGCTTAGGCTTCCAGGTTTGAGTACTTTGTCCTCCCTTATTGACTCTCTACTACTGTCCCAGACTAATTTTCTGTAGCAGTGTTTGCCATATGACAGCTTCTCAAGATTTATGGCATACAAGGGTTGATTATCTATATGAGGGTAAACGGCATGTCAATGAGTGGCTGCATTCAATTTGGACATTTTAAGAATAATATGCCAAAAGTAGAAAAGCTACCATTATAATAATACTTACATTATTACTGTTACTATAGGCTCTATACACACTTACAATAACATCATATTTTGCCTTAAAAGTTGCCTGGCTTAAATTAGCTGTAATCATTATCATCCATTTGAATATTAATTAATTAAATATCTTAGTATTACGAATTCCTTTTATTGACAACATTAGAGATTGAACCTATTAAATAAGCATTCTATCAATGAGCTCCATGCATTGTGACAAGAAAATGATTTCACACCAAATAGCACACCAGATAAGATCTGAATATGGGTATAGGTTGAAAGAAAATACAGAAGGGGCTAAAATGATGTGTTTTGTGAATATTGTTCTTATTCTTCAAGAGTTTCTTCTAGGTATCAATAGATCAAGCATTTAAGATTTCATTAAAAGTAGTGACACAGGAAGAGAAAAATAAGTCTATGCTTTAGAAATAAAACAAGAAACAGAAAGGAATTTGGTTACATTTGTTTTCCCAGAATACAATTTATAGTGACCCAACTTTAATTTTAGTGAAAGATGCTGAAAAAAAAAGAGTGCTTAGCCCTGCCTTTACTGCTTTCAATATTCATATAAAATTCAAAATTCATAAAAAACTATTTAAAATGCTGAATGATAGATTCATCTTTGCATCATAGAAGGTTAATGGCATTTATTGGTAGCTGAACATTTGTATCTTCTTTCACATATGTATCTTAATAGAAATGATGCAACCCTGGGCTGGAGCAACGACTCCACAGTTCAGAGCCAGTGTGGCCTTGCAGAGGGACATAAGTTAGGCTCTCACCATCTAAGTCAGGTGGCTGATAATCACTTCTAACTAGAGCTGCAGGTGATCTGACATTCTCTTCTGGATTCTGTGGACACCTGCATTCATCTATACATACCCCTCCAATACCTATGTAAGCTAAAAATAAAAATAAACATTAAAAAATAAACAATACAAACCAATTCAGGGGCCTTATGCAGACTCAGCAAATTCCTGATAGTCATTGGGTTAATTTCCTGAGACTCACAATGTGGCAAACATGAGAAAATTATTTAATGATCAACACTTACAGGGAAAGATGCTGACATTGGTAGCAGCTTTCTGTTGAGTAAATATCTGGTTCTGTTTCCTAGAGTATACTATATCAAGACAGTATTGCTGAACACTATCTGGTGCCATTACTATATTATATCATTGAATTGTCATCAAGATTTGTATTGATGAACACAAAGGAGAACAAGAAGAAGCAGCCATGAGAAAGACTATGACAAAGAAAATATAATTATTGTTTTCCATGAAAACATAATCACACCAAGAAGGAATTGTCACTTTCAGATTATAAGGGACATAATGGAGTACCATAGGAAAATGATGGCTCACTGTCATAATGGACTGTGTAGGGCCCATGTCTATGTTTACTCAGTGTTATTTCCATAAAAAGGGCCTTCCTTTGACAAAAAGTTCTGTAAGCAATGAATATGACCAGACACCCTGCCATCTATATGTACTTTTGTGACAAATTGAAGAAGCCCAAGATGTGTGCAGATGTAATGTGGAAACCAAGGTCATTTCAAACTTAAGAACAATCTACTTTTCATGGATTTGTGTTCCTGGGCGTTCTTAGTGATGACATAGCCTTGACTCTGCAAGGCTTGGGGAGTCACAGACTGTACCATGGGCAGCACCTCAGCTTCAGACTTACCATGAGAAGAAACTGTGCTCTACACGGTTGCTTATCTCACAGTTTGCTAAGAAGAATGAATATGTTTAATATTGTTTGAGAACAAAATGAAGGAATGAGGGTGAAGAACACTTTGATGAAAGAGGTTGTCTCTAGCTGGTTTGTGTTAGTTCTAGAATTTAAATTGATGAAGGGTTTGGAAATGTAGGCTTTATTGAGAAAAAAGTTTTCTATATCTCAGCAAGAGATAATTAATGTTGCTTTAAGACATCCTCACACTTTTCCATTGAGTTCTTCAACATTGATGATTCCCAGAACATCCCTTGCACCTCTTGACCATTCACCAGTGGGAAGGATGCTATACAAATTGAAAAGCCTCCAAAAAGGGCAAATGCTACCATATTCCCTTCAGATATGCTCATGAACACATCCATTTACCAGGAGGATACAGAGGAACCTTCCAGGGGAGTTGGCATGACTCCCAGAAAAGAAAATCAGAGTTGCCAGATGCACAAATCAGAACTTAGTTTATCACTTTCACCTCCACTTGGCTGAATTTCATAGCTGTTATTTCCACTGAGTCTTCCCTGCCTCCTTCTGTTTTCAGGATCGTAGTTTTTAGAACAGTTACTCTGTTCCTTTCTGACTCTTTTACACTGGGTCTTTTGTATGGGGAGAGATAGAAAGCTCTGTGTGCTGATCATTTTACAAGGTATTAGACCTTGCAGAACCTCATCAAGACCTAACTGATCATGGAGATCTATACCTCTTAGAGATCCTGGATTTTAAGCTAGTTTCAGTAATTATAAGCTGGGATGTTCTACATTGTGAAGAAGGTAGGTATTTCTCTCACAACACAAAGAAGTAAAGTCACATTTGGTGACTCAAGGATCTAATAATAGAATAGGTCTTGTTATTGCCTCTGATATGGTCAGTCCTTTCCTTTCTAAGAAACAGAGTGGCTCAATGTTTCCTAGTGCCTTATATGACTGCGGCCACATGCAAAGTGATACTACAAATTCATTGTAGTTTTTGTGAAAGTAAATTCCCTTCCTCTACTTCCAATGAATTTTCATGATACTGGCTGTGGAAATATCAGTGACTAATTCCACTTTGGGCAGCTCATGTTAGTGACAGCCTCCCACCAGCCTGAGTCCTTGAGTAGAGAGGTAGAGTAGAGTGCACCCATCATCACCTGCCAATTATGTAGGAAAACGACAAGATTTTCTCTGTGCCACCCACTCAACTGTGGGACATCTTTGCTATGGAATTTTAAAATAGTAAAAATTGACAATAAAAGAAATCCCATGATAGTTAACAGGTATTTGGCAATATTTGTTGAATGGATGAATAAATGATATAATAAAAAGAAGTAAAGAAAGAGAACATTGTATTTCAGTATCAAGGATATAGAAGCATGTTTTTCTGCAAGAGATGAGATATAGAAAAGACATCTGCTTGTGTTGACAACAATGGAACAGAAACACACACAAAAAACAAATCACTCATGTCCTTTTTGATGTAAATGATTCTAGTTAAAATTTGTAACAAATGACTCTGATAAGGTTCTTGTCCCTTAAACTCCAATTATTCTCCATTTCTTTTTTAAATATTTACTAATGTTGAAGTTATTTAAATATAAAAGCTACTAGCTAGATACTGTTTGAGTAAATGATAAGAAAAATTCAGATTTTGTATATGTGCCAGCTCTGAGGAAAAAATATGTCTTTTATGGCTACAACAGTAATTAAGCTCTAAATCACCAATAATGATCTAATTTTAATTAGCACTTCTGTAATAATAGCTGTGTTGAGAAATCTTTCTCCCTATATTTTATAAAATCTGAGATACAACAATAATCAATTGAGTAACCTAGTTGCGTTTATGCAGAATTCACTGGTCCTCTGACTTCAACATGACAAAACAATGGGATAAAGGAAACATAATGCAGTAGTTTTCTGAAGTAATAAAACAAAACAATGAACATGATATTATGTTATGCTTAAGGTCACTTTAAAAATACATACACATATATAATATATATAAACATATATATGTATATATATATATATGGAATCCAGCATAGTGTTTTTATATTTACAAATAGAAAAGTGATTGCAATAGTTATGCAAATTAGCATGTTAAAAATAATGTAATAATATGAAAATTATATGTACAGACATAGAATATTGATGCAACTACACTTGGCATTTAAGAAGTCATTCTCAACTGTTTTCCTGCATCTACTCTGCAATCTTGATTGTTTGTATTGACAGAAATATGTGGAACAAAAATGTCAAACATAGGTGAATTTTCAGCCTAGCACCCAGCCTCAAGTTACCAATTGGATTTTCCTTTACTTCCATGTTCATTTATAGATGCTCAATTCCTTCTGTTAAATTTCATCAGCTCTGTGAAAATCCCTGCTTACAAAGCCATAAAGATTTACTGTTCAGGTTAATGAGTACAACACACAGGGTCTATGTATCATTCAGTAGCATCTGGAATGTTAATGGATCATTACTGGCACGGAGAAAGGGGAGACTCTGTACCAAACATCTTATCATTTTTGTGTTATCCTCCTGATTCTGATGACTATTCCTAAGTGTTCTCTAATCAGAGTAATCTGTTATTTCTAGTAATAAAAATGAGATTCTCCAACACAGCATTAAATTGTGTAAGCCTACACCTATTTCAAAACCTATTTGCTATTAGGGTTTAAGCGATGATTCCATGAGTCTATTCTTTGTATTTTCCCCCAGAAACCATCAGTATGTGTCCCTACTCACTCATCTCCCTGAGTATTCTTTCATGTTCATTATCCCCAGCTGTGCAAAGTAATGGCATAATGACCACAGAGTCACAATAATAGCAAAACAAAAGCCTGGCAGCTACATATAGATAAATAAATCTTGTCTGTTTTGTAAAATATCATAATAAAAATCAAATAGAAGAAACTGAAAATATCCTGGTGGGAATAGCAGTGTAGCAGAAAGCCAATTAAGCAAGTAGGAAATATTCTTTCCTTATGTTTCTCACTTGCTGAATACTAAAACACTAATACTGATAATACTAATACCTCAGAGTTAGTAGGCATTGCCCAGGTCAGAAGGAACAAGGGAGCCACAAGAAAAACATTAGCCAAAATTCAGACAAGAGAAAGGGTGGCAACTGCTGCTGCTTCAAAGTATCCAGGGAGGCGGTACTTGGAGTAGCCATCCGTGGTCAGTCCGGAGCAAGAAACAGGGGCAGATCTTTAAGAATTTTTCCTTGTTTGATGGTCAAGAGTCTAGACTTAATCTCAGCGGCAAGCAAAGACGCCATGTGACTTAAGAAAGATAGTGATACAGATGACCAGAAACTACTCTAGTCGTTTTTCTGTTTCATTGTATAGAGAACATGAGATGGGAATCTCCTACTAAACAATTACTCAACTGTGAGGGCAAAGAGTTCAGTCTCAAGGATGGCAAACAGTGAAGGCTTCATTGTCTGACTTATGTGTAGGAAATCAACATTTTAAAAAAATATGATTTTATTAGTTTAACCCACTGGCATGAGACAGAATAATTCAATGTAGAAGTTGAGAGGTGATCTTTTATGTAAATGCCACTTGGGAGCAATCATTTAATCCCTCTGTACTCCAGTGTCCACACTTTGATGGGTAATAATTTATAGCCCTCAAGTACTAAGGACATAACTTGTGATAACTCCGTTAAGTGTCTTCTACAAATCAGGTGTTCAACTGCTTTCAATAATTGGTGATTCTCCCACCAATGAAGGCATAGCCACATGGCTTCACTTTTTAATATTCATAAAGGGTGACATGCCAAGGCAGATTTCATTTTGAAATATTCTGAAACATTAAAAAGCTATATATGCCTCCCTAAGTTTCACTTGATGGTAATCAGTGTTCATAGGATGAAATATAGGCTGATTATTCATGAGGTAAGTGACATATTTGTTCTGCTCATAGATTAAAGATCAAGATAGATGATCTATATAAGGCATGCAGTGTAGAATTATTATCAGCCTGGCAATGATCTCCTTGACATAAAATGGGCGCTTTCAGGGTGCTACACTGCAAGCAATAGAGAAATGCACTTCTTCAAGTCACTATTTGGGGATCTAACACTATTCAAACATTTCTACAAGTAAACTCGTATGATAGGCACGATTGCATCATTTATTCTCAATTTAGTTTATTATCTTTCGCTTGTTTTGACCCTTTATTGCGTAACTGAAGGGTGAGAAATTTATAATGAGGGCATTAATCTTCTGTTTAGTTGTGTAAAGCTATCATTAGAATGAAGCAATTATTTTCTAGAAATAAGACTATCAACTGACTGATTAATTAGGTTCCCTGGCACATGACATTGTTAAATGAACCATAACATGCCATTGGTACAAACTGATAGACATTACTGAATCCTGGTTTGGAGTGGACACAACTTAAATTGCATACACATATTTTTGTTTGAGTCATAATTCATGCGTGTCAATAGGATTTCAGTGCTGTAAACACTGGTATGATTTCTATTTATTTAAATAGAGTAGGTGTGGTATGTTGAATGTAATTGGCCACTATAAAATCATAGGGAGTGGCAATATTAGGAAGTGTGGCTTTCTTGGAGTGGGTTTGGCCTTGTTGGAGCAAGTGTGTCACTATGGGGGTGGGCTTTGAGATTTCCTAGGCTCAGGATACCACCCAGTGTCTCAGTTGACTTCCTGTTTTCTGCAAGATGTAGGACTTTCAGCTACTCCAGCACTACATCTGACTGCACGCTGCCATGCTCCCTGTCATGGTGATAATGGAATGAAGCTCTGAAAAGAACCACTGCAATTAAATGTTTTCTTTATAAGAGTTGTTGTGGTCATGGTGTCTACACAAAACCCTAATTAAGACAGTAGGTAACTCTAAGGCTGTAAGCACTGATATGCTACAGCTGTGGGGTAACTGTGATTCATATTCTTTTCCATTCAAATCACAAATGTATTCTCTCCTAAGCTACATAATGTTCTCAAACCACTTGTTTCTGTTTCAAGAGCTATTTCCACACACCACAGTTTGGAAGTTAAATACACATAACAGAGTCTGAGGAGGGAATGCATACATTGATAAAAATGATTCTGTTTGGACAAAATATGAGGCTATATTTATCACAGAAACAGCATGTGACAGATACCAGGCAAACCTTCTGTTTCATGAGTAAAAGTATCATGAAACATGTTTACTGCCAAATGTTAGAAATATGAAGTGTTTTTGTTGTTGTTGTTGTTTTCAAATGGGAGAAATCAGAATTCTAATTGCCTGTCTTCTGCAGCAGCATGTTTGAACTGACTTGGGGTCATGTATTTTCACACCTTCCTTTTTCTAGTTCTCAGACTGAGTGACAATTCCTTAGCACAGAGCACGGTCGCTAAGAATGTTTTCACCCTTCTCCTAGGATGCAGGTCAAGCGTCAGCTTCTCTCCAAGGATTCCCCACATGTTGGACAATGTACTTTGCTGTCACACCTGCTTTCTGTAGAACTGTTCTCACACTTCCACGCAGAGTGTCTCTCAGTGCATCAGAGCTCTTTAATTTTTAAAGCTTTACCTTTTCCTCTGTTGCCATAACTCCGCTGATGTCTAATATGTGTAACACAATGCTAAAATAAAGATTCAGGTTCTGAGTCAGTTGTCCTTAGCTGTGTACAGACATTTTAAATTTCATTTGTGGTGTTTCTGATGCAGAAGTCCAGGGTGATACTTCGGGAAACAATGCAAACACAACAAAACCTTATGAAAGAAAACGACACTAACCAAGTAGATAAAAACTACACGTTTGTTTCTATATATCTGGCACAAAGCAAAGCCTCTATATTGTGGCTTTATTAGCACTGTTAGAGACTTTCACCTTTGGAAATGCTGATGTGTTCTCTCCCCAGACCTTCATTTTTTTCCTTCTCATATTTCCTGCAATTCAATTTAACAGAATTCTACAACTATTTATTTGGAGTTATTCTGGAAATTTTAAAATTCAGAAGCTCTGGGATTTCTCATTTTTATAAATTTCAAATGCCTAGACTCTGAAACCAACTGCTCCTTCACAAGTTCTGGGTCAGAAATAAGCAGACAGTCCAATCCCAAGCCAAAGTAACAAGAAGCTAGTTACACCAATTTATGATTCACTAGACCTGGTTAATGATGTGCATGCTATGATATTAGCATGTATCTTGGGCACAGATGCTGTCAAGGGCATTGTGTAAGATACAGCACATGCATTGCTCTGACTTTCTAAAATAAAGAAGAATTCTGAATTTGAATCATATGGGTCACAGTATTGCAACTATATGATAAAAGCCTGTACTTGTTTTAATCCTTGCCTGTGATATGTATGTATGTAAGATGTGTGTATGATATGTGTATATGTGTGAATGAGTTTCTGTGATGTACTGTGAATAGATGTGGTGTGTGTGTGTGTGTGTGTGTGTGTGTGTGTGTGTGTGTGTGTGATATAATATGTGTTGTTGGCAGGTTGGCAGGGGCATAGTTCAATGGCTCCCAAGTGGAGGTCAGAGGATAACGTTGGGTATTGGTTCTCTCATTCCACCTGTATGCTTACTACAGCAAATATTAGACTAGTTGATCCTTAGATTTCTCAGGATTTTTCTTCCTCTGTCTTCCATTTCACCATGATGGCACTGGGATTTTGGATATGCACTATGGTGTCTGGTCTTTTCATGGGTGCTTGAGCTCCAACCTGAGGACCTCATGCTTGTGTGGCCATATCCCCAGGCCCAATGAATTTGTACTAATATATATAACATATCCTTCTCCATTTTATTATTTTTCTTTGGGCATTCATACTACTGTGCATTTTTAAACTGATGAATGAAAATTATATTTTATAATATAATATTTTGATATATGTATCCATCATTGATACATATATCTTAGAATTATATAAATATTGTTTTAAGTTTTTATCTTTTTGGTAGTGATCACACTTGAACATTCATTTGTTATTTCCTAGCATACATCATGTGATTAGCAACAATAATCAAAGTGAGGTATATAATGAGTGTTTTGCAACATATTCTTTGAGAATGTTTTCTCTAGGGTCCATGATCTTACCAATCAAAAATGGTTGACTAAGTTTATGGTAATGGATATGAATTTCCTCCCACTGAGTGGGTCCTAGATCCAGTTAAACATCTGTTAGTTACTCCTAAGATGTAACTGTCACTATTATACCTTTAGACATATTTTGCCATATTGGTCATTATTGTTGTTTGTAGGTTTTCTTGCTAGATAGGACTATTGCATATGTGTCTCGCTGGGCAGCTTTCATACCACCTCTGATACTGTGAGTGCTAGTCCTCAGAGAGCAGCCTTCTAGTTCAGTTACAGCTCAATGCTGTCATGCGCCTGAAGTGTGTGGTGACTTCGGCAACAGTGTTTTACCTTCATATTCTGGGAGGCAACTAAGGACAAAGGCAATGGCTTATATTGTTTGGGGAACTCCCTTGTACCATGTTAATGGAGGCTTCCTGGGACTGGGGAATTTTGAGTAGATAGTCTGTGACTCCTTGCTGAGGCAACTGTTAATCCAAGTGGCATAACTTCAATTATATATACTAAATATACATTGAAAATATAATAAATATATTTTAAATTATATATATATATATTACCATAATATACATATCACCAGTGTTTCTCCCCTTCATTTTTCCCAATTTCCCTTCATGTCCAGTGTCCTGCTATCCTCCTTTCCTCTGCCCAAAGCTTGTTATCTCTCCCACTGATAGTCTCTATTTTCCTGGTGTCTGTGGCTTCTCCAGGTTATATACTCACATCTAAAGATGTGGAGTTATGATCCACAAATAAGAAAGAACATGCAGCATTTATCTTCCTGGATCTGGGTTGCCATACTTAGTATCATATTTTCTGCTTCCACCCATTTAATGGGAATTGGTCATAATTTCATTTTTCTTCATAGATGAATAGAATTATATTATGTATGCATGCTACATTTTCCTTATCCATTAATCATCTGAAGGACATTTATATTGTTTCCATTTCCTGGCTGTTATGAATATACCAACAACGAACATGGCTGACAAAATATCTGTAGATTAGTACGTTGAATCCTTTGGGCATATGCTAAAGAGTAGGATAGCTGGGTCATATGGTAGACTTATTTCTTTATGATTTAAAAACCATAACAAAAAAAGAATGTATTGAGATTTAGTATACCACACTGGTTTAGCACAAACACATTTTTAAATTTAGTTTTCTTAACATAATTTTTGAGAACTTTACATTGTGTATACAATGTATTCTGATGATATCTACTACCCAATCCCTCCTTCTAACTTCTCCCTCACTTCCCCTCCAACATTCCTCCACCCTGACTTCATGTTCTCTTCTTTATAACTTACCGACTCCAGTTAGTGTCACCACGACTGGCATAGGTGTGGGGCCACCCACTGAAGGATGGACCATACCCATGAGAAACACTGAGTCTCCCTCCCTCAGCAGCCATTGTTTACCAAATAACTCTCAGCTAGGAGTTGAATTATGAGCCCATCATCTCATTCATGCTAAAATGTTGATTGGCTCCTTTTGTGCAGGTCTCATGCAGGCAGATACAGCTGCTCTGCGTTGATGAGCACAATGGTCCTGTCATGTGCAGAGGACGTGGTTTGTAATAGTCCTTCTTTATCTCTGGCTCTCATAATCTTTTTATCTTTGTTCATAATTTTTATCCCCCAAACCAAAGATAAACTCTGGGATGGGGCTTTTAGATTTCACGAATGTATCAAACTTCACCAATTGCTATTTTATTCCTTGATAATGTGTTCAGCCTTTATTTCTTTGTGTCATTTCAAGGGGTGCCTTTTCACACCTAAGTGCTTTATAATTGGATACTCCTGAAGGACATGTGGTTCAGGAGTGAATCACACTTTCATTTCTTTGTCCTTGCACCCGATGATACCTCTTCCTGGCTTAGTCGTATCCATCAGTAAAATCCCAGCTGAGCACCAGTTCCTGAAGCCTTCTGGTACTGTCTCTTAACCCTCTACTTGAGGGCTCCTCACAGTGCCTCATAATAGGTTTCTAGCACTTTACAATTTTATATGTCTTCTCCCTGATCATTCCCATTTATTGCCCTGATCCTCAGGATATCTTCTGGAGACCATGTCCTACTGCCTCAAATGACCATTTTGAATGAATCTTCAATATCAATTTCTTGGAAGCAGTGTCTGTACATTGATTTCTTTATACTCACTTTTTGTGTACAGCAAAATTTAGAAAATAGTAGGCAGAATAATTTATAGATACATTTGGTTTAATTCACAAAGTGTTTAATATGTTTCCTGATATTGCTAACATCTAACAATACTATATTGTTAATAAATAACTGATGCACCAGGCTATATTTTCCAAAACTGGCTACAATAGGCCAGGCCATGGTGGTGCACACCTTTAATCCCAGCCCTTGGAATGCAGAGGCAGGTGGATCTCTGTGAGTTCAAGGCCAGCCTGGTTTACAAAGTGAGTTCCAGGACACTTATGACTGGCACACAGAGAAACCCTGTCTCTAAAAGCCAAAAAACCAAACCAAACAAAAACTGGCTACAGGAGTATTTTCCTTCCTTGAGTCACACCAGTCATCAGTCTACCGCGATGCCCATGCCATCCATCAACCCACCACCCATGCTGCTGACTCCAGCTTGGCTTCTAGGTCTCATATGACTAAGGATACATCAGAAAAGGTGATGTATATTTTGCTTGTGGTTTGGAACACCCATCTAGCACAGTGAGCTGCCATACTGTGAGGAAACGTTAATGACACCAACGGTCTCTATGAGCACTCTACACAATAGTTCCATTTCTGGTGCAGACTGACAGAATCATGGAATCAGAGGCAATCTCCAGATAATTCCAGTGTCCTGCCACTGAATTATCAGTGAGACTCTCGTCCTTTGTGTCCTTCCAGGCAAGGCTCCAGACACGGAGGGACAAAGCCAAGTCATGACTTGAACGTTGATGAAATTCCTAATGCACAAAAATCTCTGTTTTTGTTTTTATCCCACTAATCTGTCAGGTGGTTTGTTACATAGAAATACTGCTTAAAAGCCTAGATTCCAGTTTTTATTCAGAGAAGTCAAATAGAGACTAGAACCCCCGGAGCCGTCATAAGGAGCCTACAGCTCTGGCATCCTATGTTTGAACAAAGGGTGGTTTCAATTCATTCATACTGTTTGCCACTTCTTGATTTTTGTGATTTTATTTTTTTGTTTTTTGAGACAGGATTTCTCTGTGGCTGTCCTGGAACTTGCTTTGTAGAGCAGGTTGGCCTGGAATTCATGAAGAGTGCTGGGATTAAAGGTATATGCCACCACAGCCCGGTCTTATTTTATATTTTGTATTTTGACAATCATATATTTAGCACCATCCCTGACTCCTTCTACATGGTGTTTAACTACACGTTAAATATATTTGTTTGTTTGTTTGTTTGTTTGTTTTATTTTTGGTAATACTAAACTTCTCTATCTATCACTGAAAAAAGAATCTCACCCAACCTGGCCTTCACTCGAGGTCCTTTGCAACACATGGAATCTTTGAGAGTTTAAGATGATTTAGTACTCCTCACTTCTGGAATTCTAATTGAGTGTGGTTTGCCTTTCTCTTTCAGGTTTCCTGATGAGTCGTGTCTCCAATTCTAAATTAATCTAGTGAGGAGAGATCTCTTTATCTCCATAAAAGGGTCAGCTAGTTTTGATAAGGAACTGGGACACCTAGGTTCCTGTGGAAGACTGGCCACACGACTAAGAATAATGTGGTTTCTAACTGGTCCTGTTAGAGTGTCATGGTAATCTTATCTTTGCAAGCAGTCCAGTTATCACTGAAATTAAGTTTAAATTAATGAAAAATGGACTGTAACCATAAACAGTGAATAATTTGAGAGAATGCAGTATTTCCTTTATATTTATGCTGCCTCTTTAAGGTCCGTATCTGAAACAAAAGTCCGTGAGGGCTTCAAGAAGCCAAGGTTCATTCTGTTGAGGCTAACTTCAAATGTTGTGCAAGCTACTTTTTATTCATGCAGAGATCTGTAGATAGCATGAGCACACAGCTGACTTGTGTAATAGCTGTGGGAAAACATCTCAAATCCAATAATCCTGTAGATTCAATAATATCATGGACTCCAGCATTGAGACAAGAGAATTGAGTTATAAAATCAAGGTGCACAGTTTTACAGTGAATGGTGACACCAGAAAAGAGCAAGACAAGCTGTTATCTACCTAATATCGTAACATTTATTAAATTACTGCAGATTTTTACTCCTATATTTTCATTAGAAGGATTTCTATAAACTTAGCATCAAATGCATAACTCACCTGAAACTTACAGCCTGAAAAATAGTTTGATTTTTCTCATGTGCAGAAGAATTCTTCAGACCTTTTTTTTAAGCCTGAAGGTAACCGCTTGCATCCTCACTACACTGTATGCACGTTCCCTCCTGTTCTGTTCTGTTCTGTTCAGTTCTGTTATTCTGTTCAGTTCGGTTCTGTTTGGTTCGGTTCTGTTTAGGTGTGTATTGGAAATCTGTTGAATTTATGACCCACTTCAAAGTCCCAGGCAGTATTTAGTAGTCTTTATGTCTCAGGCTGTAGACTTAACAGACACGGGTTTGAATTTACTGTTGGAATTAACTAGAATTAGAAACCAGTGCCTTGCTCACATGGTGTGTCGAGGAGATAAATAAATGCCCCTGAACACAGCAGAGCAGTTAAACACTAAACTAGTGCCCTGATGAAGCACTAACGGCAAGCAGACTCTGAAGAAGAAAATGGGGGTTCCTACCCTTAGGGATGTGACTACCAAAGAGCCAAGACCTTTAAAAAGGTACATTTCCTATCCAATATGCATTTCAAATGTTCACTGTACTTTCCCAAGAACAAAAGATGTTTTCATAAATAAAAAGTCATTTAAAACCTCAGTGCTTGACTGTTTCCATAGCAATTTCACACCTTTGTTACAGTCTTCAGACAGCTGACATGGATCATTACAATTACTACTTACTGAAGAATATTAAAAATTATTGGATGCTGTGAGAGGTCTCTTTGGTCTTCTCCATGTGCTCATCTCTTCCATCTTCTTTTCTATTGAAAGGATAACTAATGGCTGCCCCGTCTCTTGGGTCATTTATACTCTGCTTCCTAAAGGGTCAAGACAGTGGGATCCATGGGAGAGACTGTGGGGGAGACAGAGGTGTTGCAATATCTACCAGTTCTTTATATTTCCTTGTCACTCTGAAGTAGAAGTGTCAGCTCTTTTCTCATGGCTTCTCCTACTGGGCTCTCCATCTCACATTAATTTCCATTTTGGGTTATAGAACAACTCAGTCACAGGAGTATTGACCTCCCAGGGGACTAAACTCTTCCTTGTGGTACTCTGCCAGTGAAAATAGTCCATGTAAGATGAATTACTAAATGGCCTTACTAATTAAAAACAAACAAACAAACAAAACAAAACAAAACAAAACAAAACAAACAAACAAACAAACAAACAAAAAAAAAAACAGAGCCGGGCAGTGGTGGCGGATGCCTTTAATCCCAGCACTCAGGAGGCAGAGCCAGGCGGATCTCTATGAGTTCGAGGCCAGCCTGGGCTACCAAGTGAGTTCCAGGAAAGGTGCAAAGCTACACAGAGAAACCCTGTCTCGAAAAAAAAAAAAAAAATCCAGAGCCAGACATTGAGGTGAAAACTGAGAGATCAGAGGAATAGGAAAAGCCACAGCCAACCTCACCTTATGGACTCCTCAGCCTCCAGAGAGACTTCCTGTTTACGCATGCTTTGTATACCTTTCTGTGCCCTGCCATCTTCCTTCCTTCCTAGTGCAGGGATTAAAGGCGTGTGCCACCACACCTGGCCCTGTTTCCAGTGTGGTCTTGAACTCACAGAGATCCAGACAGATCTCTGCCTCCCAGAGTGATAGGATTAAAGGTGTGTGCAGCCATGCCTGACCTCTGTCTAATTTGGTATTGGCTGGCTCTGTACTCTGATCCCCAGATAAGTTTTATTGGGGTGCATAAATAAAATATCACCAGTCCCCTTGCTATACTTCCCTGAAATTACCTCAAGTGCCTCTTCCATTCTGCACCCCACACATTGTATATGCCTGACCATTATAGATATTCAGATGGATGGATCTTTTATACTAAGAAATTATAAAACCTTAGCCTTTCACATCCAAATTAAATTGCTGCTGTTAGAATCAAAATTTCAGACCTGACCTTTTAATTTTTATTTGTGACAATACCATTCATATCTAAATAAATAAGTTACTTCTCTATATCTATGATTTGTTTTGATATAGATTTTTCAATTGTGAAATGTTAGCAAAAAAATCTCATGAACTTGTATGAGTTTAAAAACTTAATCTCGGATAATGTTAATGCCTCCAGGAGTAGATAAAAATGTGGCAAATGGCATAAAAGATTGTTTGGTCCAATTAAAGGTGTTGGCCACATAGTATAACTGGTTTTAAGGCAAAGGCTTTTAGAAAGCGAGTCACCCTGGAAACTTCAGTTGTAGTTCAGTAATTTGGAGGTTGCATAATAACTCTGAGATCTATTCTTTTACTTTTCCTGTTAGACTTAGGAGATCAAAGGGGAAAGATGGAGATTCTTTATAACATTATCATCCTCAGCAGTCATTAATGTCATTCAATTATGCCGTCTCTTGAGCAGTCTTCAGCACAGAACCTTTCCTGATACATTTGAAAAATTTCAGAAGTCATGGTGCCTTACAAAACAATGAGGGATTAATTAGGCTGTTCCATCTTCTGAACTCCGGGTGACCTTTTACAGTTGTTACCTTGTGAACTCCCCTGGGACCTCAGCCGAGGATGACACAATGATTCCTGTAAGGAACCACATGGCTTCCTCTTCATAATTTCTATGACTCTGTATTCACCTACTGACTAACAATCCAACGACCATTTCATTTTGTTTCTGATAGATTACACATTTCCTATTTTGACTTCAGAATTCAATATCAGTATATCTTCTGACTTTTGGCTTTAACAAAATACATATAATTTGTATTATTTACCAAAACATTCAGATTGTTTATAAATGTTGCAGTCATATGTTCGTATGTTTCTTTTTTACTTTATTTCTTTCTCTCCTTTAATTCAAGTATTACATTAGTTTTTCTAGTTCTACTCTGTCATATTTGTTTTGTTTTGGTAGTGCATAAAATATATTTAATAGTGAAAGCATAAACTCCATTGTGAAGCCCCACAGCTTCCATGACGAGTGGCTGCTCTGACTGGAAGATCACTGAGTTTCACAGTCCCTGGGTCTGGTTAATTTCATATATGATGTCCTTTATTTGTAGCATTTTTCTTTTATATAATAAAGTTTTTTTAAAAATTAAAGAAAGTCTTACATTAATAGTTTAATTAGGTAATTATCTTAGAAAAAATCTGAACTAATTCTTGAGAAAATGAACTTCATTTCACACCTAATTTCTAACACTTTTCACCCTCTAAGTATATGAATATACAGAGTTACAAATGACTTCTCAAACAAATCATTAGCAGCAAATATTATATTATCATTTGAAAATTAAGTATTGTCCCTCTTGTTTCTGTACTGTTATGTATACACATGTCTTTCACTTATTTACTAGACTTGTGGTGCTGGGATGGATTTGAGGGCCTTATGCAAACTACACAGGCCCTTTATCACTGATCTATATCCTCAGCTGAATTGTGAGTCATACCTTCTTCTTATATTGATACACTAATAAAAATAATGTAAGGTTAAGCATTGAATACATTTGGCAATAAATTTTCCAGTGTTCATCTGTTTATCTCTAGTTCATACTGATGTTACACTAAAATCCCCATGCAATTTTATAAACTAACACTTCTTTCATTGATGTATTTATTTACATTTATTTATTGAAAGTCTCCAATTCTCATCTCTCTCTGTCTCTATCTCTCTGTTTCTCATCTCCCGTCTTTCTTTCTCTTGACATGGTCTCATTATGTTGCCTTGGTTGGTTTGGAACTCATTATTCAGGCCAGGGTAACCTTGAATTATGTATGAATTCTAATGCAAGATTCTGTATTAAGAGTGATTGAATGATATTTGACAAAATAGAAACTTATGATTATTACAAATTACAAGATTAGAATTATTATAATTAATTTGGGGACATCTTTATTTTAATTAGTAAAAGTACTTACATCGGCATAAACTATCCCAATTTAAGAGACTGCTTTAAGAGAAAAAGTGTCCAATGCTGGGTTTGGGTTACCACTCCTCAGATTGCTGTTAAAGAGTATCTTGGAGAGACCTCAAACAATTCAGGCTATTGTATAGACCATTTCTTTTGTTGTAGTTGTTCATTTATTTTCAAGATAGGATTTCTCTGGTGCACAACATGAGGCACAAACCCATGACCCTGGGATTAAGAGTCTCAAGTTATTACCTTAATTAACGAGGCAATTCCATGTAATTATCTGGCTCAGTTGGTAGAGCATGGGACTCTTAATCCCAGGGTCTTGGGTTCGAGCCCCACGTTGGGAGCCAGGCAATTCCATGTAATTTATCTGGTAATCAAGAGAGGTTTATTTCTGGGATAACTTACAGCCAATAAGGGTTGGATACAGAATCTGGGAGAGATGGGGTACCATCCAGCAGAGCACTCTGGCTTGGTGTCCCATCCAACTTACAGGACCACGACGTACAGAGAAGGGCCAAACATGTATGTACCTCAGGTCTTAAGGGGCTCCCTCTCAGCCACACCCCAGGGGCAGGTCAGCCTCAGGGGCAGGTCATAGGCAGGTGTGGCAGTTACCTGCTGTCACTCTAGGGACAGTGTTTCAAGGTCAAAGCTGGAACAGCCACCCACTACATTTCTCTGTGTAGTTTTGGAGCCTGTCCTGGAACTTGCTCTGTAGACCAGGCTGACCTTGAACTCACAGAGATCCACCTGCTTCTGCCTCACTAGTGCTGGGATTAAAGGCATGTGCCACCACTTGGCTGTATGGACCATTTCTTTTGGTTGTCCACTGTAATTTGATGGTAGAATTCTGCTGAAGATACCACACACTTTGGTCATAAGACATGGAGAAATAGAGGTAAGAACCAGGGACTTTCCTCCCTGTTCTCTAGTTTTCATAGCACTGGGAAGTGCTTGCTACTTATGTTGCTTTTGAGGAAACATTATCAATAGTCTGACCCAGTTGTGAACACTGTGAGCTACAATAAGAGCTCAATAGGGTAACATATGTGTATGAGTACAACAGTGAATTGAATGTTAAGGGAGTAGACAAATAGTTTCTGATTAGATTTAAAGTTGGCTACATAGGAGGAATCACTTAACTAGTACTACTGTAAATCTGGCCAAGTACCCATGGTTGGAGAACTCATAGACACCAAGAATGAACAACAGCCCGTTTGCTAATAGGTTGACTACACTCCAGAGGATGGCCCCACACCCTACACCTATAAGTATAAGGACAACACAAACTGGACTCACCAGATAAAAATAAAAAATAAAAACTGGATTAGGAGTAAGGGTGACTCTAGAATGACTTAGAGGGATGAGTAGGAGGTGTACATGATCAAAATGCATTGCATACATCTATGGAAGTCACAAAGAATTTATAAAAAATATTGCATTAAAATGTGGAAAAAATTTAACATAGCACATTACTAAAAGACACATACAGATAAATGCAACCTTCATCAAAATACTCATGACATAGAACTAGCTAGTTCTATGTCAATTTGGCACAAGCTAAAATCATTTGGGAAGAAGGAACATCAGGTGAGGAAATGCTCCCACCAGATTGGCCTACGGTGGGAGTTTTTGGTGCGTTTTCTCAATTAGTGATTGCTGTTGAGGACCCAGTCCATTGTGGGTGGTACCGCCCCTGGGCAGTCGGTCCTGGGGTATATAAGTAAACAGGCTAATCAAGCCTCGAGGGAAAGGCTAGGAAGCAGCACTCTTCTATGGCCTCTACATCAGTTCCTGCCCTAACTTCCCTGGATTATGGACTAAACCATTTCCTCCCCAAGTTGCTTTTCCTCATGGTGTTTCATCACAGCACTAGAAATTCTAACTAGGACAATATTCTTCATAGTACTAGAAAGGGTAATCTTATTTTAAAAGATTCATGCTAGAATCTTCACAAAGAATAACAAGATTGTAGCATACAAACGATCACGTAGGCCAATGGAACAGGACCGAGTACCAAGAAATATATCACCACTTCTTTAACCCACCCAGTCACAGCACGAGTACTGAAAATACATTGTGGAATAAGCTGGGGAAAGGACACCATTGGCTGCAAATGGTGTTGGGAAAATTAGAGAAACGTGTAGAAAACTGAAACTAGACCCCCATCTCCTAACCTGTCTAAAAATTAACTCAAAATATGTTAAAGATGTTACTTAAGACTTGAAACTCACACTCTCAGAGGAAAGCAGAGAAATTCACTTCGTGATCCCAGCACAGGCAATGAGTTTGACAGCATTCTGTCAAATAAGAACATTTTTTTTCCTTTATCACATAAGGAAATAGTCCTAAGAGTGCAAGAAAAAGCCTATAACATGGAAGAGTATCTTTGCTAGCTCTTTATTTGACAGATAACCAATATCCAAATCAGATAGAGATCAAAATATAAACAATCCAAGGAAAATGTACAAATGATTCTAATAAACATTTCTCAAATAAGAGCGGAAAAACACAAATGCCGAATACATATAAGAAAAAAAAAATAGTTCACAGTCTTAGCCATCAGAGAAATACCAATCCGTTTTACATCAGAAGCTCATTTCACAACAGTGAAAATGAAAATTATCCAAGAAAAACAAAAATAAAAACATTCTGGCAAGGTTGTAAAGCAAAGGGCATGTGTATGCATTGTTGGTAGAAATTTAACATAGTACTGAGAATTGTATAGGGACTCCTCATTTTCCAAAACCAAAAACCTCCATATTTTTTAGCCACACCACACTTGGATACATTTGCAAAGAAATGAAATCATCACGGAAAAGTGGTATCTGCTCATTTTGACTGTGGCTTTATGTACAATAGCTAAATGATGGATTCTGCCTAGCTGCACATCTACAGAGGAATGGGTATGCTAGATATTGTTATGTGAACTTGATACTAGGTAAAGTCATCCATCAGAAGGGAACCTCAAGTAGGAAAATACCTACACAAGATGGGGCTGTAGGTCATTTTCTTAATTGGTAATTGATGGGGGAGTGCCCAGTCCATTGTGGGTGGGGCCATACCTGGATAGGTGATCCTGGATTTTGTAACAAAGCATATTGAGCAAGCCATGGGGAACCAGCCAGTAAATAGCACCCCTGCCCTACTCTGTGGCCTCTGTATTGGCTCCTACCTCCAAGCCCTTCTTGAGTTCCTGTCCTGACTTCCTTCAGTGATGGACTGTAATATGGAAGTATAAGCCAAATAAGGCTTTTCCTTTGTTTCATCATATCAGTAGTGCTGTGTGTGTACATATACATTGGAGTCTTATTTGCTACAAAGAGGGATGAAATCCTGCTACATGCCTGGAAATGGAGATCATCATATCAAGTGGGAAAAAGCCAGACTCATAGACAAATATTGCTTATTTTCTGATAGAGGAGAAACTGTAATAACAACAAAAAGGCCCTGGAAGTGGAAGAGGGTCTATTGGGGTTTGGAAATGAACCAGGAAATGAGGAGAGAGAAGGAAGGTGGGTGAGGGCAGAAGGTAGAAACCATAAATTGACATGATAAATAAATTGGCAGCAATGCCACAGTGAATCTCATTAATTCATACAATAAACACATAATAGCATTCATGTAAAAAAGAAAAAAAGGCTGTTGTATTGCTTCTTTACATGGCATTGTAGAAAGGTCAAGTGTACAGCAAAAAGCCAATTCATGGAGTCCATAGTGTGTGAAGGAAGAGGGCAATGTTGATTATAAAGAACCATCATTATAAAGAATGACTTTCAGGCAAATAGGATTCTCTACAGATAAGTTATCTATGGAGCTGGTTACACTGTAGATGACATTTGTGAACCTCACACAAGGGTGCCCTAAATGGGTAAGTTTTATCATTTGTAAGCAATATGTTAATACATCTGACTTTCAACTAGTACAAATTTATCAACATCACTGATTCTAGGTCAGTGTAAAGAGATATTCAACATTTTAGAGATACTGATGAGAAAGAAAAGGATTTTTTTTTATTCCAGGAGTATTTTTTAATTGCCTATTTTCAGCTTTTCAATAACATGTCCTTGTGATTTACTTTACAAATAAAAATTACAGATTAGCAGGCATTGAGCACATGCCTGTTTTGTCAACTAAATTACAAGTTTATTAAACTAATTTCTATAAGCAGTAGTGCTTAGTTAAGTATAAGCTTGTTTAATGAGTTCATTGGTATGATAACCTGCCTGTCTCAAGTTACATGCTATTGTTCCCTTGTTTGCAGTTACGGAGTTACCACCAGAGTGACTATATTTACCTCTTGTGGTCTAGTGAGCATTTCCATAATTTAGAAAGGTAATGGATATAAACTAACGGCTTGAAACCTTCACATAACTATAATTCACAGGTATGAAACAAAACAGAGCCGTGTAACACCTGAAAATGTGATCAGCCAGCAAACGCCTTACCTTTGTGTCGGGGTCACGTAGCTATTATCGTAAGCCTCATAGGTCTGGTCATCGTATTCACCCCCATAGCCATCATCGTACCCCTGAAATATAAAGCATTACAGTAACTTTTACAAATCAGTCTGCTTGGATTGGTTTTTGTTTTCTAAGGATTTATGCCCCATAAGCTTGGGTTAATTTCCATTCTTTGTTATATTTGACTATATTTACAATTTCCACATAATAAAAAAACATTGTAGGTTTTTTTCTGCCCTTTTTTGCAACTTTTGTGCTTCTTTTTTTTTTAAGAGAAAGAAAGAATATGAAGTCAGGTGGGTAAGAAGGGGGTAGATCTGAATGTAGTTAAGAGAGGGGAAAGAATATGAACAAAATATATTGTATAAAATTTTTAAAAAATGAAATATATAAAAACATTTAATACTTGTCAAATAAACTCTCAGTCTATCAAAGACACAGAAATGTCTATTTTAAAATTCATTTACAATTTTGAAATATAATAAAGAACAGTTAAGAAATTAAATGTAATCCTTCCTTTTCAAAATATTATGTTTAGGAGCTAGAGAGGTAGCTCTTTTTCACTGAGGACTCTGTTCATGTCCCAGCATCCACACTGGGCATAACTCAAGTTCTAGGGGGCTCTTCTGGCCTCAGTGGGTAACTGAGGTCATGTGCACAAACCCACACACAAAGATACACACACGTAGACATAATCACAAATGAATAAATCTAAGAAAAATAAATTGTGAGTATCTAGTAACACGAACCTAATGGTGGAATAAAGTATTGGTGGCAATCCAACTCAAAGTACTGTTTTCTTCTAATTATCATTATTTTTAAGACAGAAAACTTAAAGTATAGTATCCTTAAGCTGTGATCAGATTTCAGGGATAAAATAGTGTGTGTGTGGGGTCATTATTGCAAAAGTAAATAAATAAATTAATGAACACAGAAAAGATGAGAGGTTAAAGTGATTAAATAAAGTGCTTTTAGTTTGCTGTAAACTTTATTGTTTTTAAATCTCCTGAGTAACGTTCTGTGCCAAGTCTGATTAAATTACACCAACAAGATGACTGGAGATTTGTCATTCTCAAGTGTGCAAGCAAGCGAGCAATTACATGTTGCAGCTATCAATCACTCTGTGAGTGCTCCAGGTTTTGTTTTTTTTTTTTCCCCTTTGTGGTCCTTGACTTTACACCCCATCCATTCATCTTCACTGCTCCCCAGGTCTGCTTCTAGATCTTTGCTGGAGCCATCTTCTCTCCGAAACATGCTTCCACCCAACCCAACCCGTTCATACCATCACTTCACTCTGGAGACTTACAAATCTCTTTTGCACCAGAAATTAAAACTGAAACTTGCAATTGTTTTAAAAATCGCTGAACTTTCACACACATCTTGATTAAATTTTTTAAGCCAAGTAATCTGAAGGCTAGTATTTTATCACTGAAGGAAATATTTTCTTAATTTTTGAAAATTTAATTTTTTTCTTTCTTCCATCCAGTTTTCCTCTATTTGATGCTACTATTTACACATAACATATTCTGAGTCTAAAGTCCATGTCTTTAATTACCTCATTTGTTTTGATGTCATTATATTTTTGTAGTGAAATATATGTTCTTCTATGAGATATTTAAAGTATTTTAATTCAACTACTCTTTAATTTTTTAAAATGAGATATTCCAAAGTCATCAGAGTAGTATTCATTAAACAAGTTTTGCAATTAAAAAATCATTTATAATACAATAAAGGATTTATATAAGAATTATTTGAAAAACACTGAAGGATTTGTGTCAACAAGGTGGTAGGAATTATGTTTCTGGTTCTCTGATGTACAATTCTCTTTCAGCCCCTTCCGATATTACTTTGTTGCCCTCTGGTTCACATAGATGGGCTGCTAGGCCTGAAAGTGGACAAGTTTTCTAATTTCTCTTTCTTGTAGCACCCACTGGCCTCACACTCATAGCAATTCCTCTGTCTCGTGACCCACCATGCCTGGCTCCTAAGACCTCTTTACCAGAGTTCCCTTATAACAGATTCATCTTTTTCTTCATTTCACCATTTTGTTGAAGATTTCCTCAGGAATTCCTACTGTGAGGGTTTTTGAGAGATTCTTTTTCATGCTCCCGTTTCTTTTTTATTCCATCTCCTCCCCAGCCTAGTTTGTTTTAGGGGCAGAAGGTGAAAATCATAATTGTACAAAAAAGGTAAAATGATAACATGATAGAAACTCCCCTATCCTTTATTTGCTGATTTGCATATTGCTGGCATCTTGCCTACCTGTATCATTATATATTATATTGTATATATACACACACATACAGTTTTAAACCATTTGCAAATCAATTTTAGAAACATAGATATTATTTCAATAATAGTCATAATCTAATAATGGTTTTACACGATTTTGTGAGAAAAGACATAGTTTATTGCTTTTAGTAACAAATATTATTTGGGAAACATAGCATAAAATTTAAAGACATGATATTTTATTGCTTTCAAGATTATTCATGTAGTTTCTGACATACATAAAATATTATAACATTGATTCATTACTTTTTAGAATTCTTGAAGTTAATATATTATTGATGGAAGTCAGTGTGGTAGTTGGAATGAGAATGTTCCCACCACAGGCTCATAGAGTTGAATGCTTCGTCACCAGAAAGTGGCATTATTTGAAAGGAGTAGAAGGTGTGGCCTTGAAGGAAGCGTGTCACTGAGAATGGGCTTTGAGATTTCAAAAGCCCAAGGCAGGACCAGTATCTCTCATCCTGCTGTCTGCAGATCTGGATGTAGAACTCTCAGCTATTTCTCCAGCACCATGTCTGCTTGCAGGCTGCCATGCTCCCTGCCATGATGATAATGGACTAAACCTCTGAAACCCCAAGCATGCCCCAATGAAATGTTTTCCTTTATAAGAGTTGCCTTGTTCATGGTGTCTCACTGTAGCAACAGAACACTGACTAAGATAGTCAATGAAGCATGTTCTTTTGTATGCTAACAAAAAAATTAAAATAAAACCATGGGAACAAGTTTAGGAAAAATAATTTTCAATTAAAATTTTGCAAGTTCTGATTTAATGCTTCCTGTTTATACCAGTGCCTATTGATGTTGAGCATGTCTGCTGCTTATATATATGATAAAGATTTTATTTTCTTCCACTTTCTGGATGCTTTCCCAATTGTTGGTGGCCTTTCTCTTTGTTGTTGTCTTTAAGGTTTCAGTTGATGTGTATGAACTGCTTGTGTTACTGATACCTAGTATGTCGCTGCTCCACAGATGCCCTCGACGCACAATGCAACCTCCCTGTGTCCACTTTCCCTCAGCCTGCCTGTTTGCAAAATGTGAGTCATGACAGCACATTCAGGTAGAATTTTTGCTTCAATATATGAGATTATGTGCAGCATTTTCTTGTCTGTGCTGGCTTATTTAAGTTAATATCTTCCAAATATACCCTTAGTGCAAATGATAGGATTTCATTCTTATGAATGATGACTCCATAGTAGTACTTCATGCACGGAGCTCTACATTTTCATCATGGTCTGCTTTTACATACTTCCTTTTCATTGTTCTGGATACACAAATAGTTCTTTTAGTCTAGAGGCTTACATTCTTGCAGGTAAGGACCTCTTAATAAAGATATACCATAGATTAGAACTGTAATGTATCTTTTGGTTCTATGTGATTATTCTCTTTCTTATTTTTTCTTGAGGAATTCTTCATATTCATTTTTCAAGTAAAACACTTCATTTCAGTTACACACACATTACTATGGGGTGTGGAGACAACTCCCACAGTGAAGCTAGTTTAAGCAGCCTATTCTTGGCCCAAGAATCGTCTTTGGTGGACAACATTTCCCAGGCCGGATGGATTTTCTACGAGCCATCATAGAGCATCCCAGGACAGGATCCATGGAATCTACCACTGTGGATAACAAGAGGACTGACCTGGCATACAATAGGTTTCCAAAGACTTGAATCATCTCTTCCCAAATCTATGTTCTTGTTCCTCCACCACCCCTCTTCCCTTTTTATTCAGGATTTTTGTACTGTAGCTTTGAGTAGAAAGTAGGGGTTGAAAAGTATTATAGTATTTTTATCTGGCAGATTAAATTTGTATCCTGTGGAAGCAGCTAACTGAGTTAGGGGTCAGTGTTTTTATGACTCCAATACCCTGGGTTCTCTGTTTCTTCTAGCTCTATCTGTTGAAATTCTGTTGATTCTTCAAGGTCATATTACATAACACTGTCTCGAGGACGTGCTTTTTGCAGTTACCAAGCATAAGGTGACCTCTGAGTTATTATGACCTGTTATTTGCTGTACCCTATACCTACAGTGTCTACACAGATGCTTTATTCATTTTTTCTATAGTTTTGCAGGTTTTAGAATTTTGACTCCTTTAAAAAAAAAGAGTATACCACAGTTACACCTTTTTTTAGGCCTGTGGCATTTGATATAGTATATTAAACAGAGCAGTCATCTGATAAATCTATATTGAGTTGCTAATGTAGCACAGAGAATATTCTTTTAAAAGGTGGCTACAGTTTGGCTCCATCAAATCCAAAAACCATCAAAACCAAAGAGAAATACTTCACATGGTAGGACTTAGCAGTATCACCCTGCCCTTCTCCTCCCCCACCCCCCCCCACCCCGCCCTTTCAAGAATACTATGAACTCCTCTGGGAGCCACCTCTGGGGAGACTACTGGATTTTATATTCACCTGTACACTTTTACTTTTGTAAAAATCTTACACAGACAATTCTTAGAACAGAGATACAGTTTCCCTGTTAATCCACAATTTCATAAAGTGTAAGGTTCAATTGTTCCTATTAATTAGTTACTAATGAAGAAAAATAAAAGTTAATATATACACATTTATTTTTGTTTTCTAATACTTGGCATATTTTTGAAAACAACTTTTAGTACCAAGGTTTTATAAGCATGAATGTTCATTAGTGTGGGGTTTTTTTGTATGTAGATATTTAAAATAAACAGTTCTGCAAAGCAGCAAATGGTCACTAATTAGTCCTCAGTCACATAAACAGCATGTTTGCCAATATTCCATTCTAAACATTCAAAACAAAATCATGAATTATTCATAGGGAAGTCCTCCCTGCATAAACCTGGCTTTCTGAAGGAGATGGAAGAAAATAAGAGAGTGTTCTAGAAACTGGACATGGAGGTGTAATAGTACAACCGAAGGGGTGATCACTCCAACTTCATCCTGCCTTCCTGTGGAAGCTCCTACTTTAATTGCCAATCAAGGTGCAGAAACACCACCATGGTTATCTCTATCCTATACCTCAGTTCCTATGTTGGTAAAATGGATTAACAAATTTAATTACAGGAATTTAATCCCATGGAGGCTGCAAAACACACCATACCTGATACAAGATTGCTCAGGAGCTATTTACTGTCAACGTGGTAGGAGCTGGATTTGCAGAACATTTTGGATAATTTAGTGACCACGTGGAACACTCGGGGGTGGCAAGAACAGAACAAAGTTAGAAAGAATTTTATGCTAATGTTTTCTAAAATAAACTTATAACCAGAGTTTTCCATCTGCATTGTTTTCTTGGAAATTTGGATTAGGGACTAAGAGTCTAGCTTGGTTTAGGTTCATTCATGTATTTACTCACTCCACTGACATTTGCTGAGTGTCTACTGAATACTAGGGACTCCTCTAGGAGCTCTCCTCTAGGAGCTTTGGTTTTTAATGAAAAAAAAAATGCTGCAAAAAGTGCATTGGTGTGGGGCCACCCATTGGAGCACAGAAAACCCAACCCTAGTGGCATCACTGAAGAAAAATGATACTCCCTTCCATCAGACGTCAACTACCAAGAGCCGTCCACCTGAGGTGGGTCTTTGTGAGCTCCCCTCCATCAATGTTGGGATTTTGGTTGGCTTGATCTGAAATTTGGGAGACATGCAATGGAGGGAATGTTTGAGAGGAGTTAGAGGAGGGACTGAGATTGGATAGCATCAAAACACATTGTATACATGCACAGGATTCTCAGAAAACATAGAAAGAAACCAGGAGAATCATATGTGAAGGCATCATCCATAAAGGCACGTAGCTACACAATGGAAGCGGAATCGTTCAATTGGCCCTTTTAGAGGAAGAACTGTGGCTTGCTTTACTGGGCCTGCAGTGAAGAGGCAGGCAGTAAAGTCCCAGTGCAGAAGGACACACACCGAGAAGCAGGTGAAAGGAACTGGCTAGGTATGTGAGCTACACCAATGAAGTACACCACCAGTCAGTATGCTCCAATTAAAGTCTAGGTACGTGATTCACACCAATGAAGCACACCACCAGTCAGTTTGTTCCAATTAAAGTCATGGGCTAGAAGAGCTGCCCGCTTCATTCTTCTGTTTCCTTGAGAGAGAACGCCATTCTATTCTAACTTGTGAGTACCTCATGGCTAATGACCCACTTAGCGTAGATGCGGAAAACAGCACTAAAGATTTCAAAGTCTTAAAGTGGTGTTTCCGAAAACATATAGAGTATACCTGATGTCCTAGTAAGAGAAAAATGTCTGTAATAAACACCATCTGTTCATAGACACATGATCTCTCTATAAGGAGATATGACTTATTTCTTTTTGGAATATAGCAAGAAAGAATATATCTTCAAAAATATATCTTTTCTTTCAGATTTCTTCATATTTGTGCACCTATCTGTTGTTTTGTTGTTGTTTTTTCTTTAAATAAAATATAAAAGGCCTTGATAGCATCCTTAGAAAGCTCAGTTTTGGTTGTTTTCTGAACTCTTGGTAAGTCTTACACAACTCACTTTTGGTACAATAAAAAGTGTAGGTCTAAATTCAAGGCCTTAAAAAAGTGAAACTAAGTAACTTTTATAATTTCCTGTGCACAATAGATAATTCATATCTCTGAATATCGTGAAAATCAGTGTGGGAAACATACATATTCTTTTGACTATGTAGGCATGCCACACCAGACTATTTTTACCTGCTTCAGACAATGCAATGAACTAGGGCGGGAGAGATGACTCAGTGGTCATGAGCACATGAGAGAACCTAGGTTTAGTTTACAGCACCCATTCAGCAGCTAACAACCATCTGTAACCCCAGTTCCAGAGTATCTCATGCTCTCTTCTGGCCTCGAGGAGCACCAGATACATGTGGTACACATACATACACTCAGGTATGCATGTTCATGCACACACACACACAGGCATGCACACACGCATGCACGCACGCACATACACATGAAATAAAAAAGAAATAAATCTTTTTTTTTTTAAAAAAAGAAGAAAACGTAGTGAATTTTCTTTTCTACATCTATTAATTCTTCTTAAGGAGTCATTTTGACTTATCCATTCATTATTGAACTATGACTTCTATACCAACATCGGGTTGTCATACTAGCTCTACACACAAGCTTCAAATGACTAAAGTATCTCACCTGACTTAGAATAATCCACTGAAATGGTTATTATTTAGACATTAGTTATACAGGACACTAAGAAACAAAACCTGCTACCGGCAGTCCTTATTCAGTTGTGTTCTCACGGTACCTTTACATGGAGATTGTGTGAATATGTATGAATATACTCAGAAATACAATATCAAATTTGTCGTTACAAAAACTGTAACTTAGAAATAAACCATGGGATTTGCTATAATCCCATTCAGATATAATTTCACTGCAACTTACTAATTCTTGTAAAAATCCACTGTAAGTTTTATAATTATATTCTTCCATTAACATATAATAGCTCATGATACAGTCAAATGCCTGACTAATATCTAATGTAGTAAGGAGACACCCAGATTATTGATAAACATTTCTGTTCTGATCAATGTTACATGACATTTTCACTTACGTTGACAATTTAGGGGAAAGTAAAGTTTCCAATACTTCTATTAGCAAATCACGTGTGTATTATTGATATGAACAATATTGCTCTGACTTAAAGAATGGTCCTCAGATTCTAGAAGATTATTTCCTCAATTTTAAATTCTATTAAAAGCAGAGGCTGTAGTCAAAATAGATCCAACAATTGAATCTTCACAAACAACATTCTATCCACAGCTTCTTAGTTCCAAAAACTGTCAGTCCATCCATGGTTTAAATACCTACATCACGGCCAGGTGGTGGTGGCGCACGCCTTTAATTCCAGCACTCGGGAGGCAGAGCCAGGTGGATCTCTGTGAGTTCGAGGCCAGCCTGGGCTACCAAGTAAGTTCCAGGAAAGGCGCAAAGCTACACAAGAGAAACCCTATCTTGAAAAACCAAAAAAAAAAAAAAAACCTACATCACGTTTGCTTTCAAGTGACTGGTGTGGTTGAAAACTGATATGGGATGACATGAATGGTTGCACAACTCTGTAAACCATTTCACTCAAGCAGATACAAAACTACAGAGTATAAATTGTGATGAAATACACAAGTTTGTGTTTACTAGATTTCTTGTTAATGCAATTTATTTAATTTTAAACTTATGCAACTTAAAGGCTGTTTAGAAACTAGTTCATTAACTTCCTGAAATTTTCATAAGGGATGGCTAGTGGCTTACTAGAGGAGATCAGGAAATGTCTAAACAATTGAAATAGCATTTGAGGGTCATCCAGTTGGAGACACAGTAGGTACTAGGGGAGCACACTGGAGGAGTGTCTAAATCTGCCTAGGACTTGCAAAGAAATTTTCAAGGAGGGTCTTGTTTGAAATGTGTGTTTGAAGGCACCTGAGCATACTTCAGGAGGATAAACGGGCAAGATGAAAGCATTCCATTTCTAGGCACAACAGAGGATAAATGTACAACATCATGATGAACTACCAAGAAAATCAGGTTCTGAGTTATGAACTTCTAGTAGCTGCATCTGACAAAAGTTCTAAATGCCTAGTTTTGTTGATTTGTTTTTATTTCTAACATGAATTATACATTTTCACTGAAATCTTGATTTTGTGTGCAGAAGTCTGTGAAAGCTTTGTCTGATGTCATTTTCTTACCTGGAGGTTTAGGTATTTTTCTGGAAGGGAGAATATCAGAGGAGAGCCTCAGTCCATTTCTGAGTTAGTGTTTAGGCTTTGGACAAAGTGACTTGAAATTTAGAAAGTACGTACTAGAGAGATAGTGTCTGCCAGCTATCAACACACAGGTAGTAGTTAAAATACCATGATGTGCACCGTGTCTATAGAGAAGAAAGACATAATTCAAGGAAAATCCTTAGCTGAAACAAACATGATCATATTGTACATAGGAAGGCTGCACCCTACAATGGTCTACAATCTGTGTGTATGGTTTTTATTGTTGTTTGTTTTTATTTTAACACAGACCTGTGAGAATTTCTTTCTTTATCCTTATTACCATTACTACCTCATAGAAAAATATTTTAAAGACATGGAAACATAAACAGTATATTAAATAGCCTTTATGGCTCAGGGAGCAATTTGGGGATAGAATGCTTGCTTATCATAAGCAAAGACCTGGGTTCAGTTCTCAACAGTGAAAATAAAATAAATAACCACAGGAAATAGATGGGTTTTTTTCTTTCCAAAATGTGTGTGTGTGTGTGTGTGTGAGAGAGAGAGAGAGAGAGAGAGAGAGAGAGAGAGAGAGAGAGAGAGAGAGAGAGAGAGAGAGAAAGAGAGAGAGAGAGGAGAGAGAGGAGAGAGAGAACATACCTAGTTTCATGTGGAGGCCAGAGGACAACTCTATGGAGTCAGTTCTCTGCTTTTGCCTTCACATAGGATCTGGGGATTGAACTCAGGAAGTTACACTTCTATAGCAAGTAATTTTATCAGTTAATTCATCTCGCCAAGCCAGAAATAGAATTTTTCTAATTATTACATATTTATAGAGTAATGGAGTTTGAAGCTTTCTTGTCACTTAACAAAGGGAAGTGTGAAGGATGGGGGGAACTTAGCTCAAGTTAGAGAGAAGGAAGAATTTTCCATGTGCCTCTGATGGTGAGTATAGATAACAGAAAAGCAAGCACATTTCAAAGCAGATAGAAGAGGAAGTTCAACAGCTTTTAGCAAAAAGAAATGATGAATGTTTGAAAGAACAAACACTCACTCAAAATTGAATAATATGCAGTGATCACTGTATCAGAAACTCACATAGGACTTGGGGTACAGATCAGTGTAAAGCATTGTGTAGTAGGCATGAAGCCATGGGTTTATCCCTACAAACCATAAAAGTTATATATTAGCACATAAACACACGCAATTTATGTGCCAATTAAAAAATAAATAAATGGTTTAAAAGGAATTCTCATAGAAAACATCTTAAAATGATTCCCACCACATATTTTGGAACATAGATGTCTCAAAAACTTGTCACTGATGTTGCAACAAACTTCTACATGCTGATTCTTTTTATTTCAAACGTTAAATTGGACCACAGGAAACAGCCAGTGTTGTAGGTCCAATACTCAAATGTTGGCAGTTTCTTGTAGTACAATGTAACATTATTAGTAAAATATACAGATCCAAAGTTTTTAATCTAAAGGAAAGTGAAAAATGTCTTAAAATACTAGATGTTCGTATACTATGATGGTTTAACAAAAGATCATTTGGACTTTTAGATTTATTCATTTTCATCTTATGTGTATTACATGAGTGTTAAGTACATGTATGTGGACCATGTGCATGCATGTAGGTACCTATGAAGGCCAGAAGAGGATGCTGATATATCTGGATATGAAGTTACATGTGGTCCCGAGCAGTCTGATGTGGGTGATGGGAATTAAACCCAGGTCATATGCCAGAGTGGTATGTGCTCTTAACTGCTGAGTAATCTCTCCAGACCCCTCATTGGAAAATTAATTTATATGCAATGTCATTTTGGCTTGATAACTACCTACATTTTCATTTATATTTTTAATTAGAAGAAATGTAGGTGATAGATTTAGCATTTGGTCATCATCCTCATTTTGGGTTTTACATTACGGAAAAAGTCAATGGATATTAAAACAAAACAAATAAATAAAAGGAAATGTGTCATTTCCTAAGCAAGCAAGAGAAACAGAAAATAAACTCAACAATCAATAATAATAAAGCCATAAAACATTTAGAGTTAAGTAATTTAATTATGAGGGTCAGAATCATAAACCTGTCACTAAAGATTAAAGTGTTAGGCACTGAGGCAGTTTGCAAATGATGACCTTTAATATTATTGAATGTAATTAGCCAGTCAAATGGGAACTTGACATTTATTAGTTAAGTGTGGTTAATTCTTAATTCTTAAATGCACATTCCTTTCTTAGCTTAAGGTTTAAACAATAAAATACACACTGACTACTTTGTGTATGAGCCCTTCTTATTATAAATACTCATGTAATAGCTCTAATTATAAGGTATACATGAAATTTCAAAAAAGAAACAACATGAAATACCAATACTTTACAGTTGCTACTTCTTTAGCACATAAGCTATCAATGTTTATGACCAGTGCTCCTCAGCTGTGGGCTTACACACTGAACCATTTTTGCTTTTAAGCCTTATATATCTCTAGCTATGTTTACCACACGGTCTAGTCTTGATATTACACCGATGGGTTTGTGTAAAACAGATGTGATTGTAATGGTGTCTTCCAATGACTTTTTATTTTACTATTTTTAAATATCCATACAATATATTCTGATCATATTCTTACAACTTTCCTTAATCCTTCCCCTCTGCCCACCCAACTTCATGTTTTTCCTTTTCCTTTATCTCTTTTTATCTTTCTATTTATTCATTTTTTTCATACAACACTTCCCAATCACAGCCTTCCTACCTCCAAAGAGTAGCTTCCAGTCAGGACAATGTGTAGCAATGCCTGGATACTCCTCTGATGGTTAGCTTGTGTTACTAACAAAGCAAGTGCTACTTCTCACTGTGGGAAGTCATTATGTACTGAAAATCACTCCAAAACACAGGGCACATACACCAAGTGTGGGATATGGTGACACTCAGCAGTCTAGCTGCTTAAATTTGTGCAGTTTTCTGGGAATTCAGTGAAGAAGGCCTTAAACAAAGTATTCTGTGATACCATTGCCTCTATGTACAGTGTAGCTATGAGATAATATTCAGTGTGTGTCTGTATACTTGATACAATGCTGCAAGGTACATGTTACTGAAATATGCTTTCTTAGGAAACTATTCCTATGAGCCACCAGAACACCCCTGACAGCCAACATACATGACTCAGTATTCTATATTAACACAATAATCTCCAAGGAGGCTAATGCTAATTCATAATTCCACCAAATAAGATAAAATGACAAGCCCAAGAGGGACGAGACCACAGAATAGAGAAACACAGAATGACAGACACAATGTGCTCTCCCTTAAAATTGGTACTAAAATAATTGAAAATAATTTAACTCACAGAAACAGAAAGAAGGGTGGGTACAGTGGGTAGGAGTGGGGATGGTGGGGAAGTAACTGTCCAACAGCACAAAATCCCAAATGGACAGAACATTGTAGCTTTTATTTCTCTTGTACAACATGGTAGAAACAGCAGAATGTCATGATTTCACAGTTCTCAAGAGCAAATTTTAAATGTTCTTACTTCAAAAATGGTAAGTATTTGAGGTGATAGCTAAGTTTATTTCAAAATTACTTTAAATTGTAACTCCTGAATCATATCACTTTTTATCCTACAAATTTATTCAGAATATTCAATGCGCTGTAAAAAGCAGCATTTTATCTTCAAGTGGTTGCATAGCTTTACAAGAATATTTCAAGAGTTCAAGTTAGGGGACTGTTACGCACTTACAAGTAAAGCACTCTGATGCCGACTTGTAGACAGTAGCACATGGTGTGAGACTCCTGGATTAGAACGTGGGACTTTACTATTCACAGCCAAGAGATCTGCCGTGAAGGTGCATGTTCATTTGGTTTAGGTCCCTTCGTGTCTGTCATCCCAGAGGGAAGGCAGCTGGCCACGCTGAATGCCATACAGGATAAAAGGAGGAAGCTAAGGAAACTTGCAAAATAAGCCTTTCCAGGGCTACTGCCTGCCCCTAAGTTTTGCTAGTGGTATGAATAGTCCTAGACAGCAGAACAAGTAGAGGAACCAGGGCCTGGTGTCCTTGGCATACCTGGGAAGAAAGTACCGGGACAGTCAGAGCCCAGGGCAGATTCTATCTCACAAGAATGAAGTTCTGCAACAGTCATGCAATGTTGAGAACAGGCAGATTATTTATTGTACAATTTCCATGTTTGTGTAGTATCCAAAGATTAGGTTAGTAGAGCATGGCATATACCTTCAAGTTTATTTCATAATTATAATTTAATAGATTCCTTCCTTTTCAGCCATCCTTTTGTTTCACAGATTCCTATAATACTTTACCCATTAGAGTGTTACCCTGTGATTCTTTCCCATCTATTATGAGCAATCAGCATTGTCAATCATGGCATGCTAATTCCTAAACTTACACATTTATCTTTACTGAGGCTCTTCAGTTAGTGCAGAATCTTAATCCTTTCCCTCAAAACATTAATTTCAAGCCAGCTTCCTAGTCTTGGAAAGTATGACTGAAAATTAATTTCCAAAGCTGCACGTGTTCCACAGCTCACCTAATTATTTCTGTTGATCAAATTGTTTGTGACCTAGGTTTCCAAGTAGGTGATACTTAATCATTAGCTATTGTATTCATTTTTCTGTTAATAATAAAGCTATATAATAAAAACGGCACTGCAAACACTACATTAATAAAAATAATAAAATTTGGTGCCTGGTGGAGACAGAGGAAAACTTCATTAATTAGAGAGTATTCCAAGGCTATAATTAAAATTAAATCTCCTACAACATTTGAGCTATTTTTCTCTAGTACACTCCAAGAGGATATTAACACTGTGTTTTGGGTTTTTTTTTTTTTTTAAGATTCTATTCTAAGTAGGGTTTCTCTCTCCCTGTTTCATTACTGCTTTTAAGCACGTTAGAAATCCAAGAGTAGTACGTTCAGTCCAGTTGACCAACAGACACATGACCAATAAGATGCAGATTTACAGTCCCGTGGTGCCAGGCTCTTTTCTTTCGATGTGGTCACGCTCCCTGACTCCTTGCACTCCATACTGTGCTGCTCCTGCCTTAGAGATTAGAAGTCAGTGGCCCAAGTCTCGAAGGCCTCCCAGCTCACTCTGCTGCTAAAAGACAGAAAATTGCTAATGCTGTCGGCGCTAAAAGCAGGAACAAGCGTTAGAAGGCAACTCATGCTTTCCATTTGTAAGTACCGAAAGGTTAAAGATGAACGCAAGGGCAAGACACAGGGAAAGACCTCGTGATCACAGGAATGTAGGAGGCTGGCACATGGAGAAGGCAGGCTGTCGCAAAAAGAACTCTAACACCAGTTTCTTACACCGTGCTGTGAGGCTGCAGCTATGGTAGTGGCTTCTAAATATTTATTATTATTTGCAAATTGTCACGTGTACACACAGTGTCCATGGAACTGTGCTACAGAGGACATTTTCATGCAAATATATATTGTATATATTGAACAAATTACCGTCCCGCATCCCTTTTCTCCCTCTTCCCATTGTCTGTTAATTGCATGTCTCTCTGGTGTCTAGACAGCGTTGTTTCTACTTTTATACCATACATACAGACATGATTTTCTATCTCTGTACAGAACAGTACTACAAACAAAAGAAAATAAACATTTGTCATTCTGAGACTGGCTTCATTCCCTTATTATGACTATCTGGGGTTTCATTCATTTTGCAATAAATGATGTAACAGTCATTTGTATGGCTTTGAAAAATTCCACTGTATATATGCTCTATTTTCTTTATTCTTTGCTCTGCTCATTGTGACTAGGTTGCCAACGAGCATTGATGTGTAAGGTACTTTGTGTCCTTTGTATAAATATAAAGGAGCAGTACAGCTAGCCGGGTCATGAGGCAGATCTGTTTTTAAGTATTTTAGTAAACAATTTACAGATGGAGAGGTGGCTCAGCAGGTACCGGGATGGAGAGACAGCTCAGTGAGTAGAGCGCTTGATGCACAGGTATAAGAGCTTGAGTTTGGATCCCAGCACTCATACAAAAAAAAAAAAAAATGGGCGTGGCTGCGTGCCAGTGTCGGGAGACTATGATGGTAATATCCTGGGGGCTTTCTGACTAATCAGTGTGGCCAGCTTTTCAGCTCCAGGTTTACTGACTCTGCCAGAAAAAAAAAAAAAGAAAAAAGTTCAGAGTGAGAGGAAGACACTCAACTTTGACCTTTGTCCTTGACACCCACATGCATGGGTATGCATACACAAGAATAACACACACACACACACACACACACACACACACACACACACACTTGAAATCAAGTATGGTGATAGTTCCACCATTATTATTTTTGCTCAGAATTGCTTTTGGCTATCTGGGTTCTTTTGTGGTGCGCGCACTTGTGTGTGCAGGTCAAAAGTGCGTGTTGGTTATCTTCTATCCTTCTACAACTTGACTTTTGAGACTGGATCTTTCCCTGAACTGGGAGAATGTCCATTAACTAGGCTGATGTCTTGTGTGCTCCAGAAATCTGCCTTCCCAGTGCCTTCCCTGGCAATGGTGTTGTGTTCTATACTGTCACACTGCACATTTATGTGTTTGTTGGAGATTGAAACTCAGGTTTTCACAACTGTGTGGCTCCAACTGACACATCTCTGCAGCCCCTTGCATACGACCTCTGTATTTCTGGAAGAAAATAGCTCTGGAAATTTATTGGGAATTGCATTGAAACTGTGCATTGCCTTTAGAAGTATGGGCATTTCACAATATTAATTCTTTCAATCCATAAGCACTGGATATTACATCTTCTAGTATGTTTTATATTGCTGTTTTAATCTGTCGGCTCAAAATGCTGACATCATCATAACCAATCTTATTCAAGGGGTCTAATTCAACCTGGCTAAGGCAGAGGATGAATTAGAGAGAACACAGCATAAAAACAATATCCCATAACAACCTCTGTTATGCTTAGTAATATGATATTGCTCATTAAGAAGGCAATCTTATGTCTTTTAAAACAAGAACATTCTAACACGATGTATCTTAATATTTTTCAGTCCTCTCTAAACATTGGAGTTCAGGTCTTTAATAACATTTTTCTAATTAGAAAGCAACTGAAAAACCTATTGCTTACATTAATAAATAAAATGTTTCTTATATTTTTTTCACATAACTGTTACTTTCCAATAAATTATGTAAGCCAAATAATATAGTAATGAAATAACTAAACTAGTTTGGCACCTTCATTTTTATGAGTTTTTATTGTTGCATGAACCAGGATAGCAGACATTTCTTTATTACTCCAAGAAGGAGGCATTTGCAATTCTTCTGGGATCCTAGTGATTAAAAATACATCAAGATGTGGCAATGCCCTTTTTATTTATTTATTTATTTATTTATTTATTTATTTATTTATTTATTTATTTTCAAGACAGGGTTTCTCTGTGTAGCTTTGGTACCTGTCATGGAACTTGCTTTGTAGATCAGGCTGGCCTCGAACTCACAGAGATCCACCTGGCTCTGCCTCCGGAGTGCTGGGATTAAAGGTATTCACCACCACTGCCCGACATGGTAAGGCCCTTGTATTTATCTTTAACCTCGTGTTACTTCCTTATGAAAAGCTGAGTTGTCTTCTAAAACATGGTTCTAATCTTAGTCATGATAGATTTATTAACCTGATTTCCTTGAATATTTTTCCTGAAGCCACAGAGTAGATTGATACATAAAACGTTTTAAGTGTTCAAGTTAACTACAACTTCAAGAATACAATATTTTACCTTGCGTGTATAGTGACTCCAAACTGTGAAATTAAGTTCAGATCTGATCCATTCCCTTCCTTCTTAAGAAATAGGGTTTTGTTCTTTACCTAGACTGTTCACAAACTCCTCAGCTACAGCAATTCTCCTTCCCCAGTCTCTCAAGCAGCTGGGATCACAGACATTGACCTCCATGCCCAGTGTAGTGCTGATTTTTAATAGACTGCTCTTGAAGATACTCCAGCCAGGGATCAAAAAATAATAAAGAGAGAAACAGTAAGAGCAGCCAGACAATGGGCTAGGCCTTACTTGGAGCTGGAAATCCAGCAGACAGTGTGAGCTGTGAAAGTCTTCCTCTGGCACTACTGTCTGCCCAGTTCTATTAACTTTTACATGGGATTTCTTTGAATAATCCCATCTAAAACTATTTCAAATGCATTGTACACAACATTCTGCTTTAGTAAACATTTTTTACATGATCCTGCAACTACCACACGTAAGCTGTTTGGGCTAAAATACCCAGTGGCCACATAGAAACTCAAACTTTGATCAAGGGGCAATTTAAATCACTACATTATTTGAATTACTCATTTTTATGAAGTGATTCATTTCCTTCCAGCTCTTTACAATGTTAATTCATAATGTTGACACGTCAACCTTATTTCATACTCAGAGAGTTTATGTATGCTAATGTGCTTCCCAGTAGGTCATTTCATGATAGTGGGTTTCATACTGTGTCCTGTTCATTCTGGTATTCAATAGCCAGATGTGGCCAAGGATCAAATTGTGGTTAGTGAAAGCTAGAAACAGAACTTTTAATTTTATCCAATGTTAATTCATTTAATTTTAGATTTAAGTAGTTCTGTGTAGATTTGTGGTACTACTTAGGTAGAGAGCACTGGGAATCAGAATTATATGACAGTATTCAACTGACCAAAATTCTGGTTAAAGTCTGTTCTCTCCTTCAGCTTAAACTCAGCCACAGGCAAAAGAGACAATGACCTTTAATTTTGTAAGTGCTATTATTTTTTTTAAAAAAAGTCTGCCATCAATCCCTCTTTTGTCTTTAACGGTTACTTGTAGACATTTCACATGTTTTTATCTTTCAGGTTTTGAATCATCTGACTTTTCAAGTGAATGAGTGAGATGGACTTGGAACTTGGATGGCATTTTCTAAAAAATTCTTCTTTTAGAATCCTCACAAATAGAACCAAGATCAAATTAATAAAAAAGTAATCTTTGGCCGAGCGGTGGTGGTGCATGCCTTTAATCCCAGCACTCGGGAGGCAGAGCCAGGCAGATCTCTGTGAGTTCAAGGCCAGCCTGGTCTGCAGAGTGAATTCCAGGAGAGGCACAAAGCTACACAGAGAAACCCTGTCTCGAAAAACCAAAAAAAAAAAAAAAAAAAAAAAAAAAAAAGAGTAATCTTTGATAGTTCTGAGAAAATTTTAATGTTCAAACATCTAAACAACAGTCAAGGGTAATGAGCCTAGGGAAAAGGGAAAAAAAAAGGATACATTTCTAAACTCTTCATTTACCCTTGCTTGAGTAATTTTAAAGAATCAATAGAAGAAAGAAAAGAATAGAAGCTGTCTAAATCTTTGATAACATAAACATTGCTATTTTAAAGTAAAATATTGTTTCATCAGCTCCTCAGTATTGATTACTGTTTCCTAGAACAATGATCTCTGGAACTTAGGCTCAAGGAAATTTTCATCCCTCAAACACTTGATAGTAAAGAATTGTTTGTAAAAATACAGATGACTAAATGTCTGTAATTGGCTAGTCCTAGGAATATACATGTAAGTAACATTATACAGAATGAGTAAATTGTATTTAGAAGTATATGTATATCTCTAAATATATGTATATTTGCATATATGTGCATATTCATACATAGACATGCATGTAACAACAATTAATGAAAAAAGTCAGGGATTTGAACGAGAACAAGCAGGAGGGGTACATGAGAGGGTTTAGAGGAAGGAAAGAGAAGTGAGAACTGATGTAATCATTATAATCTCAAAAAAATTAAAGAAAAAATATGGAAGACAATTATATGGGAAAAGGTGGAAGACACCAGAAACATTTCCTGTATTTTTTTTTAAAGGCAACGCTAATGAAAACATCCATATATTCTGACCACAATTAGCAACTTCAACAGAGGAAACAAAATGGGGAGGGGGGTTGCACCGTAATAGAGCAAAGGTTTTATTTAAAGAGTAGTGATATCCTCGAAACAAAAATGAAATAGGCAGAATTATCATGATAAAGCATCTATTAAAAAAAAAAAACTGTAGTTGTGGGAAGTGAGGTGGGAACAAGCCCAGTCATTGAGAGGGGTGGGGGAGCCCACACATGGGCTTCCTGGTGAAGAAGCCCATTTTTTCACTTGCGTGCTCCAGTCCTGACCCCTGTGCACAGGCACAAGCTGCCATGCACACTGACCTTGCTAACTAACCCAGCACTGCTCACCACGTCTGCCTGGCTTCTTTAGAAGGCAACCAAGCAAGTGCTCTAGGAAATCCACCCCTACTCTGCCTCTTCTCTTCATTTCTTTAACCTTTATTTCTCTTTTTTAAGTTTTTTTTTCTTTTTCTTTTTCTCATCCAGGACTAAAGTGAAACAAAACAAACAATCCCCCCGCCCCCCAAAAAAATTAAAAAATAACTAGGGAACTAAAAATTACTGTGGAATCTCTCCAAGTTTAGACATCATTGCAAAGTTGATCCCAAGGCTCCCAACTTTTGTCCTGAGGAGCAGGTCCGTGTAAATGGTATGTAATGACTTCAAAAGCATGGAAAATCATGACAGTGACTGGCCTGTCATTGAGGACATTGCTACATACCTCCCCAATCCAAATATTAAATGTTGTGTTATGTCACAGAAGTAAGTAAAAGAGTTTTAGGAAACCAATTCTGAGGTCTGTCTTCAACTGCAGTCACGCACAGGGAGCTGCTACTTTTATCATCTCTTGTTTATAACTTTCAAAGGAAAAAAAAAAACATATCATACACAGAGCATGTGCCTCATTGTAGGAGCCAAGACCTTACAATATGACACACACAGAGGAAAAACACTCAGAGAGAAGGGGACACAGCATCAGGGAATCGAGGCAAGGCTGAACTCTGCCGTCTTGAGCCCTACATACCTTTGAGGAAGATGTGTTTGTGGCTGGATGTCACTTGGCAACGTTAGGAGCTATGGTTACAAAGATTAGCCAAATCTGCACATTTTGATTCTAAGTGTCTAAGAACATCTTTGCTTACTAGGGCTGCAACAACTACTCACCATGTGGAGTCAGCATCCAGTAAGATGTCACAAATGTGGTTTCCTCTGAGCCTCCTTTCCATGCTTTGGTAATGCTTGCCTTTCTGTTCTATGTCAACATGTCCTCTCTTGTGTGTCTTAGTCCCTTTTCATTAAAAGGACACAAATGCTATTGCATTAGGACCCTCCCTAAAGACTATATTTAAAAGTTTAAGTTATATTTATTTATTGCAGGGGGTGGTGTACACAATCCATGGCCCCTTCAGGAAGAATAGACTATTAAATTTTAAATTACATTTATTTATTATGGGTATGTGTGTATACACAAGCCACAGCTGAATGTGGAGGTCAGAGGACAACTTTAGGGAGTTGGTTTTCTCTGTCCACCATGTATATTCAAGATGAAACTGAGGTCATTTGGTTCAGTAGCCAGTGCCATTTCAGGGTTCAAAAACTTCAGTTTAAATCAATCGTCTCTTTAAGAGCCTTGCCATTGAATTTCATCACAGTATGATGGATAAAAAGACTTCCGCATGTGTTTACAACTGCACCTTGAGTCAAAACAACAGCAAGTGTAGCAAAACAAAACAAGCAAACAACAAGAAAAAAAACAAACACACAACACCAACACAATCAAAAAAGTCAAAATGAACATTAACAACAGTTTTGAAGTAAGGCACATAAATCACAAGTGAGACTCTGAGGCAATAGAGGTGTGATGACACGGGTTAGGCCAAGACTAATAAGACTCTTATGGCTAGAGCTGTCATCATTATATTTAGGTGCATACTCAGGAATAGAATTGCCTAGTCTCCAAGTCAGCATCATTCCACACACTTGCAGATCTGTGTTTACTACTGCATCAAACACAATACTTAGGAAATAGAATAAGCCTACCTGTCCATCAACAGTGGATTCTTTAAAAATGTGGTACATATAAACATGATTTTATTCAAGTGTAAAGAAAAGTGAAACCATAACATTTGTCAGGTCCCTCCCCCAACAAGGATCTACTTCCCAAGAACATGCTGAGGAGAGGGGAGGATAATTATTCTATGAATGAGCTAATGCTTTGTCCCTTCCAGAAGGCCCCTCGCCCTTCGGAGATGCAGACATTTGCACATTTGCTGCTGTTTGTTGAGTCCCAGTTCTCAACTCATAACTTTCCCTTTCTTTCCTTTCTATCTTTTTCTTTCAGATACCGGCCAAAGCCCAAGTGGGCTTTCCTTTACTTGGAGCTTTTTACTTGGCTTCTCTGACCCTGATCCTCCTCTGCCATGCAGCTGCTTGCCAAACCCCACTGCTGAACCTTCCTGTCCTCTTGGATCTGAACAAAAACAAGAATGGCTTTCTCTTTCCTTTCTCCATCTTGCTTCTCCAGGCAGCTGCCAAGGCTTAGAGCTTGCTTACCCTGCTACTTTCCTCTCAAACTTGAATAAAATTGTCCTCAAACTTCCTACTGAGTCTATTTAAAATTATTTTTAGTAACAAGATTAAGACCCCGCTGAAAGGAGAATTTCAGTAAAACTGGTAATATATGGTGCCCAACATGTAACCCCCCAATTTTCCAATAACAATGAGCACAAAATAATATACTAGTAGGGTTGCTGGCTGTTGCTCTGCCCGCTGCTTTTCTTTCTCAGCTCTTCTTCCTACTCCCTGACTCTGTCTTTCAGGCATCCTCTTTGGCAGGGAACACTGCCATACTGGAACTGGTCTGTAGGTATCTTGTGTGGCCACAAACTGAAGGAAAAAAAGCTTGCTCAGCCTCAGTTTTCAAACTCTGGAAAGAGGTTTGTGCTCAGCCTAGGTTGGATGTTGGGCAATAACACTTTAACTATGTATAAAGATGTGCTACATTTGTTTATGTTGTGGAATACTTAACTATGTAAAGACGTGTTACACTTATTTATGCTGCATTTAACTATGTAAAGACATGTTTCATTTGTTTATGTTACATTTGTTTAACTATGTAAAGATGTGCTGCATTTGTTTATGCTGCAGAATACTTTAATTACATAAAGGTGTGCTAGGCAGCCAGACACAGAGTAGGACATACAGAATGAAAGACAGGCAAAAATCCCCAAGGCAAAATGTAGTTGAAGAGAAACAGGTTAAATCAAGTCATAAGAGCTATTGGGGCCCGGGCGGTGGTGGCACATGCCTTTAATCCCAGCACTCAGGAGGCAGAGCCAGGTGGATCTCTGTGAGTTCGAGGCCAGCCTGGGCTACCAAGTGAGTTCCAGGAAAGGCACACACACACACAAAAAAGCTATTGGGATATATAAGATTAGGCCAGGAATTCACACCAAGTCTCTGCATTACCATTTGGGAGCTGGCAGTCTGAAGAAGTCGGCTATAGTTGGGTGTTCCCTGTCATTAGATTGCCACTCCCAGGGGGTAGAAAGTGTGGTATTCTGGACATGCAAAACTAATTAGTAAACTGGGCATAAACATCTTTAAGGAGAGAACGTTGCAATGGCAGTCAGATCAGCTGAGTTAGTGAATAGGAGCTTTTGCTCATTTTTATGTAGTGCAGGGATGTTTGTTTTCTTCTGAGGGCTGTGTGGGAAGGGCAGGAGATAGAAAGAGAGGAGATAGAAGAAATGCCCAAATCTTTGTTCTACACCCCAGAATTAGTGTGTAAGATGGTGAAGTAGATTCATAATCACTCTGGGTAATATGTCCACATCTGCTCACAGGAATCCTCAAATATCACTTTATTTGGAAAAGTTCTTTCCCCCCAAATGTAATTATGTTTAAAATCTTGACATGAATACTATCTAAATGTCTTCTGAGATTGACACAGGTATATTCAAAGAAGACACACAGGAGTACAGGTGATGTGAAGATAAACCAGAATAGAGGTGATGCACCCAGGTCTGAAATGCTGTCACAGCCATGCAGTAGGTGCCACATGCCTTTAATCCCAGAACTCTGGAGGCAGAGGCAGGGGAATCTCTGATTTCAAGGCCACCCTCAGCTACAGAACAAGTTCAGGTTCCAGGACAGAGCCAGGGCTACACGTAGAAACGCTGTCTTGAAAAAACAAAAAGAAAAGAAAAGAAAGAAATGTTGTTGGCTGTTGCAAACATAAGAAACGTCTCACAAAACACACAGAGTAAACACGGTGTGCTGACAACTTCATTTTGGATTTCTGGCCTTAGGTGCAATGGAGTTTTCCTGGTTAACGATATGATTTGTAGTAATAGGCCACCACAAATCTGTTTAGAACAGCTTTTCATAGCTGTGGGAAAACACTGCAGGAAAAAAAAAGGGAGACAAATTTATTTCAGCTCTCGGTTTCAGGGACTCTGGCTCCCAGCCAGGTGCTTCTGTCACTTTCAGTTCTGTGGGGAGGCAGGGCAACAGGGTGTGACCCAGATCATGTCATGCAACCAATCTGGAAGGAGAGGGTGGGGAAGAAGGGGATGGGGGAGAGCGAACTAGATACTATTCTTCAGTGCTCACTTCCAATGACTTATCTCTACTGACTAGGTCCTAATGGCCCATTCAGCTGATCCATTGATGACGTTAGCACCCTTGTTATCCAATCACCTCTCTATGGTGTCATCAGCTAAAAGGCAAGACATCAACGCATGAGGAAAGAAAAGCTAAGAACACTGTGAGAAGTCAGTAACAAACTAACCTCTCAAAGTTACTTTCAAGGTTAGCATAATCCTCCACTAAAATAGAAAAGATGGCAGTGATCCTCAGTCCACGAGTTTGGTGGATAGAACATGTTGAATGTAAGGTTCGTTGCCCAAAAGTTTTCATTAAAATTTTGATAACAATACAGAATTTATTACAGAATCTAGCAAAAGGCAATACCTGTTTGAGCTCATATTATATACTTACCTACTTTACAACTAACAAATCACTATTTCATGAGTCAGCTTTAGGTACTTTCTTCTCCAAACAGTGATTAAGGTCTGGTGATTGCTCTTGCATCAGAACCAAGTTCTCTTCCCAGCACCAATGATGGACTGCTTACAACAGTCCTGTAACTCCAGCTCCAGGGGATTTGATGCCCTCTTCTGTCCTCTGAAGCACTCACTCATACACAAACCCACCCACAGAGACAAACACAAACGCATAATTAAAAAATCTTAAGAAAAATGTATTAGATTATCCAGTTATTAACTGGAATCAGGGCCCAGTACATACTTTCTTATAAGTAGAAGGAGCTAAAGCCACTGACCCATCACTTGCAAACTTGTACTTGTTCTGATGTCTTCATCTTTCAGTGTCATAAACAGCATCTTAGTGGTCCCAGGATTGTTCCTAGGAAAGGTGACACTTCACTATGACTATGGTCTCTCATACATCAGCAGTATTGTTGACTAGCTTTTCTCAGGGTAAGTTTATTTAATGAGCCATTTTCTAAGTCAGATATATTACTTTGAATAAGTATGGATTTATAGCTATACTAATTAATTAGGGGACCAATTATTATCAAATATTTATGTAGCACTGATGACATGGCTATGATGTGTGAGTAGTCCTGGATATCATTCATTGTCAATAACTCAAACTTGACAATGTTGATCAGGAAATTAGCAGCTGTGTACTTTTCTGAAAGGTTATATACTCTAAAAATAATAGTATACCTTACTATGTTCTGCATAAATATTTTTAATTTTATAATTTACAAAGGTGTTGTCTTAGTCAGGGATTCTATTGCTATGACAAAACACCATGACCAGAAGCACTTTGGGGAGCAAAGGTTGATTTCATCTTACAACTCTCAAGTCACACTCCATCACTGTGGAAAGTCAGGGCAGAACTCATGGCAGAACCTTGGAGGCAAAAATTGAAGCAGGGGATATGGAGGAATGCTGCTTACTGACTTGCCTATCATATCATCTTGCTCAATCTGGTTTCTTTTCCAACTCAGGGCCACCTGCTCAAGGATGGCATGACTCATGGTAGACTGAACCCTCTGTTTGAATCATTAATCAATAAAATACCTCACAGGCTTGCCTATAGGCTGATCTCATGGAGATATTGTGTCAATTGAGGATCCCTCCTAACTGATGACTATCTTGCATCAAGTGGACAAAAGCAAATAAACAAATAACCAAACAAACAACAAGAAACAACTAGCCAGCACAGGTTTGCATATGTGTTTTGAAATACCTTACTAGAATCAGTGTGGACATCTATCCATCCTGCTTCCAAATTTTTCCCTGCCACTTCGTAATTCCCTCCCTTCACTCCCCAGCTTATTGAAAGTCAACAATAGATCTGCTTTCTGTTGCTCTAATTAGTTTGTATTTTTCTCTCATTTTCTCTAAATTGAATAGCACAGAATGGTCACTTTTTAATTACTACCTTTCACTTAGCACAACTCTTTTAAGCCTCATCTCCATTTTAGGGTTCCTCAGTGGCTGTTCTTGTTTTTTTATTACTGAGTAGTAGTCCATGTTCACTGTTGTTCCGCTCCATGGACATCTGAAAATAACGTGCATATGTTGCTGCCCATTGTTGGAATAGTCTATAAACTTACTTTGTTTGAGTTGGCAGTGTTCCTCAAATTATCTACATTCTTGATGATTTCCAGTTTATCTACTGATTTGCTAAATTTCTTCCTATGATTGTTGACTCAAGCATTTCTCATTGAAGTTCTACTATTTTTCTATATTTGCTGAAGGCATTTGAAGACATTATTAGAAGATTAAATATTCACAACTAGCTTGCTTTGTGATATTATTGTTATTATTATTATTGTTGTTGTTCTAATAATAATTTGAATCTAAGGCCTCATTTTGCTAAGCAAGCACTATACCACTGAGGTACAACCCAACCTTTCTGGTTTTTTTTATTTATTTTATTTTTTACTGTGAGACAGGGTCTCACTAAGTTGCCCACACTGGCTTTGTGTTCATGGGTGTCCCAGCAGGCTTGAACTTGTGATCCCCTACCACAACTTCCTTTGAGATTACAGACCTGTGCCATAAACCTTGGCTGTAATAGTATTGTTAATTGGTCCCATACAATAAAAGATTATTTTCATTGCTACTCTATACAATGCTCTAAAACTTATTTTTTCTGATAATATAGACAACCTAATTTTCTCTAAAAATTTGAAATATGATTTAACTACCTTAATTTCATATTTAAAATACTTAAATCATCAGCCATACAACTATTCAATAATCTAGTTATAAGCATTTTCATCAATCTCCCAGAAAGCTTGTACCTATTAAGACTTCTTGCATACCTCCCTGTGCTTTCCCAATCCTATACAGAGCCTGAGTAACAGGCTTATTTATATTTGTATTTATTTGTCTTGTATAGACATTTCTTAGTGGGACCACACAGTATGTAGCCTTTTGTCCATAGCACATTTCTGACGATTGTATACCATATCCATTTGTAGTATGTAGCTTTTCATTGTCAAATAATATCTCATTGTGTAAATATCTGTATTGCATTTTGTTTTTTCATCCATCAGGTAGTGAGTGCTTGGATTCTTCCTGCTTCTTGATTTTGTAAATGATGCTGCATTTGGTAAGAGGACAACAATTTTTGAGTGGATGTTTTCATCTATTTTAGGTGTATTTTAAGGGACAGAATTGCAAAATAATATGACTACTCCATTTTGAACATTTTTTGAAGCAATGCATTAGGGTTCTCATATTTTTCACATAAACATATTTTGACAGGTATTAGAAAAAAATCACTTTTTAATTATTTTTATAGGCTGAATACAATTGTGCCTTTAAATTTATTCAATGTGACAATATCTGATTTTTATTGCATATTTTGAGGGATTGATGACATAGGGAGGTTTAAATATACCATATCATTGTTTCTTTGGGAGATGGTTAAGACAGGATTTTGGTATAAAGCTCAGACTCACTTTGAACTGTGTGAGACCAGAGCTGCATGGGACATGATCCTCCTGCCTCAGCCTTCCAAGTGCTGGAATAATATGCATAACCACTATTCCTAACTCATCATTTGATTTAGATGTCTAATTTTTTGTTTGTTTCATCTCTTTCTCTCAGTTCATTTTTAGTTATTTTTATTTATATTTTATTATATTTATATTTCATCTTCTTTATCATCTTATTAGCTATGATTTTGTTTCCTTCCATTGGTATTGTCTTTATATTTTATGTGTCTAGGTTATCACAGTCTGTGTTCTGTGGTGTTATAGTATTACAGTCAGAATCTGGGAGTCATGTTACAGTTTGCCTCCATACACTTCTTCACGGGCTGCAAGTGTATTGTGAGAATGTTTACTTTCTTCTCTCTTACACCCTGAAATATCACTATTACTTTTGCCAAAACAATCAATTATCATAAAATGATAGTCATCCCTTTGTATCTCTAAAAGTCTTGTGGTAATAATTTATTTGTGCTCTAACAAATAAAGCTTGCCTGGGGATCAAAGGAAAAAGCTAGCCCCTATATTAAACATGGGGGTGAGGCAGTGGTAGCACATGCCTTTAATCCTAGCATTCAGGAGGCAGAGATTCATCCAGATCTCTGTGAGTTCAAGGCCACACTGGGAACAGAGCCAGGTACGGTATCTCAAGCCTTTAATCCCAGCACTAGTTAATCATAGAGGTTTGGAGGTTTGTACAGACAGACAGGAAGTGATAGAGCTGGGCAGAAAAAGGAAGTGATGTAGCTGAGCAGAGTGGAAGTAAGATGGCAGGGCACAGAAAGGTATATAAGACATGAGTATACAGGAAGTAGCTCTCTTGGGCTGAAGAATTCCTAGTGATAAGAACTTGTGGCTGGCTTGTTCTATTCCTCTGGTCTTTCAGCTTTCACCCCAATATTTGGCTCTAGGATTTTATTAATGAGACCATTTAGCAATTCATGTTCAAAGTTAGTTCCAGAACTGTGTATGCAGATGCTCAAGATTCATGTGTTTAATGGCATAGCATTTGCATATATTCTATACAACCCTTCAATTTAAATCATCTCTAAATTAACATATTTTATGTAACTACGTGTATTGTTTAGGGAATGGCTAGAAAAATGGCATGTGCGGTACTGATAGAACTCTTTCTGTGTGTTTTAACCTGTATTTGAGTATACAGATGTGGACTTCTTGGCTGTGGAGAGCTCCCTACGCAGATTTCCTTCCCAGTACTGCTTCCTCCTTTGTGCGGGCCCACGTTCTCATCTGGCAGACTGTGTTCCTCCTGCTTAATGAACTGTTGAAAATGTTTTTTTGTAGTTTCAGTCTGTTGCTGATGAATTATTTTAGCTTTTGATTGTCTGAATAAATGCTTGTTTCATCTTCATTTCTGAAAGACGTTTTTAAAGTTTCAGACCTTCAAGCTGCTGCTGCTCGCTCTCTCTCTCTTTCTCTCAGGTTTCTTTGAAAACTTTTGAAATTGCTCCATTACCGTTGCACACATCATTTGTTAGAGAAGTCTTTATAGGCGTTATCCATTTCTTTGTAACCTTGCACAAATGCACCCTTATTTCTGACTATGTAGGAGATTTTCTATTTATTGGCAGTTGGATCCATTTAGTTCTGATGGTTTTCTTCTTGCATCTGGTGCTGAGGCTGCACTGAGCCTCTTGACACTAGTCTAAAGGGTTTTCATGACAACTGAAAATGTCCAGGCATCATCCTTTATAAATATTTTCTGTCTCTTTGTCTCCTCATCTATACTTTTTTCTTGAAATTGTGAAACAATTCTCTTGTCTTCTGATAATTTTTCTGGCTATGCTTTATGGGGAAACAGTCTCCACCATCCTGTTTTTTAATACACAGAAAACTCATGTTTCCTTCTATGATACCTCACCCTCTACTAAGTCAATTTAGCTTACACAGTCAAGTTTTCATCTCTAGTCTAGAAATTTGATCATTGCCTTATTTTTAATTTTACATTTTTGTTGTTTAAATTTTTGATGCAGTATATTTTGATCATACTCTTTCTCCTCTCCCATGTCCTCCCAGGTCTGTCTTACCTCCTAACCTAACCGATATGAAAGAGAGTTCTTGCTCTCTCTCAGAAACCCTGAACCCTACCAGACCAAAACATAACAAAACAAAAAGCAAAGGCCCCAGACACCAGACCACACCCACAACACCGACGAAAGCATAAATGCAGTACATTTTGGGTGGCCAACTAGTCCAGAGTGTGGGCCCTGGGGTGTGGTTGATAAACCCAGCGTCATTCCACTGGAGATAACTAATTTTTATGTCTCCCAGGAGGTACCAATTGAGAGCAGCTTCTTGGTTTGGAGTGGGACTCTGTTCCCTTCTCTGTGCTGTCATTGGTTTGACGTGAACTGGTGCTATCCCAGTCTGTGAGGTCCTGTGTGCGTCAGCCCTATTGTATCTGGAAGATGTTCTTTCCAAGCAGTTGACTACTACCTCTGGCTCTTAAAATTTTTCCAACCCCCTTTCTGCATAGATCCCTGAGCCTTGAGGGGAGCAGCTAGAAAAAGGTATCCCATTTAAGGCTGAGAGCTTCATCGTCTCTGTCTCCGCATTGTCCAATTGTGGATTTTTTCTGTTAATTACCATCTATTTCAAGAAATTTCTCTGATGAGGGCTGAGTGACACATGGCTGTAGCAACATGTCATTAGGAATCATTTTATTGAGATGTTCGTTTCACAGACTAACAGCATTTGATTTTCCCCTAGGGCCCATCCATAACCTATCTAGTGTCAGGTTCTTGGCCTCACTAACAGTGTCAGGTGTGGGTTCCACCTCATGGAGTAGGCTTAATCCAATAATATGTTGCTTACTTCCACAACATCTATGTTTCTACTGCACTAATATATCTTGCAGGCCAGTTGCTCTTGTAGGTTGCAGGGTTCATAGCTGGGTGAGATTGATGTTTTGGATTGTGTCTGGTGGCTTGTATAGTACTTTCTAATACCACGAACACTACTAATCAGTAGAGAAGAAGTTTCTAGTTGGGCACTGGCTCAATTTCCTCATATTCAATGACAAGAAAGTGGTGTTTTCAGCAACAGGAGCTACTGTCAGGTTATAGAGGGTAACCAAAAGCCTTGTCAATAGCCTATATTGTGTGTGGGAGTTTATGGGATCCCTCTGGCTCACTGCTCAACAAGATGTAACCCATTCCTGGTACTGGAGATTTTACTTGGTAGTATATGTCTAATTGAATTGTCTCCTCATGATATAGCCACTCTATTTAAAGTCCTTTATTTTATATTTTAGGAAGCCTCTGGAATAGTAAGTTTCTATAAGGCCTTTAGAGTTAGAGTCATCCCTCTCCTCTCTCCTCTTACTCACCCTCCCATTCCCCTGCACATCTAATCCTCCTATTCTAGTTTCCTCTGTACACCTTTGTGATACTGCATTCTATTTCCCCTTTCTTGGAAGAGCCCCTCATTCCCATGTGTCCCTTAGGAGATACCTTACCTCTGTGGGTATCCTAGATGAAACACATCTACATAAAGTTTAAAAGCTAGCGTCCATATTTAAGATGCAATATTTACCTTCCTGAGTCTGGGTTACTTGACAGAGTGATTGGTTCTAGCTTCATCTATTTACCTGCAAATTCCATAGTTTTGCTTTTCTTAACAGCTGGACAATACTCCATTGTATAAATGTACTACCTTTTCATTGTCTGTTCATCAGGTGATGGACTTTGTTCTTTACAATTTCTGACTATCGTGAGTGCGGCAACAGTGAACATGGGTGATAAAATATCTCTGTATTAAGATAGAGAGCCCTTCATGTATACACCTAAGAATGGCAGAGCTGGGGCTTGTGGTAGATCTGCTTTCTTCTCTTTGAGGGACCTCCACACTGATTTCCCATAGGGTCTGTGCCAGTCTGCATTCCCACCAGCAAGGAGTAAGTGCTCCTCTTTCCCTGCACCCTTGCCAGAATCTGATGCCATTTGTTTTATTAATCTTGGCTATTCTGACTGGGGTATGATGAAATCTCAAATTAGTTGTAATTTATATTTCCTTGATGTATCTCTGTGCAACATTCTGAATGACTTGATAAAGCTATGACAATTTTTTTAGTGTCTTTGTTTACTTATCCAACACAATGTTAATTCTGGGTCAAGTCTGATCAGTCAGTTCATCTCTTTATTGCATGTCAGGCTTTCATAGTTATTTTGCATATCTGGCATTTTTGATTGATTTATTCCAAATGAGTTTTATGTGTTGGTGGCTTGATAAATTCTGCTTTCATATAAATATTCAAGGCTTTTCTCTGGGATTTTGCCTAATTATATAGCGATATGTTTCTTTCTAGTCTTGCACCTAATATTCTGTAGGTGGAGGCAGAGTAATATTCAGTTTAATCCTCATTATTTCCTGTGGCTTAGTAAGTCCTTCATGTGTTCTGCTTAATGTATCGTTTTAAGTGACTTTTTCAAGTACAGCTGAGAGAGGACATTCACAGGCCTGTGTGAAAACTGGGCACTGATGTCTCCGATGGCTTAAATAGCATGTATCCTGAGACTTGGTTATTTATTCATACATGCACGCCTATGATACCTTGTAGATTTCTGGAGTTCTCTCTGTGCCTCTCTCTCCTGCCTAGTACTCTAAGGACCTCCATCTGCACTAGTCTTCCTAGACGGGGCTATATATTTTCAATTCAAGATTTCTCCAGCTACCTGTGTTTCTTTCTCTGTGTCATGACATGAGAACTCCCTTGGGGCCACAGAATAGTTAAAATGCTCTTCTTGCCTGTTCCTTCTCTCCCAGAGATCATTCTACTTCACTGACAGATTGGCAGCATTGCATACTATTCCACATGGTTTGTGTGCTTTGGTTGTTTTGGGTAGGTGAAAGGGCATGTTATGTTCATGTTTATTGCATTTGGCCAGAAGCATGAGTTACTTTTTTTTTCTGGGTGGAATGACATTGGAACTCTTTCTCCTTTATCAAATATGAGTACTTGATGGATAACTTTTTTTGTATGTTTTATTCTTAAAATCTTCTACACATAGCTCCTATACTGTGTGTGTATATTATACATTCACTATTTGCTAATTTGGGGGAAATAAGGGGGAAAAATCAATGTTTGGAGTTCTTCTGTTTTGTAATGTGAAAAGTCATACTTCTTAACACCATCTAAGTTTGTATTTATATAAAACAACATACACATGTTGCTTGAGAGTGCCTGATGTGGGTGGTGGTGGCTTTAATCCTAGCACTCAGGAGGCAGAGGCAGGAGGATCTTTGTGAGTTTGAGGCCAGCTTGGGCTACAGAGCCAGATCCAGGAAAGGCACAAAGCTACACAGAGAAACCCTGTTTCGAAAAAAAAAAAAAAAAGTATTTCCAAATAAGGTTGCTTCTGAGGTTCCCAGTAGATAGGATTTGCTTGGATACTATTCCTTGGATCCTGTCATCCACCAGTGTTTGCTACAGAGAGTGCCTGATGTTTTTTCAGAAGATCCCAGTTTGGTTGCCAGTCCCTGAGTCAGTCAGCTCACAACCACCTGTAACGCCATTTCCAGGAGGTCAGACATCCTCTTTTGGCCTCTGTGAGCACCCTTACACACAGGGCATATACACACAGATGCATGTACTAATAAAACGGAAAATTATTTTGTAATGCAGTTTTGTGACAACGACTATATGTGGCTTAAAATAAAAACATTTTAAAACTAACCCCACTTCATAGTTTATAAAAGAAAATCCAGCATTCCAGTTAGTTTATATGCTTCTTAACTCTTCCCTCCTAACATTAGGACACTATGTCCATTCCCTTGGTATCACAGGCTTCTAACCATATACATGAAAAGTTTAAACATTAACTCCTAACTTTCTTACATTTAGTAATTTAAAAACCATGAAAATATTAAAATCAATTTGCCACTTGTAATTCTTTTTTAAGCATGCGCACACACACACACACACACACACACACACACACACACACATACACATTCATATTTCAGTGCTTTAATTTGCCTATTAGATTCTGATATCCTGAAAGTAAACCAAATCCATTTTAAAATGTAGCCATGGTCACCAAGCCACTTGTTCCCAGTAGGTAACTTATTCCTTAGAATTTATCAAAACATGAAATTATTGCAAAAAATATATGGAGATGTTTCATTTCCTCTATTAGCACGATTGAGCCCTGAGTTTGCATTTAGGCCGTTTGGTGTAATAACAGGCCTCCCTATGGTGGGATTTTGCTAATCCAAATAAATTAGTGAACACTAGCAGCTAAAGGAACTTGAATGTATGCAATGGGTTGTTTCAGCTGTAATTAACTTTTTCTTTCCATCTAGAATATGCTATCTTCTAAGTCCTGAAAACCTTTTTTCTTCAAACTTCTGAGCATCTGGGCAAGCTGTACAGGCAAACTCATCTTCCTAGTAGAGAATTCACACTGTCTGTGCCTGTTTACCTAGACACAAGTAACCTCAAAAAGTAACATGTGCTTAAATTGTTTTTTTTCCTAATGTTAAAAACCTATCTAGGCCGGGCGTTGGTGGCGCACGCCTTTAATCCCAGCACTCGGGAGGCAGAGCCAGGCGGATCTCTGTGAGTTCGAGGCCAGCCTGGGCTACCAAGTGAGCTCCAGGAAAGGCGCAAAGCTACACAGAGAAACCCTGTCTCGAAAAACCAAAAAAAAAAAAAAAAAACCTATCTAAACAGTCCAGCAATTTTAAATGACTGTTATTTTTAATTTGGTGATTTAATTATATATCATCATAGTTTTAAGACAATATAGGTGAGCTAATTCAATAAATGTGTATTTGTTTTTCTAAAAAGAATCTGTACTATTCCCTTACAGAAAGATTGTATACAACTATGGGCACAAAATATCAAGTCTCCAAGTTTCTCCATCTCTTTAGATCAAGCAGAGGCCCAGAGAGGGGTTTCCATGTGGAAGTAATATCTTGACCAATGTGGCACAGAGAGGCCTTTGATGTAACACTGGGGGGGGAGGTACAGACATATTTAAATAATAGAAAAGATACTTTCACACCGCAAGTCAAAAGAGCACAAAGTTCCTTTGAGTGAACTTGCAACCATGTTGCTTTCATGGTGTCTATGTAAGTAGCCTCCCCGAATAGGAATGAGAGAATTCTCCAGCTCCTGCCAAGCCTTGCCAGTCCCAGAGCCCACTTATAAAATAAACATACCGACTTTTATATTATTTAAACTTGGCCATTAGCTCAGGCCTACCATTGTCTATCCCTTACTTTTATACTAAGCCCATTTCTGTTACTCTATATGTCACCACGTGTTCCGTGGCTTTACCTGTTGCCTCTACATGATGTTCCCTGAATGGCAGCTAGTGTCTTCTTTTTCTCTGCCTTCCTCTCCTTTTCCTCTCTCCTCTCTGCTCGTCCTGCCTATACTTCCTGCCTGGCTACTGGCCAATCAGTGTTTTATTTATACAGAGTGATATCCACAGCACTACAGAGACACTTGGGCCCATATCTTTGAGTATCAGACTATTGGCAGAATGGACACAAAGACATTAAGAATTTTCCCAGGACTCTCTTGCTAGCGAAAGAAAAGGTTGAAGCCTTAAGGATAGCCTGAACAGAATCCAGTGTCCCAGAAGAAACTTACTGTTCAGTACTCGTGAGATGGCCTTCCAGGAAAGACTTGGAGGTGGTTGGCTTGGAGAGAGGGCAGACACAGATCACTCAGTTATGGCTATTTCCCAGCTTCCATTTAAATTTCACCCTCATGACGTTAGCATCTTAAAGGATCTCTGCATCTCGTTGTCCATCTTTCCAATGTGGCCACATTGACAATCTTTTCCTTTTCACTGTTATTAGCTTATGGAGGACCTATGGTTGAACCTGGCTAGTTGGGGCACAGGCTGTGACCCCAAGTCTGGTAACATTTTCTGCTACACTTTAGAGGGGACTGTTTTGTGTGCTTAGGGAACAGCTATTTCCACTGTCTTTTAGGTGAAGCTTTAATGCTTGGTCGATGCAGGTACAATATAAGTCTGGATGTGGAATACAGAAGGGCATTGCCAGTTGCAGGGCCTGGCCTAGGTAATTAATCAAGGCAGTTGAACCTGAAGGTTGCTGGCACCTTTGACTGTTACACATTTTAGAAAACATTTACACATCTGTAACACGAATCTTAAAAGGTTTTATTAATAAAAACAAACAGAGAGCCAGGTATTGGGGTGAATGCTGAAAGATCAGAGAAGCAGAACAAGCCACAGCTAACTTCACCTTGCCAACTTCTCAGTCAGTCCTGTTTCCTCAAATTGGAAGCCTCTGAGTCCTCACCCAAATGTGTCTCAGCTGAACTGCTGCTAAAAAGCCTGGAAGTTTAAAAGCCTCCAGTACCTGTTCCTCATGCCTTATATACCTTACTGCTTTCTGTCATCACTTCCTGGGATTAAAGGCATGTGCTTAGCAATTCCTGTAAACCTCTATTTGGTTTTATGTCAGGAACACAGTATTTGCTTAGTTTCTGTTGTAATGAGGCTCTGGTGATATCGGCTTATACAATTCTAATGGTTCATTTTAATCTAGGAGATCTTTACAAAGCAGCTAATATGTTCTTGCATATTTAGAAAATAGAATTGAACGCTATTTGTACTAAGGTATTTGGTACCATTTGTCTAGAGACTAACACTATAAATGTCAAATGGAGATCGCTTAGCTCAGGTTCATTACATTTACTGATGGAAACTCTATGAAATATGTACTTGTGTACTAAATGGAACTGTCATTACTATTTGATGCTGTGAGATTTGTGGAATTTGAAACTAGATTAATGAGTACTTCAGTTTTGACTTTAACACTTTCCTATTTTGTAAAATGTAGCTACTAATGCATACAATCTAAATATGGACGCCATGATTTCAGGAAATCGTACATAGTTTTTCTAAGAGTTATTGGTTCCAGTGGGAATTATGAACATTTTATAGATTATCTTTTTGGCAATAGAGTATGGACTGGAGAAAGCTACATTGAGAGTAATGTAAGGAAGCTAGTTTGCCAGAGAATGCTGGAATTCTCTCCTTCCTGGGTGCATGGAGTGTGGGGGAACCTGGGAAATACAGACCGGAGAGGCAGGGCACAGGAAAGAGCCATGCACTGCTTGCCAGATACTTGTTGGGCTCTTCCCAGCTCACTCGATTACTTTAGTTCTTGGGAGAGTTCTTGCTTTCTATTTCAAATTTCCAAACAACTTTGAAGGTTATGTTGTGTGTACATGCATGTGCGTGCGTGCGTGCGTGCGCGCACGCGCATAGAGCAGAGGGTGGCAGATCCTCTGGAACTGGCACTACAGGTGATTGTGAGCCATTTGATTTGAGTGCTGGGAACTGAATTTCAAACTTTGTAAGCAGCAAGTACTCTTACCAGCAAGCCATTTCTCCAGCCCCTCTTTTTTTGGTCTCACTGTATAGCATGGGTTGGCCTAGAACTTTCTATTTAGGCAGGCTGGCCTTGAAATCACAGAAATCTGCCCGCTACCGCATCTCCCCAGTGCTGGAATTAAAGGTATGCACTGCCAATACTCAGCTGTATTTCTGTTTGTATGGGTTCCTGGTATAATTTTTTACCCTGAGATACAAAAGCCTGGGATGGAGTACTCTTTGAACTGGCATTCCTAAATACATTTCCTTTTATATGTCAGGCTTTCTTACTTTTTCCCCTCCATGATTAACTAAGAAGCATGGCTTTTTGTCTATCTCCCCTGCTGGGGGATGCAGGGATTTTCAGTTTTGGACTGTTGTTTTTCTTTCAAACTCTAACAGATGTGTGTTTGAGCTTCTGACTGCATTTTTAATTTTTTCTACTAGGGAGGCTAAGAGCCCCCAAAAGGAACCTTCCTTTTCCCTAGTAGTGCTAATGTCCATGTAAGTTTAGATATTATACAAGTAGTAGAGATATTAAAGACCATGTTTTTCATGTGGTCTAATGTTCCTCTGTTTATACATGATATTTAAAATAGTTTAAGCTGGTAAAAGGATAATTTTCACTATCTAAATGTTTTCTCTTTCATTCATTCTTTTATTCATTCATTCAATCATTCATTCATTCACTCATTCTTGAGATGGTTTCTCAAAGCCCTGGGCTCAAATCATCCTTCTACCTTAGCTTCTTGAGTGGCTGAGACGATAGGGTGTTTCCTGCTCACTCATTGAGGTTCAGAGATGCCAGTGGCCATCCTAGGTGAAATCCAGGATATATATATATATATATATATATATATATATATATATATATATATATATATATATATAAAATGTTATATTAATATATATATTAATGTAGAAGAATAAAAGAAATTGGTTAATCAACTCAGAGATTCAGCTGTGGGAGGGGGAAAAAGACATATATTCATTGTCAGCTTTTTGTTTCAGAAAGAGATTTGTTGGCTTGTATACCCCAGACAAAACAAGGCTGGCTCTTAGTCAGCAACACCATATTAGCAACATCATGCCATAAAGAAGAAAGCCAATGCCACAAGCTCAGAACAATTGGCACACAAAATCTCTCAATAAGGAAGCGATGAAGGCTATATCTCAGAACTGAAGGTCCTGTTCAAATGTTATATGCTTATCTCTTTTCTTAAAGTCCTCATCTTCAAACCATCAGGCCCTCAGTAAGGAGGGGGACAGAGGCAGATGGAGGAGGGAGGAGGCCATTTCCAGGCATGCCCTCTCCTCCTATTCTCCCACTCCATGCTCCCTTATGCTCTTTTTCTCTCTACTCTGCCCTGCATCGTGAACTGGTCTTTCTAATACATATTAGTGTAAGCTCTTCCCGAGAACAATTCTGCCATTGTCTGTGACATCACTAGAACAAGAGAAAGCCTAAAACCCAAGGTGGAAAAAAGCAAATCAAAGGGACCTCTAAGAATTGGAGGGAGGAAAAGTTATTGAAACTCTACACAGCAGGTATTGGTGTTCTGTTTTGTTCTCTAGTGCATCCTGCTGCCTCTGGCACTTGGAAAGGGCTCTATAAATATCACAGAATACTTGAATAAATGGCTCAACAAATGTTTAACACATTTTGTGATACTGGGCAAGTGTTCTGCCATTGGCCTATATAAAAACACCTTTATATTAGCTTCTGTGTATTAATATCTTGATTTCTAATTCTGTTGTATGTTGAGCTTTTATACTGTGGGGGAAGTATATGCAGTATAGATTTTACTGTGAAGAATTTGAAATATTGCTCTTCAGTATAGATGGGGTAGGAGTAAAATGGAATTCCAAAATTCCCAGCAGAAGTTGTGTTGACTGCCAGAAAACATGAATTTCCAACCAAGTGAAAACCAAGGCTGGGGTGCAGAACAATGATGGAACACATGTACCCGGAACACTTGCCCTGTATGCATGAGGTCCTTGAGTGACAGCCAGTACGGCAAAGAAGACAAACATTATCCAATAATCTCAAGAAATAGAAGAAACAAATGTAAGTACATGAAAAAGAAGACAGCCAAAATCACCATTAGGAGGAAAAATAAAGGATTAATAGAATCCCCCTTCCAGAACTGAAAATAGACCTAGTTTCTGTGGTCCATAATTCAAAGGTATATGATGTCTTGCCATTAAAGACATGTAGTGTCAGAGTCAAACCAGTGTGAGTGTTACAGTTTCTTCAGACTATGAGGAATGAAGATCAGTTTATATTCACATGACAAAAAAAAATATTTTATGATTGTCCTTTGAAGAGAATGATACATCATGAATTTTGGTTCACAGGTTAGATAAAAAACTGCTTTGTGGAGCCCATTCCCTATGGTGAGATACCTTGCTCAGCCTTGATGCAGGGGGGAGGGGCTTGGTCCTGCCTCAAGGTAAAATGCCAGGCTTTGCTGACTCCCCATGGGAGATGGGAGGCCTTATCCTCTCTAAGGAGTGAGTGGGGGAGGGGTGGGGAGGAAGTGGTAGGGATCTGGAGGAAGGGAGGGAGGAGGAACTGTGGTGGTATATAAAATAAAAAAAAATAAATAAAAAATAAACAACATTTTTATTGATTCACATTTCTGCCTCACATTTTAAGTATGCCTTACTGTATTAAAAAACAAAACCAAAAATCTACATTAAGTTTTTAAAAGTCTAAATTAAATGAAATAGTCATTAGATGTAATAACTTGCAAAAGTAATTTATTAGTTGTCACCAGACAAGTGAATATGAGTGAACTCAGTAGTTTTAAGATCTGACTAAACCACCGGAGAATTTAGAAGGAGCATGCATTCATTTTAGTTCAAAGCAAGCACCATGCTTATGTAACTGAAAAGATAATAATGCTGAACCCCTTGAACTTTTCACTTGTCTTCAGTATCTTTGGTTCATTTTATTGATAATGAGGATAAATGATCATGCAAGTAACATGTTTTTAAAACCCATTTTCAAAGTTTCATATATTTTAATTTAGTCTGATAGCAACTGAGGTCATACACAAACATTTATGATTAGAACATTTTCACTTTAATCAAATATAAAACTTGAGTGTTTTATTTACTTTTATCTTTTAAAGGAATAAACTATTATGTGTGGGATGTTCATGGGCATATGCCATGATGTACTTGTGGCTTGCTAAAGTTTTTATTCCACCATGAGAGACCTGGCGGTCAAATTCAGGTCAGTGGCTTGGCATTCATTAACTTACTGCCCCCAGTGTTTTGTTTTCAGAAGAAAGTCTAAATTAAAGAGGACAAAGGAAGGAAAGAAGCAGTTCTGCAAATAAACATGGAAACAGAGTGTGCCGGTGGGCCCTGGGAAAACACATGAGAATTCTATTTTTCACCTAGTGGAGAACAAAGCAGAATTTAAGAGGGACAAGACAATGGAAGACTCATGAGAGATACATGTATGGTGTAAAATTGCCTATGTTTTCTGGTAATGGGAACTTCAAAGGAAACATCTGCCTGTCATAATGATGATACATGTTCCAGGTTCTAGTACTCTTATTGGTACAATATAAACATCCCATAAATTTTATTTTATAACAGTTTAAAAATGTTTTCCTGTAGTTTGTCTCTGAAATAAGAGCAACTAGCAAAATACATTAACAGTAGCTTCAAGAATCACACTTACGAGGATTTAACCTAACTCCAGAGATTCTAAGTGTGTGTGTGTGTGTGTGTGTGTGTGTGTGTGTGTGTGTGTGTGTGTGTGATTCTAAGGCATTTGAACTGGGGAGACCTTACCTGCTGTACTCATTTGTGTAAGATTGTACACATTCTTGACATCATGCCCTCACTATAACTCACCAATATGCATACTTCTCTAAATTATTATCGAGGACTAGGGGGGTCCAGCCCCTTGATAGTCCCCTCCCAGGGTCTGGAAAGAATCTACAAGCAGCAGATAATTTAATCTTTGATAAAAAGAAATGAATCTATGTATACAAAACTCCTTAGTCCATACACTTTATTATTCTGAGTCAGTTCTCTCTCTACACAGCTTCTGTTCTGCTCTTATGCCTAGCTCTTTTCTTGCCTGATTTGTCTCTACCTTCATCTGCTGTCCCCTCTAAGTTCTATCTTAATTCTCTCATCTTAGTTCTGCCCCATCTAGGTTCTCATCCATCTAGTTCCTTCCCTTCTTAGCTCCTCTCCCATCTTGTTCTTCCCCATCTGGCTCTACTTCATCTTCCATATTGTTTCTCTAGTACTCTCTTTTAGCTCTTCAGTCTAGTTCTTCCCATCTAGTCCGTTCTTCTCCAGTTCTTACCCATATAGTTCTTCTGTTCTCTTTTCTCCTCTCTCTCCTCCTCTCTGTCTCCTTATTCTCTCCATTCTAAGTCTCTCAGGAATTCAGTTATAAACCCAAGCAATAGCAATCCTCTCACAGAGCAAGGTCACCAGGCTTGAATTCTTATGGCGTCATAAAGGCAGGTAAGAATTTTCCTCAGGCAGTGACCACCAGGCTTTCTTTTACAACCTAGAAGGGGAATGGCAAAGGAGGAGATCAATAGAGAGCTAATGATTGGTTATTATATCAAGAAGGGAATTTATATGCTCAACCTACATTCCTAGAAGTAGTTAGGTAAAAAAAATTAGGAGTCTGTTAGTAAGGCTATAAGGAAGGAGGGTCTCACCTTAAATTGCACAAGAAATAAAGCTATCCGCCTGACCTAAGAGACAGGTGTTGTTTCGTTTGGCCTTGGATGCTTGATAGATATTTTAGATAAATACACTGTTAGGATTTCTTGAAGCACACATAGCATTACAAGAAAATCACTGTAGGAACCAGCTAATATGTATACAAAAGCTAAAATATCACCAAGACTTCTTAAGCCATGGCTTGACCTTTGGATAAGTCCTTGACTTTTCCAAGTAGCAGCTTTTGTGATAGTAGTTGAATTCCATTTCCTGCGGCTTTCAGCAAATTATAAGATAAGAAACTCTGAGAAAAAAGAATCCACCCAAGACCGCACACTTGCCCAAATCATAGCATAGTCTAGGATCTAACTGCAATCCAATGTAGTGTATAGTAAATGTGAAATAGAATGGGTAGTTCAAATAAAATGGTAAGTCCCAAGGGTAGACATGCCATGTGACAGCCTGACAGCAGCCGCTAAAGTCTCACTGAGTCATACATCCTCTCACAAATCCTTTATGTTAGCACGGTGTCAACTAAACACAGTTATGCCGTTTCATATGCCACATATTCCTTGGTCCACCCTCCCACTAATGTGTATTAATGGGGCCCTTTGGGTGCCAGCTCCTCAGACCCCTTCAGGGTTCAGAAAAGATGCTACAGCAAGTATAGGAAACCTAAGAATCTGAGGGCAAAGAAATCAACTCACACACATCTTCTTAGCATGTCTCTTTTTTATTCTGCCTATTCATCTAATTCTTGTCCTAACTCTAAATCCTTCCTAGTTTCTTCTCCTTCTTACCTAAAAATTCTTTTTGAAGAGACTTGAAGCAATAAAAAAAAAAACAAAAAACTACAAAAGTTACCTCTCATTGGTCAAAAGCACATTCCTAGGGTAAACAATCAGGACCTGAGCCATTTACCATGGTAACACAAGGTTTCAATGTCTCAGGACCAGAGGGAGGGGTTGCAGTGCCCAGTGTGACAAACTGTGAGACGTAGCTCTTTATCAGTACACTTGGCAAGTGAAGAACTGACATGCTTTTCTTAGGGTGCTTTATGTGGATAACCTTGGTTGGATACCTGCAACTTTGACCCGGTGAATAATTGTAAAGTTTTAAACTTATGGTCTATTTACAAAAAGCCTTTAGTCTAGTTTGAACTTACTCTGAAGTAAAGATGAGCTAATTGTGTGCAATTAGTCTGAGCAAAAGGAACAAAGCAGGCTTCTAAAGGTTTACAGTCCTCATGGAACAAGAGATCTAGCTATGAAGTATATCCCAGTATATTTTCTATACATCAATTTTATACAGCTAAATGAAAAGTCATCTTTCTGACCATCCACGGATATGTGTGCCAATAGATGGAATATATGCATGAGGTAAACACACAAGCAGTGGGAAAATGCCGGTAGCTCTTCTTAGGAAAGAAATGAAATGGCATATGGGAGAAATTATAGACAGGAGCAACTGGTCATTAACAGTGAGTAACTCCACAGTCTTGCCAGGTGGGGCTCCATATCATAGAGTCTAGTGGGTTCACCTGTTGAACACTAGTTGTCACCTGCTGTATACTCCCATGGCCTCTTGCTACCAGTAGCTCTCAATAGTTTATTGCGATATGTCATGCCCCAATGTCAACAGGAATTAGATTGTATTTCCAGTATCAGTGTTCAGTGAGTTTAAAGGCTAAGATGTTACAGAAGATGGATTAAATATTACTAAACACCAGATCCATTTGCCTTGGTTTCAACCCCTTATCAATTTGGCTCTTCTTGCTTCTGTAACTATATTTCAGTGTTTTGCCCACCAACAATCTGCTATTTACTTCCTGACTAACCCCCATTGTGTCAAACTCATCTCCACACTGACATCTCCTTTTCTTCTACCTCAGTGAAATGCACTGAAAAGTCTAAATGCTTTGAGAATAAAAAGTAGGCAGTTTATTTACTTGGCATTTGAGTATATTGGCAAGCATGTGAGTTATCCCTTCATCTTACTGTTCATTAGAGACTACTAATGGTAATAATAGATTATTCCATATTATACATTTTAATATACAATACAACATCTATCTTATGGGATTTTAATGATAATAAAAGCTCTCAACACATTTTTTATATAGACTTTCTTGTGTCTAGTTATTAACTACCTATATCAGATTTCTAACCCAGAATTCTTCTTCCATGCAGGCCTTACAAAATATGCCCACCATAGTTTCTATCCTGTGGGACAGTGTTACAGTGAAAATTGGACACTTGTATAAATGTGGTAATGTGAAAATGTGGATCAATATGGCTGGGTAGAATTCTTAACATTGGTCATGCTTGGATATAGGCCCTTTATGCTACACTACAAACATGCCAGGCAAGATGTGTCTATTGGTATAACAATCACAGATATGTTGTGTAGCACTTTCCTGCAACATATATAATTTAATCTTGGGTGGAAATTTAAAATATAGGATGTTCTAAAGTAAGGTAAAGCATTCTATCCTTCAGAGGGAAGATTATTAAAGCTCAGGAAGTAAACACGTTAATAGCTTCAGGAAGTCCCTAAAACTGAAAAGATTCAGTAGATCTTCCCTTCCTGTTGAGGGCATGGAGATTCTTGTACTCACAGAAAAGCACTAAGAGAACCAGGAATGTTATTCATACAGGGGTGTCTCCTCAATGGAAGGGGTAAGATCAATATCTGCATTCCACCCAGAAAGCTGAGAGTGCAGACTGTTAACAACTTGGTGACCTTTTTTTGTTTATGAAGGGATAGACTTCACCCTAGTACTGGGATGATCCCAGACTCTTCCCTCCCTAGACCATTCTCTACCTTACCTGTCCCTCGGGTAGATGTCACAAGTACTTTGTGATCTGCTGATCTTTATGCTACCAGTCAGAGACCTAGGTTCTAGGCCTTTTAGCTATAGAACCCACTCTTGTGGTCACACAAGGTTCTAGGCCTTTTAGCTATTGAACCCACCCATGCGAAAGAGTTTCCATGTAGTCACAAATCTTAAACTTTATTGTGTACTTGGAATTGGAGTGATTGGACTGTCTTCTCAAATTGTACTGTGTTTTAAACGTGTTGACAAAGAACTGCCTGGCATTAGAATCCCCAAATTCTGATCCAGGTCGAAGGAATCAGTCTGTACCAGGTTTTCATTTTTACCTCTTTGCAGTGTTTGCTTTCCTGGTTGACACCTGCAGGGACCCCTTCACCTCCCCAAGTGCACACCACACACACACCACACACACAGACACAGACACACACACACACACACACACACACGCACGCACGCACGCACGCACGCACGCATGCATGCATGCAGTAAGAATTTCTAAGGGATACTCTGAGACCTGCCAAGCTTCCTGGAATAGGTTCAGGCCAACTGAGCTGCCTGAATCTCCAATATGTTGAGCTGTCTTTATGTTTTGCAGTTTACTCCAGGTTTCCATTTTTTATGAGTTGTCACCTACATTGGGGTGGGCTTTTGGTGATGCCACTGTCATTTAATCATTTATGCTCCTGAAACAGTCCTTAACCCATATCCTGTAAGAAATCCCAATAAACTTACTGGTTCACTATTTTGGACTTTAGTTTATGGTAAATTCCCTGTCTGGAGTGAGTAGACCTTTGTTCATGTCTCTCAGGAATCATGTCACATAACAGCTGGGATAGATGTAACAAATTGGTTTTATGATTGGATTGAAGGCACATTATACAGAAAGGAATCCATATTTGGAACCGTGAGCTAGGCAGAATCTTGTGGCTAGTGAGGTCACAGGCCCTAGTGGAGAGATTATTCCTATTGTTTTGTAAACCCATCAAATTACTTCTAGATGTTTATAATGCAGGGTAGAAGTCTGAGGTCAGTTTAGGTTTATTAGCAGCTGAAATGAAATACAGTGCACACACAGTACAGAATGAAGCTGTGCTGCCGCCACTGATCCGGCTGCTGCCGCCTCTTTGTTCCCAAGGGAGAGACAGAGACCAAACTGAAAGTCAAGCTTCTCCATCTCCCTTTGGTCTCCCCCACTCCTCCACCCCTGTTCTCATCGGTCACATATATCCAGAGAAGACCATGCCTATTGTACCAAGCTGCTCCAAACAACTGGCTATTGGACCCAAAGGCAGAGTTCCTACAGCACATTTATGTTTATTCTACAGATAAATACATGTTGTAGGCCTTGTTCAGGTCTCACAGCTGGGCAAAGTATTCAGAATAAATGACTCCTAGTGGTCCAATTATCAGCCAGAAATGATAGAAAAGCAATACTTATAGCACCTTCTAAGGCTCGGGGAACATCATGGAATAAGGATCATAAAGAATGACCTAGGTTCTCTGCATATATGTTATGGTCATATAGCTTGGACACCTAAGAGTCAGAGTGGGTGTTGTCTCTGATTCTTGCCTGCTTTAGGAGGACCCTTTTCCTCCTACTAGGTTACCTCATCTAGCCTTAATATGAGATAAAGTGCCTAGTATTATTGCGACTTGATTTGCCATGTTTCATTGATATCCCTGGGAGGGCTGCCCTTTTCTGAAAGGAAAGGAGGAGGAGTGGTGGAGTTGGAGTTTTCCTGTGGCCTGGCCTGCCAGTGGTTGGGACAACTCTCTCCCATTCACGTCCCCCAAGTAAACACACAGAGGCTTTTATTAATCGAAACTGCTCATCCTTTAGCTCAGGCTAACTGCTGACCAGCTCTTACACTTAAAACTCAGCCCATTTCTGTTCATCTATATGTCGCCATGTGTTCCGTGGCTTTACCTGTGTGCCATTACATACTGCTCCCTGGACGGCGGGCTGGTGTCTCCTGACTTAGCCTTCCTCTTCCCAGAATTCTCCTTGTCTGCTTATCCTGCCTATACTTCCTGCCTGGCTACTGGCCAATCAGCATTTTATTAAACCAGTGTACAAAAGCACTATCTCTCAGCAGAATGGATCTGGGGGAGGGAAGAGGTAGGGAGAAGGACTGGAAGGAGAGGAAGGAGGGGAAACTGTGTTTGGGATGTAATATATGAGGGGGAAAAAGAATGTAAAAGCTGGAAGAAGGGGAGGAGTACTCAAGCATGAATGGCCATCGCTGTCTTGCGATCAGAGCAGATGAGATTATACACAGCAATGGTTCTCAACCTTCCTAATGCTGAGACCCTTTAGTTCAATTCCTCAAGTTGTGGTGACACCCACAACCATATATTTTTCATTGCTATTTCATAACTGTAATTTTGCAACTGTTACGTATCATAACAGAAAGCTAGGGGCTGTTGTTCATGTAAGATGACAAGACATCACGTGCTTTGATTCTATAAACAGGCTTGGTTGACCCAACTGTATATGATGTGTGTGTGTGTGTGTGTGTGTGTGTGTGTGTGTGTGTGTGTGTGATTATATGTAGGCAGGCAGTGTGTAGGCAGGAAGTATGATAAGATTGGATGAAGGTGAGAAGTATCTAGCCTTGTGGGTTTTGTCTTTTATAAACCCCTGACTAATATAATTCTGTATTATACTCTAGGTATGGACCTGGCCAGTATCCATCATCCTGGCCTGTATTCTATAACACTTCCTTCAAATTTGTCTAAAAAGGTTGTTTATTCTCACCTGATGGGATTAGCATAAGTATATACATGTGTGCTGCTAGCCACTGTTGTTCATGTAAGATGCAAGATGCTTGTATCACTGATTACTCTGGACTATTCAATGAACGTGCATGTTTGACAAGTGTTTTATCAGAACTATCTTCATGAATGTAAGCTTTCCATCTCATTTATGAGGCATGATGGTTTTCCTCTAAATCTCAATTTGCTTTATTACAGAAAATTATCAACTTGCAAATAATACGACCAAAATAACAGATGCACAACCCCCTGGCCAGTAATTTAAAATCAATCACCCCTCAAAAAGTGTGTTCAATCATATTTAGATTATTAACTAACAAAGACCTACTGTCTTTTCAACCTGCTTCTAGACACCAAAAATACCATAAATGTTAAGATGTGTATATAAACTATTCTTCCAGTAATTCTAAACTTCATGTCCATATGGAATTATTTTTCAAAAACAAATAATAAAATAAAAACCAATAAAATATGTATAGTATTTATATTATTAATTGCATTACAATTTATTTTTATATGTATTTAGATAACTTATGTTAAATATAATTGTTATATAATATATTGTAAATATTATTAAATTAAAATAGAATTAAAATTTAAGATTATTTAGAAGATTAAAAAGTATATTTTCCAGTTCAGTGGGTAGGAATCATTTATCTCATGAAGAACAGTGCAAAAAACTACACTTCCACTTAATTACAGGTTTTGTTTAAAGCATTATGGAGGCATAAACTGTATACTCTATACATTCTATTTAAAGTAAAAAAGTCACTGATAAAAAAGTAAAGGTGAATTATTTTGCAATAAAACAATAAACTTTACAAATGGGCAGCTTTCAAAAGTCAGTGAATCCTTTTCTATAAATTTGCTTGAGTAGCTCATTAGATATAGACACACACCTTCATGGTAGTCATTAAATCCATTACTCAAAATAAGAGAAATTATAATAAATAAATAAAATTAATATTTCTCAATTGGAATCTTTCCATCTTCTTTGCTTTCCCCAGATCATTAGTCTGGAGATCAAATGCAGCAATTCAAGTTTCATACACAGGTGGGTGATTTCCTACACTTTTCTCACACTGACAACTTTGTCAGGAAGGAGAGACAAATGGATGATGGCCAGGAAGAACCTACCTGACCTTGAGTGTTTAAAATAACTCCTATGTGACAAATTAAACATGTTAGGAAATGTTAGGAAGGAGACGACTTTTTCTTAAAAAAAATAAATTTTTAAAAAACGAAATAGAATGATCTCATTTCTTTCCACCACTTTTCCTTCCTCTAACTTCTCCCATTCTTTGCTTCTTCCTACCTCCCAAACTCCAGGCCTCTTTTCCACTGATTGTTAAACATTTGCATAACAAACTACTTCTCTTCTCAGCATCCTTAGTTGCCTGTTATTCTTTGTCTAGGGTTGGGACCTCCTGTGATTTCCCCTTTCTACATTAGCATATCTATTGGTAGTGTCCTTGTTTAAGTGGCCATATTGTTGCAGTATCAGGGGTGAAGCTGCCCTGCCATTTCTAGGAGACACAATCTGGAAGCAGACTTCTGGTCTTCTGGCTCTTACAGATTTTTCTGCTCCCTCTTTTGCGATGATCCCTGAGCCTTAGGGGCAGACATTACAATGTAGATGTATCATTGGGGCCCCAGGAATTCATCATCAGTTATTTCTTGTTTTAACACCTTAAGGAATACATCTCCACTAAGGAACAAGGAAGTGGGTTTTAGTTGATTCGTTTCCTGGTTTTGCTTTGAGTTGGAGTTTTATAGCTGAAAATCCAGTTTGTCATACACAAGGAAACCAGTCTGCTTGCTGTTGACTATGCTGACTGACTGATAAGTTACCTTCTAGGCAATAAGGTGTCCATCTTTAGACTTTGTTTCTAAGGCGTAGACTTGTTGTCAAAGAGAGACAGTGGTGTGCTGGTGGGAGCTCCACCTCAGCCCCTGGCACCCTGGCATCCATATACCCAAAGAGTCTGGAATGTTCTGGTAGAAGCCCCACTTCTCTGTCCAGACCCTGCCCTCAGAAAGTCCCACCAAACACAGCTCCTCCCCTAGAGAGGCTCAAGAACACACCCACAGGGTATTTAAACTGCATCCCAGAAAACAAACACATGGTTTTCCTGTCTCTCTTCCCTGTCTCCTCTCTGTGGGGCCAGAGAATCATCCAGGAATGCTTTACCCATTAAACTGGGACTTTTTCTAATTCGTTCTGATTTGGATTGCTGCATCAGTAGGGAGGCTTATGGGGTACAAAAAACTTTTCTAGTGACTGTTTTAGTTCTTGTCTTATTAGATGTGTTCTGACATCAGGTAGGGTGGCTGTGCCAGGATATAATGTACATAGGTTGAAAATCAATCAAGTTTTAGGAGTTAGAATTTTATGCTTCTCTTAGGGGGATGAAATGCCATTTCGGAAGGGTACAAATAAAAACTGTTTGCTCTAACTCAGCAGTCTCAAGGTTCAATCTGAGCTATCTGAATAAATCTGAATTACAAAAAAAAAAAAAATTACAAATGTATTAAAATAGGATTTTCTCTTCAGAAAATATATACTGATTATGGCTATGGCAAAGTTCATGCTCAGATTATTTATTAGCCATTAATGCAAAGAAAATGGACAAAAATTCCTGTATCATGTGGGAATAAGTTTGTACAATTCATTTATGTGTCTAAGTGTGTATATGTTTGGACACAATCAAATTGGGCATGCTCATTAGGTGCACTTGTCTCTCAGGCTTTTAGAATCAGATAGCTCCTCTCAGGCCATAGTCTTTTGGCATTGGTAGAGGCAGAGTGGAAAACACACATGAGGCAAGATATCTTCATTTTATTTACACTCAACTGCACTGGCTAAAGCAAGTCACATGACCAAATCTACTGCTAAAGACTAAGGAAGTATTCTGCCTACCATAGAGCCATGGCAAATATATGCATTCGTAATATGGCTTCAAGGGCATGAATGAGCACAGTAGTTTCAACTACTATAGGTCAAAGAAAAGGAAAATTTCATTAACTATGAATTATTTGTTTACAAGAATAAAGTCTTTAGCCTTAATTTTTTTCCTTTATGACTAAATAATTATTATATTTTCTCTCAATGAGTTACCCTGACATTTACTTAAGTATATTGTTATGCCCAGATCATGGGGACCCCCAAAAGACCACCATATATAAAAAAGCAAAGAGTCTTTATTCAAGCTCAGACTTGGTCTCTGTGTCCTACCACAGAGGTGAGATCAGAGAGGCTGGAGTCCAGGCAGCACAGGGTTTTCATCATAGCAGAGGTTGGGGTGAAGGGACTTAGGTTCAGGACCCTGGTTGGCTGACATTTGTCTGGGGGTATCAGCAAAAAGGAGAAATAGGTGTGTGCTAGGCTCAAGGACATCTGGACATCTTATCTAACCTTATCTAATGGTTGGAATGTCTGGGATCTCAGGTACTTCCCCATCCCTGGCCCATCCCTGGATGGTGTCAGCTTATGGCTTTTCCTGGATCCAGGTGTTGCCTGCCAGTAAGCCTGTCATGGCAGCTGTGTCTGGGCCTCTAAGCCTATCATGGCAGCTGTGTGGTCAAGCTGTTTTTGGCACCCCAACACATACATCACACACAGCCATAAACAAAGGGTAAAGGAGTACCAAGACAGTGACAGTGTATTTTTACAGGAAGAGAGAGAAGGGTCTTACCTTCAGCATGAAAGACAAGCCAATCAAAACTTGACATTAACAATGATGTTGCAGTGCATTATCAAGAAATAAATGTCAGAAAAAAATTACTTACAAGAGTAAATCTTAAAAGCAGTTATTGTAGCTATTAGTATTCAAAACAGTTACTCTAGACTTATTTAGTAAGTGGAAGGTCATGGCAGAATTTTAATAAAATAAACAAATATTCTGATTTTCATCTTAGCAATGCTATTCTGGTTGCATATTCAGGATGAATTCTACTATAATAGCTTTAAGAGGCACTGACAAATGGAGTCAATGTGACCTGTCATTGAATAGTCTTCAGATCCTTGAAAACACATGCTGTGTTCCATAATGAATGCAAATACAATACTCACAGTTCTATGTACCCTAAGCATCATGGACTCTTTGGAAGGGTCTGAAACAGATTTCTTAAAGAGAGTAGAACTTTGGGCCTTCATCTTTATACACTCATATTTATTTCCTGAGCATTTTCACAGTTGCTTCTCCTAAGATGTCTATAATTTTCTTAACTAGATGTGGTTCCACTCATCCATTATGATCAGCATACAAAGTTTCAGGAATTGCACACCCTCTGTGTCAGTTTCCACAGAGGTCGGAGTACCTTTGAATCCATTGTTTAAATGGAGCAGCTATTCACTATACACTTACTAAAGGACAGAAAGTAAATAAATAAGTAAATAAACAATGCATCATCCCTGCCATCAAATCTCATACTGTGTACTCTAAAACTACACATTTTCTCAGGTTCATAAAATACAAATTTGAATTATAAAAATAAATTAACAAAAATTAAAAAAAAAATGAAGTGGAATCATATAACTGAGGAGATTATCCATTTGAAAATTCAGTATCTTGTTTTCTTTACAGACACTTTATATGTACTTATTCTCTAAAATGGCTTTCTCTTTTATTTTACACACATCCATAATATAAGCAGGTTGGTGAGAGATACCAGAGCCCACATATGCCAGGATTTTGCTGTTGATCATATTACAAACAACTGGACTATTATGTTTGAGGGGAAAAATGTAATTTTTCATCAATGTTTTTTTGAGATCAAAAAACTTCACTTACTTGGCAATATTAATCATTACTCCTTTAAATCACAAAATGTGAATCACTGTGATTAAATCACAACACCCAAATTTCATTAAAGAAGTATGAAAAAACAAACCTAAGAATGACTCTATTAAGTAAGTTTCTTTTTATTCAATTAAAAAAAAATAAGCCCTGAAAAACAATAAACCCTGAAATTAAATCTAGCCAAATATTCAGGCTTCTGAGCGAGGAATAATTTTTGAAAACTTGGCTATTCAGACTAGAATTACTTTGATATTTGAACACAGAGTTATATCAAGTTATACATTATTTAATTTGAAAACACATGCATATCCCTAAAGAGTTTTAGTATTTCAATAACCTTAGGCTTGTGTTCTGGTGTATAGCTTCTTTTCAGACTCTGGAAAGTACTTATTATTCCAGTCATCACAGTGATGAGAAGGCTTTAGAATTACATTTATTTATTTACTCTTTGTGTATGGGCATGCTTATTGTTGCTATGCTTGTGTGCCTGGGTGCCACGGCATGGATGTGGCTGTCAGAACACAGTTTGTGGGTGTCAGCTCTCTCCATCATGTGTGTTCCAGAGACTGAACCCAGGTTTCAGGGCTTGGTGGCATATGTCTTGACCTGTGGAGCCACCTTGTCAGCATGGATGAGAACTTTAAATGATCTACTTCATTTAATGATCTTTATCAAGCACTGCACTTGTCCTTCAACCCATGTACACATTCATTTCAATCATTTTGAACTGGTAAGTACATACAATTCTACAAGTGAAAAACAGCCCATGTGAGGGAACTTTAAAATTACAAGGAAGAATTTTTCCCCCAAGTATCATTCTTATAATCTAACATCTTTGCTTCATTAATCAAATTTATTTTAAAAATTAGTAATGCTTAGAATGACAAGGGATATGATCAGTACAATTAAATTAATAATAGGAACAGTATTACTGTAATAATGCTCATATAATTTTTGGTGAGAATGAGTTTAAAGAGTACAAAATTGATAATATCTACTGAAATTTTTACTCATGAAATAATAATTTCACGTGGTTCACATCAACAAAAAGTTCACTGACAGCATTATTAATTTGTGTTTCTGTACAGTAATGTCAATGTTTCCTTTTGTTCCTTCTGTTTGCTGTGTTATTTGGAGATAAGGTCATCCTGGACTTGAACTGTTTGTGTATCTTGGGCTAGTTCCAGACTTGAAGTTCTCCTGGCTGCTTTGTGGGAATGTTACATTTTTATTTATTAATTGCATTAAGATTCCTATGTTGGGAACTGAACTTCTGTCAATGCGACAGACACAATAATCATCTGAGAGGCAGAAACGTCAATTGAGAAAATGCCTCCATAAGATTGGGCTGTTGGGAACCTGTAGAGCATTTTCTCAATTAGTGATTAATGGGGGAGGGCCCAGGCCGTTGTGGGTGGTGCCATGCATGGCCTGGTGGTCCTGTGTTCTATAAGAAAGCAGGCTAAGCAAGCTAGGAGGAGAAAGCCAGTAAGCAGCTCTCCTCCATGGCCTCTGCATCAGCTCCTGTCTTCAGAGTCCATCCCTACTTGAATTCACTTCTTGGCTTCCTTCAGTGATGAACTATGATATGGAAGTGTAAGTCAAATAAACCCTGACCTTCCCAAATATTTTTGGTCATGATGTTTCATCACAGCAATAGTAACCTTAACTAAGAACTGGAACAGATTTTTAAAAAATAAACAACAATAAAAAAAAGTGTGAGATATACTATATATTATACCTGAAAGTGAAAGCATGCCAAATTTAGAACATTTTTGCCTCTCACCTCAACAACAACAACAAAAATTACAAACAGATTATTCACAGTATGGGAAAGGGATATTCTTATTCTTGATGGGAATATAATTTTCATAGCACCTTAAGTTGTACAAATCTTAGAGGTGATCAATATAATTTTTAGGACTTTATCTCACAAATATACTAAGTTGCAAATATGACTGGATCTTTCTTTTCTGGAAAAAGAAAAATATGTATCTACATTAATGCCATAAAGAATACTTAAAGACAAATCACTTTAGTGTATATAAGATTGAAAAAATAGAGATTTTTCTTTTTAAAATATATGCCATCCATAATGGAAATATAAAGAATTGGAATTGTTTATTTTAAATTTTATGTGCTTAAAATAAACAACCTATAATGAAAACATATCTTTCCTTCCTCATCTCTAGTCATCATCTAAAAGGAAAAAGTATCACTTTTATTATATAATAATTATAGTATGAGATATACTTCCTTTTCTCAAAATGGACTGCTATTTGTTTTTCTGTCCCATTGTTTTGTCAGCCAAAATTATTAAGGCAAATACAGCTACTAATTGCATAGATCTGCTTTGCTACTGACAAGAGCCTTAGCTAAAAATCAAAACAAGACACACATCCACAACAGTCTCAGTCTCTTCTCTCTCTCTCTCTCTCTCTCTCTCTCTCTCTCTCTCTCTCCATTTCTGTTCTCTCATATAATAAATATCAAGTACAACTTTATGACATTAAGAAGTGTACGCAATGCTAGCTTTTTAAGGGCATTCATTTTAGTTCTGTGAGAGACAGTGAGAAGAAAGACTCAGAGAATAGAAAGATGAAGAGTTTTAAATAATGAACCTGATATTCTTAATTAAATTTATGTGTTGAAAACTGTTCTATTGGTTCATGTATATCATTCCCCTATGAGACAACCTTTTCATGATTAATGGTATATATATATAATTTATATAATATATATATATAAAATTTCCTTAACAATCATTTTAAATTAAAATTATATAGAATCACTGAAAAATTATATAAAATTCTTTGAAAAATTGAATTCATACATAATCCTATGAGGAATCTGCTAAAAAGAAGACTCGGAAATTTTAAGATGAGGTTCTAAGTTAAAGAAATTTGGAGCAGCAAGATTTTACATCTCAAGAACTAAATTGTTATAAACACAGTGGATTCCTGAATTGGAATACTAAATGGATAGTCTTTCAAATAGACTGTTTACTTGATTCAATCTTAATTTCCAAAAACAAGTATCAGGGCTTGAATACTACTTCTCATTCTCAATATGGCTTAGCAAACACACATACAGGCAGACATACAGACAGACTTTCATACATACAGACAATATTTACACAGACACAGTCACAAACACACACAATTGCATACACACACATGTTGTAGGATATCATTTTAAGATGCGTTACATTTGTTTATGCTGTGGAACACTTGTTCAATGAAGCAAAGATGTGTTGCATTCTTTTATGTTACATTTGTTTGACTCTGTGAAGCTGTGACACTTTCCCTGTCTAAAACACCCGATTGGTCTAATAAAGAGCTAAGAGGCCAATAGCAAGGCAGGAGAAAGGATAGGAGGGGCTGGCAGGCAGAGAGAATACATAGGAGGAGAAAAAGAGAGATGGAGGAGAAAGAAAACCAGGAGAGGGGGATGCTAGCAGCCAGCCACGGAGTAAGAGTGAAAGGAAGATACACAGAAGTAAGAAAGGAAAAAGCCCAGAGGCAAAAGGCAGATGGAATAAGTTAAGAAAAGCTGGCTAGAAATAAGCCAAGCTAATGCCATGCATTCTGAAGTAATAATAAGCCTCCATGTGTGTATTTATTTGTGAGATGGGTGGCTGGTCTCCCAAAAGAGTAAAAGAGCCAAAAGAGTAAAACAACCAACAACACATGTATACCAGGAATGTACGCTATATTGCAGACGTGTTTAATACATAGTAAATTACTGCAGTATAATTTCCTTCCACAATACAAAACTAGTTTCAGTAGAGACTCCATTATTCTTTTTATCTGAATATATTTTAATATAGTTGCTCAGAGTCTGATCTTTAAACGTCATATGTATGATAGTATCTTAAGTAAGAGTTTTTACATAGTCTTCAATGTGCCTAAATCTGCTCTGCTTTATGTATGGAGTTATGTACAGCTGGACAAGATGCTTGAATTCACGGTGCTACTGCTGTAGAAGACAGCACCATTGTGCAACGGTGTACTTTACCCAGTTACTTTTCTTAGACATTTAGTTTGTTTTCAACACTTGACTATTACGAATACTGCTGTAATGAACATCTGTGCACATGAATCTTTGACCTCATCTATCTTGTTACCTATTTCTAGAAATAAATTTAATCACCAAAGGATGTGCATCTCTATATAGTATGAAATTAGTTATGATTTTTACTGTGTTACAGTTTTTAATCTTCTTGGGATTTTGAAGAATCACACATGACAGGCACCGATCCAGACTGTGAATAATTTACAGTCTTAAGACTTTTAGTTTTCCATTACAGATGAAAACCATGAAGTCATTCTCCTTATGGTGTGATTGTAGCCAGCACAATAGGCCTGACTGCAGTTGCTGCCTTCAATGGTTGTATACTGACCAGGCCTGGCAATAGTGAACGATAGTCCAGAGAAGAGCCAGGTGGCCTTGTCTCTCTCTGCTGAACTATGATCTACTGATGAATAGATAATGGGACAGGGGGCAGACATTGTCTTCAGTTTAGATCCACTGATGAACCCACCAGGTGGCAATGAACAGGTCTACACCCATAGTCACGCAGATGGCCATGGATAAGCTCAGTAGATAGATAACAAAATTAAACAAAACCATGAATGTGGGAAAGGTACTCATGGGGGCTGGAGAAGTGGTAGAGATGGGAGAGAGTTAAGTGAGAGCAAGGGATATTGTGCTGTTGCCCAGAGTCATGGAGATCATGCTTCTATGTTTCTCCAGCTCTGGCCTTGTGTTTCAGTAGTTCATAGATGGGGTAGATGTTAGGAGGGGCCAACTCAAAGCCCTGGATCTGGGTGGTAGATGAGTTGGTCAGCAAGGGCCTGTGCTGGGTTCTCATGCAACCACTCTGTGAGGGGTGGGGCTAGCTCTCATAGGCCCTGCTATATCTGAGAGGAGACTAGCCAGAGTCCAGTATTGATGGTGTAGCAGAAGCCAGAGGTCTTGAACAAGACCAACAACTCAGTGAACATTTGCATGTAAAGTTGTTTGGGTAAAAGGGTACACCTGCACGACACACTGCAGCTTCCAATGCCACTAGGACCCACTACAATAAATGAATGTGTGCTGGAGAGGAGGGAAAGGTAGAGGATTAGAGTGGTACTTACAAGGTGAAACTGGAAACATGGCAGCTGTGACAGGTGGGAGAGAAGGCTGTGGTTAATAGCGAAACAGATCGTTACCCAGAGTGGTCGAAGAGATATTTGTTTGTCTCTTTGCTTTGTTGTTATTAATTTTTATTTTTTACTTTCTTTGGGGAGCATGGAAGGACTGGGAAATGAGTGGGATTGGGGTGCATGGTGTGAAATTCCCAAATAAGCAATAAAAGATATTATGTTTAAAAAAAAGAGAGGGCAAGGGAGACAGTAACCAGGATGTACTGCACATAAATTTATGAAATGCTCAAAGAAGAAATCTAATAAAAAGATAAACATACAATGCAGTTGCTCAGTATAAGCCTCTAAGCTTAAAAAGGAAGGGCAAAAATTCATATTAAGCAGTTAATTTTTTCTCTAATTAAGGTCTTGCCTCTTTTTTATTCCAATTTGTTAATTGTTCGGGGCCGGGCCATGATGACTCCAAAGCACTCACAATTTTTCACAAAGGTCTGGGTCCTAAGCTGTGTAACGGCTCAATGCTAATGAGAAGTTTCCCATTTCCTATTTTCTGCCATGCATTCATCTGGGAATGTTTTGTTTTGTTGCTGTTGGGTTTTTGTTTTTGTTTTGTTTTTGTTTTTTGTTGTTGTTGTTTTGTTATTTTTGTTTGCCTACCTCAGACACTTTAGTACTTGTTACTTTTCTATGTAAGATCTTTGGAGCAGACTAGATTTTAACTATTATGTTTATGGTGAGGTCGGCTCAGTCCAGCAAACCTGGACAGTGAGTCTGTATACTGAACCCTATGCCCAAGCAGTCCTATATGCACAGCTCTGAATCACGATGCACAGTTGCACATAAATATCACAATCTAACACACTGAGGGGCAAGTTATGTTCCTGGAATCACACTATTGCATGTGTTAGAAACAATTTTGATCACATTTTAAGTAAAAAATGACCAATACTTTGTATAGTTTTCTATTTACAGATAAGGGTAAAATAATTATCTAAAGTTCTTACAAGATAATATCCTCTATTAAACATTGCTGGTTAATAAAATGTTGCCAATTTCCTTTTGTGTATGAAATACTAGATTGCTTCCTACTCGGGCTTATATTATCTAAGATTAAAGAGAAATATTGGGAAACATACAAATTATTGAAAAATCCTACTACGGTTAACTGTTAGGAGAGTCTTCATTTGTGACACCAATAGGTTGGTTGCCATTTTAAAGCAATAATTTTCTCAGTATCATTGTATCTTAATGAGAAGAAGAATGTATTTCTATCTGATGCCAGCTGGAGCACAAATGTAGCTTAACTTAATTACGCAAAATGCTAGTCTGAAAATTTGTTAGTATACATCTAACGTTGCATTGTGATATATGTATGCAATCTTTCACACATATTCTGACTTGGCTTTTACAAAAATATGTATTTAGTTAAGCAAAACTAAATTTTAGTGTAATTTCAAATAAGTTGTTATTTAAAATAAAAATGCCCAGTTTTTTTATTTATAAAATATTTAAAATTAAAATATAATTACATCATTTTTCTCTTTCCTTTTTCTCCATCCAATCTATCACATCTCTTTCCGCAACTATTGCTCTTATTATTACACACACACACCCACCCACACACACACACACACACACACACACACACACCCCTAAATACATGAAACACAAACTGTTCAGTCTGTATAATGTTACACATATGTATGTTTTCAGTGCTGACTATTTTCTATTGGTTAACCAATTGATGTGCTCCCACCTGGAAAAGGCTATTTCTCCAGGGCTCAGCATTCCTTGGTTGTCTATGATACCTTATGAAATCTCGCCCTTTCATCGCAGCATGTTTGTTAGTGTTGGTCTTGTTCGCGCCTTGTTTAGGTAGCATGTGACCAATACTTTGTGAGTATTGCTTTCCTGACCTTCCTAGGACACACAGTCTCATAGCAGACATGATGGTCCTCTGGCACCTACTCTCCTCATGTCCTTCTTCCACAAGGCTTCTTGAACCTTAAGGCATCGAAGTTGTGTTGTAGATGGATCAGTTGAAGCTGACTTCTGGATAATAACTTTCAGTTACAAGTTTCTCTGAGGCTGAACTGGCTGCAACTTACAGAGAATATTCCACTGCCAGGATGAGGAAATGCTCTAGATTCACAACAGTTTTATATCACGATGTTCAAAATGATCATATACAGTTTGTGTTCCTTGGACACAGTTTTGTATACAAGTTTACCATAATACAGTAAGAAATGGTGATAAGTTAAAGTCACATGATAGCGGTGGTAAGTACTCAGCTTTCAGATTTGGGATAATTATTTAGCGCTTTGATACTTGAGCGTGCTCTTAAACTCTGTTCCTTATGTTCCTTAGTGTTTTTTTTTTTTATCTGTAAAATACTGAAGATGATAGTAGTTATCTTTAAATTACAAAAACTTAATATAGTCTGGAATTTCATAAGCTTCAAAATATGAATGCCATAATAGCAGCATCTTACCGAAAAGTGACATCCAGTCATTAGCCAAGATTTGTTGAAAACTCAATCAGTGCAGAGGAACTTGTGTAGATATTAGCAACTTGCTAAAATAAGCTGAAAACACAAACCTTGAATATTGAAAACAGAAAAGGGTAGTAGCAGAACAGCATGTGTACAAGGAGAAGGTGGATGATATTGGTAGAGAAACTGACAGAGAGGGTAAAGCCAAAATTATGTGAGATAGGAACTATAAAGAAATTTAAAAGGGAAATGTATTGCAAACACACAAATATGTAAAGATTAAAATTATAGCATTAGAATTTTGAGAGGTACTTAACATTTATTTCAAATTTCTACCCATATAGGATTATCCAAAGGAAAAATTATTTGAAGACTTTATTAGTATGTTTGTTGTAGATTTTTTTGTGTGTATGTGACACACAAATCTAAACATTTAGAACATTTGGGCTATTTTTATAGGAACTGGGCTTGTTTGTCATAATTTTGCCATTCTTAAATATCTTATTGTTAGTAGAGAATCATTTTCAATATCTTCTTTGATGTTCCAGTTGAAGTTTGGTTAAAAAAAGGAGTTAAGATACATGTGTGTGTGTGTGTGTGTGTGTGTGTGTGTGTGTGTGTGTGTGTGTGTGTAACTATGGGAACCTACCTGAGTTTATGCTTCTCCCTCAGTCCTCATAAGGATTAAGTAACAAAGCATAGAAACTCTGTTTTTTCTTCACATATTTAACTATCCATACTCTTAAAATGCAACCCAAGTTATTTTAAGCATTGGATAACTTCTGTGTTTTTCCTCTGGATAACATACTATTTTAATAAAAATAAAAAGCGAAGAACAAAGAGAAAGGAAAACAGATAATCTTAAAAACACTATTCATTTGAAACAGGTACATTACAATGAGAAAACAAGAAATGGCAGAATTCTTTTTTCAAATTGTGTACTGTACTAAATTTAAAAATAAAAAGCATATAGCTACACAGCCAACTAAAATGGTGTAGCAACTATATATTTTTTATAAAACAAAATAATAAAATCTGTCCATGGTAATGAAATACAGAATCTCATGGGACTATTATAAACTTCAGTGAAATTTCTCAGAAATGATGCTTTTCAAAGATAGAATACATCTATTTACCTACTTATGTTGGGCTAGATGCTAGTGAATTAATTCAGGCAGGTAACCCCTTGTCAAAACAGTGACATTTTAAATCTGAAAGGTTATAGAAAGATCCCGACCAGAATGGCATATGCACTTTCCATTTAAGGCTGCTTCTCAAAAGATGTCTTTATGAGAAACAAAATGAATCCTTTTAAACTTAAAATGCTGGTGAGATTTCCTCAGTGGGTTGTCACCGGGCTGCTTTTACTTTGCTCTTTACTGATTTTGAAGTATTTGCCCTTTAGTTTCATCAAGATTTCTAATCCATTAGGTTTGAAAGATGCTTAAGTGTGTGCATTTGAAAGCAGCACTTGCTGGAAGAATTAATCACAGCTCTCACAATATGCCTTACTTAGGACTTTTTGGAAACAACAGTATAGGAAGACCACAGTAGACTGAACCAGCAAGAATACTTCTTCAGCAGTTCAACTTTCAAAGTTCCATGCCTGCATTTTCCACCTGATCCTCAAAATAGCTCTGAGTTAGAGGAAGATGGTAAACAATAAATTAAAGAGAGAAAGATGGCTCTCCCTTTTAGCCAGTTCTAGTGACAGGTTCATTTTTTGGACTTTTAAACCAAACTACCACATGCTCTTAGGATTAACCATCTGTCTAGCTTTCATTGCCAGATGCAGTTGCTAATATTTCACTTTGGATATTTTTCATCTGTGCTGAGAAGCAATCATGTTCCGTAATTTACTGTTCATGCGTGATTCATCAGCCTTTGACATCCAGCATAAATAACTTCAAACTGAACTTTTTTCTGCATTGTGGGATTGTCTGTGTAAACACCAGCATCTATTTCAGAAGTGTTTCACCTGACATGCCCCCCAAATTTTAGAGTTCAGAATTGAAATGCCTCTTCAACTGCTGCTGGATTACTCAATTTTTCCACTTTTTACATCATGGCATCATCATGATGTAATTACATCAGCTTATTTTTCGAGAAAACTGTTTAATCTTCATTTTTATATATGCATTGCCATGAGAGAATCTCAAATACAGTCTTGTTATTTTTATGACTATAGATTGACCTCTTTTTTAGTGTAAATATATATGTAATAAATATATGTATATATGTATATTTATTTCTTTGGTTTGCTGCTATTTAAATCAAAATGTGGTCATGTGTATTACTTTTTCTTTTTTAAGAATAATTTTTAGCCTTAAAAACTATTTTTAAAGTGATTTCTTATTTTTTTCCTTTTATTGAAGTAAATTTTTTTCTCATTAATATATCCTTGTTGTGATTTCTTCTCCATCTACTCCTCCCAGTTCCTCGTACCTCTCCTCCCATCCAGATCAACCCCTTTTCTGTCTCTCAAAACAATAAAAACAACAGCAAACAGTAAAAAAGATGCCCTTCTGCCTCTCATAGAAAACAAACAGAATAATCTTGAACATGAAACTCTTATTACTTTCTGTAATAATCCTTCATCTCACTCTTTTTTTTTTTTTTTGGACTGTTTTCTTTCTCTTGGTTCTGAAAACACTTGTTGCATAATTAAATCTTAGCTAACTTTCTTTACTAAAATACGCTATTTAAAGTACTGTGTTAATTAAATTCCTAAATTTTATTCTGTACAATTTTCTTTGTTACTGGGCCGTACATATTTTCTAGTATTTCAGCATCATTTCTTTCTTCTGGCAGTGGTCATATACACTTTGGCTTTTTTTTTTGTATTATTTTATAGAGTAAATACATGGAAGTGAGGAAAAATGTCCAGAAGCTAACAAGATTTGTTTTCTTTGAAGTCTTTATGAATTAATATTGTGAATGATTTCGTGTCATTGGAAACTGTGTCTGCATAGTTAGCTGTTCATAAAAGTTAAAGTAATTCTTATTCACAGTCATGTTGATACTTTCCTTATTATGCAGTTTGTCAGTGTCTACAGCAGGCAGTTTTTTTCTTCTTATTTTTGTTTCCTCTTCTCTCATTGCTACTTTTATTTATTCTAGAGTACTTCTCAAACACTAATATAGCAAAATATATTTGTTTTAAAGGTTTGGACCAATATGTTTCCTTTCTTTATACCATTACAGTTACAGCTACACTAACACTTGATGTATAGATGGATATTGAATTTTTACCATCTCTTTTCTATTTTTATTTGCCTTTTGTGAACCATGCATGATTTTCTTCTTTCTTAAATCTGTAGGATTGCTTTCCTTATTTCTGTCTTTGTTCTCTATAACATGGAATATTATACTTTAAATTTCTATGCATTTACCTTTCTAAATTACTAAACTGTTAATTTGTCATGATTGGCATACTTAATTTAAAAAAGTGTAAAGTTAACATTAGTGCATGCTTTTCAAGAAATCCTTCATACAGTCATTTTAACTCCATCCTCTGGTGCTCCTCTCTGTTACATATATTGCAGATTTAAAGGCATATTTATATTTAGACTCTGTTTTAATTTTTCTATTATTTTATCTTAAATGGTCAGGCTTTTTGTTCTTAGTGAATACTTTAACCCTATTAGCCATTCTTAAAATTTATTATTTCTATATGGGTTCTTTTTTTGTACATTATTTCAAATTTTGATTAATAGTTGTTATATCAATTTTTAAGTAAATATTATATTAAAATATTCATCTTGAATTTTACATGATATATTTGATGCATGCCACTATATTTACTTTAAACTTTGGGCATTTTGATATTATTCACATTATCAGCATCATCATAATTACTGATGAAAAATCAGAATGACAACTTTGAAGCAGAAAATGCAAAACTCTTCTTCCCTGAAATCTAAAAGTAAGCTGGCACTGATAAACCAATCTGCTTTCATCTTGGGCTTGGAAACCATTTTATAGCAAAGTCAAATTAAGTTTATTCCTGTTTATAATTAAATTCCTGTTTCTTAAGAATTGGGCTACGCCCCACCTATGACCTTAACTACAGATAATTCTGTACTGCCTTTTCCAGAAAATGGTAACCATGCCTTTGACTCAGGAAGTTGTTATGACCAACTTGTTACACTTATGTTCTGCTTCTGTAACACCACTTATTTCCCAGGCACACCGCCGCCCTCTCCCCCCACAATTTGGAAACCTCCAGCCCCTGAACTATAAAAACCTTGGCTTCCCCACAACCAGGCTGATCTCTTGAACCCTGCTTTAGAAGGAGACAGCCCATTTACATGAATAAAGCTTGCTCTAATTTGGGCAGTTGGGTTGCTGGTCTTTTACTTGTCTGGTAGGATTAGCAGCATTTACAAATCATGAAATAATTTCATATAGAACATGTGGTGGCTTGACTGAATGCTTTGTCTCCAGTTGGTGGTGCTGTTTTGGTAGCTTTAGGAGGTGCCACCATGCTGGAGGAAGTATGTCACTAAGGGCAGGCTTTAAGAGTTTAATAATGCTCACCATTCCCAATTTATTCTCTGCTTCTTGCTTGTGGCTTAAGATGTGAGCCCTTGGATTTTGCTTCAGCCCCCAAGCCTGCTGCTGCTTGTTGCCACTGTTCCATCATCATGGCTCTAAACCTCTGGAACAGTAAGCCCAGTTACGTTCTCACTTCTATGAGTTGCCTTGGTCGTGATGATATTTCACAGCAACAGAAAAGTAACTAATGCAGAACATTTTGAAGAAATATATCATGTGCTTCGATACAAAGACTCACTATCAGAAAGATGTCGATTTTCAAAATTAATATGGTAACATAATAGAATTTTAATTGAAGTTATAATAGGCATGTAATTTGTGTATATGTGTATTAGCACCCAAAATCCACATGCAAGTATATATATTCAAGAAGTGCCAAGAAAATACTACAGAGGATTAAGACCAGTAATGTGGGTTTTTCCCTGTTCATATTTAAGGTAGAAACACAATCAAGCAAAGATTTGGTGATTGCTATTTTATCTTTGTCCTTATTTGGAAATAAACAAAAGAGAAATTCATAGTAATAGAACTTGATAATAAATGTAAGGAACTTGACAAACAGGACAATACCTATATGTTAACTTGGCACGTGACAGCAATGATGAATCCTGTATGTAATAATAGCTAAAAGAATAGGCTTATACAGAAAAAAAAGTTGAAATCTCTCTCACAATAATTATAAGGATTTCAAATAAATACTAAATTTAAAAATGTGAAATCTTGGTCTAGAAATTTAGAACGGAGGTTGATAATACATACTACTCTTGCAGAGGACTGTTGCTTGGCTCCCTACATCCATGTTGTGTAGCTCACAACTGTCTATAACTTCCTTCAGGGGGGCCTACACTCTCTTCTAGCTTCTGTGGGCCCTTCACTCTCACACACGTATAAAAAAATTAAACTAAAAATTTTTTACAATATTAAATATAAAAATGTTATCAAGTAAAGGGCAATATATGATCATGAAAGTATAGAATCAGGCTTTTCAAATAAGGTATATGTTCAAATAATTAGGAAATCTTATTTTTATGAGTGTATGAAGATATGAAGATGCAGTGAAAGTATGGAAATTTAAGCAGGAACTCACCAGCATAAAAGAAAAAAACAGATTACTTTTAAGGAATGGTGGTTAGAGGATCAGAATACAGATGTAGAAAGAAAGCCATTTTATAGCTGGAGAGTTTTCTCTCTGGTCCTGCCAAACCCCGGCAGTCTGATAGCTCACTTATAAAATAAACACACAGATGCTTATATTATTTAAACTGTTTGGCCTAATGGCTCAGGCTTCTAGCTATCTAGTTCTTACATCTTAAATTAATCAATTTCTATAAATCTATACCACGTGGCTCATGGCTTATGGGCGTCTTTGTTGCTGGAGTGCTTCTCTCCAGGTTCCACCAAGCCCCGCAGTCCCACAATCCACATATAAAATAATCACTCAGACACCTTTATCACTTATAAACTGTATGGCCGTGGCAGGCTTCTTGCTAACTGTTTTTATATCTTAAATTAACCCTTTTCTATAAATCTATACCTTGCCACGTGGCTGGTGGCTTACCGGTGTCTTTACATGCTGCTTGTCCTGGCGGTGGCTGCAGTGTCTCTCTCTCCTTCTTCCTGTTTCCCCAATTCTCCTCTCTCTTTGTCCCGCCTATACTTCCTGCCTGGTCACTGGCCATCAGTGTTTTATTTATATTGAAAGACCCCAGCATACTAGCTTAGCCTAACGCCATTTCAAGTAAGGTCTAAAAAGCGCAGGGTGTCTACAGCCGGCCTCCTGGCCCCAGAAAAGGGTACTAAAGGTCAGAAAAACAACTTGGAGCCAGGCAGCAGGCGCGTCAAGCTCGGGGGAAAAACCACGAGCTGCCCTGAGTTTGAACCCAGCCTCATTTGAATCGTCCAATCAGAGCCCTGTAAACCATGAGCTGCCCTGAGTTTGAACCCGCCCTCCTCGTGCTCCTGCTGCCCGACCCTATAAAAACCCTCCACTCCAGCCCGGGGGCGCGCCAGTCTCTTGAGCTTCTTGAGGGACTGTGTTGCCCCGGGTACCCGTGTTCCTGAATAAAGCCTCTTGCTGTTTGCATCTGACTTGTGGTCTCGTGTGATCTCTGGGCGAGGGTCTCTCCAGAGGGAAGACTGCCTTCGGGGGTCTTTCATTTGGGGGCTCGTCCGGGATTAGAGACCCCCGCCTCGGGACCACCGACCCACTGTCAGGAGGTAAGCCGGCCTTGGTGTATGTCGTTTCTGTCCTGTCAGAATGTTGTCTGTTTGCGCGCCTGAATCGGTCTGGAGTCAGTGGGGCTGAAGGAGCTGACGAGCTCGGACTTCGCCGCTGCGACCCTGGAAGACGTTCCACGGGTCTCTGAAGTCCCCTTCGGGGGCACGGGAAGTCCCCTTCGGGGGCACGGGAAGTCCCCTTCGGGGGCACGGGAAGTCCCCTCTGGGGCACGGTTTTTCGGGGCCACCCCCGTATCAGAAGGATACGTGGTGCTGGCAGGGGACGGAGAATTCAAACACTCCGTGTCCCCATCTGAGTTTTTGCTTTCGGTTTTACACCGGAGCCGCGCAGCGAAACTGTTTCTTGTTTGTGGTGTCGGTTTGTTTTGCGTTCTTTGTCTAATCCTTCTCCATCCAGGCGCGGCGCCTCCTGTCATAGCGCCGGCCGCGACCACCCCAGCGGCTGCGCTTGCGGCGCCTCCTGTCATAGCGCCGGCCGCAATCCCGGCGGCTGCGCTCGCGGCGCCTCCTGTCATGGCGCCAGCCGCGGCCCTTCCAGCGGCTGCGTTCACAGCGCCTCCTGTCACGGCGCCGGCCGCAACCCCGGCGGCTGCGCTCGCGGCACCTCCCGTCACGGCGCGGCCGCAACCCCGGCGGCTGCGCTCGCGGCGCCTCCTGTCATGGCGCCGGCCGCGACCACCTCAACGGCTGCGCTCGCGGCGGCTCCTGTCAAGGCTGCGCTCGCGGCGGCTCCTGTCACGGCGCCGGCCGCGACCTTCCCGGCGGCCGCCCCCCCCATGATGACCCCGCTCGCTGGGGACTCGGAGGAAGAAGAAAAGCAGAGAGTTTTCCTGGAGGCCTGGAAGCAGGTTCCGGGCGATGACGGGAGGCCAACCCAACTCCCAAATATCATCGATGCCGCCTTTCCCTTGACCCGCCCAGACTGGAACTTCAATACACCTGAAGGTAGGGAGCATCTACGTCTCTATCGCCAGTTGCTCTTAGCGGGTCTCCGAGCGGCCGCCAGAAGGCCTACCAATTTGGCTCAGGAAAGGAAAAAGAAAAAGGAAAGGAAAGGAAAGGAAAGGAAAGGAAAGGAAAGGAAAGGAAAGGAAAGGAAAGGAAAGGAAGAATCACCCGCTGCATTTTTAGAGAAGCTGAAGGAGGCTTATAGGATGTACACTCCGTATGATCCAGATACCAGTCTAGCTCAGATATCCGAACCAAATTGCAGCGGTTGGAAAGTTTGCAAGCGCTAGGTTTGCCAGATTTATTGAAGGAAGCAGAGAAAGTGTTCAATAAGAGAGAAACTCCTGAGGAGCGTGAGGAAAGGAGATGGCAGAAACGTGAGGAAAGGGACAAGAAACAACATAGGGAGATGAAAAAGGTTTTGGCCGCTGTTGTGTCTCAGGGACAGCGGAGAGAGGGAGATAGGTCGGGAGAGCGAAGGAGGCCACCCCTTGATAAAGATCAATGTGCTTACTGTAAGAAGAAGGGACACTGGGCCCGCCAATCACCTTGGAACGCCCCTCTCTTGCCTGTTAAGAAACCGGGGACAGGAGACGATAATCTCCATCCCCCCTCCTCGGAACCCCCACCAAGTTCGAGAATTCCTGGATACGGCTGGGTACTGCCGCCTTTGGATTCCTGGCTTTGCCGAACTGGCAGCCCCATTATACCCCCTCACTAAACCAGGGACCATGTTCCAATGGGAAGAGAAACATCGGAAAGCGTTTCAACAGATCAAAAAGGCCTTACTCGAGGCCCCGGCTCTGGGTCTGCCAGATCTAACCAAGCCCTTTGAGCTGTTTGTGGATGAGAACTCAGGTGTTGCCAAGGGGGTACTGATGCAAAGACTGGGACCTTGGAGGAGACCTGTAGCGTACTTGTCCAAGAGATTGGACCCGGTGGCTACAGGATGGCCTCCATGCCTCCGCATGGTGGCAGCCATTGCCGTATTACTCAAAGATGCCGGAAAACTGACTCTGGGACAACCATTGACTGTGCTGGCCTCCCATGCAGTGGAGGCCTTGGTCCGACAACCACCGGACAGATGGCTTTCTAACGCCAGAATGACTAACTATCAGGCCTTACTGCTGGACTCAGACCGGGTAAATTTCGGGACCACAGCCTGAGAGAGACCCCATGCCCTATAGCCCAGAAGACCATGAGCTAGCAAAGAAAATGGGGGCGGACTGGGAACAAAGAAGACATGCATATATACTAGGGGACCGGATGGTCATGTCAACTTCCCATACCCGATATATGCTGAGATTCCTCCATGCATTGACCCATTTGAGCAAAAACAAGATGAAGACCTTATTAGACAGAGAAAACACCTGGGCAGTGCTGCTGAACCAGGATCAGGTACTCCATCAGGTAACTTCTACCTGCCCAGCCTGTGCTCAAGTCAATGCAGGAAAGGTTCATCTAAACAAGGGGGCCCGACAAAGAGGCCATCGTCCTGGTGTTCATTGGGAAATAGACTTTACAGAAGTAAAACCTGGACTCTACGGGTACCGGTATCTCCTGGTCTTCGTGGACACCTTTTCTGGATGGATCGAAGCATTTCCAACCAAGAATGAGACGGCTAACGTGGTAACAAAGAAACTGTTGGAAGAAATCTTCCCCAGGTATGGGATGCCTCAAATATTGGGGTCGGATAACGGGCCTGCCTTCGTCTCCCAGGTAAGTCAGAAGGTGGCCAAACTATTGGGGGTTGATTGGAAACTCCATTGTGCATACCGCCCCCAGAGCTCAGGACAGGTAGAACGAGCTAATAGAACAATTAAGGAGACTCTAACCAAATTAACGCTTGCAACTGGCACTAGAGATTGGGTGCTCCTACTTCCCTTGGCTCTCTATCAAGCCCGAAATACCCCCGGCCCACACGGCCTAACCCCTTTTGAGATCATATATGGGGCCCCACCTCCTGTTGTAAACTTTCTCCATCCTGATATTTCCTCTCTTGCCACCACCCCTACTTTAGAAGCACATCTTCAAGCCCTCCAGTTGGTGCAGAGAGAGGTCTGGAAGCCCCTGGCCAAGGCTTATCAGGAGCAGCTAGACAAGCCGGTGGTGCCCCACCCCTTCCAGATCGGGGACTCCGTTTGGGTCCGACGACACCAGACCAAGAGCCTGGAATCACGGTGGAAGGGGCCCTATACTGTCTTGCTGACCATCCCCACTACCCAAGGGGAAAGCCGCACATGGCGCCCACTCACCCGAGCACATTGTTGGGGTTTCCCAGGCGAGCTTAGTACATACTGGGAGGGGGAGGGCCCCTGTATAAACTTCACCTGCAACCCCCTAAACATATCCTTTACTCAGAAAGGAAGGGGGACGGCACAAGATTGGATTAAAGGAAAAACATGGGGACTTAGATTTTTCATGACAGGACAGGACCAGGGATTTACCTTTATGATTAAACTTAAAATTGAGGAGCCCTCCGCCTCTATAGGCCCCAACCAGGTTCTCGCTGACCAAAAGCGCCCCTCTTTACCTGCTCCAGCACCCCCGAGGGCTACCACCCGACCCAATTCGGCCATTCGCCCAAGCACGGCTCCGAATGCCGCTGTAACCCCAGTCACCCTCCAACCACCCAGACCCAGTACGGGAGACAGGCTATTGAATCTTATAGAGGGCGCTTACTCAGCCCTCAATGTTACTAGCCCAAATCGGACTCAGGAGTGCTGGTTATGCCTAGTTTCCACACCTCCCTATTATGAGGGGGTGGCCGTAGTCGGAAGCTTCACCAATTCCTCTTCACCCCCATCAGGATGTGCCTCAACACCTCAGCATAAGCTCACAATCTCCGAGGTGTCAGGACAAGGACTATGTCTGGGGACAGTACCCTACACCTACCAACACCTGTGTAATCGCACCCAGGTACTTGTACCAGGACCCCATTATCTCGTGGCTCCCAACGGAACTTACTGGGCCTGTAGCACTGGACTTACACCATGCCTCTCCCCCTCAATACTAGCTAATACGGCCGATTATTGCGTGCTCATAGAACTGTACCCCAGGATAGTCTATCATACACCTGAAGATATCTATGCCCGATATGAAACAGGGGTCCCCCGTATAAAAAGAGAGCCAGTCTCACTAACCCTGGCCCTGATACTAGGTGGATTAACAATGGGAGGGATCGCCACCGGAATAGGCACAGGTACCACTGCCCTCATGGAAACCAACCAGTTCCGACAACTCCAGGTTGCCATGCATACCGATATCCAGGCACTGGAGGAATCCGTGAGTGCCTTGGAAAAGTCACTCACCTCCCTGTCGGAGGTAGTTCTGCAGAACCGGAGGGGATTAGACCTCCTCTTCCTGCAGGAAGGGGGGTTATGTGCTGCCCTTAGAGAAGAATGTTGCTTCTATGCGGATCATACTGGGGTGGTGAGAGATAGCATGGCTAAGTTAAGAAAGAGACTAGAACAGAGACAAAAACTCTTTAAAGAACAGCAGGGGTGGTTTGAAGGATGGTTCGGAAGGTCCCCCTGGCTCACCACCCTCATCTCCACCCTTATTGGGCCCCTTCTGATTTTATTCCTCCTTCTGACTCTCGGGCCCTGCATCCTAAACAGACTTGTCCAATTTATCAGGGAACGTGTTTCTATTGTTCAGACCTTGGTATTGACCCAACAATACCAACGACTCAACCAGGTGGAAATGGAGCCACATCCTTATTCTTCCTCATGAATGGAGGATTCCATTCCCTGAGATAAGAAAATGGGGGAATGAAAGACCCCAGCATACTAGCTTAGCCTAACGCCATTTCAAGTAAGGTCTAAAAAGCGCAGGGTGTCTACAGCCGGCCTCCTGGCCCCAGAAAAGGGTACTAAAGGTCAGAAAAACAACTTGGAGCCAGGCAGCAGGCGTGTCAAGCTCGGGGAAAAACCACGAGCTGCCCTGAGTTTGAACCCGGCCTCATTTGAATCGTCCAATCAGAGCCCTGTAAACCATGAGCTGCCCTGAGTTTGAACCCGCCCTCCTCGTGCTCCTGCTGCCCGACCCTATAAAAACCCTCCACTCCAGCCCGGGGGCGCGCCAGTCTCTTGAGCTTCTTGAGGGACTGTGTTGCCCCGGGTACCCGTGTTCCTGAATAAAGCCTCTTGCTGTTTGCATCTGACTTGTGGTCTCGTGTGATCTCTGGGCGAGGGTCTCTCCAGAGGGAAGACTGCCTTCGGGGGTCTTTCAATATAGAGTGATATCCACAGCACATCTTCACATGCTGCTTGTCATGGCGGAGGCTGGCAGTGACTCCTCCCACTTCCTGTTCTCCTCTGTTAGTCCTGCCTATACTTCCTGCCTGGCCACTGGTCAATCAGTGTTTTATTTATTGATCAATCAGAGCATTTGACATACAGACCATCCCACAGCACCATATTTTTTCATTTCCTTAAAAATGCATTGACTAAATCAAATTAGTTAAGAGTGGCTGCCGAGTCCATGAAGCTATGACACTTTCTTTGTATATCATTCGCTATATTAAAAATATCATATTTTAAAAAATAGACTTGGAAATACAAATCGTCTTGTAAAATTGCACCAAATGTCACACATGAAATCAAACAAATGCTATGAAAAGGATGCCAAATCAAAATGGTACAAGCTTTGCATATCATGAGAGCCCTGAGCATATAAAATGTGGCCATTACCACAAAGAAAATCAAAGTGCTTTTTAAAGTTTAAAATATCATTATAGTTTCAACTACATGGTTTATTTTACAACTATAAAGACATTTTGATTACATAGAAATTTTATGTTTGATGTCTGTTTATTTTGTAAGCAGCGTTACCTGTAGTCCAAGGAGCCTCAAACTCTGTGTAGCCAACGGTAATTGAATTTCTGATTTTGCACCTACATCCTGAATGCTGGGATGGCAGGTGTGTACCACCATGCCCACTTTATACAGTACTAAGGATCAAACTTGGCCAAGGCAAGTACTCTATCAGTTGAACTACATAACTAGCTAGCTCTGCTTAGAAAATTTTAATAAAACTGACAAATTCTTCCAAAGCTAAGAAAAATATTTAGTTTTTGCTTTAATATTTTCTGAATTATTGTCTGGTTCTATACACAGGTTTTAACAGTGCACTAAGAGTCCTGAGCCCAAAGTCCTGAAAGTCACGCTATTAAGAAATGAGGGCAGGGATAGGCCAGGCATGATGGTGCATGCTGCATGCCTTTAATTACAGCTCTCTGGAGGCAGAGGCAGGATGATCTCTGAGTTCAAGGCCAGCCTGGTCTACCGAGCAAGTTCCAGGATAGGCAGGGCTACACAGTGAAAACTTGTCTCAAAACCAAACCAAACCAAACAAAATGTTGGGTGGATACAGGACTGCTCATGGTTTGTAAGTCAACAGAAATGTAACACAAAATGCTCCAAAGGGAGTTCTGTCAATTTACCCATGATGAATCTCCTTCCTGTTGCTGTATGATCCTCAGACAACTATACGGTGGGTTCTGCATATATTTGGAGCTGTATTTATGGGACATAAGCACTTTTGCACATCTTTTTAAAGTTCTTTAGTGTAGGCAGGTTTATTGAACGCACTGCTATAAATTATATTTAAAACCAAGTTCACTGATGCAAAAAGAAAATAATGGTTTTGATGCAATTTTTGTCTGGTTTTGTTTCTCTTATGTACTTCATGGCGTTCCTGTCCTTTCCACATCAGTGTGACTTATACTTTGTTCTTACCTTGAAGATCATTTTCCCATTTTCTCCTTTTCTTCCTACCATCATGTATGCATTTGAGCAACACATTATCTACAATTCCCTGGTTTGTTCATTTGGTCTACTACACCCAAGTACACCCAAGTGTTTTCTGGTTTTATCATCATCCTGCTATTACAGATTCCCTTAATTTAAGTCAGTGTGCTCAAAAGAAGTGAAAATAAATTCTAAGAACAAATGATATGCCTAAGTAAGAGTTTCAAGACAAGATGGAATGGGAATGAGTCTCAGTTCTGTCCCTTTTAACTATGTGAACTTGAATAAATTTGTTTCCTCATATTTAAAATAAACACACTAATAAGCCTGCTCTAATATTAAATAGTACTTAAAAATTCCATTTTCTGGAAGAAAATAACTAGTTTTCATAATTTCATCTACTGAGCTTACCATAATATGAGTTTATTATTATTTCTATAGTAAATTGAATACATGAGAAATAAGCAAGCTCATTTCGAACAACGTAAATAATTGAGATGTAGCCTTTTCTGCAGAGCTAATGGTTTTTAATATAAAAACATTATCTAATTAAGATCTGTACAAGATCAAGCCAGTAGAAAATTCTAGTGTGGATGGAAGAAAGCCTCTTAAGGCTCCACTGCTGGCTGAAGAGCTATAGGCAGGAGAGGATGACTAGAGGATGAAGAATCACTTTTGTTTGGGGGTCTGGCCACTGGTTGGTCCCATACCCCAGTGGATAACCTACATTTGTACATGCATGGGTAGCATTATTCAGATTCAGGGCATTAAATAATTAATTGTAAAAGGGAAGGTATGAATTTGAGAGAGAGATGTAATAAGGGGGCTTCTTGTGAATTGTAGGGTGGATATAAGCATACATTTTATACACATAAGAAATTTGTAAAAAATAAAACATAACCTATAGCATGCATCACTACCTTTTCAGTATTTGCTTACTCAATAAACTTGAATTAAAAGCCCATTATCTGTTAAGCATGGTGTAAATGATCAATATTTGATATTCGAAACCAAATGAACATAGCTTGCACTCATGAAGGTTACTTTTTAGTCTATTCATCTCAAATGTTACATGAAAAATTTGTAGAATTACTTTATACCAACAAATAATTGTTACTGAAAAATAATTCCATACACAATAAAAATGCACACAAATGCTTTAGTGTGAGTCTAATATTGATTATATATGATTCCTTTTATATCTAAAAAGCACATTAGTTGTTTCTAGAAGGGGACATCCTGGATTTTGCCAGATTTTCGGAGGATGCAATATAATGTTCCATATTGTATGCTGTGGCAGTATTGGTAAGAAAAGATGGACAAATTTGAAAATATGTTATGAGGTTTGAAGACTTGGTTTAATGAATGTTCCTCTTTACTATTTAAAATATAAACAACACACTTGAATTTCCATGTTACCTGTACCTTATGTTTCCATGTAAAATATCTCAAGTTTCCTAAGTCATGTAATTGATCATGAAGAACAAATGTCCAGTCTTTTTCTGGAAATAAGAACCTGTTAAATGACATCTTTAGACATTTCTTTAAGTGACTGATCGATGAATAAAAAGTTTCAGAAACCTTAATAGTGCTGGCAATACCTAAAACTCAATGTATGGGGCTTTATTTTCCTCACACATAAAAAGGAGGAAAAATCAGGATTCTCTGTGATGCAGTGGTTAGGGGAGGTAAATACAGAAGGCTTGTTGATCATGCTGTGGCTACTATTCACAAATCCACATGTATTTTCATCTTTCTTGATAGGATCCTAGTAGCTCATGAGGTGTAGCTGAGTCATATTTTATACTGGTTTATTATCAAAATGATCCAGGTAGTATGCATTCTTATCACTACCATTATTCCAAGGACAAGTAGAATCAGAGCCTATGGAGAAGAGGTGGGAGAAGCATACCAGACTACAACAGAAGTTGATAAATGATATTCAAGGTTTGATAATTTTTATTTCACAAATACTTATGAGCATTTAACAACTACTCAACCTCACTCACATGTCTGCATTTCTAGAAAATGACAGATGCCATCTTTTACTTATTGGCTCAAGATACTCATCCACATGAAATTGCCTAAGGTAAGAGTCTCTGAAGTAAGAACATCAGAAAATAGCCGCACCACAACTAATACAATGTTACAGTGATGTGCTGGATAGTTTTATGTCCACTTGACACAAGCTAAAGTCATCTGAGGGGAGGAAACCTCAATTAAGAAAATGTCTCCGTAAAATCTAGTTACAGGCAAGCCTATAGAGCATTTTCTAAATTAGCAATTTATACAAAAGGATCTAATTCATTTTGGCATTGTCATCCCTGTACTGCTAGTCCGTGGTTCTATAAGAAAGCAAGCTGAACTAGCCAGGGGGAGCAAGCCATTAAGCGGTACTCATTCATGGCCTCTGCATCAGCTCCTGCCTTGAGGTTCCAGCCTGGTTTGACTTCCTGTCCCCACTTCCATCTATGATGAACAGTGCTGTGGAAATGTAAGCCAACTAAACCCTTTCTTCCTCAAGGTGCTTTTGGTCATGGTGTTCCATCACAGCAACAGTAACCCTAATTAGATAGGTGGTGTGGATATGTGATATACTGTACATGTGTTTATATATATATATGTATGTATATGAAATAACATGGAATTTCAGTGTTTTGACTCAATGGAGAAATAACTTATAATGTAAATAGTGAAACTATCTCAATGTAGAATGTTCATTTTGATCATTTTGCATATAACTAGAAATATAAATATGCATAATGCATATTTTTAATAACATCAATGTGCAGAATCCATGAGCACACTGAAGTGTGAGTTACTTTACCTTGCATGAAGGTATTTAATCTTTGTTATTGGGAAGGCAGTGAATACATACAGCATTTTTACCAGTGAGAGTTATTTAGACCCATGTAACAACATTAGAAAAGGCCTGAAAGAATAGTTAAGTAAAATGTAAAAGTTTCAGATTTGTATTTTAGACTCTGCTAAAATAATCTAAAAGATTTTAAGATATTGTTTTAATTATTATATTAAAATTATTTCCAAAGAACCTTACAGTTGTTTCCTGTGGCCACTATAGTTATCATAGAAGCATATAATTATCTTTTTTATTGTTATATCCCTGTATTCAATATAAAATTACTTAGATTTCTTAATATTTAATATGTGAAATTGAAAATCATCAAGTAGACTTCTCTTTTTAAAAAAGTATGTATTTTTGTAGTTGTGAATACCATTAGTATATATAGATATATACTGATGTACACATAAGGTTAAAAAGGTATACCATATTTTTATTTTATAAGTATAAAATCATAATGTTAGTCACAGATAGAGGCATGTGCTATTTAAAGTCTTTCTTTTCATTATTTTGAATATCTTGAGGGCTTTTAATTATACATTCCTATTGTCCTGCTACTACAAAAATATAATTTCTACACTTACTTTTTTCTTTAATGTAGTTCATGATTTTGATAGTAATTCACATCCTCTATGAAACAACAAAAAGGTATTACCATTTTTATGGCATTTTGAGACTTTCATACATAAATTCACTATTTACATTATGTTCATCCTTTTCTCTTTCTCTCAACGTCCTCCAATGTTCCCTTCCACTTCCTCTCAAAATCCTGACCTCTAATCACTGTTACACAGAAACATGAACATATAAATGTAGCCCAATGAGTACCTTCAGTGTTGCTCCTCTGTGTGTTCAGAGCTCACCACTTGGGATTGGATACCATATCAGGAGCCTTGTCCCTGGAGAAGACTAATTCTCCCTCTCTCGGGAGTCACTGATTGCCTGTAGCTCTCCATCTAGGGATGGGGCCTTGAGAGATACCCTATCCATCTTGGCATGTTGACTGGTGCCAGGTCAGTCTAGGAGACCACATTTTTGAGACTTCAAAGATTCAGCTTTCATATTATATATAGCAGGTATTCTCTTATAGCAGATATCCTAACTCCTTGACCTTGTGATTTCTTCCCCCAATTCCACACTCTTTCATTAGCCTTGGGCATAGGGGTTGTGTTGTATATGTACCAAATGGTTCTGGGTATCACAGCTATGTTCTCTGCAGTCTGACCAGATGTAGATTTCTGTAATGGTCTCCATCTGCTGCAAAAGGAAGCTACTCCACTTGCATGTGAGCATAAGAATAAATATTTATAATGCAGTTAGGGATTATTTCTTTTTAGAAAAGTGTCAGTAAGAGCAGGCATGAATGGGTCTAAGTAGACAGCTGGTGATTACCCCCAACATGTGACACTTGGTATCCTTGGGATTATCCTGTCAGGCTGATCATTGTTGTGGTTTTCTCCCTAGTAGCTTGTACCGTGCCTTTAGATTCTATGACTTAGTCATGAGTCAAGAAGCTTTCAGGTTAGTTCCAACTGGATTCCTCTAAGTCCTGTGTTTGAAGAATTTGCTGCCTTCAGCAGGAGGATCTGCCCAGAAGTAGGGTCAAGTTCTGGAGGAAACAAAGGGCAAAGGGTTGTTCTGGGAATGTATTGGACCCCTCTGACCAATTGAAATGAGTTTTTACGTGCCTGGCACTAGAGTTTTTGTTAGATAGTTTATGGCCACATCCAGAGTGGTGTAAATTAATCTAAAAATATATATGCATATATGTATACATATACACTTATCTATGTCATTTATGTATTTTAAGTAAATATAAATTATACATTTACTTATGGCTCTTTCAAACATTACCCTCCTTCTTCTCTTTCCCAGTGTATTGCCTCCCAGTTAACGTTTCTCACCTTTTCTCATTATCTCCTTAATTTTAATTAAGTATATAGATTCAAGTTTTAAATTTGAAATAAAAACCATTTAATCACACAATCATAGGTCTGCTTCTTATGGTAGACTATTTTGTAAATAATTTCCTTCCAATGTTCCTCAAATAAACCCTTTGTCTATGAAACGAAAACTCTCCATGAACATTAACTCAAGCCTGCCATTCTCCACACTATCACATCCAGCCAGTGCTGGGGTGCACTAATCTTTTTGGATGACAACAGAAAAATAGCTGATTTGCAGTAAAGAGATAGTTGACAAATAATGTTTAATTTAGTTATCCTTATCCTGCTTTTAAAATTATAATGATATCTTTGTCATTCATTGGGCACTCTGAAAATACTATTTACAAGTATTATTGTTGGTAAACTTACAAAATAATGTCATGTATATCAATCAAAATTTAATATATGCATTATATGTATTCCAGCATAATCATATAATTATATTAATACATATGTGGATACACAGACGTCTTTAAGTAAAATTATTTCTTTCATAATATACCTCTACTAACAATTACAAGAGGATTCTTTACAGCCAATTAAATTTGCAATTTTAATAACACTGCTGAGAAGAATCTTAGTGTCTGTGGAGTTCTCTAACCCTTAACCTAAGAATCAGAGTTCTTAGTAACTAATTAATTTTGATGTTCAAAACTTTGCAGTAAAAGGCAATCATTGAGAATTTAATTCTAAGTTCATACCTTTAATCTCAGCATTCAGGAGATAGAGGTAGGTAAAACCCAATGATTTCAAGGCTGATATGGTCTATATAGCGAGTTCTAGAGAAGCCAAGGCTAGTGGTAAGACACTATCTCATAAAGATGTTATTCTATACTTTTTAAATTCATATCTTGTATTGATAAGACTTCATTATGTTTGAGTAGAAAGTAAGGCAATGCTCTGAGAAAAATATTCTTCAAAAGAAGTTCTGACCATTAACAGAGTTGTATTTCATTTTTTTTAAAACTACATTTTATTTTAAAGTTATGTGTGTGTGTGGGGGGGGTGCACATGAGTGCAGGTACCCATGGAGACCAGAAGAGGGCATTGTATTTCACGGAATTAGTGGGTTCTGGGAATGGATCTGGGTCCCCTGCAAGAGTAGCAAGCTCTCTTAACCACTGAACCATTTCTCCAATCCTAACACAAGGAATTCTAATGAGATGATTGTAAATCTTCTTTTCTGCATTTGTGTCTTGAGTCTCTCAAATATTTCCTCATAAGATGCCTGGGTCTCCAAAACACCGTGACCAAAATTACTTTGTCCTGCACTGGTGGTTGTAGTAATACAGGCAATGTCACATTTCTGTCCTTTAATATAACTAATAGAAGAAATATTTTTCTTGGATGCACTGGTTTTAGAATTTTGATGACTCTGAACTTTGCTGCAAATAATAATTGGATCCATGCTGCTTTTCATATACGAGGTCCATTCTATCCATAGGCAGGGAATGTATGCAGCATTTGTGTTTCAACCACAACTTCTGGTATAGAATTACCCATCTCATACTCCACTATGGGAGCTCATATTTTATCTTGTCCACCTTTGATGTAATTCTTCTTTTAGCTCATTACTTCCAATACTTTCTCTCTTTTGGGTTAGGATACTATTTCATTCTCATCAGTTTCTCACCCTTAGTGATACTGTGTCATAAAAGGACTCACATCTTGGTATAGACTGCTTTCATTAATATCTCAGTATCTTCAGCTCCCAGATGCTGTGCTGCCATAACCCACTCACGTGCATGCCAACTCATCTTGAGTATACATGCTAAGCTTTCACACCAACCACATGCCTGTGCTGACATAGGATAATGAGACAAAAGTAACACTACCAGTTACTTCATGTTTTACCCATGTTACACTTAATTTACATGTCTTGCATATTATCCCACATCAATTTGGTTTAATTATATATAATTCTGTGGATTACAGACATTCTTGTATATTCTTAAAGAGTCCAAACGGTCTACAAAGAATACAATATATTGGAATTAGAAGATGATAAAAAAGAGCAAAAACAATTCAAAGAAGGGTAGTCTGGTTAAGCTTGGGCAGAACAAAGGAGGGAAGTGGTCAGTGAGAGCTGTTTAGGGCACATACTATCACTAAAGTGAATGAATGGTGTTTCAGATGATAGTCCATGGATTCATGTCTGCTCCATGTTTCTGCAGTAAAACTGATAATTCTTTATATTTGACAAAGACAGCCTACTAATGAACAGCCTTTTGGCATTCTACAGGATAGAAACAATCTTCAGGACTTTTTGGAAGATAAAAAATACCACTTGTGTTGAAAATCAACAAGTGAGGCTTCAGAGTCTCTCTAACAAATAATGATGTGATGTTTCTACTAGAACTTAACAATCAACCTTTTTTTCTCACAATGTGGAACTGAC